>NC_137888.1:113791428-114464495 GCF_963455335.1 Martes martes
GTAGGCTCAACTATACAAGCTGGCAATATTATATATCAGGGTTGAATGATGAAACCCAGCCCAAGCCATGTTCTCCAATGTGAAGGTTCACAACCCATTATAAGAGACACTGGGAAAAAAAGTTCCCATGTTCCACCCAATGGCCTGCTTCTGAGCTCCTACCTAGGAAACCAGAACTATAGGGTCATCAACAAACTGAGGCAGCTATTTCAAGTTCTGATAATAGGTAAAATATGAGACATGTTACTTATTTGAATATGAATGCATAGCACCCAAGCTTCAATTTAAAGCCTTGGCACCTCTGTGTAAGTAGGAACTGAATAGAGTTTTGCTGTCACTACGCCACCATTCTGCTGTCTTCTGGCAGTGGCTTGCACTCCTGCTAAAACTTTCCAGTATTCCTTCTGGGCCATATCTATTACCCAAAGCAATACATGAAGGACTAGACAGGATTATTGGCCCAAATGACAAAGCCAGATATAATATGGAAGAGGGTATTTTGTTTTTGGGTGTTTCGTTGTTGTTGTTGTTGTTTTTAGCTACACATATATCTTTGGCCTCACACAGCTGTTCCTTGTAAATAGGAAGATTCATACCAGGGTCTCCAAAATAGGCAATATGGGGTACAGAACAACCCATCAGTCCTCCAGAAGTAGGCAGTAGTGAAGGAGGGGTCCTCAGGTTTCAGTTACTGTCCCCGGGAGCCTTAAACTGTTGCCTAAAGCATGTAATTTTTGGACTCTGAAGGGGCCACTTCCTAGGAGACAGCGTAGTGGGGAAAGAGTCTGGATTGGAAATGGGGGCCCTGCTACCACTCTGCCATTTCTAAATCCTGAGATCTGGGGCAAGCTGTGTCACCACCCTGAGCCTCAGTGTTCTCACCCAAGGTACAGGGATAATATATTCCTTTTCTTAAATGTCTTTCAGGTTTTTCTAGAAAGATTATGTTGGCCTCATAAAATGAATTAAGAAATGGAGCTTTCACATCTATTTTTGTAAAAGAGTTTGTGTATATGATTGGTACTATTGATTCCATGCATACTTGGTAGAACTCACCAGTGAAACCATCTGGGCCTGGAATTTTCTTTGTGAAAATGATTTTGAGTAAGATTGTGAATTGAATATTTTTAATAGACATTGGGATATTTAGATTTTCTGTTTCAACTTGAGTCAGCTTTAGTAAGTTACGTTTTCAAAGAATTTGTTCATTTCATCTAAATTACTGACTTTATTAACATGAGGTTTATAATATTGCTTATTACCCTTTTAATATCTATATATAAAATATTTCCTCTTCCATCCTTGAAATTGGTCATTAGTGGCTGCTCTTTTTTTTCTTGATTAATTTTAATAAAGATTTATACATTTTATTAATTTTTTTCAAAGAACCAACTTCTGACTTTGTCAATTTTCTCTATTTAAGGTATGTGTTTCCTTTCATTGTTTTCTACTCTTATGTTTATTATTTCTTTTCTTCTAGACCAGATTTAGTGTGTTCTTTTCAAGGTAGAAATTTATATCATTGATTTTAAATGTTTCTTCCCTTATTTTTAAAAAAGATTTTATTTATTTTTTTAAATAAATTTTTAAAAAGATTTTATTTCTCTCTATTTGTCAGAGAGAGGGGGAGAGAGAGAGCACTCACAAGGAGGGGGAACAGCAGGCAGAGGGAGAAGCAGGCTCCCTGCTGAGCAAGGAGCCGGATTTGGGGCTCGATCTCAGGACCCTGGGATCATGACCTGAGCTGAAGGCAGCTGCTTAAGAGGCTAAGCCACCCAGGCATCTCTGTGTCTTCCTTTTTAATACAGGTAATTAAACTATAAATTTCCCTCTAAGCATTGCTTTAGTTGTATGCCACAAATTTTGATACATTGTATTTTCTTTATTAGTCCATTCAAAATTATCCAGTTTTCCTTACAGTTTCCCCTCTGATTCATGTGCTATTTAGAAGTGTGTTATTTAATTTCTAAGTATTTGGTGGAATTTTCTAGATAATATTATTCTAATTGATTTCCAGTTTAGTGCCATTGGTTTAGAGAACATAGTCTACAGGATTTTAATTGCTTGAAGGTACTGAGATTTATTTATTAATGACTCAATAAATGTTTGATCTTCGTCAGTATTCTATTTGTAGCTGAAAAGGATGTGTATTTTACAATTATTGGGTAGGAACTGTTCTATAAATATCAATTGCGTGTTCTTTGGATCTATATCTTTACTGTTTGCTTTTTTGTATACTTCTGTATTAGTGACTGAGAAACAGGTTCAGAGCAATATTTTTAAAGCATAAATCAGAATATGTCCCTCCCAATATAAAGTTCTCAAAGGTATTTTGATGTACTAAAATAAAATCCAGACTTTCTAGGATCTCTAAGAGATCACATGATTTGGGCTATGCCCTGCTCTCAGATCTTCTCCACTTGCAGGAGAGGAGGTCTCCTCTCTCCCAGCTACTCTCCAGTCACGCTGGCCTTTCTTCTGTTCTCTGAACCCACTAAACTAACCCTTACCTCAGGACTTTTGCATTTGCTATATCCCTTTGCCTGAGATTATTTACCCAAATAATCACATGTTTGGCTCCTCCCTACCCCTTTGGCCTCAGCTCAGGTGTCTTTCCCTCAGAAAGGCCTTCCATGACCTCTCTCTCTGGGGCAATTTTTATCATAACACCCTGATTTATTCCCTCTGTAGAACTTTTCACTGTTGGAATTAACTCCGTTTATTAACATTCTTTTTTGTGGTCTGCATACTGGTCTTGCTGAGTGTACCGCATGCCCAGGGGAGAGACCAGAGCTCTTTTGTAATGGATGTATTTCATAAATACTTGTTGGGTGGAGGGCTGGTGGGTGGAAAGACAAATAGGTGGGCTACCAGCTTGACGTGTTCAACATTATCTATCTTGTTTCATAGTCACCTCTCTCTAGGTGTCAGGACTGGACTGTGAGTGTGTACAAGCAGGAACTCATTCTACGTTACCTCTGTGTCTCTGACACTGCATAACCATTGCTCAGTAAGAGATTATTGGGCAAAAGCAGAGGTGACCCTGGTATTTCCCAAATACTCTGTGCACACCTCCGTCAGCAGTCACCTTGTTGCCTCTCTCTCCTGAGTAAACTAGACCAGAGCTTGGCACAGGGCCTAGTACATAGATAGGCTCAATATATTTAACAGAAAGAAGAAAAGAAGAAAGGAACGTAGCAGAGGTTTGTCACACCTCTGGAGAATGCACTGATGGCCAGTTTCAAGGCCAAAATGTCAAAAAGGGTCTCCTTGCTCTTCGTTAGCCAGAGAAGTCAGAAGGACTTCAGTTCTTCAGTGGATGGCCCATTTCACCTCCAATCACAGGCCCAGAAAGCAGGGGACGTGGAAATGAGTTTAGAGAGTCATGGTTCTTTCCCTATAGCCCTGTTGTATAGAACAAGTATCATAGCGGTAGCCCAGAAAAATGGTGACCAAACACATCTGACTAGCCACGGAGGCTTAATTGCTTCTTAAATGTTTGTTGGAAATGGATCCTCACTAGTGATAAAGGGGTGAGGAGTGTACCACACAGACCACGGAATCGTTCCTCACCCCCCGACCAACTGTTGAACACCCACTGTTCTTTTCCTTTGAGATACTCAAATTATCATGAGAATATAAAATTTTTATCATAATTCTGTAAGATCCTGAGTTCTTTAGAACTCCTAGAACGTTCTTCCCACAGGACTCCAAATTCCTTGCCTGTAACAGCTTATGTGTTCACCTTCCGCCATGCCTGGCCACATGCTTGACCCCAGTTTGCACTCAGGGAGTTGGCCTTGAGTTGAAAAGATACAGACTTATGAGCTGCATTGTTTTCCTCCGAGGTGCAGAAATTCTGAGGTGGTCACTCGGCCTCTGTGTCTCCGCTGTTCCTCCCATCCGCACGCACCCACTCTGGCTCTGCAGATCTCATGGTAGGGGCTGTCCACGTTTCTCCTGAACTTCTCTCCATTCTCTTTGTCTAGAATGGGAGGGAGACTAGGGATTAGGTGGGGTTTCGACATATGGTATTTCTGTTTCCATACGGTAACCAGCCAAACCATTACGGAATATTAGGTATTTTAAAGAGTGGAAAATCTACTGCAATTTGGCTTCCTTAGACAGAGAGATATAATTTTGGAGAGGCGTGAACATTAGGACTAACTTATTTTGGACTAAAAATTGGTACTATAGTCCAATAATAAAAATCAGTAAATGCTATATGTAGAAATAAAGGCTAGCCACTGCCCAAAAGCCAAGGTGCAAATTGACTATGATTGCAGAGCTAAATCAGGATTCAAATGCATGCAATTTACCTGTCAGATCCCAATGCAATATTGCTTTAGGTCGCATCAAATCAGAATCTCTGATGTTAGCGTTGTCAAAGTGAAGTTTTAGAATAAAAATGTTTAAGAAAATGGAGACATTTCCTATCATATATGACTTTGTAAAAGACATATTTTAGGTGCATAACATGTATATCTATGGTGTATATGACAAGATTTGAACTCACTAGCTTATTTTGAAATTTAAGAAGAAGAATTCTCTACCAGAAAAGCCAAAGCTCGAAGGGACCTTCACGACCAGATCGCCAGCACTGTCTATGAAATAAGCAGATTGGCCTACAGCAGCAGGGGCTTCTGAATGCTTGTTCTTGGTTTGGAGCCAGGCTCCTGCGGTGTGATGCATCACCTAGCGAGTTTATTAAACAGGCAGATGGCCAGGCCCCATCCCTGGAGGTTCTGAGTCAGCCAGCCAGGTGTGGGAACCGTAGCATTCGAGGTACCCTGCCAGACATGACATTCAAGCAGTCGCTGAAACCAGGCTTGACCCTGCCTTTCATTAACAGCGTGGTCAAAGTAAGGATGGAAGGGACGTGGGTTCCATCTGCGTGGGACAGGCCTCTGTGTTATCAAAGACTTTGGGTGCCCAACCATTGCTCAAGCCCCTCAATTTATAGGTGACACCCTTCTGATTGCCCACTGCAATCCCGTAGCTCCAGCTGCAATGGTCGCATTTCATTCACTCGTGTCACGAATAATCTGAGTGCCTGCCAGAAATGCAGCAGGCAATTAGTGCAGGTTCCTCGTGAGTCTAGGGGGGGTCACAGGCAAGTTCATGGAGAGTTACAACCCAGGGATCCCAGAGAAAGGCCAGGGTACTGAGTGAGCATCTGGGAGGACCACCTCTCCTAGATGCAGGGGAGACAGCTTATGCTGAGAGATGAGTGAAAGTTAGTTAAAATGAGAGAAGACTTGTTGACTCCATCCTTTGGGGATGGACACATTTCCACTAAAATTTCAAGCTTAAAAAAATGGGGATAAAAAAGATTCTGGGGAAGCAAACTAAGTAACCAGGAGTATCTGTCGCAGAAGCCATGAAAATCATTTGGTACATACTGTTAACTTCTCAGTTCTGATAACTGTACCGTGGATTTGCAAGATGCTAACATTAGGGAAGCCAGGTGGAGGGAATACAGGAGCTCCCTGTCGTAGACTTGCAACTCTTCCGTAGCTTTAAATTAGTTGAAAATAAAAACAATCAAATCATTTGAGATAGAGAGGACAGGGGACAAACCCCTGGTGCTGACTGTGGGAATGGCTGATGCAGGTATATTTGAGAGATATTTAGGAGGTAGAATGAGGAAAATTTCACCGAATTTGACCATATGTGGGAGGATGAAGTAGAGGGGTGCTTCAGCCAACGAGGGGATATGGGGCACCATTCCCTGGGATGGCGAATAGAGAAAGCTAGGAGATCAGATGTGCACATGGTGACTGTGAGGTGTGGGTGGGAGCCTCAGGTGGAGTTGGTCACAGGAGCACTTGGAATCTAGGTCTGGGGCTCTGAAGAGGGGTTGACATAAATACAGAGATTTGGGAATCAACAAGAAACAAATGAGCACAACATGACCAAGAAGGTAATTGAAATAATTGAAAGCAGAGGAAATTTTCCTGAAGATGGTATACAGCGTGATAAATAAGAAAGGAGGGCGCGATGTTAAAGGAGTTAGAGAAAGAGTAGATTGAAAAGAACATCCAAAGAGGAAGGGGGACCACTAGCCAAGTATGATGTGGAAGGCAAGGGAGGAGGAATTTTCAAAAACAAGTTCTACCTTCAGAAAGCTCAAGCAAGATAAGAACAGCAGTGATTGGGTTGTTGACATCTTTGGTGAGTTCGACCTTTATCTCTTCACTAAACGTTTTGGATAGAGCAGAAACAACATGGAAAAACCAATGAATATTTTTAAGTGCCTACTTTGATGAAACAAGTCCTTAGTATCAACCAGCCTAGCATTACAGAGAAAACACATGTGATCTTGGATGTTGGACAGACCTAAGTTCAAGTCATGGCTCTGTGGCTTGCTCAGTGACCTTGAGCAAGTTACTTAATGTCTTGAAAACACAGTGGGTGCTCAACAAATGGCAGGCATCATTATGGGCCATGTGGTCCTATTCTGGGCTCTGACACATCCTGTGCATCCATGTACCGGGTCTCTAACTACAGTGTACTGAAACAACTTGGTCTTTATGACTCTCCCCCAAGCCCAGCCTCTGTCAGAATGCCAGCTTGTTCAGGATGTCTTGTTCAACTTAGATTCCCTATCAGCCAACACTGAGCAGACATCCCAGATGGGACCTTCATTTTGCAGGATCACAAGGAAGCCTGAGAGGTGGGCTCTGCCCTAGATATGCCATGGGAAGATTTGCTGGACTGGGATGGCATAGGAAGATAGTCATGTGCTCACATGGGTCTGCAGGGAGCCGAAGATCATTTTTCAGACTGTGCAAGCAACCTAATTCTGGAAATCTCGAGGAAAGGATGGTGATTCAGGAAAACTGATGAGGATGCTTGGCACTAACACGTTGGCTGACTCATGCAAACTCACACAGTATGATTCTAGAATTATTGAAAGTAAATCTTTCTGGAAAAAAAAAAGAAAAGAAAAGGAAGGGAGAAAAGATACGAAAATAAGGATATGTGGTCTATTAAGAATTAAGCAGGTATAAAAAGGAATCTTGAGGAGTAGTAGCTTGAACATCTGTGTATGAGAATCTTCAAGTCATTTGAAGAGTTCTTTGAGAAATATCTCTGAAGCCAGGGGCATTCTAGGTAACCAACAACTGAGAGTTCAGAGTGGCTCATATGCCCATTACATTAATTTCCTAGAGCTTCCAGAACAAATTACCACAAGCTGGGTGGCTTAAAACAACAGATACTCATTGGATTACAGTTCTGGAGGCCAGAAGTCTGACATTAAGGTGTCAACAGTATTGATTCCTTCTTGGGGGCTCAAAGAAAAAATCTGTTCCATGTTTCCTCTTAATCTCCGGTAGCTACTGGCAATCCTTGGCATTCCTTGGCTTTTAGAGGTATCGCTCCAATGTCTACCTGTCTTTACATTCACATATTTCCCTCTGTGTCTCTATGTCCAAATTTTCCTCTTCTTATAAGGACACCCCCCCCAATGACCCCATCTTAACCTGATTACATCCACAAGGACCCTATTTCCAAATAAAGTCCCATTCACAAGTGCCAGAGGTGAGGAATTCAATGTATCTTTTTGGGGAATACCATTCACCCTGTAAAACTTCCAGCGTCCTCTACTGCCTTTCCACCCTTACACACTCTTCCCAGCCTCTGAGACTTATTTGCAGTTCTTCACACACTCCATATTCTCACACCTGTATGACTGCACATGTGCTGGGCCTTCAGCCAGGAATGTCCTTGTCCACCCCTTTTCTTCCACAGGAGCAACTCCCAATAGCTTTCAAAGCTCAAGGGACATTTTTTCCTCTCCTGTGAAGCTTTTCCTCCCTCTGAGCATCTCTCAGAATGAGCTGCTAGATTTTTGGTGCTCCCCTCGAACCCTTCTGTGTATCTCGAGTGTGACATTTAGCAAAGGTAGATTGTGAGCGATTATTGGCATGCCTGCTTTTCCCACTAGACCGCAAGATCTGTGAGGACAGAGGCCATACCCTTTTATCTCTGTATACACTGTGACTGTTACACGGTGGCTATCCAACTGTGTAAGGTCAGCACTTGATAGGAAGCTTTACCTGCTGCTCTGTGGCTTTCCATGGGTCTGACTGAACAGGATACCCTGGCCAAGCTAAAGGGACCATTCCTTCTAGCCCCAAACCAGCACTTTCCATGGGGTCAAGTGTAGGTTGCCAGTGAATTTCCAACCTGATTTCCTCTGTTTCCAGTCTCCCTGGGAGGTCTCCATGCTGGACCTAGCAGGCCAAGCCCAGTGAGAGCTGACAAACTGGGCCAGTCACTCCCCCAGTTGCTCTAATGGGGACTGCAAACAGAGGCTGTTGGCTCATGGGTCCCAGTGCCACAATGCAGCATTCAGTGGCTGCTGTGGGTTGCCCATGTGTGTGTGTGGGCAGCTTGTGGTCCAGGGCCAGCAGAGTCCCATAAAAATGTCAGGCCTGTGCAAAGGCCAGAGCTCTTTGGGCGTTTTTCTCTCCTTGCTAGTGGTTTTCTTCTTAGTCATCTGTCTCCTTAAAATAGACCCTTCCATTTTGCCCTCTGGGGCTCCTGCTCTCTAATGCTCTTACTGACAGGCACAGCAAAGCAGAGGTCAGCAGAGAAACTGCACAGATATTAATGGCATTTCAGAGCCAAAGAGTTCTCTAGAAAGAGTGTGTGTCTAGTCTAATCCTTCTTGCCATTAGATGGGGAAACTGAGGCCTGAAATGAGAAAAGACTTGCCAAACATCATGCAGAAAACTGTCAAAAGGGAAAAGGATCGAGCCTGGTCCCCTGACCCCAGACCGGGGCTCTTTCCCTTTGGGCACACCATCTCCACCTGTCTCCTCCAGGAAGGAAGAGAGTTAAGGTGTGATTGCCATTCTATGGCAGAACATGCTCTGAAAAGAGTTCACTTGAACCCCTCCTCTGCCTCTGCGCACTTGAAAGCGCACTAACTATTCAAAGAGGCACTGTCCCCATTCAAAGGGACTTCTGCCCAGGACCGAGACAGAGTGGAGACAGTGTTTGCTGTCCAGGCTGGTAGCCATCAACACATCATGGGTACTGGAGACCACATCTCATGGAGAATTATAGAGGTAAAAATGGATTTGGATGCTGACTACAAATTCAAATTGAGCCAACTTTAACCTCTCACTAAAACAAAAACTGGTTCATTCTTCACCATTCAGTTATAAGGCCCAAGTGTTCACTTCAATTAGTGTCTTAAAAATAAAGAAGGGGGTAGGATACTTAGATTCCTTTGAAACACAAGGGTCAACAAGACCAAATTAAACACCAGCACCCTCAGTCTTGGGTGTTGATTCTGTCACCACCATTCTTTAGCCATTTCCCTCCCCACTGTGCCCTAAAGCCAGTCCCAGAGCTGTGATAAACAGAAGGTTACATTCCTCAGTCTGGCCACAAAAACCCCACCCTGGTCTGCCAACCACCTGTCCTTATCTGCTTCTGCTTCCATTCTCGCATCTTGCATTGTTGACACGAATTCCTTCGGGGAGCTCTGCACCTGCACGGCCCTTTTTTTCTATGCTTGAAATTCCCTCTCCTTTCTTCCTCCCCCCTCTTCCATCCCCACTGCTTCTGCATCCTCCTGCCTGAGTTCTAAATCTACTCTCAAGGTCATAAAACAGCGCTGCACCACCCCAGTCTAGTATTTCCTCCAATGAATGTCCAAGGCCCTGGATTTGCCTGCCCCGTGGAATGCACGGATTCCAGCTCCATGGTGGGCTCCCTGTCCACTCCTGTGTCCTTCTCTTCGCTACGTGACAACCATTTACTGAAAGCCTTCTATGTGCCAGCCCCATAGAAGAACCCCCAGGAACTCACACCGGTGTGGAAGACAGAAGACAGAATTACAGCAGAACAGCCAAAGCCATGAGATTTAACATTTATTCTGAAGACAATGGGCGGGACCTGGAGGCTTTTAAAGTGGCAAAGGGATGACAGGAACAGATCCACATGGTAAGGACTGTTCTTGGAGTGATGTGGAGGACAGATTCGGTGAGGGCGGGAGTGTGGGTGTGAGGGTAGTGAGGGTGCCAACGTGAAGGTTAAAAGGCTAATTAAAAGGTTATTGCAGTAATTTCAGCAAAATATTAAAGCGTGCCCCAAGGGAAGAGCAGAAGGCATACAGAGGAGGAGGAATATGGGCTGGAGCTGCTGGGAAGTCGTGGCTGTAGTGCTGGACTCCGTACGGCTAAGACCCCAGGGCTTCTAGCTCTTGCGTGGAGCGTGATATCAGCCACCGGTCCGGGGACTGTGGGAGTGGGACCGGGTCTGCGGGAAGGGCTGAGATGCTCGCTGGTGCACATACTGTGATTACGGAGACGGAGACGGTGACATATGGATGTGGAGCTGAGGTCCCCAGCAGGCTGTAGGTACTGATGGACAGATTTTCCCTTGTGACTCCTTGAAGCCAGGCACAGGCACTGAGAATTATTCCTGTTTTCTTTCTTTCTCTCTTGGGTACAGTAGATTTTCATTTGTTCTGTGAGTCAGTGAAGGATTCAAACCCCCAAATAGATGACATTAGTAGAGAGAAGGCAGCCATATTTACGGGGCAGAGTAACAAGCAGGAGTGTGTCCTGACTTGTCCCAACTGCCACCCACAGCAGCTCTCTTCTCCTGAGCTGGAGGGGCCAATACTCAGGACACAGGACCTCACGATGTCAAGTGTTCCCATCACGCAGCGCCATGAGTCTGTGGAAGAAGAATCAGTGTCCGATTTGGGAGTCTGTGGTTGTATTTCAGGCCACGCCTTTGGACAAATCCCTTTCCTTGACCAGATTTTGGTTTTCTCTATTGTGAACTGAGGGAAGATTGGATGGCAGTTGTCTTCAGGTTTAATATGACTCATCCCAGAGATACTGTGAGAAAATACTCATGTAGAGAGTGTAAAGAATTGTAATCGTACCCGACACAGCTCACAACTCACTAAATGAGGAAAGGAGGGCAAAATGACCGTCAAACACGCCTTACTTCAGACAGCCAAGTCTTGGGAGAATTAGTCACTGCAGTCTGCTCCTCCTAGGAGAACGGTGGTTAGCATTGCTCTCCTCCACAAAAAGACTGAGGGACGTCTTCCCCCTGGGGATGCCTGTGCCTGCAATGGTGACCCATGAACCGTGTCTGCATTTCCTGTCACAACTCACTTGGGGTGGAAAATGCAGAGCTTCTGTGACTGTTGATGCTGGAGGAAGGGGACGGAGATATGGAAAGACAGAAGCTTCGGACAGGGTGGGGCCTCCGTGAGGACACCCAGTTGACTCCTGGATTCTGCCATGAGTGCCTGTGTCCTCACGGGGAGACCATGGCACTGAACCCCAGGCATGATTTGGTTTGTAACCCGGCTCTGCTGTCTACTCGCAATAGGACCTGGGTTAGCCACTCAAGCCCTCTTCGCGGGCATCTCCTTACCTGTGGAGTGAGAATAGTGACACCAACCCTGGGCAGTGATTAGAAGGATGAAAGGAGAGTATGTAGGACCTGGCACTGAGGATGAGGCCAAAATGTTCAGACGCCTCTAGAGTCTTAGAAACATTTTTTAATCGCCTTTCTCTTTTTCAAACCAAGTCCAGGCTGCCAGTGTGTGGCTGGGTGGGGGTGCGTGGGCAGCTTGGGGTCCTGGGCCTATGGTAGGGGAGGGGGCACCCCCTTCCTCCAAACACAAGGGAGTAGGCTTGCTTCCTGCAGTCTTGGGGAGTCCTTTCATATGCCTAGGCTAGTGGATTAGGCAAATGCTGGCCACATTTTACAAAATAGCCTATGTGTCTGGGCTTGTTGAATGAAACTTTGTAGGCGTGCTTAGCTGGTGAGATGTCAGCACTCGGATGTGCACCGTTTTCGATCACAGATCAATCCGTGGGCAAGAATTAATCCCTGCTGCCTTCTCCTTCTTAGACTCCCAGGGGTGGGGCTCTAGTTCGAATGACCTGGGGGTTGAATGAAATCCAAGATTTGTTTTCTGATGTGGAGCATAGCAGGGAGGAGTCTCTTTAAGTCAACCCCCCCACCCCCGCCCCCTGCATTACTTCACCCTTCCTCCAGTGCCACCAGCAGCTGGGGTGGAGGTGTCAGAATGTATGTTTGGTGGGGGGGGGGGCGGAGGTGTGAGGGCGGGAGGGGACTTGGCGTTACTCCAGAGCATGAAAAGACAAGCTGCATCCGGGGTATTCAGGGCAGGGTTCATCCCCTTATCACCTACTTGGGGTGCTAGACACAGGCAGAACTGGGGGAGAGGCAATGCAGGTGCTGTGGGGTTTGACTTCAAGACACAGAGGCTACCGAGGATGAGGGGCTCTGCGTGGCTACACCACAGAGCAAAATACAAGCACCCAAAAGGAAGTCTGTCCTGCCAATACCAGCCTGCATTCCAGGACACCGACCCTCACTCTTCCAGCCTCCGGCTTTTAAAGACATTCTAGTTACATTCTATATGCGATGCACCTTCGTCTGGAAGGGAGGACAAAGGAAGAGAGATGACTGAGAGATAAGCAGAACATACCCATGCCCTTCTTCATTCTCTCAGAGGCAATTTAGGGGGCTTTGGCACCCCCGTAACTTGTCTCCTTTGATTTGTCCTTGGCTTTGTGGTGACCTGACATGGAGGACATCTCAGTTGGAGGCTGGTGAATGAAGGCTGATGAATGGTTGAATGAATGAATGAATGAATGAGTGACAAAAAGATGAGCATATCATGGCCCTGCTGCAGAGACACTGGGGGCAAAATTCAGAGTCCTCTGTCACACAGTCAGCCACCTGCCTGAGCAGTCAGCTCGATGTTTATGCTTCCAAGCACTGTGTTCGTCCTACTCAGAGTGAGTCCCTTACTAGTGAAGAAGTCCGGCATCCTACGTGGGTGAAAATGGAACCCCAGTTCTAGAGCCTGCACTTATCTAGTGGCAAAAATTACCAATGGCACAAACGTATCTGCCTTGTAGTTCTCATTGAAGGGTCCAGCTGAGACTTGAACGTGAAGACCAGAATGGCCATCTGAACTGTTTATCACAGCATTTAAGACCACAGCCTGCCTCCTATCTTCTCCTCCTGCATTTTTTTTTCTTTCCATCATGATAAGTGCTCTCTTTACTCCCCATAACCTATTTTCCTCATCTCCTCTCCTGCCCGGTAGCCACCAGCTTGTTCTCTGCAGTTAAGAGTCTGTTTCCTGGTTTGCCTCTTTCTCTCTTATTTTCCTTTGCTTATTTGTTTTGTTTCTTAAATTCCATGTATGAGTGAAATCACATGGTATTTGTCTTTCTTTGACTGGCTTATTTCACTTAGCATTTATATCCTCTAGCTCCATCCACACCACTGCAAAAAGCAAGGCCTCATTCTTTTGGGGGGCTGAATAATATTCTACCACGCGTCCATATCACATCTTTTTTATGCATTCATCTATCAGTGAACACTTGGGCTGCTTCCATATCTTGGTTACTGTAAATAATGCTACAGTAAACATAAGGGTGCCTGCATCCCCTTGAATTAATGTTTTTGTATTTTGGGTGTAAATACCCAGTAGTGTGATTACTGAATCATAACGTGGCTCTATTTTTAATTTTCTGACGAACCTCCATAGTGTTTCCCACAATGGCTGCACCAGTTTGCCTTCCCACCAACAGGGCATGCAGATTCCCCTTTCTCCACACGCTCGCCAGCACTTGCTTTTCCTCGTGCTTTTGATTTTAACCATTCTGACAGGTGTGCAGTGCCTTCCCTGCTTCTTGCTCCCTGCTCACCTTGCTCACCTCCTACCTGATGTCATCACACTCTTCCCAGCCTCCCACCGATCCCCACCTCCTTGACTTGGCTCATGGATCTCTGCCTGTTCAAACTTTAGCCTCCCACAGAAGTCCTCACCAGTGAGGTTGTCCCCAGTCCCTCCACTTGAGATTAATCTGCCTGTCCCGTGTTATGGATGGTGGTGAGGGCACATCTGCGAAGGAGAACTTTGATGTGGGGTAGGGCCTGAGAGCCCACGCTGAGACGGCGTCTGGCACGGTGGAGAGAGCAGACATCTGTGGGGAGCAGCTGATTTGCTGGAGGGCAAGGGGCCTGGGCAGTTACTGAGATGGAGACAAGGTGGCGTTAATTCAGAAGCCTGCTCTCTATGGAGGGAAGCTGCAGGCCAGGATGAGGGGAGAGAGCTGAGTGTGACTGTGTCCTACTGGGACCTTCCTGCATGCTCGTCCCCAACTTGTTCCTCACACCGATGGTGAGCTAGGGTTGACTTTCTTCCACAACAGCCAGTGAAGGCTCTGCAGCGTTTGTACAGTACAAGGGGTCGAGTGAGGGACGGAGCCCAGGCCTCTCTTCTCTTCCTTCCCCCAGCAACATCCGCAAGGCGATCTGTGCCCAAATCTCGACACCCTGGCCCACATGTGTAAGTTTGGCTGCAGTGGTTCCTTGGCTGGGCCTTGGCCAAGGGGAGGGTACCCTGGCAGTGTATCCCTTGGTGACCCCTGGCCAAGGAATGCACACCCTCGTGGCATGACCTGTGCTGGAAAGGACGGACCTGGGGAAAGACCTGTATGGGCCCTGGAAGTGCTTAGTGGGGTTTTGGTGGGGAATTATGGTCTCGAATAAGGAGTGCAGGTTCTTTGTAGCCATGGCTCTTGACCTGTTGGACGCCTGCCCTAGGAGATGAGGGTGATGCTGTAAAGTGTAGCACCCTTTGTATAGGCCCAAGAGTGGAATTGCTAGATGATAGCAGCCTAAGGTGCTAAGTTCCATGGCCGGGCAGGTGAGGTTGGTGAGCCAGGATTGTGGGCCTCCACCTGACACTACATCATCTGCCCAAGGGCAGACGGTGACATTCAGGTGGCACATGTCTCCCCGCTGCATGTGGCTCTTTAATAACAGGTACCTGGGCTTGTCATTTTTACTCTCACTGGCAAATCATACTGTCCTTCAAGGTCTAAGTGTTCAGGGGGTACCTTTAAAATTTACTTTTGTAAATGCTGTGAAAACAACCCTGGACTTGGACTAGGACCCTCGGGTTCTCTCCCAGCTCTGCCACGACCCATTCTGCAGGCTAGACTGCAGGAGACTGATAAGGACTCCCCAACTGTAAAATAAGGGGATTGGCCCAAACCATACTCAACCTCCCATTCTCCCATTCTGATCAGAAGGTCTGGGGTTTCTGACTTCCTAAAGCTCTACCTTTCCTTATCTGACAGTCCTTCTCAACCCTGAGTTCTCATAAAAATCACCTAGGAAGCTTTACCAAAAAAAAAAAAAAAAAAAAAAAAAAAAAATCCCAGGGCCCAAGCCCTACCCCTAGAGGTTCTGATTCAGTTGTTCTGGGGTGGGGCCCAGGCCAAAGCTCCCCAGAAGCCTCGGATGTGCAGCCAAGGTTGCAAACTGCTGTTGGAGTTGCCTGGAGTCTCCCCCGCCCACCACCCACACACAGACAAGGAAGAATGTGGCAGGACAGATGCCTGACACAAAGGCAGAGCAGCTGTGAGCAAGGCTAGACGGCCAAGCCCAGGGCTGGGGGGCTCTCCTGGTCATTCCCCCAGGAAAACGTGCATAAATAGAGCCCATGTCCTGGCCTCGCACTCCTCACCTCCCAGCCGTCTTCCCCTCCTCCAGCTGAGAACCGAGGGGGAGGAGGCGAAGGAGCAGGCAGCTGCCTAATCTAGGGAGATTTTCTCATGGGTGGGGGGAGGCGGCCTCTTGGCTCCAGCCTTGGTCCTGGCTCACAGCTGGAGCTGGAGCAGCCCCAGTGCGAGCCAGGGCTGCGGTCCCAGCTGCTGGCAGTTGTTCCCAGGCTGCGTCCCTGACAGCTGCGCACCTCCTGACGTGTTGCGTGTGCGCGCGTCCACGTGTGAGCGTGTACTCTCCAGCAGGAAAAACAAGAGAAGAGGTGTAATGTAGACCCGGGAGATTACTAGTCTTGCTAAACCTCAGGACACCCTGTAAGCCTTTCCTGACCTCGCCCGCCTCCTGTCTGTGTCCTATCCCCTCCTTGTTGCTCCCCTAAGGGGGAGGGGGCCTCCCCGGGGGCGGGGGCCTCCCCCTCGTTGAGATGCTATGCCAGACGCAGCTTCAGAAATTACAATAGCTATGATTTATTAACAGGGGGTGTTGTCCCGAGGCACCTGGGTGGCTCGGTCAATGAAGCATCTGCCTTAGGCTCAGGTCATGATCCCAGGGTCCTGGAATTGAGTCCTGCATCAGGCTCGCTGCTCAGCGGGGAGTCTGCTTCTCCCTCTGCCTGCAGCTCCCCCTGCTTGTGTGCTTTCTCTCTGCAAATAAATAAATAAGATCTTAAAAAAAAAAAAAAAAAAGAGTGGCATTGTCCTAAGTGTCTTAGGCCAATGATTCTATTTAACCCTGAGAACAATCCTATGAAGCAAGCAGTTACTATTCCCATTATACAGATGAGCAAACCAAGGACGGGAGAAGTTAATATTTACTCCATGATCACACAGCTGCCGAGATTTAAAGTTCAGAAGTCTGATGCCAAAACTTGAGCTCTTTGCCAAGTGGCTATTTTTGCTTCTGGTTGGAAATTGATGATGGATGAAGGTCTCTTTGGATACACGAGTCTCTTTCAGCTCTGATGCACTAACCATGATATTGCCCACAGTGACATACACTCTATATTTTGATGTTTTTGTTTAGCTTGGGGTTCTTCCTAGGCTACATTGGCTGAACTTATAAGACACAAACTCAGAACCACCTGTCATGGCTCCAGGAGGGCTCTGCTTCTAGTAGGACTGTAGGAGAAGTGCCTCGACAGGAGAATGGTCCAGGGCAGCACAGCTCGCACGGGGGCTCGAGGGACCAAAACATTGTCGGGAACCGCCCAGAAGAGAGAACCTCTGAGGATGGTGCAGAAGGTAAGGACCTGGACTCTCCCAGTTGCAAACATTTCTGCTCCCTGGAAGCCTGTGTGCACAGACTGGGTCGCTTTCCCCACAGTGGGGTTAGGTTGTACTGTAGTCCCCACACTGTTGATCTCAGTGATGATTCATGGTACGCATTTCCAAGATGGCAGGTCAGGACCTGAGTGCAGCTTGGGACCTGATGCCTGCAAAGCCTTTTGTTTGGGGTGTGTTTTTTGCTGAGTTTACTTACCTAGTATATATGTATGACTGTGGGGGAGGGAGTGAATCCTGAGAGGGGAGGGACGATGAGAACAGCCAAGAACTTCACCTCATCAGTCCCTGTTCCAAAGCAGGGAGTTATCAGTCCAATGACAAAGGGTGAACCATTCACGGCAGAGTTGCACAGGGTCCTCTCCAGCAAGCTTATCTCATGCTTTTAATGAACTGAAGTCCCTTCTCCTCTTTCTTTTTTTTTTTTTTATTTTTTTTTTATTTTTTTTTATTTAAATAATTTTATTTATTTATTTGACAGAGGAAAGATCACAAGTAGGCAGAGAGGCAGGCAGAGAGAGAGAGAGGAGGAGGCAGGCTCCCCGCCGAGCAGAGAGCCCAACGTGGGGCTCGATCCCAGGACCCTGAGATCATGACCCGAGCCGAAGGCAGAGGCTTTAACCCACTGAGCCACCCAGGCGCCCCCTTCTCCTCTTTCTTTAATCAGATTTTATTCCCATCTGGTTAATTACTGGTTGTATGGACAAGTCTTTCCATTTTCTCTTATGAGGTTTTAAATGTTCGTTTATTGATACACATACACACAATTAAAGTTCTTTACCAGGGAGAGTTGAATCCTGCTTTAGGAAAGCGCTTTTTATGGTATAAGACGGTGCTTCTCAGCCTTCAATGGATATAAACATCTCCTGGATGTCTTGTTAAAAATGCAGATTCTGGCTCCAGAGGTCTGGGTTGGGGTCTGGGATTTGCCATTTTTAACAAGCTTCCAGATGATGTCAATGCTGCTGGTTCCCAGACCACGTTTTTGTTTTTCTTAGAGAGAGAGAGAAAGGGGGAGGGGCAAAGGGAGGGAGAACCCTAAGCAGGCTCCACTCTCAGCCCAGAGCCTGACCCAGGGCTCCTCCATCTCATGACCCTGAGATCACAACCTGAGCTGAAACCAAGAGTCAGATGCTCAACCAACTGAGCCACCCAAGTGCCCCACACTCTTTTTTTTTTTTTTTTTTAATATAATATATAGGGGCGCCTGGGTGGCTCAGTGGGTTAAGCCTCTGCCTTCGGCTCAGGTCATGATTTCAGGGTCCTGGGATCGAGCCCTGCATCGGGCTCTCTGCTTCCCCCACCCTCTCTCTGCCTGTCTCTCTGTCTACTTGTGATGTCTCTCTCTCTGTGTCAAATAAATAAATAAAATCTTTTAAAAAATATCATATATATATAAAGTACTTCTTTTTTCCAGTTTTATTGATTTAAAATTGACATATGACATTGTATAAGTTTAAGGTGTACAATGTGAGGATTTGCTGTATGTATGCATTGTGAAATGATTGCCACGATAAGGTTAGTTAGCATACCCATCACCTCACATAGTTACCTTTTTGTTTTATTATTTTGTGTGGGTGGTGGGAGCCTTTACCGTCTACTCAGTTAACAACTTTCAAGTGTACTATACGATCTCGTTAACTGTATTCACCATGCTGTCCATTAGATTCTCAGAACATCTTCATCTTCTAATGGAAGTTTGTACCCTTTGACCACTTTCACCCATTCCCCGTCCACTCCACCCCTGCCATCATCAGTCGATTGTCTGTACTTATGAGTTTGGTTTTTGTAGATTCCACATGTAAGAGAAACAGTACAGTATTTGTATCTCTCTGACTTATTTCACATAGCCTAAGGCCATGAAGGTTTTGCTCATGTTGTAGAAAATATCAGGATCTCTATCATTTTTTTTAATGACTGGATAATTTCCCATCATCTCTTTCTCTCTCTACATAGATAGATAGATTGATTGATCTCCCATTTTCTTTATCCATACCTCTGTTGAGGGAAAGTTAAATTGTTTCGCATTCTTGACTATTGTAAATAATGTTGCAGTGAACACAGAGGTGCAGATCTCCTGGAGACAGTGATTTCCTTTCCTTTGGATATATACCCAGAAATGGGATTGCTGGATCATACCCAGACCACACTTTGAGATGCAAAATTGTGTGTCTAGGAATCCCATGGGGATCTCGTTAAAATGCAGACTCCAATATAGCAGATCTAAGGTGAAGCCTGAGGTTCCACATTTCTAACAAGCTCTCCGGTGTGACCCCAGTTTGAGTAGGAGCAATGGGAAGTCCCAGGCACAGCAGGAAGATGCGTGTGCTAGAGCGCAGGGAGGAAGGGGAGGCTGGCGGAAGACGAGGTCAGAGAAGGGGACGACGGAGCCATGTTACACACAGCTTCAAAAGACATGGTCTAGAGGTGTCACTTCTATTGGCCAGAAGTGGTTGGAAAGTTTTGAGCAGAGAAGTAAGGTAATCTGATTGTGACTGTAAAAGGGGAATACATGGGAGAGAGGGAGGAAGGAGAGTAAAAATAGGAAGGAGAAGGAAGTGGCTGTTGAAGTATCTAGGTGAGAGGCGGGGAGGCTGGGTTTGGAAGAAGCATCAGACAGGGAGACATGGATATACAGAACTCCCCCGTTTACCCGTTGGGGACCCCTTGAGACTAGGGACTGGTTCCTAACCATTCTCTGTCCTTCCTTTTTCATTCAGACTTCATGAAAGGTAATACCCCTGCTGTTCTATCGAAACTGACCTCCCAGAGGCCACTGGTGACCTTTGTTGAGTAAAATAATTCCATTTTCAAACTCACTTCCCACCCCTATTCAACATTGTACTGGAGGTCCTAACCAGTTCAATAAGGTATGAAAAGGGGGGGGAAAAGGCATATATATTGGAAAGAAAGAAGTAAAACTGTCTTTTTGTGAATGAGGTAAACATGTACGTAGAAAATTCTAAAGAGTCTTCAAAAGAGCTATTAGAATCAGTAAGTGAATTTAGCAAGGTCATAGAATAAGAGATTAATATACAGAAATCAACTGTATTTCTATATGCTTGCAAAAAAAAACCCCAAAAAATAAGACTCCAAAAATCCATTCATAGTGGTATAAACATACTTAGGAATAAATTTATTAAAGATCTTTAAGGCCTGCACATTGAAAACTATGAAGCGGTGCTGAGAAATTAAAGACCTCACTAAACAGAGAAATATGCCAGGTTCATGATTTGGAAGTCTCAGTATTGCTGATTAGGAAGAACAATTCTCCCTCAATGAATCTACGGATTTGGTGAAATCCCATCAAACATCCCAGCAGGCTGTCTTGTTGAAATTGATAAACTGATCCTAAAATTTATTTGGAATACAAATGACCTAGATGAAACAAAATGTTTTTAGAAAATTTTTAATTGTGGCAGAATACCTGTAACAAAATTCACCATCTTAATGATTTCCTAAGTGTCCAGTTCAGTGGTGTTAAGTATACTCACATTGTTATGTAACCAGTCTCCATAACTCTTTTCATATTGTAAGGCTAAAACCCTACGCCCCTCAGACTACGACTCCCCATTCTCCTTCTCCCCTAGCTTCTGGAAAACACCATTCTACTTTCTGCTCTATGAGTTTAACTTCTCTATGTACCTCATGTAAGTGGAATCACACAGTGTTTGTCTTTTTGTGACTGGCTTATTTCACTTAATGGAATGTCCTAAAGATTGTGTTAGAATCTCCTTCCTTTTTAAGGCTGAATAACATTCCATTACATGTACAGACCACATTTTCTTTACCCATTCATCCATCAAGAGGCATATAGTTTGCTAACCTTTCAGCTATTGTGAGTAATGCTGCTATGAACACAGGTGTACAAATGTGTATGTAGCCAGAAGCCTAAGTGCTGGGCCATATCTATTTTTAATTTTTTGAGGAAAAGTCATTCTGTTTTCCCTAGCACGTGCACCATTTTACATTCCTGCTAACAGTGGACAAGGGTTTTCAGGTTCCCTACATTCTGGCCAACACATCATTTTCTGTTCTGTTCTGTTTTGTTTTCATAGTAGTCATCTTAATGAGTATGGGGGTGATATCTCATTGTGGTTTTGATTTGTATTTCTCTGATGTAGAGCATCTTTTCACGTGTTTATTGGTCATTGTATAGTCTTCTTTGGAGAAATGTCTATTCAAGTCCTTTATCACAACCCAATTTTTTAAAAGAACAACAACAAAAAACCCCCTTATACTACACAACTTTAAGACTGACTATAAAGTTCCAGTAACACAGAGTGGTATCAGATAACATCTCACATAGAGGTACATGGAACAGAAATAGGCCCTCACTTAAAAGGTCAATTGATTTTGATAAAGGAATCAGGATAATTCAACAGGAAAAAAATCAGTCTATAAACACTCTTAAAATAAGTGGATAGTCCTTTAAAAAAAAAAGATACTAACCTTGATCTTTCCTCATACCACACACAAAAATTAATTCAAAGTGGATCACAGACCCAAATGTGAGAGTTAAAACCATAAAACTTCTAGAAAGGAAGACAGAAGAAAACCTTTGTGACCTTGGTTAAGCAAAAACTTCTTAGATGGGACATAGGAGTACAAATCACAAAAGGTATTCATTCATTGGATTTCATCAAAACTTTAAAATTTGCTTGGCAAGAGAAAATGTAAAGACAGACTACAGATTAGGAGAAAATATTTGCAAGCTGATGTATGTATTCTGATGCATTCAGAATATATAAAGAATTATTACTCAATTAGAAGAAGATAAATAACCCATGTAAAAAATTGGCAAAATATTTGAATAATTATTTCAGCAAGGAAGATGTGTGAATTGTCTAGGAGTACATGAAAAATGTTCAGCATCACTGGTCATCAAATATAAATTAAAATCACAATGAGATACCACCTTATGCCCACCAGAATAGTTTAAAACGTTCAACAATGCCAAGTGTTGATAAGGATGTAGAGAAAATGGAATCTTCATAAGTTGCTGGTGGAAATGTGAAGTGGTATAGCCTCTTGACAAAATAATTTGACTATTTCTTTTAGAAGTAAGCACATGTTTACCATGCAAGCCAGCAATTCCGCTCCTATGTATTTACTTGGGAGAAATGGAAATACATGTCCTCCTAAAGAGTACACATCCACTGTAGCGTAATTCATAATAATCAGTGCAAATGTCCGTCAACTGGCGAATGGAACAGAATGCGGTGTATTCACATAGTGCCTGGTCTCTTGCACCAATGTTTTCGCTATTCACCCATGTCATCGCATGTATTGGCAGTTTGTTTCTTTGTATTGCTTGGTGGTATTCTATCATAAGAATATAGCACAGTCTGTTTATCTATGCCTTTGTTGATGAACACATGGGTTTGCTTCCGGTTCTGCAATATTTGAATAATGCTGCTTCAAACACTCTTTATAATTTTATTGGGAACATTTTTTTGGTACAAGTTTTAGGGAACATATTTTTCTTGGGCAAATACCTAGAAGTGGCATTCCTTGGTTGTAAGATAGATAATTAACTCTATAAGAATCTGTCACAGAGTTCTCCAAAGCGTTTGTACCATTTAACCTCCCCCAGCAATTCCACAAGCTGTGTGTGTGTGAGTCCCTTCTCCCACATTCCCACCAGCACTCAGTGTGGTCAGTCATTTTGAAGATAGCCATTCTAGAGAGCTTGAAGTGTTCTCTCATTGGAGTTCCATGGTAAACATTGGAGTTTTAATTGGCATTTCCCTGATAACTGATGGTATCTTTCATCTGCTTAGCGGGCATTCGTGGGTCTTCCTTTGCAAAATGACTGTTCAAGTCTTTTGCTCATTGTTTTATTGCATCACTTGTCTTTGTGGCTTTCACTGGTTGGATGGCCTTGTTGATTTTTAAATTTTAAAATCTCTCTTTTTGGTCCCCTCCTTTCCATCCTACTACAGCTACACTGGTTCAGGCCCTTCCCAAGGCTCACCGAACCATTAGAGGAGAATTGTGACTAGTGTTTCTGACATGGTTCTGCCCATCCCCCATATTATGTCTTTGAAGAAAGGAAGAAAAATCCCTATAAAATAGGTCCATGTCGCACCTGTGTTCTCATAACCCATAGGAAAACATCAAGCACCTTAGAATGATAGGGTCCTTAGCATGTGTCCAGGCTGACTCATCCCCACCCCTCCCCGCCAGTCTCCTAATTTGCAGACTAGTAGTGCTAATCACTTGTAATGGCTGCCATGCAGCTTCTCCCTACTGGGCATTAACTAGAATACCCTTCCCACTCCTTCTTCTCACACCTGCTCTTTTCTCCTTAAAGAGCCAGGTCAAATGGCAGCTCTCCTGGGAAGCCTGCGTAAACCCTGGACTGAGCTCCCTCCTCTGTGCTCCCATAGCAACAGGGTGCACACCCACCGGAGTGGTTGGGAGGCTGTGCCTGTTATCTCTGAACTTGCAACCCCAACCTGTGACAGGAGCTCAGCAAATGCCTGCTGACTGGGGGAATCAATGGCGATTCATTTATTTCTTAGACAGTGATATCAGGAAAAAGATACACTTTCAACTAAAAAAAGAAAGAGCAAGAAGTGTGTGTAGGGAAGGGTAGGCTGGAGTGAGGGGGACATGCATGGTAGGCACCCCCTCTGCTGAGAAAAGGTGGGGTGTGAAGAGGGCAGAGAGGCTGTGCCCACCTTGGGACTGGTGCCGCCTGCCTTGCGCTGGAGGGGCTGAAGGTGACCTGCTGCCCATGTGCGCCACTCTCTGCCCTCTTGCTTAGCACCTTTCGCCTCTGAAAGAAACCAAGACACTCCACCCCAGGCCGAAGTGTGGCTGTCAGCCCCAGAGGCCAAGAGGCATTGCATGGAGCAAAATGGAGGCTCAGAGGGCAAGCTCTGGGTCTGCAGAATGTTCTGCTTTCCTCCCTTTCCTCTCATCCTTGTGGGCCTTTGTTACTCCCTGCCCCAGCTGGGGGGCCAGGTCTCCCCACTGGCACCTGGGCCTGTTCCAACAGGAACTTAGCTGCTGGCTTTATCAGCCCATTGAATTGTAGTGGGGAGAGGAGCCGCTAAGGCTTTCAGGCCAGAGTGAAGGCTAGAGGGTCCCTCCCTTTGGTTCTCAGTTTTTTTCTTCAGCAACTCGTTCTGAGGGATTTCTGTCCTGGCCCTCAGGTCCTCCAACGGTGGGATCCCCGCCTCCCAGCGCATCCCTTCCACCTGGGGGTGGCCCTGACTAGGGAGGACCCTCCATTTGCAAGCCCAGTCGCTTCTCCTGGACTCATCCCCCTCGCAGTGCACCCTGGGTCTTCCCCACCACTCTCCCAGGTATGGGAAGCCAGCTTTCCTGTTCCCCAAGTCTTTTCTTCTCCAGGCCGAAGTCTCCCACTTCCACAAATCTCCTCCATGTGACATGATTTCAGGTTCCCTCAGCAACCGCCCTACGGTTACCATGCCATCAGAGGCATTTCTTGGTGTCCAAGGGCTCAGGGCTCAGACACTGTCCTCACCCTCCCAAGTCCAGCCATCTCACCGAATCAGATTTTCTGCTTTGGTTTGGTTTTGTTTTCCTTTAGTTGGCCCTGCTCTTGGCAAATAGACACAGACTATGAGCTTGCTCAGCTGTGGCAGCAACAGGAAAAGACCATGTCTCATTCAGTGCTCTCTCCCCTGGGGAACCCATGACAGTCCTTGGGAATGGGTAGATGCTGAAGAAATGTTTGTGAAAGTGCACTGAACTGAGAGAGTTGGATGGAAACTTGGAAGAGACGATCATCACATAGACTATAGTTTATGCAACTGACTAGGTGGGTGTTTCGTCAGGTCCCAGCTCTTGTCACCAACATGGTCACCCCTGAGGTGGTGGAAGGAAGTTGAAGGCAAGACCCCCTCAGTTGAGGCGGGTCTGTGGAGTGCCTGCCATGGGCCACTTTCTGTGCCAGATTCTACCCTGAAACATAGCTTTTCACCTTATTTTCCTTAGAACACCTTGGAACCTGTATTTTGCCTTCTTCTTTTTTTTTTTTTTAAGATTTATTTGCGAGAGAGAGCACACGTGTACATGTGGGGGGAGGGGCAGAAGGAGAGAGAGAGAGAGAATCCCACGCAGACCCCACACCGAAGTGAGGAGCTCAGCTCGGGGCTCGATCTCACAACTCTGAGATCACAGCCTGAGCCAAAACCAAGACTCGGATGCTCAACCGACTACACCACCCAGGTGCCCCATATCTTGCCTTCTTATCTCCCTCTTGAAACCTGTCTCAGGAAAGGAAAATAAATTAAGTACATCACTCTGGAGAACCCATTCTTGGATTGGGGATTCACGTGAATGGACCCTCAGAAAGGTGAGGGGTGAGCATCTTCCTCCCTTAGAGGACGAATGCTTTCCCAAGAGACCTGTGGCTTGTCTGATGTGGTCTACAAGGCCACCAGTCCAGCACCCCGAGCTCAGGGCTCCAGACCTTGACTTTCTCTTCAAAATAAACTACCAGGAACACTAGCCATCCATGGCAGGCCCTCACAACTCATGGAGGGGAGGAGAGGCTATCTATCCCAGCACAAGTCCTGAATCTGAACTCAGCCTCGGGGACCAGGCTTCTGGCATTGACCATCAGTCTCCCTGGAGATCTCAGGCCTGGAAGGATCCACATGGCAGTCCCCCGATACTGGTTAAGGGCGCTTGGGTTTCTGGAAGCACTCCAGAGCTGAAGAAAGTTAAAAAAAAAAAAACAAAAAAAAAAACCTCAATGCCAGGAAAAAAACTTCAGAATCAAAAATACTTCTTTACACCTTTCCCTTGTAGCCTTAGAAGTTTTGTGGCAAACATAACCTTCTACTTCTGGAAGAGTAGCATGTTAGAGATCCTTGCCTCAAGGAATTTTTTTCCTCTTCTTTTCCTTTTTTTTTTTTTTTCTTTTAGCTTTATGGGGCATTGGGGGAAATTACTGGATTTGTGTACTATAGGGTACCAGAGGAAAAGCTCTCCAGAAACCTCACTAAAATATAACACGGTTGTAAGACAAAAAGCCCATGTGATTTCATGCAGGCCTTCGATGTTAAGGTTTGATTCCAATCTATTCCCTCACCAGAAAGGGGTGTTCCTCAGTTTCACAGATCTGGGGAAGTGAGAGACCCCAGGGTCTGCACCGACCAGGATCACTCAGCAGAGAAAAATGCCCTTTGTGACATTCAGGTTACATTCGTCTAGGGTTCCCACACATGTCCATGGAATCGGGAAGATTAACAGTGAAAAATGACCTATTTTAACAGGTGCACACTTGTGTGTAAGTGGAATTTAGCCGAGTGTGGAATTATTTTAACATGGAAATAAGTTGTGGACATCCGTCTTCTGACCACACAGGACTCAGACACATGGTCAACATTTGAGAGTTTCTCAGGACTGGAAACGGATGTATTGCTTGGATTTTTCCAGAGGAAGCTACAATATCACAGGGAAATAAACACTAATGTCTACAAAACATGACTGTTCAGACTCAAATTCCTTCTGTAAAGCATGTCTGTTTTCTCAGAGGAGCAGAGAGCAAAACTTGAGCTTATTGAATCTGTTTAGGGAAGATCATTTCAATGATAGCAAACAACAGGGGACAGAGATAGACATTAGTCAGCAGTGTGCTTTTTAAAAGGTGTGGTGATCAGAGAAAAAAGCCCTCTTTGGGTCCAAAGCCGTGGTTTCACACTGACTGAAGGCCAGACACTGTGCTTTGACTCTTTCTCCTGGAGAATGGGGGTGGGGAGCCTGTCTGCAGCCTACCTCGCCAGTCTGTGGACAGAACAAATTAGCTGACGAATGCGGAGACTCTGTGAGTGTCAAGCACTGTCCACGTGAACGAGGGCTGTCCTGGTCACTGGATCCGTCATGGCTGTGAACGTGACTTGAGGCTGCACAGGAAGGAGGCAAAGCAGCACAGAAGAAATCCTTGAGTTCCAGTGGTGTCTCCAGGAGACAATAAATTTTCTTTTTTTTTCAGGGTGACAGCTGTTCTCTTCTGCGACTTGACTTTCCCAAGAATCTGTTCAGGGAATTAGGATATGGGACTCATCAGAGTCATCACGGCGTGGGTGGAAGCACATTTCCTTAATGGGTAAAAAATCGAAACCTGCCTTTTCAAGATAGCTAAATGATACCTTTGAAAAGGAACCGGAATCAGCCTAAAGGTATGATTTCAATGTTCCCATCTTGCAAAGGAGGAGAATGGAACCATGCCCCGCCTGCTGCACATGGACAAGTTCGTGTGCACACACACATATATATACACATACATATACACATTTTCTAGGAGAGGGGAAGTGTGGTCACCATGTGTCCTGTTTTCCTTTGTCTCTCCTGGTCTCTCTCTCATGCATGCACATGCACACGCACACTCCCACACCCCATCTGAGGCTATGCATAAGGTGAAATCATTCAGAGAGAGGGCTGAGTATATATATGGAAAGTGGGTATGTGAGGGGAGGCTTTTAAAAGGTTGGAGTGAGCCACATTTGATCAGGGATAAGAATTCTATTTATTTAATGCCTGCTATGTGCTAGGCATATGATAAACCAGGTCATCATTGAACCTTTACAACAAGGCATGTCTCCCTTTGCAAATGAGAAAGTGGAGACTCAGGCCCACCGAGGTGTCCAAGGTCACACAGCCAGCGAGTGGCGGCATTGGTAGAGGGCTCTGTTCTGTCTCCTGCAGAATCTGGCCTCTCCCTGGCTGGCCCCAGGAGGCAGAGGGAATGGGGGTGGGGGACAGTGCATGAGTCAGGGGTCCCCAGCTGTTCAGAAAGCATGGCAAACTGGTTTCTGAACCCTTATGCCTTTTGAGTTTGTTTGGAGCCTGTGTCGTCTTCCTGTGTCTCTTTTCCCAGGATCACTGAATTGGTTGTCTCTCCCAGTCTGTGTTCCGGTTCTCAGGACGACTCAGCCTCCAGGGCTGCACTAGGAACGTGCCAGCATCTCTGCCTACTCCCCGCCCGGTTATGCCAGCTTCCCAGGCCGTGTGCAGGGCCCACAGCAGGAGAATGGCAACAGGGGCCTCACTCAGGAGGGAAGCCTGTCAGACCCTCAGTCCTTGCAGCAGGGGGCTCCCGGGGTCCTGGCTCTGCCCACCCCCCAGCCCCACCCCCGGGAGACAGGGCCTGCCTGGGCAGGGCAGGCGGCTGTGGGAGGTCCTCTGGTGGCCTTGTTTACCGTTGCCCAGACTCCGGACTCCCAACCCTGGCCCTGTCAGCCTGGGCCTGCCCGCAGCCCTGAGAAGTGACAGAGAGGGTGTGGTTTCAGTCACTGATGAAAGCCACAAAACCAGAACCCAGCACACATGAAAAGGAGGAGAGAAGAAGAGGCACAGGCTGACTGCCGGTGGCAGGCGTGATCAGGCTTGTTGCTCCCTTGGGGAGATGGAGACAAAGAGGGCCTCAGCCCCCAGAATGAGTGAGTGCGCTTCTGCAGGGCTGCTCTGGAGCGGAGCTCCCAGGCCAGAGAAGGTCTGTGAGAAGGATGCCTTTGGCTGTCTGGGCTCCCAGCGATGTCCCCGGGGTAGAGCGGGCTGTTCACATCAGCACTCAGGAGTCCCGGGCGCAGAGGAACCTTGAACACCAGGAGCGGAGAGGTAGCTTCATCAATTCCTGTCTAGACTAGAGTTCTGGAATCCAGGTTCCCAAGATGAAAGGGTACATTATGAGGACAGGGGATAAATCTACTATGCCAACAAGACCCACATTCACCTCAGATTACTTACAGCTTTCGGCCTCCCTCAGCTCGTTGCCTGGCCCACGGCAGGCCACTTTCAGGGTTTGGCAGATTCACTTAACACCTCATCCCCACAAGTAGCCCATCACATATATTTCCATTTGCAGGGGTCCCTCACCCCAGGCTGATGCAAACTCCCAACTCCCTGCAGAAATTTTCCTTCTTGACTTGGGACCTTAATGACACCTAGAATGCCAAGTAAGAGGTGGGGTTAGTCATAAGCAAGCAGTGAAACCTGGCTGGGGTGACGGGGTCACCACGTGTGCTTTACTAACTCCGTCTCCGCCACACCCTTGGTCCCGAGCCCGGCACCTTTGTGTGGCAGTTACTCAAGGATGTGGGAAGCCACCCAAGCAAGGCTACCGACACGGCCCTTCTCAAAACTGCCAGGCCGGGCTCCTTGGCAACCAGAACTCGCCATCTGCCCAGTCACCCACGGAGAGCACAGAGGTCAGTGAACTTCTGCCAAGGCAGATGGTTTTGGCGCTGAAAGCCAGCCGTGGGGTTTCAGTCAATCCCGGGGATCGGGTTCTGCCTCTGGCCTGGTCTTGGTCTCACATTCCCGACTGTCCGTGGGGTCCCTCGATGCTTATAGCCTGAGAGCAAGAGGTTGGCGTGAGCCATTTTATCTTTTAAGGAACCACCCCCCATATTTATCATAATGAAGATTGGACTGGAAGGATCTTCCAAGATCCCTTCCGGCACAATCCAGTGGAAACATAGGATATGTGGGCTTTGAAATCAGAAATGTCCATGTCCTGACCGCAGTCAGGCTCCTGAGCCTTTTCCCACCCTCAGTTCCCCAGCTGTGAATTAGAGATGAATGACGCCTGTGCGCCTATCGGGATTGTTATTCCTGGTCTGCAGCAATGCTCAGAGCAGCTAACATTTACTGTCTGCTTCCTAAGACCCAGGCTCTTCTCTCGGTGCTTTGTAAATACTGACTCAGCTACTATGTAAGCGAACCTCTACAGACACAAGGCTGAAGGGGTTGCTTCTTCCCCAAGGCCGTGTAGTGATCAGGTACGATGTCTAGGGTTTGAACCCAACAGTACAGACCTTCATTATTACTCTGTCTCCAAGAGGAACCTCATAGACGTCAGTGTCTTCTCCTTTTCCTTTCGCCTTCAGCTCTGTACATTCTTCCGTTTGGGTCCAAAAGTAATGTCCACCAATTCTTCATGTTTTCCCTACCAGCCTCATCCCACACAATCGCATATGGCTCTGGCCATTCCTCCCAACTCTGTTTACTTCCACGTCTAGTAGTGTTCCACTGAGAGGGAACAGCTTGTGCAAATGTCCTGGGGCAGGAGAGAGTAGGGAGGGAAGACTAAAAGAGGGAAGAAGCCAGTGGCTTCCTCAGGGAAAGCCAAATTTAGTAAGCTGATGGGGCCCAGATACTCTGAGCTGTGAGGATTACACGAAGGAATTTTTTCTGTATGTTATGAGAAATGAGAAACTTCTGAAGCATTTAAAAGCCAGGAGTGACATGATCCAGGCTTTTTTGAAATGCAGTTTTCATCCTACCAGAAACCTATCCAAGAGCCATCAGTGCCTTCCTATGCCTTCAAGCCCAAGTGTCTCTACTTCCCATTCCAGACCTCTGCCCAGCATCCAGTGGGCATGGGTTGGGGTGAGGTGAGGGACTTCCTGGATGGGTGGAAGGTCGAGGTGGTCTGTAAGACCCATCCATCTGAGCAAGTCCACAAGTTGGAAGTCACCTCTAGCTCCTTTCACCTCTAGTGCTCAGCCCCCCTTGCCTGCTCTCCACCCTCAAGTTCTCTTCCCCCTCCTCCCACAAATCGCCAAACTTTCTTTTTTTCCAGTTCATCTTTGAAAGTGCTTTCAATCCAATCTGATGAACTCTGGCCTCCACATCTTCAGAGAGATCTGTACATCCAACCACCCAGGGCTAACAAAGATGTTTACTGAACACCTGCTAAGTGCTGGGCACAGTGTTAGACTCTAGGACACATAACCCTGACTTGAAGGTGTGCCCAGTCTGGGGTTGGGGGGTGGGTGGGGGAGGTGCCAGCTTTCCACCTGGCAGAGGAATGCAGATCAGCATAGTCGGTCACACTGGTGTGGGGGTGGGGAGGCATCTGAATGGGCCTCACAGGCACATCGGGACACTCACATATGAGAGGAAGGACACTCCAGATGCAGGGAACAGCAGGGAAAGGCCAGGAGGAAGGGCAAGTGCTGGTCAGGTATGGGTGAGCCGGGAAGGTGCCTGCGAGAGGCCTGAGGGCACTGGGCAGAGCGTTGCAGGGGACGGCACCACTCCTGCTTCATGCAGAGCTGCCCCCTTGGCTCTAAGCTTCTGAGCCCCTACAAGACAGAGGCAAGCCACCCTCCCCTCCCCTCCCGCCTCTTATAAACAGGATCAGCACCTGGAACTGTGATCTGAACAGCACGGGTGCTCAGAGACACTAAGAGAATCTCATGGGCTCTGCCTTGTGCGCCCCGTGAGAGGAGAAAGGACAGGGGCCAAGAAGTGGTGGCTGGGCCCTTCGAGGTTCATCCTCTCTGCCTTTGCCCAGACCATCCCTACCATCCGTGGTTCCTCACATCCATCCCTTCCAAATTCCACGGTCAAGTTCCAGGGGCTACCCTGCCCTTCACCTTCTCAGGATCCCCACCTGGAAGGCACTGCCTCCTCTTTGGAACTTGGGAACTTCTTTGGAATGGTCCCTGCCTCTCCTGCACCCCTGAACACCCCCCACACACACCACACACACACACAGTTGTCTATGTATGGCCATTCCTGTCCTTGAAAGTGAAAGGTGCTTGAGGCATCCTCATGCCTCCTCCCTCCTGTCACCCTCCAAGGCCCGAACACCTCAGTTCTCACGAATTCCTTGCCCAAGACGTGTGTGCTGCTGAGACAGTGGCTTTAACCAGAGGCCTGATCCCTCCCAGAGCCCGGGAGGTGCATGCCAGGGGGTGGAGAAGTCCTGGGCGGGCCTGGGACAGCCTCTGGCATTACCTGGAGATGCATTCATCTGACTCTGGGCCTGCTTGGCCGCTGACTCCTCTGCCCTCCAGAAGCATCTGTGACTTGATGGCTAAGGGCTGATAAGGGGGGCCAGGGAGGCTCAGGTCACCTGACTCCTCCTGCAATCAAACCTGCAAACTCTCCTCTGAGTCACTCAGGGAGGCACCCCTTCTGCCTTGTGGGTTTTTTTTTTTTAACCTCTCCCCATGTGCAGTAAAAGCAACAGGAGCCAAAAACGAAGCAGCCAGGGAGCTGGGAGCACTCAGTGGGGTTGCGGGAACAGGGCAAGTGTTTCTCTATAGGATTCGTGGGGTATTTCCTTTTTTCTCTTTGGGGCAGAATCTCCTCGCTCCCAATGGGGTGACAGAGTCTTATAAACCCTACTCTTTCTGTTGATTTACAAGCACCTCAGCCCCTTCTTTCCTTCTTGAAATCAAGGTAAGTTATCAGGGCCTTACGAGGCATTTATTGCCCATCTCCGTGCCCAGTGGTGTTTTAGGGTTTACAAAAGAATTACGACCCCAACCGGCTCCAATCCCAAGTGCCCAGTGCTCCAGCGAGCCAGCAGCAACCACACGGGGCTCCCATGTCTTTCTTTGCTCTGCAGACCCATTCCCACCGCCCACCAGGGTTCCGCTCAAGCTGTGCCCTCCACCTGGAATCCCTCCCACCCCATTTGCTTATGCATTTCTACCTACCTTTTAAGTCCTAGCTCTAGGTGGGCACTTCCCAGGAAACTGTCACTGCTTCTCCCAGCCAGAACCCCTACCCACCCCCCACCCCAGCGCCTTGCTCTCATCACGGACCTCTGTGCCCTCCCTCACCAAGATACAGGTGGCTTTAGCCAGTGGTGGTGGCCGTGGCCAGGGCTCTCGCCCACACAGAGAAGTGTCAGTGCTGCGCACACAGAGACAAATATCCAGACACTAAGGGTCCCGGGTCTGGTCTAGATGGAACCTGGAGAAGCTTTGGTGACCTTGGGCCCAGGCTCTTCCTCCAAAGTCTCTCTGCAGAGTGAAGAGCTTGCCCAGAGCAGGGCTCCCATTCCCCAACTCCTGGGGCACCTGTCCAAAACACACACTGCTGGGTTCCTTCCCCAGACGGATGAAATTAGACTCCCAGAGGGTGCAGCCGAGAATCTATATTTTTAGAAAGCTTCCCAGGCAGTTCGTACATAGCCCGTCTCGTACCTATCTCCGGACTAGGATTGGAACCAGTGTCCCCAGAGGATTTCTGACCTGTGTTTTCTTCAATGATTAATTTTTCTTTTAATTTCGTGTTCCCCGGAATAAACTACAGCAAAACCACCACCAGGAGAACATGTCTGGTGCTTAATGGGAGAACTCTGGGTCGTGACTCTGCTTTCATGTCTCTCGAGGGGCTGCTAGTTTTGGTAGAAATCCCAGGTATTTGAAAACACGTAACTTCCACCAACTCCTCTGTCTGAGGCGGCGCAGGCTGCCATGACAAAATGCCACAGACTGGCTGGCTTACACACCACACCTTTATTTCTCACAGTTCTGGAGCCTGGGAAGTCTGAGATCCGGGTATCTGAAGATTCACTTCCCCATGAAGACCCTCTTCTGGCTTGCAGATGGCCGCCTTCTGGCTGTGTTCTCGCATGGTGGGAGAGAGCACTCTGGTGTCTCTTTCTCTTATAAGGCCCCAGTCTGATCAGAGTAGGACCCACCCTGATAAACTCATTTAAACTTGATGACTTCTAGGGGTGCCTGGGTGGCTTAGTCTGTCTCAGGGTCCTGGGATCAAGTCCCCCCACATGGGGCTCCCTGCTCGGTGGGGAGTCTGCTTTACCCTCTCCCTCTGGCCCTCAGCCCCACTTGGGCTCTCTCTCTCTCTCTCTCTCTTGCTCTGCTCTCTCTCAAATAAATAAAATCTTAAAAAAAAAATACGCTTTATCACCTCCTCCCAGGCCTTATCTCCACACAAAGTCACATTGGGGGTTAGGGCTTTAACAGATGAATTGAGGCAGAGGGAGGGCATGAACATCGTGTCCATGGTATCCTCTCTGGCTGATGCTTCAGAGAAAGCTGAGCCGACCTATGGGGCAAATTAGTGCTAGATAAATCCTACTACATTTCTTTCCCGAAGAGTTCTCTAGAAATAGCTACTGCTCCCTCCATTTCCTGGGTAATTCAGCACGCACAATTTGAAAGACCACGATTGCTTCCCCCCTTGTGGCGGTGTGGGTACCTCTTCACATCAGGGTGCCCCCGGCCCAGGATGCTTCTGGACACGTGTCAGGGTGCTTCCAGCTCTCTGAACATCCCTTGTCCCACCCGCTTTTCAAGCAGGATTTCCATCTTTTCTGCCAATTCTGCGAACACCTTCATTTCTTCTTAATGGCAATGTCTTTTCTACAGCAGTCAGCTAACATGGGTTTCCGCTGCTTGCGGTTTAGAATTTCGATGGATACGTCTATCACACAAGGAACCATTAAGGGGTTGTGAGTATTCGGTCTGAAGCAGGGAAGCCTCAGGAGTTGCTGTTTATCTACAGATATCTGACGGGCTGTCATGTGGAGGAGAAACAGACTGCTTCTGTGTGGCTCCAGAAGGCAAAACGAGACGGATGAAGAAAGCTTGGAGGAGAAATACTTCAGCTCAACACAAGGCAGAACCTTCTGAACTAGTCCTCAGGAAGATGGCACTGAGCAACAAAGTGGACTTGCTCCCAGTCACGGAGGGGTTTGTGGAGGCTGAACCCTTTTGTCAAGGGTGCGGTCTAGAAAGGATCTATTTACTAGATAAGGCGCCTCAGCTTCTAAGATAGTCTCCATTTTTAATTGCATTTCTGTACAACTCAGGTGCCACTTTAGTAGTCAATCAGCCACGGGAGGAAAGGAAAGGGAAAGGGAGAGAACCACTCAGCTGCATTCTTATTAATTTTTTATAGTCTTAATTTTCATGATGATAAGAAGAAAAAGTAAACCGTGCGCTATGACCAAAATTTGGTTACTATAGAAAAGTCTGAAGTAGAAAATATCTATCACCTACCTCCCACCACACATTTTGGGTATCTATTTTTACTCTTCTTTTATCAACATATACATAATTTGGTAACAGTTTTATTGAAATATAATTCACATACCCCACAATTCAGCCATTTCAAATGTACAGTTGAATGGTTTTTAGCACGTTCTCAGAGTTGTACAACCACCACCACAACCCAATTTAGAATATTTTCCTAAGCCCATTCCCCAAACCCTCTACCCTATAGCAGTGACCCCATTATTTCTTCCACTTCCTCACACTCCTTCAGCTCAGGGAAACCACTGATCTATTTTCTAACTCTATAGACTTTCTTATTCTGAAATTTTCTGTAAATAGAATATTATATAACCATAATATGTGGCCTTTTGTGGTCAGCTTCTTTCACTTACCATAGTATTTTCACAGTTCATCCATATTGCAATATGTGTCATTACTGTAATCGTCTCTGTTGCTGAAAAATACTTCAGTGTATGAGAATGCCGCAGTTTCTACCCATAACTTCAGACTGATGGATTTTCGTATTGTTTCCATTTTTGCCTATGATGTATAAGGCTGCATGGGTATTTGCATACACATTTTTGTATGGGCATATGTTTTCATTTCTCTTGGGTACATACCTAGAAATAGAACTTTTTAGGTCCTGTGGTAGCTATCTTTAAACCTTTTGAGGAATTTCCAGACTGTTTCCCAAGATGCTTATACCATTTACATTTCTACCAGCAGTGGATGAGAATTCTAATTTCTCCACATCTGCACCAACACTTGCTATTATCAGTCCTTTTTATTCCAGCCATCCTAGTGGCTAGAAAGACGCATCTCATGGGACACCTAGTTGACTCAATCAGCAGAACGTGTGACTCTTGCTTGATCTTGGGGTTGTAGGTTTGTGCCCTATGTTGGGTGTAGAGATTACTTATAAATGTTTTTTTAAAAACATCTCGTTGTGGTTTTTATTTGCATTTCCTGATGGCTGATTACCCATATTTTTATGTGCTTTTTGGCCATTGTATATAGTCTTTGGAGAAATATGTAGATCTTTAATCCATTGCTTAATTATGTTATTTGTCTTTTTTATTATTGAGCTTTAAGAGTTCTTTATATTTTCTAGATAAAAATCCCATATCAGATATATGAACTGTAAAAATTTTCACACATTCTTTTGGTTGTCTTTTTACTTTTTTGATGGTGTACAAAATATTTTTAATGTTGTTGAAGTCCGACTTGATCTATTTTTTTTCTTTTGTTGTGAGTTCTTTTGGTGTCCGATCTGAGAAACCATTGCCTAATCCAAGCTCATGAGGATTTATCCCTATGTTTTCTTCTCAGAGTTTTGTAGTTTTCACTTGTATATTCAAGTTTTTAATCCATTTGGAGTTAATTTTGTGTATGGTATGAGAAATGGGTTCAATTCTCCATTTACATGTGGATATCCAGTTGTTCCAGCACCATTTGTTGGAAATATTATTCTTTTCTCACTGAATTATTTTGGCACCTGTGTCAAAAATCAATTGACCATAAATGTGAGGGTTTACTTCTAGACTCTCAATTCTGTTCCTTCGATCTGTAAATCTGCCCTTATACCAGTACCACACTGTCTTGACGGCTGTAGTTTTGTGGTTATCTTTGAAATCAGAAGATGTGAGTCCTCTAATATCTTTCTCTTTCAAGATTGTTGTGACTACTCTAACTCCCTCAAATTTCCATGTGAATTTTAGGATCAGCTTACCAATTTCTGCCAAGAATCCAGCTTGGATTTTGAGAGAGTGCATGTAATCTGTAGATCATTCAGGGGAGTATGTCATCTCAACAGTAGTAAGTCTTCCGATCCATGAACATAGGATATCTTTCCATTTATTTAGTCTTAGCTTCTTTCAACAATTTTTAAAAATAATTTCAGAGTACAAGTTTTGCATTTCTTTTATTAAATCTATTCCTATGTATATTATTTTTGATGATTTTGTAATTATACTGTTTTTTAAAATTTCATTGTGCCAAATTCGCTTATGGAGTTCTAATAGCTTTTTAGTGATTTCTTAAAAATTTTCATATGCAAAATCACGTCATCTGCAAATATCTCCAATCTCAGTGCCTTTTATTTTGTTTTCTTGCCTAACTGCCCTGGCTAGAACCTCTAGTGAGATGCTGAATAACTTTGTAAGATAACTAGTAAGATGCTGGATATCTTTGTCTTCTACCTGATCTTAGAGGAAAACTTTCATTCTTTTACCCTTAAGTATAATGTTACCTGTGAGTTTGGTTTTGTTTGTCTGTTTGTTTTGTTTTAGATATCCTCTATGAAGTTTAGGAAGCCCCCTTCTATTCCTGGTTTGTTGGGTGTTTGATCATGAATGGGGGGGTGTTGGATTTTGCTGAATGTTTTTTTCTGCATCTACTGAGATGATTATGTATTTTTTTAAAGTCTATTTACAGGGTACATTATATTAATTGTTTTTTGGACTCTAAATCAACTTTGCATTCCTGGGATAAGGTAAGTCCCATTTAGTCATGGCATACAATACTTTTTATATTTGCTGAATTTGATCTGCTGGTATTATATCGAGGATTTCTATGTCATATGAGATACTGGTCTGTAGTTTTCTTTTCTTGTAATTTCTTTTTTTTTTTTTTAAAGATTTTATTTATTTGACAGACAGAGACCACAAGTAGGCAGAGAGGCAGGCAGAGAGAGAGGGAAGCAGGCTCCCTGCTGAGCAGAGAACCTGATGCAGGGCTCAATCCCAGGACCCTGGGACCATGACCCGAGCTGAAAGCAGAGGCTTTACCCCACTGAGCCACCCAGGCTCCCCTTTTGTAATTTCTTCATCTGGGTTTGTATCAGAGTAATTCTGACCTCACAAAATTAGTTGGGAAGTTTTTCCTCCTTGTGTTTTCTAGGGCTGCCATAACAAATTACCACAAACTAATCACTTAAAACAACATGAAGTTATTCATGCACAGTTCCAGAGGCCAGAAGTCTGAAATCAAAATGTCAACAGGGTTGGTTCCTTCTGGATGCTCTCAGAGAAAATCTGTCCCATGCCTTTCTCACAACTTCTGACAATTCTCAGTAATCCTTATCTTATATGTATCATTCCAACCTCAGCCTCCATCTTTAAATGGACTTCTCCTCCATGCATCTCGGTGTCTTCTTTTTTTCCTATCTTTTGTAAGAATCTAGGAAATACTCTAAATCCAGGGTGATCTCAACCTCTTTAACTTAATTGTATGTGCAAAGACCCTCCTTCCAACTAAAGTCACAGCCTCCATACTTTATGGCATCCACTGTTCACCTTTCCCACTGACTACCAATCCTTGCAAGGTCATGTGCTCACTCATCTGCTCACTCCTTCAACAGTTAGACCAAAGATCACAGGAGGAAATGGGGATATGTTGATAAATTAGGTAGAGTCCTTGCCCTAAAGAATAGCACTGTCTAGCAGGGAATTGTGGGGGCATAAATAACTGAAATATAAAGAAGGGGATACTAAGAACCTTATGACTTGGAGGCTGAAGGACTAATAGGAACAACCCAGAAAATGCAAGAGCTTACCAAGCAGAGGGTGGCATAGTCAGCAAAGAAAGGTACTAAAAAGCGAGGGCCAGTAGGGGATTGCTGCATTTGAGTTTGATAGAAATACGGGGTATGGATGGCAATAAAGCTGGAGAAGCAGTCACCCAGAGAACTCAAATTCCAACCAGCATAGTTCATCTTAGGGTGCATGAGGGAGGGTTAGGGCTTCAGGCTGTATGCAGGACCCTATATTCATACCTTCCATAGGCTCCAAAACCAGCCTGAAGGTCTATGACTCCAGGTGGGGATCATCTTGAGCTGATCCTACAGCTAGAATATGTGAGCTAATCATGAATTTCATATACTTCCTGGGGGAGGCCTCTGTGGATGACAGCCACGAGCCAGTCCAGTCCCTAATCCAGGCTCATGCAAAAGCCAATTCTGAAAATCTCACTTCCTCACCTGACAAGAAAGCCCCGATTCCTGGGTTTTATTTCTTTCATACAAATTTGCCAATGACAGAATCCTGTGACAACAAAGAGAACGGGGCTGCTCCTTGGGGCTCAGTGAATGTGGACCAAGTGCATTGTGTCACTTTTAGAAGTCACAGGATGGGGATGTGATGGGGATGTACAGTTGCTCCAGAACCCTGTGACCAGGATCCTGGGAGGGCGGGGGCATGCAGGGCGTGGAGAGTGCTGTGTGGAAAAAAGGATCACCCCGGTGTGTGAAAGATTGATATTCCGAGCGAAAGAGGTGTCACTTCACCCCACTGGACCTCACCACGGTCTCTCCCCTCTGCAGGGCAAAGGCGGACGGAGGGGGGTAGGTGAGGGGGCAAAGAGGAAAACAGATTAATATCATAAAAGCTTCTGGGTCTTCAGCCAAGGAACAGCAAGTCCCAAACAAATTGACTCGAGGTTGTTTGAAAGGAAGCATGTCGCAGAAGCGTAACAATAAACAGCCGCGTCCAGCCGGCCACACCACTTCTGCCATAGAAGAACGGGCTCAGGAGCCGATCTCCTGGGAGGAGCCCCCTTTGGTGGAACATTCAGACACACAGGAAGAACACACACTGGTGGGGCCTTCCTCTTGCGGCACCATCTGGGTGAAAAGGAGGTCAGCATGTGCAGATCGGAAGCTTGAGGTTATGACACGGAGTACGAAGGGACTTGCCTACCCTGAGCCACAGTTCTCCCAGATTCACAATGAACAGAGTAATATTCCCTGCCAGCCTGCCCAACCCTTTCTTGTAGTGTCTGTCCCTTATCTCATCTAATTCAGTCTGGGGCTGTCAGCCAGCCTGAGAGCTCTCCTGAAACAGACCACGTGAGCACTCCTCCCTCTCCCCGCCCCGCTCCCTCCTCCACCCCCACCTTGGCCCTGGGAGACCTCAGGGCTACAATGGAGGGGGAGCCAGGAGACTTGACTTCTAGCTCCATTTCCGCCTGCTAACATACTTGGTGGCTGGAGGACCGTCTTTCAGCATCTCTGAGCCTGAATTTTTTCTCTGTAAGATAACACAGGGTTAAATGATCCTTGTGCATGCAAAACTCCTCAGAGCTCTAGTTCATGAGTCCCTGGCTGCAGCCTAATGGTCAATGCTGTTCACAACCTCTTTTTGCAAATAAACGTGTTTTTTTTTTTTTAGATTTTTATTTATTTATTTGACAGAGATCACAAGTAGGCAGAGAGGCAGGCAAAGGGAGAGGAAGGGAAGCAGGCTTCCCGCTGAGCAGAGAGCCTGACGTGGGGCTCGATCCCAGGACCCTGGGATCATGACCTGAGCTGAAGGCAGAGGCTTTAACCCACTGAGCCACCCAGGTGCCCCACAAATAAAGTTTTATTGGAACACAGCCACCCCCCTTCATTCACATATTGTTTATGGCTGCCTTTTCACTATGTGGTAGAGTGGAATAGTTGAGACAGATACCAACCTTGTGACCCAGAAGCCTAAAATACTCACTATTCAACCCTTTATAGAAAAGGTTTGCCAACCACTGCTTTGGGCCAACACTGTCATTTTCACAGCAAGGGAACTGGAGGCATGGATGGGGCAAGCAGTTTGCCAAAACTCATGCAAGTCAGGGCAGAGCCCGGGACAGCCCCGTTAATCTGATTCATAGCAGCCAAGAAAGTTCTCATCTGTCCCCAAGCTCTTTGTTCAGTTCTAAATACTGGTGGGAGCAGTGTTGGGGTAGAGAGTCCGTGGGCATGGGAGGCAGTTCCCAGGAAAGGAGTCAGTGGAGTTGGGGCAGAACCTGGGAACTTCCATGGCAGGGGCAGATCTGGGGACTCCGGTGTGGTGGGGCACAATGCGGATCAGTGTGGGGCACCCACACCTCAGAGCCCCCCAAATGAAGTGCAGAGCCTGATGGCTCTCCAGAAAGGCAGCGGCATTTCAGGTGGGAAGCAGATGACAGCCAGCCTCAGAGGACATTTTAACTACAGGTCATGGATCTTGGTCAACTTCAATTGGCTTTTGAACCACAGGGAGACATTTTTTCTTGCCTCTTTACTCCCTGACTACTTCCTCCTTCTAGCATTTATTAATCTAGCTGGTTAAACATTGACCCCAAATGCAGACTCCTCTTGTTTTAAGTCCTGTTCTCCCTGTTGGTTTCAGAAGAGAGCTCCCACTAAACAAACCTACTTTTCCTCTCTTTCTTTTCACAGCCAGGGTCAAGTGATAAAGGGCAGGGGGGTCAGGGGTGCTGTGTTGCTATAAAAGACACACCCCAAAACCTGGGCCCCACAGGGCAGGAGGCCCTTTGCCCACAGACTAGCCATGCTCAGAAAGAAACTCATCAGTTGTAATACACACAAGGCAAAAGCCACTTAATTTAATTGGTATGAAGGCACATTGTAGAGAAGAGATTTATAAAATGTTAATTTTTCTGACGTCTCTGTCACTGCACAAAGTATCCTATTCCCTGCTTCTAAACCCAAATGCTGTTTTGCTTTAATTCTCCCTAGTTAAAAAGGAATGGCTTGGGGAAAGAACCATGAAAATGGAGGAGGAAACAGAGACAGTTGCTGTGGGAGGGGAGCGGAGAGAGTCTGTGGCAGGGGAGGGGAAGAGCCTTCTAAACAGAAGGGCCTCAGAGCCTGGCGTTGGTCCTGTTGCCACTTTCCTTTGAATTGTTAGAATTCTCTGGAATGTGAGCTCCATGGAGGTAGGGATTTTACTTGTTCACTGCTGAGTTCCCAGCACCTAGAATAGTGTCTGGCAGGGGGCTGGTCCTCAAATATTTGTTGAATGAATGAATGAATGAATGAATGAATGCAAGATTGGTGGTCTGATCACTGCTCAGTGGCTGACAGAGGCTCACAGAGGTTCACTCAGAAGCTATCCCCCGGGCTGGGACTGCAGCTACCATGTCAAACTTCACGCAGGACAAGAAGAAGGACTTTCTCCAGAACCATTAAGACAAGCTCCAGAGTAACATCACTCCCAAGGGCAACCTTTCCACCAAGCACCCAGTGACACCTACATGGTGACCAACATCGCCCTTTTGCTGTGAGTTTCTCTCTCTTGTTTAAGGGATTTTGTATGTACAGACAGCTATATTCAATATAACAATACCCACTAACTAGTGAGTGCCTATTTGTGTCAGGCATTTTATATATTTTTTTCTCACTTAGCCCTCATGATAACCCTGCTAGGTAGGTATTTTTACCCCATTTTACAGATGAGAAAATGAAAGGTTAATGAATTTGCCCAAGGTCCCATAGCAGAGTTTGGATCAGTCCTTGGCTTGTCTGAGCCCACAGAGAGTGTCCTTTTCCACCAACCACACCTGCCCTAACAAGCTCTGCGATCTCAGGCAGGTCACTTCTCTCTGGGCCTCCGAGTCTATATCCTCCAACCCACAGAGCTCAGGAATATTATTTAGAAAAGTTTTCCCAGGGGCACTTGGGTGGCCCAGTTGGTTAAGCAACTGCCTTCGGCTCAGGTCATGATCCTGGAGTCCCAGGATCAAGTCCCGTATTGAGCTCCCTGCTCAGTGGAGAGTCTGCTTCTCCCTCTGACTCTCCCTGCTCTTGTGCTTGCTCTCTCATTCTCTCTCAAATAAATAAATAAAATCTTAAAAAAAAAAGTTTTCCACATGTGGGTCCGTGAACAGAGGACGTCATTGCTTTGGGGGGCCACAACATAGTTTTACCATTAGAAGCTGAAATAGTCACATGTTTTATTAAGGCAGCTCAAAATGTTTCCTGCCCACTTGGCTTGGGGACGGTCTGGGCTCCCATGCGAAGTCCTGGTCCTGCTTCCTTTTTTGAGGCAGAGAAGATGCCAGCTGTGTTCCCAGGACCGGCCTCGCTCTTCCGGCGGCTGCAGGTTTTCACGACGGCCCGATCTTCTTTCCCCGGTGTTCTGCACCCTGGTGAGAGTCAGCAGACCCCTTCGGGGGAGGCGGACACAGGGCAGCATGCTGACACAGGCCTCCCCGTGTTCTGCGAGCACTCGTCTTGCGGCAGGCAGCCTCGGGGGCGCCTGCAGCCGCGATTCCTTCTGAAGCTGAGTTGCTGGGGTGAGAAGGCAAAAGAGGGGCGCCTGGGTGGCTCAGTGGGTTAAAGCCTCTGCCTTCCGCTCGGGTCATGATCCCAGGGTCCTGGGATCAAGTCCCACATCAGGCTCTCTACTCAGCGGGGAGACTGCTTCCTCCTCTCTCTCTCTGCCTGCCTCTCTGCCTACTTGTAAACTCTGTCTGTCAAATAAAATAAATAAAATCTTAAAAAAAAAAAAAAAGAGGGGAGGCTTCTGAAGGGTAAAACCCTGGGGAGCCAGCTGCACTCCCAGCAGGGCTGGGAGTCTTCATTCACTTGTTGCCCAACTGGGAGATAGAGGAAGTTCACACTCTTAGCACCCAAAGGAAGCTGAACAATAATTAAATGCATGGTTTTCAAGCTCTTATTGACTGCAAAATCCAGTGTGTTAAACAAAAGCCTATCCTTCTGGTTAAATCCACACTAGCGGGGCCAATAGCGCTCTTTTCCCTTCTCCCCAGCCTGCTCTGCTTACAGGTGGACTGTAGGGGTCTCCACAGAGCCCTGTTGGAAATTGTTTTAATCTGACCAGAACTCCCGAATTTTCCACTCCAAGTCCTGGGAGGTGAGTCATTTACCAGGCTTGACCACGTGCCTGGTGGCCACCCCACAGCTCACACTGAGGACTGACCTGCCACTGGTGAGGCAGTTAGGAAAAGGGTCAAAGCTGGTGCTGCAGGGAACACTCCAAAACCCACACGGGGCAGGGCCAGGCTGTTCCCCTGGGCAGCCTCGAGAGCAGCCCACCCTGAGAGAAGCCCACACCAAGAGCAGGCCAGTAGGGATGCTCCTGCTTTGTTCTTCTCTGAGTTGAATGTCCAAACCTGTTGTCTTAACATGATTTCCTTCCTATCCTCACTCATTTACCTTCACTACACCTGCTTTGGAACTTTATCCAGATGCCCAGGTGCTCAGTTCCTCCATTTTCTCTAAGTCTACAGCTCTCTCCTGGATTGTTCCTTCTCATACCCATCCCAGACCCTGGGATCCATCACTTTGAGAAATCTCTAACCAGGGCCCAAGGCCTCAACTCCTTCACTCTTGGGCCGTGCTGATCTACAGGTGATGACTCCGAGCTCTAACCGCCAGCCCTGGCCTCTCTCCTCAGCTCCCAGCACGTAACCAGGTGCCCAGTGGGACTGGCCCATGGGTCCTGGGCCTGAGGCTATGCATCTAAAGAAGGAGGTCAAAAATCTTGCGCATGTGTTCCTCAAGCTTGACCTCACATTAGAATCCCCTGGAGAACTTTGACACCATTAAGCTGCCTGAGCTCTACCATAGACCAATGAAATCAGGGTCCCTGGGAATGGAAGTCGAGCAGTAGTATTTCCCTTTAAATGTAGTTATAATATAGGGGCACCTGGGGGGCTCAGTCTTTAAGCGTCTGCCTTCAGCTCAGGTCTTGATCCTGGGGCCCGGGGATTGAGCCCCGAGTTGGGCTCCCTGCTCAGCGGGAAGCCTGCTTCTCCCTCTCTCACTCTCCTTGCTATGTTCCCTCTCTTGCTGTCTCTCTCTGTCAAATGAATAAATATAATCTTTAAAAAAATAAATGTAGTTATAATATACATCATAAAATTACATAAAAAGTTCTGCTCATTTTCACCAAGTGAATAGCACCCGTCACTACCACCTGCCTCCAGGAATTAAAGCAGCCCCAGCCACCCAACACCCGGCGTGTTCCTTCAGCTTCTCCTCCCCAGGGCAGTCATACTCCTCCGATTTCTAACGCCAGATATTGGTTTTGTCTGTTGCTAATAGTTCTAGAAATGGAGTTGTGGAAGATGCCCTCTTCATGACTGACTCCTTTGGTTCAACATTTCATTTGTAAGATTCACGCATGTTGTTTGGGGGAACTGTTGTTCATTTATTTTCATTGCTGTAGAATATTCCATGGTCTGACCGTCCTCACAATATATGTAACTCTTCTCTGCTTGCTGAACGTGTAGATCGTTTGCAGTCTTTAGCTCTTACAAATGCTACCGCAATGAACATTCTTGTGGGGGCGGGGTTTGGGCACACATGCATATGCATTTCTGTTGAATACAGTTCTAGGAGTGGCAGAGCTAAGATATGCGTACATTCAGCTTCAGTGGATGATGGCAAATGCTTTCTGAAGTAATTGCACCATGATGGAGTTTGCAAAAATTTCCTCAGGTGATTCTAGTGGGTGGCTAGGGTCGACAACCCTGTCTAAGGCTGACTAAGGGGTAGCCAAACCAACTCTGCTGACCGCCATTACCCTGAAGTCCCTCCTTCAACAGAAGGCTGATGAGGGGAGATGGGGAGGGCGTCGTTGTTCCAAGTGAGAGGCTTAAAGGAAGGTGCTACATCCAACTCTGAGGTCAGGTGAGGTGGGATCTTTCTTAGAGGTTGGTGTGTCTTTGGGCAAGGAGGATGGACACCTCAGTACCTGAGAGTTCAACCAGAGGCCCACACTGACACCACCAACCAAATGGCAAGAGAATTCTTAGGACTACTTAACACATATCCCCTGAAGGAAAGGGCTCTATGGGAGCACAGAGACAGTGCCCACTTCTTGTCTGGCCTTGTGGGACTGGCTGCTAACTACAGGGATTAGGAAGGACTGTGAGTCTTTGCCTGCCAAGAGAAGGACAGACGCCTTGCCCCAGTTTCCGGCAGCCTTCTGAGTATGAGCGTCGGCCGTTCCCGCTGCTCCCAGTGAGCAAGGACAGGAGCCACAGGGCTGCCCAACAGTGGCCGAGAGAGCTGGGGGTATAGACTGCCAGCATCTGAGGGGTGCTTGGTAACAGGAGGGACCAATGTAAAGCTGAATAACATATTCACATTTCTAGAGAGATGGTCATATTGGTGGAGGCCACCAGAAGCTCAAAGAATCAGAGCGAGGTCAGGGACAACTCCCTAAGATAAGGCCAGAAGCACAAAGTGACCTCCACCTCCCTTGGCCCTCCTTCCTCCTCCATTTCATAAAGACAGGGAAGCCCAGAACAGGAAGAGGAGGACAGCAAGAACTGCTTTGCACCTTCCCCACAGAAATCCCTCAGTGGGGGAGGACAGCCTGCACCGGTGGGTGGGGAGGGAGATGAGGGGTGGGCAGGCAAGCTCTGAACCAGACAGGAGATTGAGGAGTTAAAGGAAGTTCAACTGCAATTTTTTTTTTAAGATAAAAGTCATACAATGCAAAATTCACCATTTTAAGCATTTTACAGTGTACGATTCAGTGGCCTTTAGTACATTCACTTGACTGAGATTTAATTAACTGAAAATGATGCAGTCTGTCCAAGACGCCATTAAGGGCTAGGAGGAGAAGCAGGGATTTTCCCCTGACTGATTAGAAGGAATGAAGAACAATTTTATGACAATTCTATGAACCTTTATTAACACTGAGCCTCTCCATTCCTATATCCCACAGGCCACTCAGACTCATGCCCCAGTGTGAACGCTTATCTCACTCCTCTACTCACGCCTCTTGGGAGAAAATCTCCCAGATTCCTTCACCCGGACTCCGGTCAGTCACAAAGTCTGCACACTGTACTGCCTGCTTACATCGCTGCTTCATCCTGTCCCCTCAGCTCCCCTCTATGGCAGCCTTTGCTCGGAGCGTGGCTGTCCCTCCCCCGGACTGTGGCAGTAGCCTCCTCTCCGGCTGGCCCCCTTCTGCAACACCCACCAGATCTTCACACGCTCTTCCCCAAAAGCCCTACACACCTGGCACCACCTGGTCACCCAGGTGTCACAATAAGCCTCCCTTCCATGGCAAGTCCTTGCCTGTGCGCAGGCACACACCAGCATGGCTTAATGCTTTCATTCTACGTGTTCCTTCTTTTTCACACTGATTCTCACTGTCTCAAACAACACTGGTTTACTTTCTTACTGGCTTCCTCTCAAGCTCCACCCTTCCCCCTAGAATATAAGCTGCCTGAGAGCAGAGACCTCACCTGCTTTACCATCCACTGTGTCCCCTGCATCTCGAGCTGCCCTGCCTGGTATAATAGCCACAAGCCACACGTGTGTGGTGAGCTTTTGAGATGTAGCTAGTCCAAGGTCAGATGTGCTAAGAGTAAAATACACACCAAGCTCAAAGTCTTAGAATGAAATAATGTAAAATATGCCAGTAACTTCTTAGATTGATTACCTGTTGAAATGACCATACTTTGGAACTATTGGGTGCAGTAAAATAGATCATTATAAAATTAATTCATCTGTTACTTTTTCCATTTTAAAATATTACTACTAGAAAATCTGAAATCACATACATAGCTCACATTGCATTTCTTTTGGACATGACATCTCTACAGTATGACTGGATCAATGACTAGGCAGAACCTCAGGGAACATTTGTTGCTCAGGGAACATTTGTTGAATGAAAGAAGGAAGCCAACATGATCTAAGAGCAAATCTCATCATGTAACTCACCTGCTGAAAATCTTTAATTGGTTCCCCATTTTTGGGAGGAGCAGATTTCTGTTTTATGACCTGGCATATGAGGCTGTTGTGTCAGGACCTGCTTCTTCCACTGGTTTTTATTGCCTGCTCTTCTCCACCCAGGATATACTATCTTCTTGCACACAAGCGTCCCTCTGGTGGGCCACACCTCTTCCACCGCATCAACTGGTAAGCTCCGAGGCATTTTTCAAGGTATAAATCAATGAATGTCATCCTTTCAGAAAATCCTTTCCTACTCTATAGGCAAAACCCTCTCATCTCCCAGCAGGGCGACCTGTCCACTGTGGGGCTCATTCTTCCCGTGTTGGATCCCATCAGGTCACTGCCTCATGCATGCATCTTCCCAGTAGACTGGGGCTCCCTGAAGGTGAGAAGGCTTGTGTCCTATTTGTCTTTTATTCTTCAAACCTAGCGTAGTCTCTGAGTTGACTGGGTTCAGCTGCTGTGTGGCTCTCACTTGAGGTCTGATTAGAGTCAGTTGGAAGCCAGGACTGGGACCTGCTGAAGACTCGTCTGGGCTGGGTGTCCAAGATGGCTTCTTCTCCCTCGACCCCTGCTTGGTGCCTCACCAGGGGTGGCTGAAAGAACTGGGGCCTGGTTCAGCAGTCCTCTCCGTGTGTCTAGTCAGGAGCCCTCACAGCATGATGATATCAGGACAACTGGCCTTGCATGCCGAGGCTTTCTTCAGAGTGAGTATTCCCAGAGACCCAGGCCACAGCTGCAAGGCTTCTTCTGACCGGCAGCAAAAGTCAAGCAACATCATCTCTGCTGCGGTCCATTGTCCACAGGTGAGCCACAGGGCAGTGGCGACTCAAGAGGAAACTTCTCCAGGACTTGGACGTGTGAGGTTCATTTGGAGACCATCTCTGGGGACAAACTGCCACAAGTCTAATCTGGAAGTTAAACCAGGAAAGACAAATGAAACTCAGATCCCTTAAGAATCTCTGGGAATGACACAGGACAAAAATAAATACTTAATGAAATACATATGTTTAAGCAAAGTCCTTTCAGAAGGACTCTGGGCCTCCACTGTTTATCACATTCTACCCCATACACCACACAAGTCATCAGGGTAAACCTTTCACACTTGGAGCAAACATGTGTGAGTCTCTACGAAAGCCAGGATACTTAAGAGTATCAGAGAGTGGCTGAAATCATCTGGAGAAATCTCTGGGAAACTTTTGCTTAATGGTGGGGCAGCCCTTGCAGCGTTTGGTACAGAGTATAAGAATGTTTAACTCTGTTATTTATACCAAAAAATTGGTATCCAATGTAACCAGCTGGTGGGCCATTATACAAGCCTGAAACACTGCTTAATGAATATTCATAGCAAAGTGCATAACAAACAGAGAGAAAAAACTAATAGGCAACACGTTGCATAAGATATTCCAATTATGTTTAAATATGTACCTGCGTAGAAAAAAGACTAGAACGGTAGTCATCAAAATTTTAGCCGTGAGTATAGCCACCCAACCGAATCATGGGAATTGTTTTAAAGCTTTCTTCTTTTGGCTTTTCCTACTCTGCAAGTGTCATACGGTGAGCACGTACTATTTTTATAAGCAGAAAAAACAAAGGAAGAGTAAAATGAAACTCGGCTCGGGAGGTGGGGCCGGCATCATGGTTCGGATGTACCCCACGTGACTTTCCCGCAGCACTTCCGGGGATTGGCATCATCATTCCTGGGGATGATATCGGTATGATCCCTGAGACCTTATCAGCTCCTACCTTAGAGCCTCATGGTCGCGCATGTTTCTTAGGGGGTTAGATGATAAGATGAAACCTGTGGAATTACAGAATTTACAAGCACTTTCCTGTATCCTCTCTGATCCTCGCAGAAACCTGAAGACAGAAGCAAGCCCAAGCTCTTGATCACCCCTTGACCCACAAGAAAACAGGGGGGGTCAGTGGGGTAAGGTCCCAGCCCAGCCCGGGGTCACACAGTCAGGATCCAGAACCAGGTCTTTAGGCTTTATGCCTGGACCCTCTCTCCCAAATTGGGGTTCCCTTCCTAGCTGAAACATACATCCCCATCCTGTGATAAAATTCCAGCTGCAGTTTCAGCCTTCTGAGGCCACATATGCTAAGCGGAATCTCTCTTCCTCGTTTCCGTATTCAAAGGATCTTAAAGGCAGCTCTGATGTCCCCTCTGAGTCACACACAGCTTCAGTTCTGTCTGTTCTCCCTCAAGTGACACTGTTTGGGGACCACACACCGTTTCTGCATCTTAGAATTTCAGAACTGGAAAAGATCCTTAAAGGTCATCTGGCCTAAGCAGCTTCTGCCAGCCTTTTACAGACATCATCTCATCTGAAAGCTATGTGCCTCCACAGTACTCCCAGGGGGGCGCGTGGGGGCTGGGACAGGGTGAGAAAGGTGTACTCTCCCCTACTGAGCCACCAGACATTCGTCAGCTTACCTGCATTCAGAGGGCAATGTCGAGCCTGCAGAGGGCAAGGCAGAGTGACTCAGCCTTCTAACAGGGACATGGCACACAATGGAAAGATCCGAGGGTTCCAAAAGGAAAGAAAACCAAAGGCCAAGACAAGTCACACACAGAGAAAGCCAGCTTAGAATAAATCCCACGGGCCAAGAAGAAACCCATGGGAAAAAAAAAAAAAAAACTCTCCCTCCTGAGAGAGCTCTATTGTGTGTGCTCTGGGTCAAAAGAGCCTCACTGTGCTAAGGGGCTCCCCCACCTGCTGGGACTCTCCAGAATGACTTCTTTTTCTTCTGTCTGGGTTCAGCAAACTTCCTGCTTCCTCTCTCACAGGCCAGGGAGCCCCTTCTGCACCGGTCAGTGAGGGCAACAGGGCTTGGCAGCCACGGTGGCCGCTCGCTGGGCACTGGCACCGAGTTCCTTGGTAAATACCACAGCTTTGATAATTTCTTGCTTCACTAGTCTCTTGGGATTCTTTCCATCTGCATTGAGAAAAAGAAGCTGCACTTCCCTCTGCCCACAAATTCAGATGCTTTTATTCTGTGGGACACCGGCATAGATGACTGCCTATTTCTAACACTGATCCTCTGAGGTAGTATATTTTAAATGGGTAGCAAGCAAAATTTTTAAAAAGGAAAGCCTTTCCCCACCCACCTCCTACTGTCCACGAAGCCTTTGTTAATATAGACATTGAAAAAGTAAAACTTCCTTCAGATTGAAATGGAAACACTTTATTTTAGAATTCCTTTTGACCCAAATGGCTTATACGTGTGAAAAACTATGAAGCACGAAAATCCTACAATTGTTTTCTCCTCCAGATAAAATCCTTTTCTGTTAATAAATGCTCCTTCATCCTGTCCAATATTAGGAACTCACAAAGAGATCCACTGAGGCCATATTCCATTGTTCCTCGGATTCCCTGAAATCATGTCATGCGTAGAAAGCGACTATCATGAGATATGCCTATCAAAACCTGTAAACCTCAGTCCTCAGTCCACGCCACTAATGTCAGAGCCCCTCTCAGGCTGTCTCGAATCCACTGTGTGCCAGGTTGGTGCATGCTAAGAATTTGCATGACATTCTCATGTAATTGCCCCAACAGCTGCGTGAGAGATGCGTAATCTCCATGTTCAACTAATGAAGCCAAGTGAAGAGAGGTCAAGAAATCTGTCCAAGGTCATGGAGCCAGTTGATAGGAAAGCAGGACAGAAAGGCTCCTGTGTCCTTCTTAGTCAGGTGGTGGTCACTCAGCACCGCTCCAACTCCGCACTGGTCAGGAACTCATCGCCTCAGGCAACTTATTCCAGTTTGAGGCCACTTCAGTCATTCTAGAGAGTTCTCCATTCTAGTGAGCTAAAGCCTGCCTCCTTGTAACAACAGAAGAGTGATTCCGCACCTGGGGCAGGAGCCAGAGCTGTCATGGAGGATATTACCCGAAGGGCATTCTAGGAGATGTAAGCTGGTGACCCACTTAACCAGGAAGTATGGATTCCGAACTCCAAGTCAGGAGAAGTTGAGGGTGGCACATGAGGAAGTATTATCCCAGGGCAGTGTCGTGCCAAGACCACAGCTTCTGCACTGCCAAGGAGAAGGAACTGCTGGGGGATGGGTAGTATAGGAGGGGAAGCAAAGAGTGGACCATGACTCCCCACACCACAGGCGCCTTCGTAGGAAGACTTGACTCAGGAGGAAGACACACATTGTGACTAGCCGTGAGCTCATTATCCCACTCAGCATCTGTTTGCAACCATTTCCAGGTTCTTGGGGGCCAGTGGCCTGGAAATACGGACCCACAGAGGTCCTGATTCTAGAAAGGCTGTGCGAAGGCCTCACCAAGCTCCCCAGCCACATACGCCCTCTGCCTGCACAGCTCTTTGTACTTATCTCTTTACCACATTGTCTCAAAGCGAGCTGTTTGCTTTTGTCTCTCCTCTAGCCCATGGACCGTGGTACAGGGGTGAGCAAACCAGGGCTCTAGGGTGAAATCTGTCCCACCATCTGCTCTTGCCAATAAAGTTTCATCGAAACACAGTCACACTTGTTTACGTGTGTGTTGGCTGTAGCCACTTTCTCTACAGTTGCGGAGTTGAACAGTTGTTACAGGGACTGCGTGGACCACAAGGCCTAAAATAGTCACTAGCTGTCCCTTTCCAGAAAAAGTTTGCCAATTGTTCTGGAGAGCAAGAGCGGGGTCTCGTTCATCTCCATGTCCCCAACGTTATAACTCTCATTTCTTTATATGCAACATAGCAACGATCCCTTTGTCACAGAGATGTAGTGAAATAAAAGGGAGATATCCCATTTAGGGGCAACATATGCAAAACACCTGGTACAGAGCCTGGTATAGGACAGGTACTCAAGAAGTATGTAGTGGATAAGTGAAGGAAGTAGAAGTTCCACCCACCCAAAATGAAAAGATGGATATGAAAGCACTTCACAAACCATGAAATGCCCTCTAAGAGCCTGGTGGGTTATCACCATTGTTGGCAAATACAGAAATGTTCTGGAGCGAAGCCTGGCCTCGCCTCTGGCTTCCCGGATCCTGATTTTATGAGTAACCTCTCACAAACGGTCTTAGCCGGATTCATGTTGTTACGTAGGGCCTCTCCAGCCCCCTCTCTTGACATCTCCCTCTAAGCACTGATCCTTGGGTTAGATATGGAGGTTCTTAAATAAGAGTTACCAAATCTTGACAGCTGGGGTGATATTGTATTGGACCAGACTAGCTACATTCTAGCAACATTTCCCAGATTTCCTTTCTTCTTAAGACCCAGCAACTAGAATAAGAGAAACTGGCATGAGGTTTGGAAGGCAGAGTGAGGGATGATCATTCCAGTTACAGGTCTGTGTGACACGTCCAGTGCCACCAGGGCTCATGAGCACTGACCTCCCCACTCACCCCCTTGTCGTGGAGAAGGAGCCTATTCTGGAGCCCCGCCAGCTCCTGCTGAGTCCTGGGTCAGGCATGTATGCAGTTCCGTGGCGGGTGGGATGAGCTTCTTCCGTTGCCCCCCCACCATTATCAGGATTAGATGTGGTAAGAGACGGTCGTGGGTCCCAGGGTGTCCTTGCTCGGTCCCGGTTCAGATCCAACTTGTCTTCCTGACGGGCCGCCCTTCATTGACTTCAGAAACAGCCAGGAGACACAGAGGTAAGAGTCTCCTCCAAATTTCTTCACCAGTTGCCTTTTGCCATCCTTGATTAGTGACATTTCTTTTCCAGACCTTACCTTCCACAGCTTCTCTCACAATGATGTAAAATCTTAGGGTGCCTGGGTGGTTCAGTTGGTTAAGCATCTCTCCTTGGCTCCAGTCATGATCCCAGGGTCCTGGGATCAAGCCCAACATGGGGCTTCCTGTTCAGTGGGAGCCTGTTTCTCCCTCTCCCTCTGCCTGCTGCTCCCCGTACTTGTGCTCTCTCTCTCTCTGTCAAATAAATAAATAAATAAAATCTTTTTAAAAAATCTCAAAACAATGATATAAAGTCTAATCCCTATAAGAAATCCTTCATTTTGTATCATTGAGAAAGGCCCTACTTCCCCAGTCAAGACATGAGGAAGGAAATCTAAAGGATGGTTTCTTTGAATTGGTTCTGGAATTGTTTTTCTAGAATGCTATCTAGAATCTCTGGTCTGATTATAGTTAAAGACAGTAATGATCCTGATGCCAGTGATAAAGGGGACACTGGCAGTCCATGGTATGCAGTGGCAAAACATGTACTTAAATTATCACCTATAATACTTATATGTGCCTTAAAAAAAAATCTGTAAGTGCCTATAGAAAGCAAGTCTTTGGATGACCAAGTCATTGCTGCCATAGAACATCTTAGTGACAATAAGGAGAAAAAAGGGATTCGTAGGTAGCTTCTAGGTGTGCTGGAGAACTTTGAGAAAGAGAATTATGATATTAAGACCGTAAGTCTCCAGCTCAAGGTCTGGCTAAGGAAAACCCAGAGCTCCAAAGGCTACAGGGCCAAGATTATTCAAAATCAAATTCACAGTCTACTCTGGGGCTGAATAAAGCAAACTGAAAACATGACCCCACGGGATCTCTTTTGTTACACTTAGCATATTGACTGGGAAGAAGTAGGACCCTGAAGACTGGGATATGGGGAGATTTGGATGAAACTGAGGGGCTGGAACTCAGAATTTTGCTGAGGCTTCTCTGCTAAGAGTAGCAGTATCTCCTCCCTGAATGGAGAGCTCAGTCTCCCCTCTTCTGAAGAAACTCACTGGACCTGAACCAGGATCAAGGACCTCAGAAGCCTGCCAGGAAACTACCAATTCTCCTCAGAACCTGTCTCCCCTACTCTCCCCACTTCTAGACTTAAACCTAAGGTTTTAGAAGGCCCCAAGCGTATGAATTAAAGGTATGTGAAAATGTCATAGACAAAAGAATTGTCAAGTTTTGCCAATTTATATTCGTAGAAACCTGAGGAACATGTTTAGAAATGGATCTTATTGATGTTGAATCAGGGTGGAAGGAATATAATGTTGGATCAGGCAACGTAGATACACTGAGCAGAGATTCTGAATTCAGTGTGTTACTTCGAGTAGCTTAGAGTGGCCCTAACGGTTTGCTTCGCTTATTGAAATAAAACCTACAACCAATGGTGGCTGACACCTAGTAAGCTCCACAAATTCATGGAAATGATGGGATGTCCAGGTGGCCAAGACCAAGGGTCAGACACAATCACCAGAGACAATGGGGTTACCATCATGCACACAGAGCTACAACGTTGATCAGAACAGTTTGACCAGCACTCTGGTATTGACTAATTGATCATGGTGTCCTGAAAACTGAAACCGATGGGTGGTCTAGTCAAGTCTTACTTGATTTATATAAATTGAAAGCTCTAGGTCTGGTGAATAGATGACTTGATCACAGTAGAGAATCATGGTCCCCTCAGTCAATACCCACACTTGAGCCAGTTCTCGGTCCCATGGCCATTTGAATGAAACAGAAAGGGGATCTCATAAGGAAAGAGCTAGTGCTCAGCCCCAAATTTATACAGTCAATATTTTTTCGAGCTTTCTCCAAAAGTCCCTGAGGGCATTCACCAGTGTGAGTTTGTACTGGGGAAAAGGAAATTATCACACTTTTCAGGAATTACTGGGCATTGTCTTCGAGCTGACACTAATTTCAAGAGACTGAAAATGCCATTGTGGTCCACAGCTGGAAGAGGGGCTTATGAAGGTCAAGTGATGCATGGGGTTTTGGCTTGGGCCCATCTCATAGTGGGCTTAGTGTGTGGTTATACACCGTGGTTATTCCCCCAGCTCTAGAACTGATCATTCGGGAATAGTCATCCTCAGAATCTGGTAAAGTCTTCACATTGTTTTCCTTTTTTATGGAGTAAGGGCTGTTACAGTAGGAAAAATCAAGTGCAACCCTGTAGAATCATCTCTACCGGTAAGTCTCAATTTAAAAAAACCAAAACACATTCCTGGAGATGTGGCAGAAATGAGTGCCACCATCACCACGGACTTGAAAGATGCAGAGAGGGTGAATCCCATTTAACTTGCTTATTTGGCCTGAGGAGTGGATCTTGGCGAATCCAACTGGATTATTAGAAACTTCATAGGTGGTAAGTCCAACTGAAGCTCCTTTTCCAGATGTGGCTTTTTGCTGAAGAAAATCAAAACAAGCTCTGGCCGCTATTGATCCAACAAATGTTTGGGTTTCTCTCTCTCTCTCTCTCTCTCTCTACCTCTTAATAAAGACCAGCAGGAATGGTTTGCTTTCAGCTAGCAGACCTAGAAACACACCTTTGCTGTCCTGCCAAAGGGCTGTATTCACCCCTCAGGCTACAGTCAGAATCCAATTCAGGGACCCTGCTGGCCTCTCCGTCCCACAGGACGTCACGCAGGTCGACTCTCTGAGGACATCATACTAATCGGTCCTGGTGGGCCGGAAGTAGCAGCCACTCTGAATACCTTGGTAAGCAAAATGCAAGCAGATGCGGGAAAATGAGTCTCACCAAAAGAATCAGGAGCCAGCTTTTTTGGCAGAATTTCTCAGAACCCACTGAGCAGGACACGTTGAGGCTCTCTGTCCAAAGTGAAGGAGAAGTTGCGGCATCTGGTCTCCCTTACCGCTGAGGAAATGGCAGAATGCCCAGTGAACCTCTGGCCTGGGAGGAAAGTGTGCTTTATTTGGGCATGCTACTTCAACTCATTTATTGAGTAACCTGAAAGGCTGCCACTTTTGAGCAGGATCCAGAAAATGAGAAGACTTTGCAATAGATTCAGCCTTCCAAGCAAGCTGCTCTGCCACCTAAATGGAACATATATGACTCAGCAGATACATTTGTGCTAGAAGCATCTAGGGTACAGAAGGGAGCTCTATGGGACCTTTCGCGGGTCCTCATAGGTAAGTCATCAAACAAAGCATTAGGATTTGAATGCGAAACCACATCACACTCTGCAGATAATTATTCTCCCTTTAAGAAGGCTGCTGCCTTTCTCTTGGACCTCATAGGGACAGAATGTCTTCCACAGGCTGCCAAGTTACCACGAGACCGGAGCTGACTATTATGAAGTGAGTTTTGACCTTGCGATTTCATTTGTCCTCGCTTTCTTCTGCTTTCCGTCCAGCCTTTCTTCCCAACTGCCTTTCCTGCTGACCTACAGCAACTTCAGACCCCCGTCAAATGCCAAACCTTACAGAGACTTCCTGACCAGGGTCACACTATGGTCCCTGGATGGGTGACTTTTCTCTGAATCTCCTTCTGTCCCCTTTCAGACTGTCACTGCTCCAGCTTCCACCATAATTGTGATGGTCAAATTCCTGTAACTGATCCTTTATTCTATATCACTTATCCTGGTTCTGTTTTCCTCATCAAACCCAAACTGGTATGACTGCCCATTATGTACATGATTGTGTTTACTTTTATAACCGCTCCACCTGACAGATGTAATTTCCTGAGTTTTTCCAGTGAAAAGCCTGAGAACTGAACGGTTGGCCAAGGTTCTCATTGCATGAGCACTAGAAGCAGATCCCACTCATGTCCTCAGCTCATTCCAGAACTGTACCATATTGCCGCCTTTGGTGCCTCGGAGGAGCATGAGGTCTCTGCCAAGCTGTACTGGGTCTCACCAGCTTCAGATTCCTGGTCTAAGTTGTTTTCATAGGCTCTTTGGTCAATCCAGCCAATAAAACCTTGGGATCTGCCCATTCAAGTGATCCCTTCTCTTTGTTAATATCAAATATTAAAACACGTTTAAATTAGAAGTATTTCAAACACCTGAAAATTTCCAGAAAATAATAGAGCAGACATTTTTGTACTCAACATCCCAAATTGCCATCTTTGCTTCAGCTCAGTTTTATTTCATATCTTAAAAAATATATGAACTGAAAAAATGGTTGATTCCAGCATTGTTTATGAATATCCACCAATATAGAAATGGATAAGTAAATGTGATGTTTAAATGCAAATTAATGCATACCATAAATATATATGGTAATTCCAATTAAGAAGCTAGATCATTATTTCGAGGGGAAAAGGCAAATTGCAGGTGAAAAAAAACGAACATAAGAGTATTTATGTACATTTTTAGAACCCATGGCCCCATACCGATACATGGTTCTGAGATCTTAAACGCTTTCCCAGAGCTGCTCCTCTAGGGCCTCTACTCTGCCTCAGTTTACCCTTGATACTCTCCATTCTCACTTCCATGTCCATCTCAAAGTCTTTCCTGAAATACCATTTTATCTGCCGACCTTTCCACCTCTGTGGGACTAGCAGCCCCCCTCCCATCAGCCTGCTTCTGTAATTCCATTCATAGATTTAGAATAATTGTTTGCATGGTAAAGCATGATTATGGGTCTTCCCTGAAAAAGTCACTCGTTGTACTTATTTACAAGTATTACAGCTCTTTAGACCTGAAATTGATCAGGTAACACACCAACCTCCTGTTATTTGTTTGGATGCCCTTCAAACCTCCTTTAGTTACCAAAAAAAAAAAAAAAAAACCAAAACAAACAAACAAACAAAACCCCCAAAAAACAACTAACTAAAAAAGATGGGCAAAACCAGGTTTGGATGAGTATGGAGCAAGGTGGGAAGTCTGGGGCCCTGCTAGTGAAAGTGTAGACTGGTGGAACTACTCTGGGAGACTGTTCACTGAACATGAAGCTACGCCTACTTTTTAGGACAGAACAATTCAACTATCAGGAAAATCCTAATGGAAATGTACGCACATGGATTAGAATGTTCCCAGCAGTACCATTCAGAATAGTCCCCAAAAAGAATAGCACAAATCCCCATCAATAGTCAAATGGAGGGTGTGTGGGTGGCTCAATTGGTTAAACCTCTGCCTTCAGCTCAGGTCATGATCCCAGGATCCTGGGACTGAGACCCACGCCCGGCTCCTTACTCAGTAGTGGGGAGCCTGCTTCTCCCTCTCCCTCTGCCCCTTCCCTAACTTGTGCTCTGCTCTCACTCACTCTCTCCCTCAAATAAATAAATAAAATCTAAAAAAAAAAAAAAGTCAAATGGATAAGTAAATTATGGTTGTATGTTTACAGAGTGGTGGTAAAAATACGCCAACTACAGGCTTATAACCTGCATGGGTGGTGGTGTTCCCAATGCTGAGAAAAGGAAGCCAGACATGAGAGAGTTACATGCCTATGATTCCACTGTATGGGGGTTAAAGACCATCAAAAGAAAACCTTGGTGTTCAGGGACTAGAAATGCAAACTTAGGTGGTAGGAGGAGAGAAACACAGGGAGGTGGCTGCCATAGAGGTCAAGACCAAAGTTATTTTTGGTGGAAAAGGTATGACAGGAAGGGGTGCTGGGGTGCTGACAGTGATCTGTTACTTGACCTGAGTGGTAGTTATGCAAATACTCATTTTACAATGGTTTCTTCTGCCAGGACGTTTCATGAACTTTTTCTGTGTGTATGTTGTTAAGTGGTTTTAGAACCCCTACATATAGTAACACTCTTGTAATTTTATAGTCAGAATATAAAAGATGATTTGCAAGAATTTTTTGGTGAAACCTCAAATTCTCCAATGCCTTTCTGGCAGTGATTCCCCCATAAAACTTCCATTTTTCTGCACAAGAAACAACACTTTCTCAGACCTCTTTATTTTCTAGATTTTATCACTTACAGAATCATCACATGTATTACCATATGTGGAGAGGAGAAATGGGCAGGGAGCATGACCCTCATCAGCAAAGTGAGGCACCAAGAACACTGTCTTCACAGTGCACCCTGCTTAAATTCCAAGTCACAGACCATTGAGAACCCCGGGGAAATATTGATATCAAAAAGTGCTAGGCCTGTCAGTGATAACCCCCAGGTTTACTGTGTGACTTGCCCATTCCCTTTTACAGAAGAGGGAAACTGAGGCACAGAGAAATTGGTCAATTTCCTATCTAGGAAATTGAAAACCCAGACACTGGACAGAGGCCCTCCGACTTGAGAGCCTGTACGAGTAACCACCCACCGCCCTCCATCCCCCAACCATTGTCTGAATTGGGGATCTGCACATATTTGGGAACCTTTAAATTCTTCCTCTCCCCATGGCCAAAAAATGCATTTTTTTTTCTTTTCCAAAATACCTGTTGATTCTGTCCTTGATTTTTCATTTCCTCAACCTACCATTGGCTGACCTCATTCCTCGCCTGGTTTGTGGCAGGAGACTTTTACCTGTTTTCTCTCTCTCCAGATCCTGCAAATCTTCTGCTGGTTGTCCACTGCCTGCCTTGCTGAGTCCAGCCTCTCACCTTGACTTGGAGCGCCCTGTACGGCCTGGTCCCTGCCTTTTCTTCAAGTCTCATCTCCTACTTATCTCTTTTCATATCTATCCACTAGTGACCCCAGGTTTACGAAACTCCCATGCACCAGGACGTTCCAACCACAGTGCTCAGCTCTGGCAGCCTCTCCCCTCCCCCTCCACCATCTCTCTAGTCTCATTCATCTTCCCAGACCCCGGACAAGTGCCAGCTCCTCTGGGAAGCCTTCCTTGATGGTGTCCAGCCAGAACCTGTCTCCCCCATCTCTCTGAATCCCTCTTGTCATCTTTCTCAGCGTCTGCCCTGGCTGATATTTGCACAGCTGTCACCCCGACTAGACTGTCAACTCTGGAGAACTGGGACTGTGTCTTATTTACCTTCTGATTCCCCAAGTCTGGCATCAAGCCTGACATATACTAGCTATTCAATTAGTGTAAATGGATCTGTATTGCTCAGTGAAGTCCACTTCCAGTGGTGAGGACTTCTATGGTGCTCTGACATTCCCTTGTCCCATTCCGGGACATTCTGGCATGGTTCCTCCCAGAGGAAAATGGCTAAAGCAGAAGGTGAATGGAGTCTTTCCCCTGCCAAAAGGAGACAACTGATACTGGAACAGCATAGAGGACTATTCATGTGGGGTGCTAGTCTGGCTGGGCGCCCCCCGAAATAAACTCTCCCAGTCCCAGTCTGGGACTCCAAAGACTCCGCCAAGGTGAATCAGGACAAGGAGAAGTGGAAAATTCCTCATTCACATTTCATGGAGAAACTTGAACCAGAAATCAATGTTTCAGACTCAGTCTGTCTTGTTTTTGCAGACAGGGCTCCCTGATCTCCAGTCTGCCCTGAAAGAAGCTGTAGAAGGAAGAGCGCGAGGCTGCCATGAAGACTTTCATGTGGCTTTCACTGCTCGAAAAACACCCTCCCCCGCTGGATGCCTGCAGAACACAGATTCATTGAGAATCTGGCTTTTCTTCCGGGGGGTGGGGGGGGCATAGGGACTATTTTTCAAGGGAAAGCACATGCATAATTGCTGGGGAAATATACATGTTTAATTTCCTTTAAGCCCTTGAAGCTTTCTTCCTTAAATAAATCATCCTGCGTGATCCTGTGACCTGAGACCTGGAAGTGGTTTTGTCCTGGCCTCAAGCCACGGCCTCCACAGAGAGGGACTGTGTCCCATTTGGACACCCACATGGGACGATGCTGCCTTGTTCTTACCCAGATGGGGTGGCCAGATGGAGTTGCTAGAGTCTATTATCTGTAGGACTTTTCAAGAGCTGAACAGGACCCGTCAACCTGCCTGCTTCGCAAATTAAAAGACACAGGAAACAACTACGTTGAAGGAGATGACAAGGTCTGCAAGCTTGGCAAAGGAATGACGTGTCTGCCTTGGAGAAGCCCAGCACCAGAGTTAGCAGGGCTGGTATGAATTGTCTTTGACAAACCTCTCCATTTACAGGGCAAGTCACAGACATCCACACAGGAAAATCCTGTCCCCGAAGTTTCCCAAGGACTGCTTGTGTCAGATCACCTGAGGAACTGTTCCTAAATGCCACTCCTGGCCCATCCCAAACTCAGAGTCTTGGGGATTCCCCAGGAACCAGGGCTTCAACCAGCTTCCCATGCGATCCCCATGTGCCCCACGGTTTAGGAAGCTGTGATGAGCACTCCGGCCTTTCTGCTCCAACACAGGTGGGATCTCACAGGCCTCAGCTGCTCTCTTCATCTGGCTCTGTTTGTCTGTCCCTCCATCTCCCATCAGTCCTTCCTGGGCTTTGTTGCCTCCAGACCACCTTTCTCTTCCACTCCCCAACTCTTTCCTCCCACCCTGGTCTCCTGGCATCCCAAGCTGCCAGTGTTCCTCCATCTAACACCAGGAGTTTGCCAGCTGAATGGAGCCCCCAGAAAGGATCTAATGCTGTCTCCTCCTCCCCTGTCCCTCACACAGATAGGATCCTTCCTCTGGTCCCCCTTGTGGACTTAGTGATGACATTATTCATGGAAGCGATAGCAACTGCTGCTTCCAGAAGCTGGAAGCATGGTGTGGTCTCCGGGGGGGGTGGGGTGGGGGGGTGGGGATTGTAAGATGATAAAGTCTTTTGCATTTGGGGACTCATTCAAGGATTCTTGTAAATTGAGTCCTTGGATTAAAAAGAAATAACCACTTGCCAAATGTCCCCATAGACTCATGGTGTGTATAGTTTAGAACTTCGCTAAATTCATGCAGTGAAGCATTTGTTGTTATAATCTGTTCCATCCACCCACCCATTCCAGTCATCAGACATTAATTTAAGGAAAAGACACTCTGAAATTCCTTCACGAATGAATGATACTTACTTAAAGGCAGACCTGTCTAGCCTTAAAGGAAGCACAGAAAAGGGATGGAAGCATTCACTGTCGTCCCCGGACCACGTTCCTTCTTCCCCTTACAGCTGTTGGGCCTGGAGAACTTTGCCTGGAGCTTCGATTTTCTCATCTGAAAGGAGACCGCCACACCTACTTCCCGGAATAGGTGTTCTAAAGTCTAGACCGCCACGCCTGATGCTGATGCATAGTCCATGCCTCTCTCTTGGTCCTTAACTCCAGAAACTGCTATTTTAGATCAACTCTTCCTGGTAACAAGAGGGCCTTTTCGAAAAAAACAAAAACAAAAAACCCAAAAAACAAACAAACAAACAAAAAAACCCCCCTTACATTGTTAAAGAGAGAAGAGGAGTTTCTGAGCCATTACCATTGAGATGACCGTATTTCAAATACATACTGAGGATGTAGCCCTTCACGGTGCCACCTTAAGAAGAGGATAGGCACCCAGTTACCTGATTGGGACTAGATAACATCCAAGGTCCTTCCCTTTCTCAGGTTGCTGTGATAACAGGTTTGAGTCGGCATGCGACGCCCCTCAGAATCACAATCAAACCTGTCTTACCGACTCATCTGATATTATTTCTTTCAACCCCGTAATACTTCCAAGCCATGTTGTTTGCCATGTGCCATAAACATCCTGCTCCTTCCTGCCACCAGACTGCTGATTCATATACTTTCCATTTCTCCTTCTTTCCAATATGAAATCTCACCCATCCTTGAAGGCACCGGGCATCGTGTCTCTTCCGCTTCAGCCTTCCCTCCAGCCTCCATCTACACTTCTCCCAGGGTGCTAATATTAAACTCCCTTATGTTCTAGGAGTGCGGGAACACACTCTTCCAGACTGGGGTTTCTTTGAGGGAACATAGGGTGTCTCAGTTTTTCTCAGAAGGCCCCCAGCACCTGTTGCATGGAAGTTGTTTATTGGATGGAGACGAAGAACTCCAAGGATTAATTCACATATACTAAGTCTTTGATCTGAGTATGTTTCTTACTTTGGGCATGTTGGCAACGAGGATCAGGTCCCCTGTCAAATAATTTCAAGTGAAAAGAGAGATTTCTGAAAGGATACAGGAAACTGTCACTGAGTAGCACTGGCTGGGTCACAAGGGAAGAGAAAAGTCTCCTCTCTGTGTCCTTCAAGGGCTACAGGATCTCTTGTCTCTAACTCCCAATGCATGTCAACTCTATTCCCCTCTTGGTAGACTGGACCCCTTTGTAAGACTTATTTTTCTCTCTTGCATAATTTAGGCTTATCTATGACTTCCGCTTTGTCACACACAGTACTAGCTACTGTCCTGATATCTCAGGGTCTCTCAGTTCAAGTGTATTCTTAACTTGAGTCTCTATGTCTCTTAGCTCAAATTCTTTCAAAACAGAAGCTACTTGGCTTGGCCCAGACTATTGCCCAATGTCACATGTCCATTCCTGGATCAATGAGCTGATGAAGAGCATTGGTCCATGATACCAATATGACTTTTCCCAGGTCCCACCCTTTCAGCAAGAAAGGAGTTCGGTGGAAGGTTGCATTGTTTCCCGATGACTGACCATGGGTTAAACTGTCATCCCTAAATGAATCTAATACAACAGTGTCTATAAAAAGCAGTGAAGATTATAATAACTACACTATATATCTTAAGTGTAGAACTACAAGTCAAAGTGTTGGCTGTTCCCCAGAGGGTTCCCGAGGGGCCCTTGGACGCTGCAAATATGGGTCTCTGGATCCTAGGGGGGGCTAAGGGCTACTTTAAGGTTGGCTCAGTCTTCCTTAGAACATTCTACTTGTACTTGTGTTTCTTTTCCAAGAGACACATGGATGGAGTGAGCAGACCTGACTACGTGGATATTTCTGGTCTGCTCTCCCAGTAACCAATCAGCCAAAGTGATGCTGGGGTTGACAAGATGACGGACCAGGGAAAAGGAAGAGAGTGGAGATGCAGGGTGAGGATCCAAGGAGCCAGGGGCATACTCATTGGGTCATAAAGAGGACACTGGAAGAGCACTGAGTGTCAGTTAAAGCATATTCAGGCTGATGCCTCTAACTGATGCTTGGGCACTGTTTTTGCATTCCTCTCAGATCACTCCCTGCTGCATAAGCGACGCCATAGTACCTCCCATCCTAAGACCATCCTCCATTGACCCTTTTGGTCCCTCTCCAGCTTCTACCCCAGTTTCCTTTCGAACTGGTGATAGTTCCCAAATTCACACTCGCTCTGCCCACGTTGCCTATAGAATACAAGGGTCACTTCTTTGCCACAGAGACCAAGGAGGCCCAGAGAGAGGGTGGGGCTCTATAGGAACGTCTAAGATCCTCAGATTTACAAACTGCTGCTTCTGCGCTTATCGTCCTTTGGCTTCAGCACTGAAAGCCTAACTTAGAGCCAAGGGTGGTAGGGAGCCTGTGGTGACATGCTTCCCCTTCTCCTCTCTTCTTCCGTCTTTAGGAGACCTCATCCACCTCTCAAGGCCTCATTTGAATGTCTCCTCTATTACGAAGCTTCCCTGACTTCAGAGCCAAAACCAACTTCTCACTCCTCTGGACTCCACTGTCCCCTTGTTTCTAGCAGGAAGGCAGCAATCTTCATACCCTACCTGTGTCTCCCTGACAAACCTGGCTGTCCCTGGTGGCAAGAACCATACTGCCTCCATCTTTATGGGGCTTGACACGCATCAGCCTCTGAGGATTGCTTGAAGGAAGACCTGGGTTCTTTCTCCTTACTTACTCCTTGTGGGTTATTAAGCTGGACTCACTCTCCCTAAAGCTGAGTATGGCTCATGTCTAAAACAGGGGGCAGAAATCTTCTTCAGCCTGCTTACTTAAATACGATGAGATTGATGATGATGAAAGCTTTACAGATCTTAAAGTACCTCAGGAGCGTGTGCAGATGATTCTCAACGCCTACCACAGTGTTCTCGGGGACCCCTGCTGACCTGGCCCAAGGCATGACATCATGACATCCATGCATGTTTCTGCTTCAATGGTCTAATCATACACTGGAGTCGGCTTTAACCCAGCATACTATTGCCAGATGCCCCTTCCAGACACTGTGTGTGTCCTTCCTCCATCCAGGGTACTGTCTTCACAATGACATCTCTAGGTTCACATGAGATGCCTAAAAGTTGCAAAAGGAAGGACAGAATTAGAGCCATTTTCTCAGGCTTCCTGTAAGGTTTGTTTTAGTGCCCAGCCACAGGGCACTGGTGTGTGAAGCAATTTCCTTTCCTAAGCCATTCATTCATTCACTCACTCACTCACTCCTTCAAGACCCTCCATCATGTAAACAAGCAGGAATCACAGCGGAAGGAGGGGTCAGCACACTGACAAGGTTTTGCAAATGTTCTCAGGGGAGGGTGGAGGAGAAGCGCCATGTCAGACCTCCAGGGAGAAGCTTCCTATGAAAGAGGACACCTGAGCTGGCTCTTGAAGGAAAGAATTAACCAGAGGCCCTTGAGAATAGGGAGAGCTCTCCTGGCAGCAGGAACGGCTCATGCAAAACCGGGAGGTGGACAAGAGCTAGGTGTGTTCCGGGAGGAACAAGTTGTTCCGAGTGGCTGGAGTGTAGAGTGTAAGTGGTGTGTGGGCAGAGAGAGATAAAGCCAGACCAGGAAGGGAGTTGGAAGCCCTGGCTTAGGAACTGTGCGTGAAGATGCCTGAAATGTCACTGGGAAAATGTACTGGAGGTTACTTAGCTTGCAGGAGAACTGGCTCCAGGCTCCAGGTCCACCATTCTTCCCCTCCTTGCCAGTCATTAAGTGCCCCTAGCCCCCTGCCTCTGGCCACAGACCAGCGCAGCCTTGGAGGGGTGGGGTGGGAGCAGAGGATCCCTGAGTGCGAGGGGCCCAAGCTGGAGCTGAGCCTAGCCAGGGAAGATGCCCCTATGCGGATGGGCTCCTCCATCCCCGCCAGGGCATCTGAGCCGCGCCCAGAGCCCCACCAGGAGGCCGGCAGCCCACGTTGCTTCCCAAGCCATCAGGCCCTTCCCTTCCGCGGTTAATTTTCACTTTTCATAAAGATGTGTTCATTTAGGAGACCGGGAGGAATGCCTGATGGGGAACACATGCCTCCCCCACGGCGGCCGCTTTGATTCATGCCCAGGCGAGGCTGCAAACATCTTGCCGGCCCCGCCAGCCCTGTTTTTGTGAGGCCCTGGGCTGGGCTGGCCTCGCCTCGGCGTGCGGGCGTGCGGGGAGCCCCCCTGCCACATGAAAGACGTGCCGCAGGTCCCTTTCCCTGAGGGGCGACGCTGGAGAGCAACCGCGGCGCCCCTCCCCCGCGTGGCAGGCACACTGGGCTTCCAGCAAGGGGCCTGGGGCCCGCACAAAGGAAATGGCAAGATCGTGAGTCACCCAGGGGCTCTGCTGCCGCCTGGGCTGCAGGCCCACAACAGGACCTTTGTGCTGCGCTCCAGGAGGATGAGCAGGACGGGCTGCAGGGAGACACACATTTCAGGGCGCTGAGTAATGCTCTGGACAGGGGAGGAATCTCCGCAGGAAGTGGGACCGACTTCTGGGTGCCCTCCTCTCTCCAAAGCCACGCGGGGGTGGGGGGAGGCTCATCTGTCACACTGTTGGTCCCCTGTGAGGGTGCGTCCTGTTTTGCAGAGGTCTGTCTCCTTCACAGTGGAGTGAGGGGCTTGAGACCTGGGTCCTATCAGTTCAGTTCCCCAGTCCTACCATAGCCCCTAACACAGTGTTCAAGTTTTGCCATGGGTGGCGGGATGGATGGATGGATGGATGGATGGTTGGAGGGAAGGAAGGAAGGATGAATAGATAGACAGGATAATTTACCCACACAAACACAGCATGTGAGGAGCTGGCCCAGGAGCATCATTTCGAAATGGGGAAATGGAAGCCCAGAGATGGGAATGGACTAGAGCCAGGTCCCACAGTGAGCATGCGGCCGTTCCAGAATGTGGGTGCCACGGTGCCAGACCTGCTTTGCTCCACTGCAGAGCTACTGTTGTGTGTCTTGGAGAGTACCTGGAGGGGCATGAGGTCAGGGTGAGAACCCACAGTGTGGATAAGACAGCCATGGAGGGCAAGGTCAGGTTGCAGGGACTTACTGGGGAACAAGGGAGAGAGACCAGAGGAATAGGAGGCAGGGTTCCAGACCTTAAGGTGACCACAGTCTCTTGGCCTAGGATGTTCATAGGGTTTATATAAGATGGGGGAAGAATCAGCATTTACTGAGCACCTACTACGTGCCAGGCATGGGTATCTAATCTTTGCACAACCCTGAGGAAGCCACCGCTACAGAAGAAGAAGGTGACTGGGGTCCAGGCTCTCTGGGACAGTCAGTTACCAGCTCCATCAGGGCCTCAGGAGTGGTGGTGACTTGGTAGGTCACTGTGTGACAGGATGGCGTTCTCAACCTGGCAGGCCTGGAAACTCTGTACTTTTGGGCCCTCGGATGGGGTCAGCGTCTCAGGACTAACTCCATAAACTCTCACTCGGAGTGTGACATGTGACCAGGAGGCTGGGGTGCCAATGGTCTGAGCTTTTCTCCCTGGAGAAGGCGGGCACCGGGAGGCAGGCAGGTTGCCTGGGAACACAGAAGTTTAGAGCCCCAGCCAGGGAGCTCTGATCACTGAGGGCCCTCGTTTCCATGGGGGGTGGCCTGCCGGGGGTGGGGATGGTGACCTGCAGCGGGCCACACATCTGAATTCCTGAGGCTGGGCGTGCCCAGGCCAATGGGTATAGATGTGGCCTTCCTTCCTCCGTGGCCTTTTCTTTCTTAACCCCCATGCCAGTCACACTCACCATGCACCTTCCTTACAATAATCTTCTTTCAACGCAAACCAAAACAACAGACTGGCTGGAAACTTCAGACCAACAGAAAGACAGCCACCTGTCTTTCTGCCTCCAGGGTCTCCAGTGACCCTGGAGATCACACCCTGGATGCCCTGATGAGATTCAGAGAGTCCAGAAGTCCTTGGCCTTCTCTTAACAGATCAAGGCATAGGGCAGATGCTGTCCACACGCGGCCAGAATCATCCTCTACCCCTGACATTTTCCAAATCCTTTACAAAAGCTGGTTTTAATCTAAGGATGAGGGCTCCGGATTCTCACCCTCCCAGAACTTCCTGAACTAACCAGTTTAGAGATGAGGAGTTTAGAACAAGTTCAACCACTTGCCCAAAGTCACATAGCTAAAGCCTGCCAGCGCCAAGATCCAACTGCACTATTAACCAGGCCCACAGTGCTAAGAAAGGCTACTGATTGCCGAAGGATTGCTAGGTGCCCAGGCATACGTGCTCAGGGGGCACGTTACATACATTTTTTCACACAGTGTTCGCAGCAACACCAGGAGACTGCTCTCGTCTTCGTTTTATAGGTAAGGCTTGAAGGGCAGAGTGGTAAAGAAACTTGCCCCAACCACAGGCGCACACAGCTATTGAATTCAGGAGCCAGGTTTCAAACCAGTCTGTCTGTCTCTCTACCCAAGCTCTTAGCATCCCCACTCCATGGCAGAGCAAAGTCCAGCCTCTGCCATAGCTCACCCCCTCAGTGCCCCTCATACCCCCTCCCCCTGGGGGTGCCGCACTGGAGAGAAGCAGTCTGCCTTCTGAGTGGGGAGAGGGAGTATCAGCAGCTATATCGTGGGCTTGCCAAAGTCCGCAGCCACACCCTCAGCCTTGTCCCTTTGGGGATTAGGTTTGTATCAGTTTCCCAGAGACGAACAGGTTCAGGCGGTCTGACTTCGGATGACTCAGCGTCCCAGGGTCTGAGCCAAACCCAGCTTATTGATTCACCTGTGAGATACCCTGGCCAGGAGGCTGTGGTTAAAAGCCTGGCTGCATGGGGAGATGCAGCTGGGTCTGAAACTCTGGCCAGCACTCCCGAGCCTGGAGACTTTGGACATGTTACTCACCGTCTTTGAATCCTAGTTTCGGCCTCAGAAAATGGGGGAACTAATGCCAACCTTGCGCCATGACAAGTGGCTGGAGCAGAGAGCGTGTGTAAAATGCTTAGTACTGTAATTGACACTTAGTAGAAGCTCACTGAGCGGTAACACTTCTGATTTTCACTGTGATTGTTTGAAAACTGGGCTTGGCCACCTGATAACCTCCTCTCCCTCCTGACCTCCCCACCTTAGTGGGCAGGTCACATTGTAAAAATCAAATCTCAGCCCAGAAAGTTGTTAGGCGAGCCCAGGTAAGAGGGTGGGGGCTGAGCTCTGAGCCTGAGGTGCCCCCTACCCTTCCCTCCCACCCGCAGGGTATTTCCGTTTGAACACCCACCCAGGGCTGGCTGGAACTCAACCCTGTCTACTCCCGGAAAGAGCTGCTCTCTCAGTACTTCCTATCCACGGATAAACAGCCTGATGTCACCCCATCTTCACAGCCTCGGGGGGGAGGGGCAACTCTTGTACCCCGTCCAGGGCCCTGGCCAAATGTCTCTCTATTGGGGAGGTCTTCCCAGCTCCCCCAGGCAGAAGGAAATCAACCGCAAGCGGATCCTGCAACAGGTGCATTCCAGGTACTAGGACATAACAGTGGAGAAGACTGAGGCTGCGCTTCCCTCTGTGGAGCTTGGAGTCTAGTGGGGCAGTAATCAGAGCAAAGAAAGAAACCAAATCATTGCAGCTTCTGGTAATTAAGAAGAAGAAAATAACCAGTACGATTGATACAGACATGAACTCTGGGGGCGATGGGGTGGTCAGGAAAGGGCTTTCTGAGGAACTGGCATTTACCCCGAGACTGGAAGGATGAGATGGAGTAAGCTTTGCCAAGAGCGAGGAACAGAGGGTTCCCAGCATAAGGAACAGTTTTTCCCTCCCGGGGAGGAAAAGAATTTGGTGTGTTTCTCATTGATCAGAAAATTAGGCTGCAGCAGATGGAAGGGGTGGGAGGAGGCATGGCAACCCGACAGAGGCAGAGAGGCCTTGCTCCTCGGTGCCCCCAGTGGGCTGTATGATAGATGGCGAGACTGAGGCTCGCTATTTATTGAGCAACTACTCTGCCAGGCAGTGTGCGGGCATTTTCCCTACACCCCCTGGCTTAATCCTCACTCTTCCCGCCGCCCCAGCCACGACACAACAACCTTCTCTGTGCTCTCGCTCCCCTCCTGCTGTATTATCAGTATCTCTCGGCAGCTTTGTTTCCCGGACCCCTCCCTGGGCCTCCTCCCGCAGAAGACCGGAAGCTCCTCTGTCGGCCATCTTGGGGACGGAGCGCTGCCGTGTCTGCGGGGTTTCCAGCAGAGCTTGGAGCAGTTACGTTTGGGGGCGCGTGGTGCGGGGGGGTCAGTAGCAGACACGGTTATGTTTCAGATGAAAGTCTGTATCTTGCTGTGACGATTTAAGAAACCCTTAGCTGCATCAGTAGCATGCGTGCTTCGAGGTCTTCTTTAGGTCGGCCAGTTCCAGGATACTGTATGCAAGGGACTGAGCGTACCTGCCTGCCCCTGTTGGGGTGGGGTGGGCTAGCTAGGCCACAGGGACCTGTGCTGCAGAGGGCGGAAATGAGTCTATCCCATTGAACTCCCCATCACTGGGCGCCTACTACGTCTAGACCCTGTGGCAGACGTTCTATGCCCCGTGCCCCCAAGTCACTACATTGGGCTGACTGCGTGCAACACTACAATGGAAGGGCGAGCCGCACAGTGACAAGGACGTGACTGACACAGCAGGAGCTGGAGCCCAGCGCATCTGGAATGCCAGCGACAGCATGTGAGTCACGGAAGAGGAGGGACCCTAAAATGGAGTTCTCGATTTGAATTTTTTTGGAAGCAGGAAGTTGTAAATAGTTCTGTCTTGAAAGGGCCATTCTGGGAGAAAGTGAAGAAAACAACTGACAAAGGGCTTGGAATAATAAGCAAGAATTGGGTCAAGAGAAAGGCATTCGTGGGGCTTGGAGCAGCTCACTTCATCCACAGTGTGAACAAGCCCAGGGCTGGGAAAGAGGGAGGCAGCAGATCGAGGGGCCAAGGAGCAGGTGGCAGGTGGGCAGGGGCGATACTGGGACTACCGAGAGGTCAGTCAGCTTGCTCCCGTCTCCAGAAACAAGAGACAGCTGAGCTGTCGTGAACCATGGGAAAATCCCAGCCCTGAGTTAGAATCGGGTTTCAATCCAGTCTTTGTCATGGTTTAGCTCTGTGACTTGGAGCAAGTCACTTCATACTCTGAGCCTATTTTATCAACTGAACAATGTGGGTGACAACCTACACGTCTTAGATATATCAAAAGACATGTGAAGGCCCTTCTTGAATCCAAGAACCCAGGGCCTTTTTCCAGATGGTCCTCTGGTCAGTTTACAGGACAGACGCTTCTACCTGCAAATTAGTGACGTGCTTTTCAGTCTAACTTGGGGACAATTTTGGAAAACAACAGCTAACTTTCTGAATGCCACCCTCACATAAAAGGGGGAATAGAGGTTACACCTCAGGAAGACTAAGAGAGAAGCTCCCCCCCGGACCACTATTTCCTCTTCTCCACAAGCATATGAGGCCGCCAGAGCTGCACAGTAATGGTGAAGGCTGGCGTCCCTGCCTGGCCTCCCACAACAAGCGGGTCCACACCAGGAGCTGCTAGTTTATTTTGGGACGTGATGCCAAGAAACAGGAGTGAGAAGCTGGGGAGAATAACCAGAGAAGCAGGAGAGCCCATTAAGGGTCAGTTTCTGACTTGGCGGGCCTAGTGGAAAACCTGCGCTCCAAACAGAGACCCCGAATGAGCCCCGAAGTGCGTCCTTGTCCACCACTGGCTCTCACTGATCCTGAGTTATTAGGTCCCTCCTACTTCCAGGTTTCCACAGTGTCAACACAGCAGAAGAGTTTTCCTCAGGCACTGCACATGGTAGAGGCAGAGCAGCCCTGGGTGGAAAGTGAGAGAAATGAGGTGCTGGCAGAGTTGTAGCTGGAGGCCAGGACCTGGCCAGAATGGAACGGCGGCTGGAAGGTGTGCCATTCATTGAGTTAGAGAGGTCAGCTCTTAGCAAGCAATGGTGGACCTGCCCGTCAAACCTGGACTCACAGCACACAGATGGGGAGTGGGTCTAATTTTACGTCTAATATTTTTAGAAGATTCCAGAAAGATAATTTCCTTAGAAGGGAGTACAGAATGGAAGGAAGGAAAGAAGGGAGGGAGGAAATGGGGGAAGGGAGCAAAATTGCCAGAATTTCAGACAGACCCACATTCGCCATCTTCTTCCTTTTTATTTATTTATTTATTTATTCTTAAAGATTTTATTTATTTATTTGACAGACAGAGATCACAAGTAGGCAGAGAGGCAGGCGGGGAGGTGGGGGAGCAGGCTTCCCGCTGAGCAGAGAGCCAGATGCGGGGCTCGATCCCAGGACCCCGAGATCATGACCTGAGCCGAAGGCAGAGGCTTAACCCACTGAGCCACCCAAGCACCCCTTCTTCCTTTTTAAAAAACAATATGTAGTTTTCTTTTTGTGTATCTGCAAAGCTAATTCACGCCTGTAATAAAATTTTCAAGCACTTAAGACAAAAATACAGTAAGTTTTTCTCCTATCCCACATCTCAGGCGCTCTCTCCAGAGGCAGCCACTGTTAAGCATTGCTTGTGTATGCTTCCAGAAATGTTTTCTGTGTAAGGGTACACATCTTGATTTCCATTTAAAATCACAATGTAAAACACGCACACCACAGACCTTGCTGTTCTCATCACCCCCTCCCCTTCAAGGGTTGCTTCATAGGAACATATGTAAATCTAGCTCATTTAAAAACATTCCTTTGTAGTTCTCCATTAAACTTTCACAATTTATTGAACTAGTCTTCTTTTGATGGACAGATAGCAGGTTTGGGGTTTTGTTTTGTTTTCCATTTGTTTTTCTCATTGGTTATGATGACCTGCTGAGTATTCCGTGTCCTTCCCTGTCCACATGGGTAAGAATATTTGAAGGATATGTTTCTACCAGTGAAACAGACAAAATGCACAGTTAAACTTTTAGTAGAGATTGCCAAGTTGCTCTCGAAGGATTCTTGCAGATTTATACTTCTATCCCAGAGAGGAGACAGTCTGCTGGCATCTCCACATTCTCAGTGCTGTGTGATGTTTATAAATCCAGTAGGTAAAAAATGAATTTCCTTGTTATTTTGATCTGCATCTGTTTAATTATGAGTAATAGTCAACGTCTTGTCATGAACTTGTAAGCCAGTTTTTTCTCTCTCTCTCCAACCCTGTTGAAGAGCCAAGAAAACGGACGTCCACACGCTCTGTGCATAGGCTTACACCTGCATGGATCACAGTCACCCAAACCCAGCACCCAGTCTGTGGCACAGCCTGTGCCAGATGTGGGGAGTGATGACGGCAGGGCTGGGGCGGGGGGACAAAGATGGCAGAGCCTCTGCCCACAGCCCTTACAGTCATGGGGGGAGACTCCCAAAGAACCTGGCAATTGACATATGTGCTTCATGTCACAGGGGGAACTAGAAAGTGCCATACAGCAGGGACGAGTCATCTGACCTCCCTGCCTTATCTTTCCCAAGTCCAGAGGGGGGATTTTAAATGTTAGGAAGGCAAAGGGGATGGGGTCCAGCATTCTCTGGAGGAGGCAGTAGGACTGACTGCAAGTGGGAAGCCCCGAGGGGACAAGGGTGAAAATGAGGGGCGGCTGCCGGGGGTGAAGAAGGGACTGAAACACCAGCCCAGCCTGCCTGCTGGGGACTGAGTTGAATCCAGACTTCCAACACTACCATCAGGGAAGTCCCTGGCTAGTGTGGGCCAGCTGGCCACCCCTGGGGGTTGAGGCCAGTTTCCGGGACTGCTTATGAACTGCGTTAAACATGTTGCATTTTATCTTTAGGGCAATAGTGAACAGTTAGGGTTTTCCACAGGACAGTGATATGTTCGGAGGTCCTTTTCTCAAGGTTCAGTGTTATACAGTCTGGATGTAACTTGAAGGGGGCGGGGTTGGGGCCATGTGGCAAAGCTGGAGGGGATCACACAAGCTGAGGGGCAGCTAGCAATACCAGCTCGGAAGAGATGGTGGTGCCTCAAACCCAATCGTGAGACTGACGATAGAGGCAGAGCCTAGGGACAGACTCGAGAACCACTTAGGAAGTAACAGCAGCAGGACATAGCAGCTGACATGATATAGCAGCTAAGGGCCTGGGGTGGGTGGCGCTCCTGTCTTCTGAGCCTGGGGAGTTGGGGTGGGGGGTTGAGCTGTAGGAGCTTCAGTCTGGGGTGGCATGGGGAGGACGCTAGGGGCCTGAGAGACAGCCACGCAGTCACCTGCAGGAGGCCCTCAGAAATCTGGATCTGTGGTTCAGATAAAATCTGGGGCAACTTAACCTTAAAAATGCCAACCGAAGTCACTGGAGTGGCTAAGAACACCGAAGGATGTAGATTTCTGAGTCATTGCACTTGGACACCAGCGCCAAGTGCTGGGGTGCCCCTGGCCCAGACACCTGGCCTGACACTTGCATGAGGCCACCCTGCCATGCAGAAACTACCACCTCATTCCGCTTAGGGTCCAAGCCTCTGTGCCAGGCTGGCCTCCCTCAAGGGACTCCCTTGTCACCTGGAATAGGCCTGACATCCCACACAGGGCCTCCCTTCTACAAGGAGACCTTCCTCAGGCCATTTGGGCTCTGACATACACGGGGCCACCGTCCCGCGTGGACACCTTTCTCACTCCCCGTGGGTCCCCAACCTCACACTGGGCCACCACTCCCTGTGTGGACCTCCTCCTGCTCAGGGCCACCAGGGTCCCTCCCCACTCAGTTGCAGAGGCTTACCTTGTTCCACCTCCCCAGATGGCTTCTGGACAGAATTTTCTAAAAAGGAAGGGGAAAGGAGAGCTAATTTTCTCGGACAGTGACTGGATCCCATCCTTTTTCTTCTCTGTTCACCCCTCCTCCATTCTCTGGGAACTCCAGTCTCCCCTGGGGACTGCTGAATCCTGCAGTCCAGTGAGGTCCTTGCCAGGTCCTACCAGGGCTCCCCACCTCCTGTCTCATTTCTGTGCCACTGTGGATGGCTTGGAGCTCTTCCAGTGCTGAAGCCTCGTGGTTCTGTTGGAAAATGTGAGTGGACACCTCTGCTCACTGCTCTGCCTCCTCACACTGGACCCAAGAAGTCTCTAAGCACTGCTGCTTGGGCTCAGCGTCTGAGTTTGGAGTCGAGCACTTTCATGGGGTGTTCCTCAAGCAGCCCTACTTGCCCTGTCCTCCCCCACCCAAGTTGGTGACAAATACCATGATGCATGTGGGGTTCCCTCCCCTCTTCCAGCTTAGACTTTGTACCACCAGATCAAGCTTGCAATCACCTGATTCCTACCCTCTTAAAATAAGTAACCTCCCAGGGGGTTCAGAGGCCCTGGCAAGAACAGACTTCCGGTTGTCCATTGCCCCACATTCTGGACACTTCTAAACTGCAGCCATGGGCACAGCTTGGGCTCACACTGAACCCATTTTAATATCTGAGCATTCTGTTCATGGACTATCCCTCTGCCCTCTACATGCTCCATGTACAGAGGGTCCTTGTTTTGTTACCCGGCCATCCACGGAGACCCCTGAAACAGTGAGGGGGGTGAGGAGTTGGAAAGGCTCATGACAGAGGCAGACAAGGGGCCCATCTGTTAGAATACAAGTCCCTTGTGCGACCTGAAGGACAGCCTGGAGCGCTTTTCCCTCCCACTTACCTTAGCCTTTAGCTAGCCTGGAGGAAATCGGAGTCTGCTTTCTCATTTTATGACGAGTGAAGGAAGAATTTGACGAGAGAACACTGAAGCGACCCACAACCAGGTAACTCATCTAGGGAGAGAGATTTCTCAGACCGTGGCTAGGAGGCCAGGGAAGGCGGAGAAAGCCCATTAGGGAAATGTACAGAAGCGACCAGACTAAGTCTTGGAGAAGCCATCATTGGCCTGGATAACCCAACCCCGCTTTTCTTTTCACCATCTCTTTCCAGTTCCTGGATTCTAACACAGAAAGGGTTGTCTGTACGAGAGAAGTGAGGGCGAGAGAAGCAGCTCACCCAGCTGGTGGGAGAGCGGAAGGAAGGTACCCGCTGCTGCGGAAGCCAGGCGGGTACCTTCCTTCCTTGCTCACACTGGTGGTAATGGAGAGATGGAAAGTGTGACCCAGTTTAGCCCGAGCGTCCTGGGACAGCCTCCACCCCCCTTAAAGGACCCTCAGGCCCTGCTAGGAGTTCTGGGCAGGACTCACCTTGCTCAGGGACAATCCTACTCTCCGTTAAACCAGTGCCCCTCTGTCCCCAGGGAGCCACTTGCCACATTAGGCGCTAAAGTCCTAGTCCAAGGAGCATAGGACAGTGGGGAAGAAGAGGGGAGCCTCTGTTCTCGGGCATCCATCTATCTATGGGTTGCTGCAAAGTGTTTGCACTCTCGGGCAGTAGCGGCAGGGAGGGTGAGGCACACAGACACATTAAGCTGTCCTGCCCAAGTACCATCCTCCTTTCACCACGTCATTCCCCGCAACCCTAGTGTGCTACCTGAGAGGGCCCTCTGCAGTGATGGACTAGATCTCTGTCTGTGCTGGGCAGCAGGAGGGCCATTTAGCTATCTGTGACTAGTATGCACTTGCATTGTGGCTACTGTGGCTGGTGAACTAACTGCACTTTCATTTTTCTTGAATTCTAATGAATTTATATTTACACTTACATAGCCCCATGGGGCTAATGGCTACTACATTGGGTGGGAACCCTGGACCTTGCCCTGCTCTGCAGGACGCCAGCATCTCACTGATGCATCCGCCAGTGAAAGCCTGAATTCTGTGGGGGCCGCAAAAGGGTGCTTTGTGGAGGAGCAGCGTGCACCTTTCTCCCAGGATCATGCTCTGTTGCGGGAGGGCAAGGGGGTCCCCAGAGAGTGCTGTTTCCTGTTTCTGCTTTTTTGAGAAACTGGCTCTTTGTGTTTAATTCCTGCTCCTGACTTTCCGCTGGGTCCAATAGGGTCTGGGATTGGGATGCCGCTTCCAGAGACCCGCGATTAAAGCTTCCTTACTGGGGAGACGGCCCAGCCCTTCCCCTTTGCTCAGCAGGCTTCCCCTCCCAGGCATCTCCCCCACCCATCCCAGTGGCTCCCTGTTACTATCCTGGTATTAACCAGCTTCTTCCCTCTAGAAGCTCAGACTGCTGAGAAGACACGGAGATGGTCTGCTTGGTGGAAGTAGAGAGAAAACTTCTGAAGAGACAAGGGCAGCAATGGAGGAAAGCCATTTTCTCTGGAGCTGCAGTCCTCAAAGTGTAGTCGGCAACGCAGCCCTATCAGCCTCAGCTGGGAACTTGGAAATACAGCTCCTCGGTGCTCAGACTGTTGAGACAGAAATTCCAGGGGTGGACCCGGCAATCTGTATTCTCACAAGCTCTGGGCACCGCGGAGCCCTCTCAAGTGTAAGAAGTGCCAGTGCCCAGTGGTGGGTGGGGGACAGGAAATAGGGCTGAATTCTTGGGAGGGAGAGCCAGGGAGGAGGTTGCCCTGCCTGCAGAGAGGTTGGCTGGGGCCGGGGGTCCTGCCTAGGCCCAGGGCCCACACTGCGTCCTGCAAACCAGCGTTCAAGGCCAGCAGTCCTCCTGATGTATGTTAATCATCTGGGAATCATCATTTGACTGATGTTAGATTGTTTAGACTACATGGCAAAGAATTCCTTAGAGTTAAATAAATCCGCTCTCTGTTTTTAAAAGTGTTCTTGGTTGGTTTCGATTTTGTGTTCTGCATTTAACTAAGGATTATCTTTAGACTAATTTTTGAAAGTTTACAAAATCTATCTGCCAAACTCATCCAGCCTCTTATCCTTTGAGGCCTTCCAAGAAAGTGTATAGCTTTTAACGCAAAGCTTCTACTCAAAAATGTACGGTGAGGGGGGCACCTGGGTGGCTCAGTGGGTTAAAGCCTCTGCCTTCGGCTCAGGTCATGATCCCAGGGTCCTGGGATCAAGCCCATCCCAGGGTCCTGGGATCAAGCCCCACATCGGGCTCTCTGCTCGGCAGGGAGCCTGCTTCTCCCTCTTTCTCTGCCTGCCTCTCTGCCTACTCGTGATCTCTGTCTGTGAAATGAATAAATAAAATCTTTAAAAAAAAAAAGTACAGTGAGAATACCACTTACTTAAAAACTCTCTTCTCTTCAACTCATTTTATTACTCTACCAACTTTATTTCCCCTGTGGTTCATCTATGTACCGTCTTCTTCCCAAACCCCACATATTTTTTGGCTTTGAACAAGGACACCAGATAACTGACTTGTTAAAATTGTACTAAGTTAAGGGTGATTTCCTAAGCAAGAGACTTTCTCCCCTAACGCGTGCTTTCATGCATGGGCATTATTCTGAAATGTCATGGTTTAGTGGAAAAAAGCAAAGGTTTATGGGTGGACAAATTAAGGTTCAGTTCTAGCCATACCTCTTACTAGCTGGTCATTAAACCCTAAGTCTGCCTTTCCTGGGCTATAACACGGGGCTAAGGACGTCTTGTGGGGTTTCAGTGAAATAAGCACGTGTGAAGGAGCTGGCACTTAATAAACACTTCCTGTTTGTTCCTACCTCTTCTCTTTCTTCAGTGGAATGCGAAGCTCTCGGGCTCTGAACCAGACTGACCTGAATCCAGCACAGCGATGTATTGGTGGCGTGACCCTGGGTCCGTTATTGAACTCATTATCCTTAGGTTGGGGGGTGGTAAAAAATAAGTCCTCCTTCCTAGAGCTGTGAGAATTTAAAATCTTGATACACATGGTAGGCTTGGGTGGCACAGTCAGTTTAGCACCCAGCCCTTGGTTTCAAGTCAGGGTCATGATCTCAGGGTTGTGATCTCAGGGTCAGGAGATCGAGTCCCAAACTGGGCTCCACGCTCAACATGGAGTCTGAGATTCTCTCCCTCTCCCTCTGGCCCTCCTGCTTGTGTGTGCGCGCTCTCTCTCTCTCTCTCTCAAAATAAATAAATCATTTTAAAAAAATCTTGATACATACAAAGTTCATGGGAGAGGGCCTGGGATACCATAAACCCTCAGCATAGGGTAGCTAGTGTCAGTGATGTCGTTGTACCACACAGTTCTCCACTTGTGTGAATGAGTGAGATCACCAGAGGCGGGGGATCTGCAGAGAAGCCAGCCTTTCAGAGTGCCATCAGCTTCTAAGCACCATGTAACTGTTTCCATGAAATAAAGACTCATGTTCCCTCCAGAACATTCTTACCGTTCCTTTTTTTTTTTTTTTTTTTCGTTTTGCCCTGATGGGCTTTGATGATTCAATGGATTTATATCATGTGACAGCCATTTTGTTACCAATTCTATGAGATGATTTGGAGAAAATATTTTTTTAGGGAGAGGGAACCAGACTGACCAACTGTTTGATTCTCCCACTTTGTTCCCTAAAAGATTTAGGACAACTGAAGCTGAAGACTCTAATTTTACTTCAATCCAGTATTTTCTTTTTCGATTTTTATCTGTAATTCCTCAAAAAATTGAGTCAAGCACTGAACTAAATAAACCCAACTTTAGTTGAGCAGTTCTGTGGGGAGGGATACCATTCAGAAGGAAACCTTGCTTTTACATTGGAGCATGGGCTGTTTTGACAGAATATGTAAGGGGTTTAACAGATCCTGCTTGGAGAATCTTCTATTACTTCTCTTACCCTAGGTTGAAATCCAAGAAGTTCTGTGCTGAGGTGAATATTGTCCAGTAATGAGACTGGGCTCCTAGGAATGGGAAGAATTCCAACCTCTCACGTCAGAATTCTAGGACCTCTTGTCTCCTGTTCTATTACTTAATCCCAACCTTGTTTTTTCTCCCTCCACCAAAATGAGCCCCCTAACTATGGCTTGCTCATCTCTCACTTTTCGTGGGGCACAGATGGTCACAATTCCAGATTCATCCACTCCTGAAGGACGTTTCCATGCACAAACCCACCTGCCCAAATCCACCTGCTCTGTCAGGTATCAGCTCAACACTACCTGTAAGTCTTTGAGTGACTCACCTGTAATACCCGTAAAATATCCTACAGATTTTGTCCTAAACAGAATTCTCTATTGGTGGTTCTCAACTCTGCCTGCACATTAGAATAATCTGAGGGGCTCTTAATAAATGTAAATAACAGATTCTACCACCCCATCAATTAAATCAGATTCTCTAAGGGTAGCGTGGAAGCATCAGTATTTTTCAGAGCTTCCAAAGTTCAGCCAGGGCTGAGACTCATTGCTTCAAATGGATGAAGCCTAAGTAAGCCCTAGTGACTCAGAACTGGAAGTAGAACACATTTCATACGACTCCTTACCCTGAGGTATAATTGACATATGATAGACTGCATTTATTTATTTGTTTGTTTATAAAAGATTTTATTTATTTATTTGCCAGAGACACAGAGAGGGGGGAATACAAGCAGGGGGAGTAGGAGAGTGAGAAGCAGGCATCCTGCTGAGAGGAGACCCTGATGTGGGGCTCGATCCCAGGACCCTGGGATCATGACCTGAGCTGAAGGCAGATGCTTAACGACTAAGCCACGCAGACACCCCACTGCATATATTTAAAGCACACAGCTTGATGAGCTGGGTGGGACGTGTGTATACGTGTGTGAAACCATCAGAATAAAGATTATGAACATATCCATTACCTTCACAAGTATCCATGTGTTCCTTTGTAATCCCTGCTTCCTTCACCCCACCCCATACTCTTGGGGGGATTACTGACCTGCTTTCTGTCATCATAGATTAGTTTGCATGTCTTAGAATTTTATTTTATTATTTGATTTTATTTTACTTTATATTATTTTATTCTTTTTTTGTTTGTTTTTAAGATTTTACTTTTTTTTTTTTTAAGATTTATTTATTTATTTATTTGACAGACAGAGATCACAAGCAGGCAGAGAGGCAGGCAGAGAAAGAGGAAGGGAAGCAGGCTCCCTGCTGAGCAGAGAGCCCGATGCAGGGCTCGATGCCAGGACCCTGGGATCATGACCCGAGCTGAAGGCAGAGGCTTCAACCCACTGAGCCACCCAGGCGCCCCAAGATTTTACTTTTAAGTAATCTCCATACCAAACATTGGGCTTGAATTTGCAACCCAGAGATCAAAGTCATGTGCTCTATGGACTGAACCAGCCAGGTGCCCCAAGAATTTTATATAAATAGAATCATGTGATATGTACTTTTTTTTCTGGCTTCTTTACTCAGTGTAATTATCTGAAATTCAGCCACATTATTAATGGATATCAATAGTTCATTTAAAAAATTTCTATATATTATTCCATTGTATACATATACTACAATTTTTTACCTGATCATCCTGTTGAGTTGTTTCCGGTTCTGGGCTATTACAAACAAAGCTGCTATGAACATTCTTGTGCAAGCGTACTTCTGAATGTATACTTTCAGTTCTCTTAGCTGGGAATGAGAACAACTGGGATCACATGAGAGGTTTTTAATTTTTAAAAGTAAACTGCCAAACTATTTATTTATTTTTTTTAATAAACTACCTTTTCCAAAATAGTTGCACCATCTTGCATTCCCACCAGAAGTATTTGAGGTTCTAATTAATTGCTCCACATCCTTGCCAATACTTGGTTTGGCCAATCTTTTTAATTTTAGCCACACTAGTGGGAAACTCAAGGAATTTCACTATGATTTTATTTTGCATTTCTCTAGTAACTAGTGATGTTGAGCATTTTTTCCATGTTCTTACCTGCCATACACTTATCTTCTTTGGTCAAATGTCTATTCACATCTTTCACACATTTTTTCATTGTCTTTTATATCACTGAGTTTGTAAGAGTTCTTTATATATTCCGGATGTAAGTCCTTTATCAGATACACATTCCATAAAAATACCTTCCGATCTGCAGCTTGCATTTGCGATTTTGTAAAATGGCTTTTTTGAATAGCAAAAGATGATTTTGATGAGATGCCAGTTATTATTTGTTTAATTTTTATTGTTCGTGGTTTTTTGTCAGATTTAAGAAATCTTTGCCAAACCTAAGATCACGAAGATTTTCTTCTGTGTTTTCTTCTAAAAGTTCTGTAGCTTTACCTGTTACTAGGTCTATGATTTAGCAGAGGCGAAAAAGCTGAGACTTGCGTGTCTGTGACTTGGCCAAGGTGACATGGTGAGTCAGATCCCAGAATGGCCCCATTGTCACATGACTCCTTGTCCTGAGCACTTAATTTTTATTTACTTTTGAACTTAACTATAGAATTGAGTTTATCATATTCTTAATTCATATGTGCTTCATCACCAACAGTCCAAGACATGACTCCTCTTTTTGGTTAGGTTCTTATTATTTTTATAACATTCATTATTTCTTGTTATCTCTGAGCCCAAGCCCTTCATTTTATAATTTGCTCCATAATATTGGAGCTTAGCCTCTAAATTCATTTCCAAGACTTCTTTGCCAATTGGCTTCCTGGCAGGTTCTGCCAAAGGGACGTATTGCTTGGAGATAAGAAGGCAAGAGGAACAAAAGAGCTCCCTTCCAGTTTTCCAGCTCTGATCAGCACCCCATTCCCTCCTCCTACCCCCAGAAGCAGAGAACCACAGCTCCATCTCCAGCTGCACTCAGCACCCCAGCAACAACCATCAACATGGGCTGTTTCCCTACCCCAGAGCTCTGAGCACTATGCCTGCACACCAGTCATGGGGTTCCTTCCCTTGAACTCCTAGGTCTGGTAACACTGTCTCCTCCCTTTTGTTCTACCAGCCTTAGACGTGATAGGTTTTCTCTGCAGTTACAGTATCCCATGGCCACCTTTCTCATTTCTTTCCCTTCCAATTCCTCTTGTAATCAAGCCCCTGTATTAAATCCTCTCTGTTGAAAATGCCTAGAGTGGCTTCTGTTTTCATGACTGGACACTGATTGATACATTAACTCCACTTTGTGCTGCTACATAGCCACCTCTCTAGTGGGATTGTTATAGATCTTGGGACATGAGTGAATCCTTGTAAAATATAGGGTTTTGTTGTTGTTGTTGTAGTGATTTTAATTTAGATGAATGCTATTACACTATATATCTCATTCTATTTCTTTTCTTCCACCCAAACCCATTTTGCTAAGATCTACTCATGTTGGTGTTTGGCTTCCAGTTCATTGTTTCTAATGACTGCATAATATTCCTGCACTCACCTCATTTCATGTATCCATCCCCTGGAGAAGGTTTCAGCCCCAACTTCCTGCTGCTTCATACAGCTTGGACTAATATGAGTGTGGCTTTTTTTTTTTAATTCAATCAATTAACATATAATGTATTATTAGTTTCAGAGATAGAGTTCAGTGATTCATCAGTTGCATATAACACCCAGTGCTCTTACTTCACATGCCCTCCTTAATGCCCATCACCCAGTTATCCCATCCCCACACCCTCTCCCCTCCAGCGATCCTCAGCATTTCTATGGCACTTAGCCCTAGAGTGAGAGCTAGCCAGACATCACATGCTTTCTTCAGTTAAGTACACACTGTACATGGAAGCCTCTGTAATGGCTATACATGGGATGCTGGTGAGGGTCTGTTTCCTCCCATCTTCACCAGTATTTATGACCTGATGCTTTCATTTTTGCAAATTTCATGCGCATAAATAGAATTCTGCAATTTTACTTTACATGTCTTTATCAGTGAGATTGGGGTCTCTGTATACTTGCTAGTCTTTAATCTTCCGCTGTGTGACTTGCTTACACATAATGTTTGACCATTTCCCCATTGGTTTCCCTATGTTTTACTGTCGGTCTTCGGGAGTTCCTTGTCTAGTCTATTTACTTGCATTAGCTTGAGGCATTACAAAGACATTCTCTTCATCTGCAGTCCCTCTTTAATCTTTAGCTCATGTATCCTTTGTTGAACACAAAACATGAATATTATTGTAGCCAATCCATCAATATTTGGCCCTAAGGTTTGTGCTCTTGCATTCTTTTTCAAGAGTCCTTCTCCACCCCAAGGTCACAAGTATATTCTCTTATCTTTTCCTTTATAGCTTCTCTTATAGTTTCATATTTTCCCTTTCCCATGTTTAATCCACCTGAAATTCAACTTTTACATAGTATAAGGTAGGACACTAGCTTTATTTTATTTTTTTCAAAAAGGGGCCCATATTCCCAACCCCATCTGATCTCTTTCCATTTTATCTGTAGAGAAAAATGGCCTTCCTCTTTGTGATAAAATAAATCTCTACAATAATCAAGCCAAAATCACGATTTTTCTCAATGTTTTAAGCGAGGTCTGACTAAACTAGAACCATAAAAAATAAGAGAGGGAGATGGTCATGTGGTCCCAGACCCCTCACCAGCTAGTTCCTTCCCTCCCATACAATTCCCCTCACCTCTCACTGCCCCCACTGAGGTTCCTGACTCTTATAAAACATACCTCTGGCTTTCTCCTTGGGTTCCTCCCTCCTGAAGACCTGCCTTCACACATGCCACCCATGTGGAATGCCCATGCCAGGCCACTTCCTTCTTCCCTGTGCCACACTAGTCCCTCTGAAGACTATTCACGGGAATTTCCCCAGACCCAACCCTTTCAATGCTTCATTAACACTGAAGTCAGCACTTGGCCCTAAACATCCTGGGCTCCTTGGACTCAGGGTATCTGCTTGTGTGTGTGTATGTGGGGGGGGGGGGGGGGAGGGCGTCATAAACATCTGCTTTTCATACTTTACAAAACTCTTTCACATGCTCACTCATCAATCCTATACAGCAGGCCAAGCAGGAAATATTTCTCCCCTTTACAGAGGAGGAAACTGAGGCTCAAAGAGTTTAAATCTTTTAATATTTAAGGATTTGCTTAAGCCATGCTTCAGGAATAAGGAATGGCTGAGACCAGCTCTTCTGGTTCTCAGTCCAGAAATCACTTAAGCTACCTTACCCTTTCTTAGCATGGGTGCAGAGTCTGTCTCTACAATTAGATAGGTCAGGGTTTGAACCTCCAGAAATTCTTTGTCTCAACTGGTCCAAATGAATTGTAGGCACAGAAGCTACTGCACTTAGAGCCTGGTCTCATACTTCTGCCCTTTTGGTTGGGGCACTTACACTCTGCTTAGCCACAGAGCTTGGGCCATATTGTAATGCTGTTCATCCTTGTCATAGCACCGATCACAATTATAATCAAATTACTCCTGTGCCACTAATCTAACATCTGCCTCCCCACAGTTTCCATGTCTCGTTCATAACTGTATTCTCAATGCCAAGTTATGTATTCAAACAAATATCTGTTGAATGTATGAATGAATGAATGAATGAATGTTTCCTGTGCCTTCTCAACCACTGCCTGGATTTCTGTGCCAAATGAACCAAGCACCCGTATTAGCAATGCTGACACCCATCTGACTTCAAGCTCTTTTACCGCCCAAGAGCCTCACTACAATTTATCCCTTCCAGGTGGGCACCTGCATTTGCCATATACTTTCAGCCTCAGACAGAAGTCTAACCAATGGCCAGTACTACAACCAGGACATTTCCTCTGGCCCAGGTTCTGTCTGATCCCTGCCTGCTCTCCTTTGCTGGCCCCGCCTCTCCCAGCTCTGCATCCCAGTACACCCTGTGTCCAAGGCCTCTCAAATCAGAATCCTCTGTGGTTCCTTCTAGAACCCAGCTTCATGGTCTGCACAAAACAGACTCTCAATAGATGACAACAAATAATGAACTCTTTATTCATCTTGGCAGTCAGATTTCTAATCTGTCTCATAGATATGAATGGAAAACACAGCTGATTGGTAAGTAGGAAAAAATGCTTCCCACTTCCAGTAATAGGCCTACCCCCACCGATGTTTAGAAATGTCAGCCATCAGAGAACAACACATCCGTGGTCAACAGTATCTCTTGAACGATTACTCCAAAAGGAAATGTGGCTCCAAGCATTCCATAGGATGTGAGCCTGGTCAAGAGAACTGCTAGAATATTCTCCCAGAGCACCCAAGTCCTGCCTAGGTGAGCTTACTATTAAACAAGGCTACCAAATACTGAGACACTGAGACATGTACAGAAAGACACACGCACACTCACATGTACATATGCACACACATGCGCGCACACACAGAATTAATTTAGAATGGCAAGGTGGCTTGTGGCATGGGTTTTGGAGTCAGAACGAACAGAGTTCAAATTCTGCCCCTAACATTTTCTAAGTAGTTTATGTAAGGCAAATTACTTTTCTGGCTCTGTTTTCTCATGTACCAACTAGGATACTAATACCCGAGTTTGTTGCAAGGGTTATAAGAGATAGATAGAGCTCTAGGAATATACTGAGGGGCAAAGAAGTGGTAGCTGTTGGGAACATCAGAACTGGGTTTTTCACACATCAAAGCTGAGCTGTAGATGTTGGGGTAATGTGTAATAAAGATGACAGGGAAGGATCTGGGGAAAGGCAAGCTCAGAGCCATATACTCTGGGGAAAAGGGGGAGAACCTGGCTCGGAAGAGAGAAGTGCAGATGGTGGGTGTTGGAGGTGGGAGTGAAGGCCAAGGAGGACGCAATGCAGCCTCAGCGTCAGTCCCTGGCTCTCGCTGTGCTCACTGCTGAATAGTCCCAGGGGGCAGTCTTGCATTGCCTCCGGATCTTATGCAATTACTTAAAAAAAAAAAAAAATTCCACAAAAGTGGCTCTGGATATCCTGCCCAGCAGCCTGTGAGGCCCTGGGGGGTGCCAGGCTGACTCAGGCAGATAGCCTGCCTTTGAACACACCCTCCAACCCAGCCACCATCTCATCCTGCTCAGGACTCAACGGATCAAAGCTCTTGAGGGAGGTCAGTGAGCAGCAGATACCTCTAAGGTTCACAGGGAAAAGCAATGCTTATCTTGCCTCTTGTCTTTCAATTTTAATAAGCCAGAGGAAATCTTTCTGTGTCCCAAAGTCTTGCTTGCTTGGGGAAAAAATAATATTTAAACACTCGCTATTCCAAATGTGGTCCCTAGATCAGCAGCATCCGTGTCCCCTGGGAGCTGATTTCAGGGTCCTACTCCAGACATACTGAAAAAGAATCTCAGGGGGCTGCGGGGGGCTGGGGGGAGCTTGCTGTTCCCAAGACTCGGTGTTTTTAACCAGCTCTCCATGTGATTCTTATGCACACAGAATTTAAGAAGCACTAATTCAAACACAGGTTAGACACATCAGCCTCCCTTGAGCTCACTTGTATCACCCATAGCTACTTTTTGCCAAGTGATTAGGAGAAAGTCTATTTCTATTCAAGGACACAGGAAGTTCACTCTAAAACCCAGTTGCTTAAGCCTTCGTTCCAAAATATAGAAGATTTTAAAAAGAACGCCACTGTGGATCAGGAAAGAATAGTCATAACAGAAATTGAGCTTTAGAAATGTAGGTATTTGGACTGATCTACTGTCTCAGTATTCTCTAACTGAAAGCAGGAGGAATGGAATCTCACTACCTCAAACACAAAAGGAAGTTAGTAGAAGACACAGGACTGTAGAATCAAAATCCGAAGAATCAGTCTAGAATGGCCAGGACTGAGGCAGGCCCCAGGTAGCGGGAGCTCATGGGCCGTCTGGAGAGGGAGTGGCTGCAGGAGTTAAGTGACCTCAGTGGCTTTCTAGAGCTGCAATCTCTCCATCCAAGATGCAAATGGCTGAGAGAGTCTCTGATTGGCCAGGGCACAACCACACACCCAGCCCTGGCAAGTGGGAGGCAGGTCTCCTGAGCTGATGACTCCAGGAGTGCAATGTAATGGATGCCGGATGGTTCCTCCAAGCTCAAACAGGTCCAGCCCCCAGACACGAGTGGACGAAGCGGTCTGGCAAAACAGTGGGTGTGCCCTGCCTCCCCAGCCTGGCTGGCTGTGACTGGACATCGGCAGGAACAACCCAGATGTGCAAACCTTAAGAGAGATGAAGGAAAATATGAACGTTCTCCCAGGGAGTCTAGGGGAGTTCAAATGCTAGGAAAACAGAGAGGAGACGACAGCATGAGTACGTGTCATTGTGAAGGCCAAAGAGAATGACCTGAGGTAATGACTTCAAGAAGCCCAGCTCCTGGGAGCTGACAGAAGCAGATGAGCTGGGTGCTTCTAAGAGAGAGGGAGGGAGGCACAAGTTCCAAGAGGCATCTGAGGGTGACATCCACAAAGAATGTTCACGCTCCTGATGGAGCCCGCCAGGACTGCGGGCCTCTCCAACTCACATCCGTAGTCTGAGCGCCCACTCAGTGTGAAAGGACATCACTCTTCTGAATAAGGCTGTGATGGTCCTGGAGTGGGGTCCTGGGGACATGGAAGGCCCGTCGGCCACAGTTGAGCTCTAGGTGAGTGCAGTGAGACAGGAATCTTATGTACCAGAATGTTCTAAAGACCACACCCCGCACTTCTAGTGTGTAAGGGCTTACGGACCTCGGTTTTTTTTTTTTTAAGATTTTATTTATTTATTTGACAGAGAGAGAGATCACAAGAAGGCAGAGAGGCAGGCAGAGAGAGGGGGGAAGCAGGCTCCCCGCTGACCAGAGAGCCCAATGCGGGATTGGATCCCAGGACTCCAAGATCATGACCTGAGCCGAAGGCAGCGGCTTAATCCACTGAGCCACCCAGGCGCCCCGGACCTTGGTATTTTTAAAGAGAAATGTTGAATATACCCACTTCTATCATAAAATAAAAGCTGACCACAGCTATTGAAACCCAATAAGGGCACTAGAAGATATGTAAGAAGTGGAAAAACTGCTAGCATTCAGTGAGCACCTACTATGTGACAGGCATACTACTAAACTTAATGTCATCTCATTTAATCCCCCAAATAACCTTAAGACCTCTGTTTCACAAATAAGATTTTAGGTGACATGTGTGTAATTATGCGGATAATACACATAAAGCCAGTGTTTGAGTCAAGCATGTTTAACGGCAAAGCCTACACTAAATATTACATCAGCAAAGTCTTTACTATTATTCAATTTACTAGCAAATTGGATCATACAAGTTTCTATAAGACACCACCAGAGAGGCACCTGGGTGGCTCAGTAGTTAAGCATCTGCCTTCGGCTCAGGTCATGATCCCAGGGTCCCAGGATCAAGCCCCCATTGGACTCCCTGCTCAGCGGGAAGCCTGCTTCTCCTCCTCCCGCTCCCCCTGCGTGTGTTCCCTCTCACTGTGTCTCTCTCTCTGACAAATAAATAAATAAAATCTTAAAAAAAAAAAAGACACCACCAGAAATAAAGTTTTTATAACACTGAATGCTCATATACTATTTTACAAGTTGGTGAGGAAAAAACTTGTATCTCTGTATGGTATTTAATTTTTACATGTAGTAGATACTTAAGGTATATGGTGGGTATTTTATATATGGTTGTTTAATGCCTAAGCATTCATAGAGATGTGTATGGTTAGAGATACAAACTATACACAATTACTTTATATTTTTATTTCTTTTTAGCCCGCCAAATCTAAAGAGAATCCATCAAAAATTAGACACCTCAAATACACTTGGCCAACAGTGGCATCAAACACTATGAAAATCTGAAACTCCTCTAAGAAGACTCTTGAACTGTTTCAATTTCAAATGAGGCAGGGCCCATGGCTGCGTGTTTATTATCCACCTGCTCCCGTGGGAACCAATGACCTTGATCACCGTCCCTGGCTGATTTAAATAATGAGACTGAGGCTCTGCAGTTCGCCCACTGTGACTATTTATTTCCCGAGGCCACCACACCCTGTCACAAAGTCAGTGGGAGCCAGCACTGGAGTTTCTGAAGTCCTTCCAGGGGATGTGCCCGGCCGGGTCTACAACAAAGAGCAGCAACGGACCCACGGCTTTGGGAAGTCCTCTTGGGTTGGGTGTGGCAGGATATTAATAAGGGTTTTCCTCTAGCGGGGCCTTCATGTGGCAGAGAATCGAGGTAGTCAGTCTCTCTGAAATCTTTAAGAACACTAGGATCCACAACCCAGAGGCCTTCAGCCGAAGTTCTAGGCACAGGTGCTTTCCAGCGTGCGTCCCCACCACTTAGCTGGGCCAGGAAGGACGCCCCAACAATGATCACACTGTTGGACGGCATTTTTTAGTATTTTCTTCCAACACCAAAATGCTGACTTTCCAATTGGATACTTGCAAGCTGATGAGTCCCCAGCTGAGGAATCTCCTCTCCTTGTCCCCTCCATTGACCCACACAGATTCACTCCCTAGGGGTTCCTTTGCGTGCCCCACCACTCCTTCCCCATGCCATTTAAAGAGCACAGTCTCTGCATGTGATTTCATCATGCTGCTGATGCCAGCACTTAGCACTGGGCTTCGTATTTGGCTGGTGCTGAAGAAATACCTAGGAAAATGCTAAATGAAACAATTTCTGAGAATAGCTTGTATGGGAGAATTCTGTGTCCCTAATTTAGGGGCTCTTGTTGCCTTATGCCTGGAGATGCAGATAAATGTCTGCTTTTTAAAGCCTACCCGCGTATTAGAAGCCTGTAAGCCAAGTGTCTGGCACACAGTAGGTTCAATAAATATTTACTGAATGAATGAATAAGTTCACTAAAAAATGCATGCAAGGAAAGGAAGGTTATACTATGCATTTCAGCAGAGGAGAAGTCAACAGTGAAATTGTGGGCAAACTCCGTTTCACCCTGGAATCCACTAGAAATCTACAATTCCACAAGCTGCACCAATAAATAAAAGACTTCTACGTATCCCTCCGGTGTCATCGTACTTTATTATCAGAAAATTAGTTACCTTTACTTAACTTTTAAAATGACTAAATTTTTTTCAAAGAAGAGGCCCCATTCACAGGGAACTTTGGAATAGAACTTAACTATAAACAAGGGACTTTCGTTCTGTCCTTGTCGATTGCAAAGGTCAGACTACTTTCTAAGGTCTGGCTTTTCTTTAGTGAGGAAGATGTGCAAATCGGGAATTAAAACGATAAAGTCGGACCCCGTCGTCTGGAAGCACGGCCTCTCTGATTTTTAATAGGCCTCTTTTCCATTTGGTTTGAAATAAAGTGGCCCCAATTATTTTAGAATCCTTTAAAGGAAAAGATATCCATAAATTAAGCTACAGAGCTCTCCTGATTTCCCAGAGAAATTAAATTCTTACCTTAAATGACTTAAATCGCATTGCGCCCAAGCAGACAAAACTCCCTTCTGCAGGGTTACAAAAGACAGGCACAGCAGCACGGAATTTTGGAGCTAAAAAGATAAATAGAAATAGATATAAACACACACCCCACTAGCAAAATTCAATAGTAAGATCAAAGCTAAACTTTCTCCTTCACAGAGCTCCTGTTAAGATTTTTTTTTTCCCCTCTTCTACACCATAATCTGAGTCTCGGATACTTTCGTTCCTATTCAACCTCGAGATCAAACAACTCACACACATCTGCTGGGGTAGGTTTTTTTTTTTTTTTTTTTTTAAGGCATTCAATAATTGATGGGGGTGAGGGGAGAAGAGGAGTTGAACATCAACATAAAGGCAACAGCAAAATACCCCATCACACTCCTTCTGCCCATGGAAATGAGGGGCCCAGTGGGAGAAGAGTGCACGTGAGGATATAAATGTCTGTACGAGGTAACCCCAACACGTTCCAAAGAGACAATGGTCTCAAAATACGCGCCCTATCACTTAAAATTATCTTTTCTTTTTAAATAGAAAATGGCAGTTTATTTCATCTCTTTCCAAATGGAGTCCCGCCCCTGGCCTGTTGTGAGAGCAGTGAGGTCAGAGGCCTGGCCTTGGGAAGTCTGCGGGCTCACACAGGAGCTGGGCGTGTACACACGAACAAACGAGCAGAATATGGCCACTAGTCAACAGGGATCTTTTGTGAAGGGGAAGGAAAGAAATGCTGGATTATGACTAGGGAGAGGAGAAGGCTTCTTGGAGGAGGTGGCATTCAAACAGGGCTTTGGAGGATACAGACGGTGTTGCTGGAGGAGCTGATGGAACATATCCCCGGCAGAGGGACCCCTTTATTCAAGGGGTCCCCATAAATTATAGGCACGTTCGGGGTCCAGGGTAACTGGGGAGCAGGCACTGGGCCTGGGGAAGGACATGGAAGCCAGTGAAAATTCTGGAACTGGGATGGAGGGTCAAGCCTACCATATAAGATGATTTATTTTTATTTATATTTATTCCTCATTTCATCTTTCCTCTAGTCCCCATTACTCCCTGTCCCCATCCATCCTGAATATTATCCTTCTGTCCTTTGGGTGATGAGATTCAGCGGCACGCTAAGGTCCTCTGTTAGGGTGGAGCTTCAGAAGAGCAGTGGCCAAGGACGAGACATCAAAACAATATACCAAGCCTAAACGCACCCCAAGAGGTGAGACTTCATAGGCTGCTCTCCCGTGGCTTTCTGTGGGACACAGCTTCTCCTCCCAAAGCCGTGAGCCTCTGCTGTTTGAGGAGCACCTTCTTGGCTTCTCTGCTCCTCTAACAGCCCAGAGTATTAGTCAGATTAAGCAATGTCAGCTGCTGAAACAACCCCCAAATCTCAATGGCTTAATACGAGAAAAGTTGATTTCCCGCTCAGGCAAAAGTCCCACGCAGGTCAGGAGCTCTCCCGAGTGACTCTGCAGCAGCCTTGGGGACTCAGGCTCCTTCTGTCTGCCGCTCAGCTTCGGTGAGAACTTCTGAAAGCCGCTTCCCTTCTATGGGTGTCAGATTCATTTACAAGGTGGTGCTAATAGTTCTTGCCCACCTACCTGACGTGACCATAGTGACTGTCAAATGCTTAGTAAACAATCATTGTAATTATGAAGCAGTTCACATACATTAAATTCTTCCTATGCAAAGACACTGTGCTGCATGTTATATGCATTATTTCATTTAATGCTGATAACAGCAGGGTCACAAAAGTCCTCCCACAATTATTAGAACACTAAACAGGTTTGTCTTTGCATTCGTGCAACATCATCATAAAAGGATATTCTTTGAATGTATCGAGCATCCTCCCACCCCAGTGCCTTGTGCTTGCTAATCCCGCTACGGAGCTGCTCTGGCCCGGGTATGAGTGTGGTTTGTGCTCTCCCTCCACTCAAGTCTGTATGCTCTCCCACTCCAGCCGGAGAAGACGTATTTACTCACTCGAACCAAAGTATCACCCCTATCCTGTCATCCTTCTTTATCTCCCCCCTGCCTTCATTTGATTGTTCTTTATAGCATTTTAACCCTCTGACATCTGGGGAATTTGCATAAGTATTTACTTCCAGCATCCCCCACGGGAAGCCATATGAAACCAGAGACTTTGCTTGAAACCTTCACTGCAGTATCTCCACTGCTAAAATAGGGCTTAGCACACAGTAGGTGCTCAGTAAATACTTATTGAGTCAATATGATCCACTCCTTATTCTGTGTTGCAAATTAACAAAAATGGTCCTTCGTTACTTGACTTTTCTTCTTCTGCAGAGGAGCTGTATCAAAATACAACCATGGTATTTTGAGAGCTCGAAGTCTAAAATGTTGACCCCTTCAGGCTTAGGGGAAAGAAATCTACCAGCTGCGACCTGTCAGTTCCCTCCTGGTGAAACATTAGAGGGGGAACATGCCCTCTTGCAGCCAAGTCCCAGGCATCTGGGTCTCCGTGCAATCCTTAATCAAGTTATCATATCTAGCCCCCTGTCTCCTGGATCCCGTCACTTCTGAATGAGAAAAAATTTGCAGACAAATTTCTAGCAGCAGGAAATCCGTGCTCTCCTGCAAGGCTGCCTGAAAAGCACCTGCAGCGTCAGCAGAAGCCCTCCCACTCCCGCTGGGAGCCACTCCAAGCCTTCGCCTTCCGGACTGGGGGTTCTCTGCTCATTCACTTCCAACCTACCTGCCTCTTGGAAACACTGCTCTGGTCCAGGTACTGCTCTGGGCCGGGACCAGGTGGGACATCAGCCCACATCCAGGCCAGTGATGTCCCTTAATGCACTTTCCCGAGTTGCTCTGGTCAAAGGAGAGCATTCTGCCCAGAGATCAAGAAGCCTACCACCAGCAGCAAAACCTGCCATCCTCTTTGTTCCCAGGCTAAGGGGCATTTGATTAAGGACCGGGAAGTTCACTTTAACTTACAAAAAACAAAACAAAACAAAAAAAACAAAAAACATTCAGCTTTTCCAGGAAGGAAGGGCTGTGCTGGCTTCTGGACTTTATTTGCATCCAACCATTTTCACTTTTTAATAAAAATTGCGAGAAAGAAACAAAAAACACTTTGCCCCTTCATCAGAAAGAAGATTTTTTTTTTTTCCTTAGGAGGGAGAGTTTTGCTGGAGAATAGGAGCCAGGAGGATAAAGATATTGGCAGAGCTTAATGCCATAAATCTGATTAATTTACCTTGTGACACTCTCAACAAAAAAGTTAAGGGTCAGAGTCTTGCCTGCGAAGTGACCTTTCACCTGCAGCCAAGGCAGTCACAATGGAGGCCTGAGCTGCCTTTCACAGCTACCTGCTGCTTCCTACAATGAGATTGGACACAGTTTTCAACATGATGGAGGACACCTCTCGGGCAAGTGGCCTTTGTTCTTTCTGCCTGTGGAGTGGAAAGCATCCAGGTCACCTTCACCTTCCAGCATTCCAATAGGACCAGACAAGGGTTTGTATCTCTGGGACAGGGAGGAAGGAAACCGAAATAGAGAGCTTTCTCGATGACTCATTGCGTGAACATATATTTAATAACTTACAGAATATACAAAGATGAATGAGTCTTGGTCCTTGCCCTCAGGGAACATGGAGGACTGTGTCACTCATGCAAACGGGATACAATCCGTGCCTCCCAGATGTGAGGGTCTCGATGCACCTTCCCGGATGAATGCTGGAATGATCTAGGAGAGCACGTTGTGCAGAGGATGAGCCCTTAAGAGCCAGAGTCTAGAATTCCCAGACGGAAGAAACTCAGAGAACGATCTTCACAACCGTATCTTAAATTACACCAATATACACATAAGGAGTGGAAAGTCAGGTGGCCCTCCCTCTTCTCACACATATGTGAAAACCGTCCCAGGCCCGTCCAGATCTCCAGAAGCCCTCACAGCCTCCAGCGGGCCCAGGGAGGCAGCTCTCTCTGGGAACGTGTGCCCCCGTGGAGCGGGCTTACAGAGACATCCCTGTTCCTGCAAGTTGCCACTTGGCGTTGCCAGCAGAGCTTGCGGTTCGCTAGTTTTATGTTTCTTCTCGACTTTAGCAGAATGTATTAATAGAGGGGAACATCTGGCAGAATGGCATAGCGAAATGGGAACCAGACGCTCCGTCAAGCGCCACTGAGAGCTGTTTATCCGTGGAATTAACCTTTTGTTCAAAATTTGTTTTGTGGTGGGCTTGTGCTGTGTTTTTAAATTCACATTTCTCCCAGTCTCTTCTAAAGACACCCAATTTTTTGCTGATTCAGCACTTCTCGGGCCTGGCAGAGGGTGGTTTTGAACAGCTGAAAGCCATGGGGGCTGGAACCCCCTCCACGGGCCGTTGAATCTGGCCCCCTGTGGATTTATGAAGCCACAGATGGGCCCAGGTGGGCTCATGGGAGAATTTCAGGCAGGCCCCACTCCATCCGTACGCTGAAATTGTGTCTGGACGGGAGGCTCCGCATACTCACCTTCCAAATTCACTTTGAAACAGTTTCAAGTGCAAAAGCAATTTATGTCTGCAGAAAGGTCTCCTGCATGCAGGCAAAAACCCCAGGAAGCAGTCGGGAAGAAAGAAGGAAAGGAAGGAGGGTAGGAGGCAGGGAAGGAGGGAAGAACGGAAGGGAAGGCAGGGAGCCCTGGACTCTTCCATGCCTACCTGGTCTCCTGCTGACATCGGGGATAGAAGCCCCTCTGGGAACACTGACCATCCTGCAGGTTATCCCCCATAGCTCAGCTCCAAGAAGGAACAAGAAATCCTCACATGCCAGACAGAGGCAGTCCCTTAGGGATCATAGAGCAGTAGACGCAGCCCAACAGGAGGGTGTCGTTTCGAGGGGGTTCCCGTGGAAGCCTGAGGCATGGAACTGGCAGGGAGTGAAGCAGGAGTGGGAGGGGACGGGGAGCCCGCTCTCTGAGACATTTCTTCCTCCCTCCCCACCAGCACCCAGGCGACATGCGTGCCTGGGGAGCTCCCATTTCCTGACGCTACAGAAGAGGAATGGAGGTTATTCTACCATTATAGGAGGAGCCAAAGGAAACGAGCTTGGAGCTGCGGGTCCTCTCCCCCGCGGGCACGTATCCCCAGCTGGCGGACACACGCTGGAGGCGGCTGACACATTCTAAAAGCACCTCGAGCCCCAGATTCAGACAACCAGGCTTCATCTGGGTGCCATATGTCTGGCATCTTAGAGACTTCACTTTACATTGAAAATACAAACAACACAATAAGGGAAAAGCTAAATTCATTCAATGCTTGTTCAATGAAGGGTTTGTGATTTATTAATTATTTTTTAAATAAGAAAGTTAAAGAGAACAACAAAACGACAGATCACATATTCTCCAAGCAATTCACATGGCCTGATGCCAGTGTTGGGCCTATCTTAAATAGGATAGCCTTGACATGTTGAAAGATATATTTCAGTAGAGAAATCAATGAAAGAACTTGATACAATTTGAGCAGATGAATAATGTGAGTGAAAGAAGTTCCCTGGCTCTTAGAAAACATTGTTTTGGAAGATTATCCAGACTTGCAATTTAATACCAGATGTTGGCATCTGGAAAGACCCTGATTTGACATTTTGGCAGGAGAAATGAAGAAAACAGAAATGGCAGTTTAAAAAAAAAAAAAAATTGGAAGAAAGGATTGTTGCAATAGCCCAGGGGAGCAGTCCCGGAACGTCAGAAAGCATGTTTCTCACCCATGATACTCCAGGGTTGTCAAGGGCAGCCTGGACCCAGGAAGGTTCCAGAAGGGTATCTGAGGGTGAGGAGAAGGAAGATTCTTTGGTGAGCCCCATGAGGCAGTCAGGGTTTGGGGGAAGCAGGCCAGAGAGTAAGATCGGTGCCTGTGATGTGGCCACAGGGCCCAGAGGAAATGGCTCTCCGAACCTGCTATTAGAGCTGTGTGGTCGGGCCTAGCCTAACAGTGAGGCGCTGGCAGAGGACATGGGCAGCTGGCTGACCCAGCCGTTAGCACCACCGGGAATAGGCAGCATTTCTCCCAAGCTCTGGATTCCAGGACACACCACTGCAAACTCACTCTGGCAGAATCCTGGCCTCCCACACCCTCTTCTCAACCAGACAAGGTATTGATACTGTACTATGGCTAAAAAGGCCATTCAAAAAAAAATTTTTTTTGGAGGTATAATTTCTACACAGTGAAACACTCAGACCTTAAGCGTTGGATCAGGTTTGACAGATAGGCTCTTGCCCCATACCCTGATCAAGACACAGAACATTTCTATCACCCCAGAAATTTCCCTCATGTCTCTTGCTAGCCCACACCCTTCCATATATACAAACAGAAGGCAACCACTGATCTGATTTCCACCGCCACAGGTCCCCGTCGCTACTGTAGAATGGTATAGAAATGGCAGCATACCCCATGTCCTCTTTTGTGTCTGGCTTCCTTCACCCAGTAGGTGCTTGAAATCCATGCATGCTGTTGCCTGTATCACTAGGTCTCTCCTTTGTTCTCTTTCTGAATAGTATTCCCCTGTATGGACATACCACAAATATCACAATATATTGTCTACCCATTCACCTGTTGTTGGATATCTGGGATGTACATAGTTTTCAGCTATTATGTACAAAACTGCTATGAGTAGTTGTACGGATAAATGATTTCATCCTTTCTAGAGCAGATACCAAGCAGTGGGATTGGCAGACCATAGGGTGCATGGATGTTTGATTTTTTAAGAAACTGATGAACAGAGTCCCAAGGTGGCTATTTAGAAGTTCATGTGGAAAATATGACTAGCACAGGGGTCCCATGCCTCGGGGTGTGTGAATGAATGCCCTGCCACGGTGTGCAAGGGGTGCACGGGGAGTGTGACCATGGGCAACCTGACCTGGGAGCAGGGACATCCAAGTCGTGTTTCTGCTGAATGGTCTGGGTCTCGGTTTCCTCGTCTGTTGAGTGAGGCTGTTAAACAGATGCCACCAAAGGCATTTCTAGCTCCATTCTGACATCATGAATCTTCTATTTCATCATGTTCTAGGAAGCAAAACAAAAATATATTAGTAACTCTTCTCTTTGAAAGTCAATATCTGATTTGTAACCTCATAGAGTAACTAGACTTGCCATCTAACAATTTTGGGCCTTGGGTCCATTCATGATACTTCCAAATATAAGAGCAGAAAATCCCATTCAAACTGGAATTTAATCCCATTAAACAATAATGAGGAGTTATTAGCTCAGGGACTTGAAATAAGCCCAGAGGGGGAGACAGGCATCAGGCATGGAACGACCAGGTTTTCCACCCCAACCCCCTTCTGTGCCGTTCTTTTGGCTTTGCTCTCCTTTCTATGATGGCTTCACCCTTCATTTGATAACAAGATGGCAGCCATTCCAGGTCTTACTGTTACACACAACAGAAGAAAAACTATCCTTTCCAGTGGGATATCCTTTTCTAGGAATTCCTTGAAAATTTCCCCTTATGTCTCGTTGGCCTGCCCTAGATTACAGGCCTTTTCCTGACCAAACTCTGTGAGAAGGATATTGCCATGAGGTTTTTGATATGGGTCTAGATTTCTGGGCCAGTGATCCATTAGACTTCTCAGCCCTACTAGCAAAGCTGGCATGAGGCCAGTTCCCCCTAAAGCATGAGACTGTGTGGAGATGGCATAGGCACGCCCCTAAAAAGGGTGTGTGTGTGAATATTTAGCAGGCAACCAGTATCCACACAGAGCCCTTCTTCACAGGTATAGGAATGTATCACCTGGCCCTTACCTGGGGCTAACAGAATCTTAAAGGATCACACGGAAGACTCGGAATCGGAGGTAATTTGGAAATTGTGGTAGATTAAATATGATCATGAATACTTTGTGGCCTCTTCTCCTATCAAATGGCAGAGTCTTTCCCCATCCCTTGAACCTGGGCAACAGAATAGGGCAGAAACGATATTGTGTTCGATTCCCCAGGCTTGTCGCTTCTCCTGTTCCCTTGCAACACTCCTCACACCATATGCAGAAACACAGGCTCGATGACTGAATGAGAAGAAACCACAGAGAGATGAATTCCCGCGGACTGCCAGGACCAAGGCCCCAGATATGTGAGTGAGCCTTTACAGGGCCTCCTGGTTCAGTCAAGCTGTCAAAAGACTGTAGTTGATGAGTGACTCAGGGCCCTGCTGAGCTCAGTCAATCAAAAGAATCATGAGAAAGAATAAATTGTTGTTTTAAGCCACTACGTTCAGAATGGTTTATTACATAGCAATAGGGACCTGAGTCTGGAAGGCCTTTAAAACTTCCCGTCTCTCAGGTGGGTTATTGTCCACTGAGCCTGTTAGGTACACTCACTATTTGCTGAGGTATGAGGGGTTCCTTCCTTTTTTGGACAGCTCGAGGAGGATATTTTTCTACTGCGGAGTCAGATTCAGACTCCTGACGCTTCCAACCCTCAGCCCTAGCTCCTTGCTGCTCATTGGGGTACTAGACAGCAAATTCAACCCCTCACGTGTGCAGAAGCACTTCAGCCATCTGGTCACCCTCACCTAGCCACAAAAGATCAACCTTCTCAGGCTCCTCAATCCTAGCTGTCGGTTCTTTTCTATTGCTGACAGCATGCAGGACAGTGGGCCTAGAGGGTCAGGAGAAGTAGGAGGAGGTTGCAATGACCAGATGATGCCATGAGGGTATCCTGAAACCTTGGAGCCATGGCCAGAACATCCCCCAACCAGGGGCTGTCCAAACCTGTGGAAGTACCAGCCAACCAGATTCCTAGAAAGGTGGGCTTCTGGAGAAGACAGTTTGCTGGGCTGCTGGAAGCCAAATGGAGCCTGAAGGAGAGGGTGGCAGGGTATCTGAAGAGGGGGGACTTGGAGCCGAGGGGCTGCTTCTGTGTGGAGGAAGGGGAGAAGGGGTTGCTGGGGAGAGAATAGGAGATATTGCGCCCCAAATCAGATCATGAGGGTGTGTGCAAAGCAGAAGAAATGGGCCGGCAGAAGGATCCAGAGAAATGGGGGCGGCAAGAAGTGTAGGGCTGATACCTGCTGGCTGCTTCAGAAAGGTGCCTGGTGCATCAGCCTGGCCCGGCAGACAGGCACCATCTCATATCCCATGCCCTGGAGGGGCGAGTCCATGGAGGGGCAGAAGAGGCCTGCTTGACAATATCCTCAAGCTGGCTCTGGCCCTCTTGTCCTTCTGGCTGCCTTGCTGGGGGAGTCCTGGGCTACTGCCGAGCAAGCATCAACTTTCCCAGCAGAGAAACAGTAAGCTGCCATCAGCCCTAGCGCTCAGGGTGCTCAGTGAGTATGTGAGCCTACCCCAGTAGCCCTCAGTTGCCTGAGGACCGAAAGATATTTCTTTCTTCTTTTTCTGCTGTGAAGCATACTTGAGCACAGAGTTTTTAGGAGGCCTCAAAAATACTTGTCATGAGAAATTTGCTGCCATCAAACAGAAACTGCCTGTTGACACTCTTGGATGAGATGACTTCGAGCTCCTCTTCAGCTGCCCCAGGTGGTCAAAGACCTTGGGCAGTCAGCCTCCTGGCCCCACCTCTGTGGGCCTCAGCAACTGAGGGGGCAGTTCCTGGGGGCCCACCCTTGGACTGGCACGTGGAGGGTGCTCTGTTGAGGACAAAGTATGTCACCGATGGAGGCAATGGAAAGTGCATCCAGGACCTGACTCCTAGAGCAAGTGAGGACCTGCTTCCATGGTAGGGCGGAGAGGCTCCTCGCAAAGCCCCAGGCCAGACCATAGGCTCCGAAGCCCAGAAGGCCCGCGGGTGTGGAGAAGGAAGGCAAACCATGCTGTTCTGTGGGGAGACCAATGCCTTCCTCAGGGCATGGGTATGGGTTGGGGTGGGGAGGCTTCCCAAGGAGGCTTCCTGGGGAAACACAATTGTGAGAGGAATAATGGTGCCTGAGCTGACTGTGGGGGAGAAAGGAGACCAGCCAGACAGGAGGAATATGGGCCCTAGAACTAACTGCCATCCATTTTCTCTCCTTCAGCCATTCTCATAAGAATGCTATGCCTTGGGGCGTCTGGGTGGCTCAGTCATTAAGCATCTGCCTTTGGCTCATGGGTTCAGGTCTTGATCCCAGAGTCCTGGGATCGAGCCCCATGTCAGGCTCCCTGCTCAGCGGGAAGCCTGCTTCTCCCTCTCCCACTCCCCCTGCTTGTGTTCCCACTCTCTTTGTGTCTCTCTCTAAAATAAATAAATAAAAACTTAAAAAAAAAAGAATGTTATGCTTTAACTTTTCTTGGTTAGTCCATTATAATATCACAAGCTACTGCCCACAAACTCCCCTCTCCCCACACCCTTAGTGTATATGTTTTCCTGAGGTTTTTACATTTTACCCTTCACAAATGATTTTCAGTCTCCACACCCCTGGGTCTGGAAATGAGAAAATAAATTAACAAGCGATTATAGAATAAATGCTACTCCCCTCTTCCTTTAGAAACTATATCTAGAAATCACTGGGAATCTTTCATGGAAATTACAGGAATGCACGCAGCTTAAAATGTAATGAGCACAACAAGGATGAAGGCAGACAAGCCCGGGAGCTCTCAGCTCTGCGTGTGTGAGGCACTTGTGAACGACTGAGGACCGAGATTAGTGAGGTCACTGTTCCCACCATTTGCCTTGACATATAAAGATGCCTTTAACAGAGATATGGGGAGGGGCGCCTGGGTGGCTCAGTCAGTTAGGGAACCAACCTTTGATTTCACTTCAGGTCATGATCTCAGGGTCAAGGAATCAAGCCAGCTTGGGCCAACCCCCACCCCTTCCCACACCCCACGCCTTCCCCATCCCTCCCTCTTGTTGAACTCTGTTCTCAGCACAGAGTCTGATCCAGATTCTCTCTCCCTCTGCCCCTCCCCCTGACAAATATATATATATATATATATATATGTGTGTGTGTGTGTGTGTGTGTGTGTGTGTGTGTACATATATATATTTTTTTAAGATTTTTTTTTTTTTTTGACAGAGAGAGACAGAGATCACAAGCAGGCCCCAGAGAGCCCGATGCGGGGCTCAATCCCAGGACCCTGAGACCATGACCTGAGACGAAGGCAGCGGCTTAACCCACTGAGCCACCCAGGCGCTCCTATATATATATATTTTAAATAGAGATAAGCAAGCAGAGAGGCAGCTTTTCACCTGAGATGAAACTATCATTCTGTAAACTAATCCTAAAAGTCAGGCCATCTCACAGTATGGTGGGGGAAAGAAAGGGGTTTCGTTTATGGCATCAGAATGCTGCATTAATAAATCTAAATACAGCTTTTGATAGCAATGAAGAAAAACAGTCTCCTCTACGGAACTAAAAAAATCTCTCCCATGAATAAACTGAGGCCTGGAGTTCCCACCCAATTTATCCAAAATCAAAGGCATCTATTGTCTCTGCTCTTCAGGCCACAGAACGCATTAAAGCTGAATTCGTTTGTCTCAGGCAAAGAAAAGGCTGAGCATGAGCCCGGTGCCAGGAAGTCGGAGTGTGGTCACTGCCTCTAACTGTTTGCACGTCAGCCCCTCGGAATGTTGCAGCGCGATAAGGGTTAAATCAGACAAGTCCCTGAGAGCTCAGATCTGTGCGTGCAGAGGTCCATGTGAACCTCCAGGGAGAAAGGGCCTTCGGACCTGTTCCTGAGCTTATCTTGATGGCAGGGGTATTCAGTGCCCTTTGTGTAACCCCAAAAGCCGTGAGTCTGCCGACAAAGTTTGCAAAGGCTGTCTCCAGGCTGGGCTGTAGCCCTTGTAAGCATCTTTGCAAAGATTAGGCTGTTTGATAAACAGATAAACTTGGAGCTGGAAGGGACTTTAGAATTTGCCCAACTTGGCCCTCTACACTTTTATTCTTAAACAGAGGAGGAAGCGGCAGCTCAGAAAGGAGGCAAGAATCCCCCAGGGACACACAACAACCCACGGGTCGGAGCTGAGATGAGGAGGCAAGCCCGGGCCACTGCCTAGCACAGCTTGCCCCTGAGGGGTGGGGGGGAGGGGGGGTGGAGGCTGGCCTCCGGAAAGGCTGCCAGAGCTCTCCTTCCACCTGGGCCCCACACCTTCTCCCTCCAGCCACTCTCAGCTACTGCCCTGTGCCCCAGTGCTGACCCCCTGATGACTGGGGACCAGAGCAGACAAGCCGGACACATCCTGGGCAAATGAAGACGTTCTCAGGTCACACTTGGTTAAGAAAGTAAGGTTTCTTAAGCAGCACCCACGTAAGAATCACCAGGGGCCCTTGCTGAAGTCCCTTTGGCCGGGCCCCATCCCAGGGTAGGGCCTTTGGGACCCCATTTCCTAAAGCACTTCTGGCGACTCAGACCCGGCAAGTCTGGGAAACCCTCCCCGGAACAGTCTGGGTAGCGGTGCTTCCGGGTGGGGGGGATCTCCTCAGCCTGGGCACTCAAGGCTTTTCTTTGTGGGGCTCAAGGAGACTTTGCAGCCTGATTTCCTGGGTTTCTGCCCCTCACAGACCTGTGCATTAGCTTCCCTGAACTTTGTGGCACTTCATACATAACATGGCACGCAGCTAGTGAGAGCCACCATCCACCCCGTGCCCGCAAGCACCACACAAGCACCGTCTGGTTCCGGCGCCCCACCTTGTTTTTCTCACACATATCTTTGCCAATGCCATTTCCTCTACAACAGTGACCTTCCCCTGGGCCACCATCTCTGCTGGATGATGTCCCGTTCATCTGTCCCAGCCAGCACTGCCTTCCTATGCCCCTTCCCAGGTACCTCTGACTCTGTGCCTTATACTGGGGGTGATGCTGGGCACCTTCTGCATGGGCCCCTTGCTTAGGAAGACGACAGGGGATTCCTATTTGGTCCCGACCCGTGCTCCACACAGCAATAGGGGTGAGAGTTGTAAATAGCTGTCAGGTTATGTCACGCCACATTCATATGCTCCAGTGGCTCCCCATCTCCCTGAGGGTCGACCCCCTTCCCGTAGCCTCTGCTCAGTGTCGGTGTCTGACCTCATCCCTACTTCCCACCTTCTTGCTCCCTCTGCCCCAGCGTATTAGCCTTCCTCGCTCCTGCAAGATGCCGTGCACACTCCTGCCTTGGGACATGCTTTTCTCTCTTCATAGAAAGCCCCAGAGAGCCACATGACTCACTCCGTCACTGCCTCTGAGTTTCAGCTTGGATGTCACTTTATCACAGAGGCCCTCCCTAACTATCCCATATAGCAAGATAACTCCTATAGGCCGGCGCAAGTGGGAAGGTCAAGGCCCAAAGAAGGCAGTTTCCCCCAGGTCACATGTGAGCCAGAGGCAGTCCAGCCTGGAACCTGGATCTGTCCACGGCTCATCAATCTCTTTGCAGCTGATTTCTGTAACCAGGAGGTCCCAGCACCAAGTCTTCCTAATGTATGGATTTATCCAGTTTCTGCCACTCAGGGTGCTGTGATCACAGGCAGAGAGTTTCATGTCAAAGCCTTAATTTTCTTAAACATAGTGGGGAGGGAGCAGAAGGAAACAAGGAACATGGATATAGTTAGCCTCCCAGGTCCCTCTGAATTCAAGAATCAATCCTTGATGAAGGTTTAAGCATTGTTGCCAGACACCCAACCCTGGGAACAGATCCACATTATGTCGGGGCTAATGCAAATAGAATTTTGAGGGCCTTCTATGAGAAAAAGAATACTAAAGATTACCAATAAAAAATTAGGTACAGGGGCACCTGGGTGGCTCAGTGGGTTAAGCCTCTGCCTTCGGCTCAGGTCATGATCTCGGGGTCCTGGGATCGAGCCCCGCATCAGGCTCTCTGCTCAGCACAGAGCCTTGCTCCCTCCTCTCTCTCTGCCTGCCTCTCTGCTTACTTGTGATCTCTCTCTGTCAAATAAATTTAAAAAAAAATTAGGTACAAACATTTAGAAAAAGCTAGTAAATGCCATAAACACTCAAAATCCTAAAGACAACTTTGCATTTTTAGTAACTAACTGCTTATAACATAATTATATATATATATATATTTTTTTAAACTTACCCTTTTTACTACTTTTTGATCGCATCTTAGTTAATAATTATGTTCAACAGACATAATGGAAAGATAATTCACTCTTTCCTCTAGCATGCTTGACTGGAGTTTATTTATTATTATTAAATGTCGCTGTACATGAAACTCACAATTTCTCATTGGATATATTTGCCTTTTATAGCACCCCTATAGGTCCACATCTATAGACACGGAATTGTGATGAATTCTATCTCATACAATTCTCATTTTAAAAAGAAAAAAAATATGGTGCCTTTATAATGATAAATAATGCTTTTATTTAGTATATTCCTGACAAGAGAGAATTTGCTTTTACTGGAAATCAGTATGAAATGGAATCTTCTATTTCCCATTGTATATGCTTGACGATTAGACACACTTTCCGCAGGCTGGCCTTTAGGCCCATACCTGGCAAACTCTGCTTGTCCTCCATTCCTCCCAGACCTCCAGTGTTTACTTTATTGATTGGACCTTTGGTCTGCAGTTCTGTGTCCTGACAGCAGGTGAGTTGGCACAGTAGTGAAAGCATTCCTGAACGTCATCTTTACATTAGGAAGGCTAGACGTAACTTCACTGTACACAGGAAGGACAACACATCACAGATATATCCCATGGAGCCCAAACAGAGGTCACCCCAGCTCTAAGTCCTCTGAGTGAGAGCGTACAATTGCTCCGAGACCAGCTTCAATGCCATTCGACAGCCCTGTAGGTAAGATGGAAGAGAAGTCAGAATGGAAAGAGTGTTCTTAACCAATTACGGTTAGAATATCTGATTTTTTCAAGTTTTACAAAGACGAATGATGATGACACCACCTTGGAAGGGCCTGTGCCCAGGAGAAGCTTTAAATTCATTAGCCTCCTGTGACTTCACCTCTGCCCTTGAAGCAAAAGACAGCCCGCTCCACCGGCCTGTGTGAAAGGAATCTAGCCAGTTTAGCCAGTGACTTAAATCCAGAGAGAAGCAGCTTCCTTGACCCCACAGTAGTATGTTTTCCCCCCTTATTACCCTCAATAAGCTCCAGGCAAGAAGTAAGGTATAGAACAAAACCCTGATGAGCTCAAATACAAAGGGCCTTGCAGAGTCCTGCTTGGAACGTGTCGGCCTCGGGTTCCATCCTCAAAGTGCTCCACCATCATTTATATCCTCATGACATTCTCGCAAGGCAGGTGGGTGGCAAGGATCCTTCTTTATGGTGTTGAAGCCATGGTTCAAACAGGGCTGAAGTCTGGCAAATGGAATATTATCACCAAGCTATAAAGAAAGACGCAAACATTAAATTGTCACTTTGGCTATGTTTTCTGCTTACCCGAAATATCACCTGATGCTTTGTCTTATTGGGGGATATAGCTTAATAACCGCATTATTGCCGAATTGGTGGCAACTACTTCTAGAAAAGGCAAATTTTTTAAGCGATTCAATATCACTGGCTCTTTTTATCTTTCGAAAGGGATTAGACTGAAATAGCTTGAAGATGAAAGAGTGAGATTTTTTCCATTTATGGAGTGGTCTGCTGTTTCTGTTGGCCGGGAGATCGTTGATACCCATCTGAAGATAAATAGTTAATAAAGGTGTTTGGATTGCAACATCTGTTGCCATTCTTGGAAGCAGGGACTTAATTGCAGACTAGAGCATCAAATCTTCAGAGGGTTCGTGAGACAGGGATTGATTGGGGTCGCCAGGTTACCCAGAAGTAAAATCCCAATCCTTATCTTTAAAATGCAGTGTCCAATTGATTCTCTCTGGATCATTACACCCAGCACACAGAGGTAAAGCCAGGAGAGGAGTGATCAAACATTTTCCATTTCAAAATACTTTCAGAAGAAACCAGAACAGTGTCTTGAGTTTGGTGAAGAGTCGTGAAGTGAAGCCCCAGTCTTCCATTCCATCTAGGAGATGGAGGCATCAACGTGACATGAAGGAAAACACGTCCTGCCCTTACATTGGAAGGACAGCCCCTGCCCCGAGGGTGTGCCTGCTTTCTGCCTTAGAGACTGGACCACAGAAGTCAAGTCTGTGCAGCCAGGGGCAACAGGGTAAAACCTCAGCCTGTAAGTCCCCGGCTCCCCCTGCCATTAGCAATCTATAAAGTCAGAAGAATAAATGAGATGCTTCTAGAATGAAGATGTGGTCAGCATGGGTAGTGGGAGGCAGCTCTTTGGCTGACTCAGGAGAAGTGAGCTCAAATCAGACTGCACCACTAAGGAACCCTGTGAGTTTGAACAGGTCACCTTTCTTTCCAGGACGCCAAGCCTCCATCTTTAAAATGATGGAGCGGACTAAACAACGGCCAACATTTCTCTCAGAATTTGAACCCGAAAGTCTGTTATCTTTCACTGAATTGGTAACTATACTCTGGGTCTTAGCTGAATATCTGTTGTGGATCTGCAGCCCCTGAATTTCAGGACCCAGCTCCCCAGAGGCGGAGGCCATAAGCAGAGGACGACTAAGCCCCGGTCAGAGGTACCATGGACCAAAGGACCAAGGGACATGTTCTCCAGCTCTGCATCTTACGCTGATGATCAGTAGTTTCTAAAGGTAGTTTCTAAAGTTTCTAAATCAGGAAATGTATCCCTAGAATTTCATTTCCAGATCTCAGAAAATCCTAGAGAAATGGCGGTGTCCACAGAAGACAAATATTACCTTATCCGTGAGAGCTTTAGGAACTGGACTTGTGGCTCCCTGGCAAACTTCAATTTCCCTAGATTGTGCTTTTTGACAGACATGTGGACAAAAAGTCAAATGTGAACGCTAACTCCTAGGACCTGGAATACCAGGGAAGACAGTGGGATGAAACTGTTCAATTCTAGTAGTTGAAGAAGCCAACAGTATCCAGGGGAAGGTCCTCTCAGAAAGAAAGGTAGGAGAAAATAACTGGGGTAATGCTCAGAAAAGAAGAGACACTTGAGGTGCACGGGACGGGGGAGCTACCCTCTGCCTTCTCTTTGTGCACAGAAAAGGTTAGCACTTACCAGTTGAGTTTCCAAAGGCCAAAAAAATATCATAAAGCTATTCCCTGAAGAATTCTGCTAGCCTCGAGGTTCATTACTCTTTCTTATTTGAACTAAAGTATTTTAAATTCATATATTTCACAGTGGTCAAGGCAGGAGTTTAGTATCACAAAACACAGTGTTTTATGGAAAAATATTTAAAATATTTTTTAAAAAAGTTAAGCAGTTTGGTCACGAAGAGTACTGAACGTATTTGTGATATAGCTGTAATACAGAGTATTGTTCCCCTTTTTAAAATTATTGATTTTTTTTTTAATTTGGAAAATACCCATTCAGAATTGTTATAAAATTCCTTAATCCAATGCTTCTTCAGCCTTAACAAACCATTTTGGAAGAGAAGAAAAATGAAATGTATTCATAGTACAGCTCTTTGCTCCTTTACACACACATACACGCACGTGCACACGCACATGCACACGTGTGCGTGCACACACACCCATTCAGATTCCTCCATAATCATTCAAATTTCTCTGGTCTCCTCTGATCACTTCATGAGTTTGTTGCCTTAATTAGCTCCTGCACATTCTCAGAGGTTTAGGAGAGCTAAAGATTGCTTGTTTCCCTTTAAAGGTTAGGATGCTTTCTGCTATGCGGTTATCTAGTAACATATTAATGCTGAATTGCATTGTAACCCAAGAAAGAGGAGACTCGTACCAACGAGGCAGCTTGACTTGAGCTCCCTTTTCCTTTCTTCCCAGCCAGGGTGCTTCAGGCTGGCCCAGAGCGAAGCTCAGCATATTGTGCCAAGCAGCCAGAGAATGGACTCCTTAGTGCTTGTGCTAATCCTCCTCTTTACTAAATAAGCAAGTCAAGCTTTGGGGGTAGGAGTGGGAGGAAAATTATATAATTTGAGTTAATTGGTTTGGGGCTACCCAAAGCCCCAGCTGTCTTGAAGGGAATTGTTTGGTCTTCAAGACCCAATTAAAGACATTCAGCTGATGTAAAATAGATTTTATTCTTTTTTTCAAGTCATTGTCAAGAGATGCAGACTCCATTCCATACCAAAAAAATACCTTTTAATCACAGTCTCCCCAAATGCATCCTGAAAACATGTCTGGAAATAGGTATATCTAAAGGCATGGGAGAATATAAAGCCATGCTAATTAACTAGTTTATTATACAAGTTCAAGAATACCATCTCTAGTGATAAGACAGGAGCTCCTTCCAACAACCCTTCAGGTACTATAAAATGTGTGTTAGCTCATCAAATTGTTTGAACACACTGCTCCAGCCTCTATCTTTTTTTCCCTAAATAGGGATTAGTCGGGCAGATTTGAGAGACTCATGTATGGCCTTCCTAGATCGGAGACACAGCCACCTGTGACTTCCATTTGACTGATGCCCATGTAAGGCATGGCCATGGCCACATTAACTTGGAAGCAACAGCCTGGGAGTTTCCAGGTATTCAGACACAGCAAGAATTGTCACATGTTAAAGCGATTGGAGACGTGCTGGCTTTTTTACTTCAACGACTTGAGCAAATAATGCCGAAATGGGATTCTGTGGATAGCAACAAAAATCACTCCATTTGTAAGGTCCATGCCACCCAGCGAGAAATGAAAAACAAGAATTATAAAGTGTAGAGGAAGTTTACTTGATCCGGTAGTTCTCTGATCATGCATGTCCTGAGAGAGCGTCACGTACACAGTACTGGAAAGAAAACAGAAGACCAAGTCCTCGTCCTCCAAGAACTTTGAGTCATACAGGGGTGGGAGCAGATGAGGGAGTTATGGAAACACATGGAAAAGTTGAGAAAAATGAAGGAGGGGTGCTGATGCATATGCTAAGGGATAAGAGGCAGAAGGGACCTCATCCAGTTAGAGATTTTATAAACAAAATGATGTTCAAGATGGGTCTTGCAAGCACAAGATGGGTCTTAAAAACTCTAAGTGATTCCAGCTGACAGAGGAATCACATTTTTCAAGACTCCTTGAACATCATTTTTCTGGGGCGGTTGTCCCAAAAGGAGGGAAGAAAGGGATGAAGACGGAAAGGTCTGGAGGAAAGTCTGGAAAACATTCAGCAATGTCATTGAAATGCAACCAAGAGCACTCCTGGGGGACAACTGGAGCTTGAGTTTGAAGACCTAAGTCAGGTGGAGATCTGAGGCCTTGATGGCCCAGGGGACAGCTCTATACTTAATTTCAAAAGCAGCGGGGTGCTGTCTAAGGATCTGAGCTGAGAAATGGTGGGATGGGGACAGCTTTCACGCAGGAGGTCCCGAGATCAGTGGGCTGTGTGGGAAGAGGCAATGAGGGCCTCAATGAGCCCCATGTGGGTAAAGATAATCTATCCAGTTGGAAACCAAGGCATGCTGTCTTCTGTGCCACCCAAAGAACGGATTCTAACATAAGATGCTTTCTTGAGAAGGGGATTTTATTTGTTTGGGAGCTATGATTGAGTGCCTACTGTATGCTGGGCACTGTCCTGGCACTGGGGATATACCAGTGAATAAAACAGACACAGATCCCTGCCTCCTAAAAGAAGTAATTAACTCTGTCAGGCTCTCAGAGTCTCCTTTGTAAAGAGCAGAAATGATGGGCAGTTTCTAAACAGGGACTTTTATAAATACAGCCCTGCTTCTAGGAGCCTGTGCCTGCTAAGCAGTCATGTAGATTGGGAGGCACAGACACTACAACACGTCTCCAGGAAACTGGGACCCCAAGGAGGCGAGCTTTACACAATTCACCCGCAGAGTCAGGACACGAAGGATGACAGAAGGGTGGAGAGGCATACCTCAAAAGCCAGAGGATGTCCTAGGCCAGAAGTAGATGTCCTAGGCCAGACTAGGAGCAAGTGAAATCAAGGGCCTGAACTTATTCAAAGAAATAAGAGGGAACTCAGCAGAATGCAGCACAGGAAAGGAAGGACAGAGCGTTGCAATGCGGCAGTGTTGGTACCGCAGGAGAAGGGCTCTGGCTGCAGACGGACAGCTCGCCCAAACCTCGTGTAGGTGTCACAGGGAGGTGGCTGTCGCAGGCCTTCTGACAAGGCACCCGCTCTCAGACATAAGCGATCATTTCCTGCTCTTTCTTGCGGAGAAACTCTGCTTATTGGGCAAGCAGCTGGTTCCGGTTGGCTTCCTTGGGGAGCTTGCTTACAAGGAAATGCTGGGCGGCCCAGGAGCGTGCAGTGCCCAGGAAAGGTCAATTCCATCGGGTGAATGGATGAATTGAAAATCTCTCCTATACCTCAGTGGCCAGTAAGGCAGGCTCTGTGAGCCGGACTCTCTCAGAAATACGACAATGACTGGCCCCTGGAATGGGCAGCTTCACTTTCTAGGGGTCCTCATACACCGGGCACTGTTGTGACACTTCGTGTATATGACTTCCTGCTGACGCTAAGTCGCCTGCTGAAGGTCACGCTGCTAGCGAGCGGTAGAGTGGGGGTCAAGTCAGGTCCTGTGACTTCCGGCTGCCCTGCGTGGGGGTCCAGCAGGCCTCCCCAGGAGTCTTCTCTGTCGCTCCCTCTCGGCACTATTAACATGCAGTCCACATCAGGAGTGGGGGTGTGCTTAAGCGTCCTTTGCTCCCACTGTCGCCTCATCTTAGCAGAAGCATTTCATTGTCGTCAAAACCCTCTGCAGGCACGTACATCGTTTGATCCTTGTAAGAATCCCCAGGAAGGCAGGATAAGGGTCACCCTCTCTTTTCAACAGGGGATTCAGAGAGTCAGGGAAATGAAGCAGCTGGTCGAGATGGCCTGGCTGTCATGAGAGAGACCTCCTCCAAAGTCACGGCTTCTGACTCCCAACTGGCTGCTCTTTCCAACGTCTCTTTAGGAATGTGGCCTCTTGCTGTCGTCGGCACATAGATGCTGGCAAGCCTGGTGCCTTGCAGAGCCCTCGGCATGGAGTAGGCGTTCAGGGATATCCTCAGACTGAAATGAATGACATCAGACCAGCCATCCGCCCACATCTCCAGTCTGAATCTGACCCTGACCTCAAGGGACCATGTCTAGGGGTGGGACTGTGGAAGGGGGCTTGGGCAAGCAGGCCACAGGAAGCATAAAGTCTAGTGCTCATTCAAGGCCATCCTGGCCGGACTTCTCTCTAAGCACATTGCATGTGTTAACTGCATTTAGACCTTGCAGCAACCACTGTGGCACGTGCTACCCTTGTTCCCATTTTACAGATATGGAGTGGTGAGAGCGGGAAGCTCTGGTAGTGTGCCCAAGGCCACAGAGCCAGAATCCAGTTCCAGAGCCCTCTCATAATCACACTGCCCCTCAGACAAGTGGCTCCCTCCTGCCCCAAGAAACCACTTTCTTCTGAGTGTCCTTTTAGAGGCCATCTGTAGGTCTCAGTCGCTCCATCTGAGAAGTGAGGGGCTTGAACCCCACACTCAGTAGAAGCCTTGATTCTCTAATCCATCCCGGCTGACTTCCTTTGGAATAGGGCCCACTGGAAATAACCTCCACACCCCCCTATCTTTTTATCTATGTCTTTTTAGTATTTTGTTCAGAAACATTTTCAAGGTCTGAAAACCCTCGGGAAACAGAGCAGGAATTCCCCCTGCAACTCTGGGTAGAGTGTCCCCAAACACCTGCTGAGATTAATGAGTCCTTAGGGGGGCACCAGGAGCAGGGGCGGAGCAACCAAGGGCCCGTGGGAAGTGGGGACCACAACCTGAGCACCCAGTCCAACTCCCCTTATCTTTTTTTCTCTTCCCACCCTTCTGTCTCTGCACCCTGCCAAGCCATTGGGAAGACTAAATTCTCAACAGCCTTTGCTGTTTCTGTTCCTCCATCCCCTCTAAGTCAAAGAAGTGGAGTTTGAAGCCAAGCCAGGAGGCGTCCATCTTCCGGAAAGTGAAACAAGGACAGCGGATTATGGGTGCAGATAGCACTCGTCTGTCAATGCTTGATGGACTAAGGACACACTTAGATGACATGCCAGTGCCAAAGCCAAAGCCCCAGTGGCTTTTTCCCCACAATAGGGCCTGTCTCTTGGGGAGGCAGCCTCAGAAGGCAGATAGGCTCTGCCCCATCCTAGGGAGGAGGCCATTTTATTAGGGCGACCCTCAGCCCCCACCCCCACCCATGTAGTTCTGGGCCATGGCCTGGAGCAAAGGCTGGCGGAGATACAGGACCCCGAGATAAAAGAAGACCTGGGTCAAACATACAGACATTCATTCTTTCAAAAACATTTATTGAGAACCTACCCCATGCCAAGTGCTGTTCCAGTTCCTGGTGTGAAAAAAGCAGCCAGAGCTCTCTGCCCTCGTGGAGCTTACAGATGAGCAGGTGAGTCTGACAATTAAAAAACCGCATGCCAGCAGGTAGTGAGAGAAGCTATAAGGGAAATAAAACAAGATAAACCAGAGAAAGAGAGGAAGAGGGGTGATGTTTTAGATTGGATGGTTGGGGAAAATGACCTCAGAATAGACTAAGGATGTGAGTGGTACAAGTGTCTGGGATAGAGTGTTCCAGAGGGAGGGAAGAGCAGGTGCAAAGCCCTGAGGCAGGAGTGCACTTGGCCTGATTGAGAACCAGCACGGAGTCTGCTGTCGGTGGCCAGAATGAGTGGGGGAGAATCTTTTAGGAAATGCCAACACCAGATCTTCTGGTTTTGTATCCACCCCCAGGAAGAGGTGAGAGCAAAGCATCTAATGTCAGCATCCTGGGAGGCTATTGTGGGGAGCTGTTGTTGCTAAAACTTTTGAGCTCCTTGGGGCACCTGGGTGGCTCAGTCAGTGAAGCATCTGCCTTCAGCTCAGGTCATGATCCCAGGGTCCTGGATTCGGGCTCCTTGCTCAGCAGGAAGCCTCTGTCTTCCTCTTCCTTTGCCCCTCTCTCTGCTCATGCTCTCTCTCTCTGTCTCTGTCTCTCTAAATAAATAAATAAAATCTTAAAAAAAAAAAAAAAAGAAAAAGAAAACCTTTGAGCTCCTTGACTAAAATGTATTTTGATAAAGGAGCAAACTACTGTTCATCCAATTCCCTATTGGGTAGATGCTCTCCATCAGCTCCCAGGAGACCTTCTATACCCAAACCAAGTCCATCCTGTTCTCCAGAGACCATTTGATCTGTGCTATATGACAGAATTTTTTTTTTTATCCTTCTGGTCAATCTGCAAAGAATAAATGTCTCGGCAGTGGTGTGCTGATAAAGCTGTATCAACTGGATCTCTGGGGAAAATAGAGAGAGAGAGAAAAATTTATTATAAATTAGTGATATAAAGAACATGTCACACATAATTTAAAAATAACAGCGTGGGGCACCTGGGTGGCTCAGTGGGTTAAGGCCTCTGCCTTTGGCTCAGGTCATGATCCCAGCGTCCTGGGATCGAGCCCCGTATCGGGCTCCCTGCTCAGTGGGGAGCCTGCTTCCTCCCCTCTATCTCTGCCTGCCTCTCTGCCTACTTGTGATCTCTGTCTGTCAAATAAATAAATGGAATATTTAAAAAATAAATAAATAAATAAAAATAAAAATAACAGCGTACACAAGACTATTTATAGGAAGTTTCATGCAGCCAATCAAACCTCACAAAATGCTTCCATTGATTGCTGTGGAAATCTTGAATAAGCAGCCAGTCTAGGACAGTAGTGGACAAACAGTGCCGATCTGACAGGAGTGGTGGCTGATACTTTCATTTAAACTAATAAGTAAGACCAAAGTGAAAAATAAAGACATGCAAGGACTTCGCTTTTCTGCTAATGATGTGAGAAACCTCTTTGCTGAATTGGATGATAGTTTTTGAATACTGGAAGAGGATTCTTCCGGTTGCTGCCCTATTCACAATGTAATGGCTCTAGACAGATGATGCTTTTAAGTTTAATCTGAATTGTTAACATTTCTTCATTACTCTCTTAAGTATAGATGTCAACAAGCAATAAATCACTCCTGTACCTGGTGTTTACCCATTTTGCTGGCGCAAATACACCATGACTAATTTCAACCTCCCAACACGACATCATGGAATGCAGAATTGGGAAAAGATGGGCAGTAATGTACCCTTCTAGAACGCCTTCATCTAGCATGCAGATACACAGGGATTAATGACCTCGGGAGCATGAGCAGTGGTCCAATACAGTAAAATCAGTAGGAAATAATGAGTCTTTGTTTATTTTTTTGAAAGATTTTATTTATTTATTTGACAGATAGAGATCGCAAGTAGGCAGAGAGGCAGGCAGAGGGAGAGGAGGAAGCAGGCTCCCCGCTGAGCAGAGAGCCCAACGCGGGGCTCGATCCCAGGACCCTGGGATCATGACCTCAGCCGAAGACAGAGGCTTTAACCCACTGAGCCAACCAGGTGCCCCTGTTTATTTTTAAAATATAATTTATTTAATTGTAAAGTCACCTCATTTTTATTTTAATAATGGCTCTACTTAACAAATGGCTAAAAACATTCCTAAAAATTTAACATTTGACTCTCTGAGCTGGTTAGGAGCCAGCCCAAGCACAGCCTTGAGTCTCAGTGATGTCTGGCCTGTCTTCATGTTAGCTTTGAAGTCTCAAGGTCTTTGCCCCTCTTTTATCCTTTCTACAGGAACTGGCATGAAATAGACAACTATTCCAATGGCCTTAATACTGAGAGGGGCCATGATACCTCCTGTAGGTACCAGAGCTTCCCCGCTCATGCAATGAATACCCAAGTTCCCACCTCCTGCTACTGCGTGTGTAAGCATAGCACATGAGGGCTGGAATTGATTTGAGGGGTCACCTGAGTCCAGCCCCCCGTCTCATGCTTTTTCTTTGTACTGCATTATAATCCATTATTAAGTCTGTTAAGAATAACAAAAATAGAATACCACCATAGTATTTTGAAAGGAATTACAGGAGTTAGTGAGCCATGCACTCTATTTCTATTTGCCAAGGCTCCAAGTGCAATGTCTTCTGTGCTACTGGTCTGCGTATTTAGAGGATAATGCATGGCAGAACTAGTAAAATATATCATGGAGTCTGTCTCACCCTGAACTCCTGGCTTGTGGAACTAGACTAGCCACACCTATAATGAGGTCTACACACATTTTTTCTAACCTTTGTATTCCTTGTATTCCCCCCGCTCCTTGTATTCCAAATTCCCATGCCATGCCACACCTCTGAGATGAGGCTGTTCCTCTGAGAGTTCCCTTCTCCTATTTGTACTTGTAAAATCAAGGTCCAGATCACCTAGATCCTTCCTGTTCTCAGGAAGTTTCTAGTTCCTCTGAACTACCATGGCTCTCAATGTTTCCAGCATTCTGGTGCGATGATGCTACATTTTACTGTGAATTATAATTATTTATAAGTTCCAAGAAGACAGAGATCATACTGTCTTCATCTTTGGATCTCGCTCTCGGGGTCCCTCCCGCAGTGAGATAAATGATGGGACCAGCCTTCCCAGCCTCAAGGAAGTAGTCCCGGTGATGTGTTACTTGGAGGCAGTCATGACTCAGAGGATGTGGCGAGCTTTGCCACCTGCATGCGACAAGCACACCAACTTATCCCTTCTGTACTCTCAGCAGAGCCTGGCTTTAAAAATCATTCGAAGTTTCTAAAAGAAGTTTCTAAAAGAAAAGAATTCACCTTCAGACCACAGTTGCTGTCCAAAGGGACAGACTCCATTGCCTGAATTTGCAGCCCATGGGGGTTTGGTGCACGTGATCCAGTGGGCATCACTGGGCTATGCACAGGACTAGGAACTGAGGTTTCCCCTGGACACAGGGTAATCACAGCAATAAGGATAAACCCAGAGTTCCTGGCCAGGTCAGCAGGAGACACCAGTACATTGACTCCAGGATCATAAACTCTGCAGGAAAGTATAGCTTGGCTCCATCATTTGCCAACTGTGTTACCTTGGGCAAGTTACTTAACCTCTCCAGCCTCATCTCCCTTACCCAGTGTGGGAATACTAAGCATACCGATCTCATAAGGTTGTTGTGAGAATGCAATGGGCTCATGTATGTAAAGTGCTTAGAACAATGCCTGGAATAAAGTCAATATTCAGTAAATGGTCGTATTCATAGGGACAATCGTAACAACAGCTTTTGTTAGAGGAAAACATTTCTATTGGCCTCTTCGGTTGTGGAGAGGAGGAGAGGAGGAGCGGGTGGGCTGCGGAGGGTAGGTGGATGTGAACTAGAGGAAAAGAAGGAGCACTAGCTGGGAGGGTGAGAATAGGGTCTCTAGGCCTGGTTTCATCATGATTTCATTCTGTGACTTCCCCTCTCTGGACTGCAGTGTCTTCATTGCCGGGACCCCAGTCTGGTTTACCAAATCAGGCTCTGAGCCTGCAAAGCCAGAAGATGACTTGTTGTTTAAGCTTTCTTGGTGAGTCTGATGTGTCCAATGCATGTTTAGGAGCCATAGGATTCCATCAAAACCCCCCAATTTCAGGGCCTTTGCACTTGCTGTCCCCTCTGCTTAGAAAGCTCTTCCCAGAAATGTTTCTTTGTCTCATGCTCCCATCCAGGTCACCACATCAATGTTACCATTCAGACATCTTCCCTTTCACCCCATATGACTCTGTGTCCTTTGAATTACTATCTGACCTCCTAACCTGGTTTCTTTTTCCCCGTCACACTTCTCACTCTGTGACTCGATCCTCACCAGAATGTAAACTCCATGAGGGCAGACTGGATTTTATCTATGACTACACCCTAGCACCTCTGGAATAATGTCTGGTATGTAATGGGCGCTCAGTAAGTCCGTTCTGAATAAATGAATGCATTGAGTGAGTAGGAATGCATCAACTTTGCCTAAGCCTGCAAGTAAGACTCTGGAGCAAACAAAGAGCAGTCAGATAAGACAGCCTGCTCAGCAGCTGGGAAATCCTTTCAGTGTGCTTACTCCGAGGGCCCCAGGACTCTTGATCCACCCAAGGCAATCACCCCCAGAGAGAGGTTTTGAAAACCAACACACAACTTCAGTCTTGTGTTTTGAGGTTTCATTTCATTTTGCAGGGACATACTTTAAGGCAGGATGATGACAAACTTCACAGCCTTTATTTATGGAGAGATGGAGAAGCATTTCCAATCTGTGTTCTAGAACAATGTACACCGACAGACATGATGTCATTTTGTTTTAAAAAGGTGTTTGTGCTGGAAAATGTTTCCAAAAGTATTGGGGGGAGGGGTTATAAATGACTAACAAAAGTTACATATGTGGGTTATTATCTAAAAAATACAGTAATATGTAAAATACTTTTGAAGGTAAGACTTTATGGGCTAAAGTTATATTTCCAGATTTCTCAGGCTTTAAAAAATAAGTATGCTGACTGAGTCCATCCGCTTTAAAGGAAAAAGTCTCTTTTCCTATAACACCTTCTTGTTTGCATATTAAGGATGTGAGACCCAGACACACAGTCTGCTGGAAGGCTATAGGTTATCTGTTTAATCGGCTCCACCCAAAATGTTCAGCCTAGCTACTCTACCAGCAGCCTTGATTTTGACGGACTTGCCAAACCCAAAAGCTCTCTTTTTCCCTTCTGAGTAGTATTTTCCCAAAACATTGGGGAAATGACTTAAAAAGTCAGATAATCCACGAGCCTAAAGGGTACGTGTTTCCAATATTAATCAGTATTCGATGAAGGAGTTCCACTAATCAGTTAAGTTTGGGAAGCACTGAGTGAATGAAAATTTTCAACAGGATGGCCCCTCTTTGGTATGTTAATGTGTGTGTGACCTTTCAGGAGGAAAACTCAGAGACAACACTTCCCTCAAAGGATTTGATCAGAGAACACTTTATAGACACATATCTTACAGGGCTAGCATTTCCCAGAACACAGTTTGGGAAATGCCGACCTAGACAGGACGAGTAAGGACTGGCTTGAAATTTTAGAAACTATGATAGGTCTTGTTTGTTCTTTTTTGAGGAAGTTGAAAGACAGGTATTGTGAGGATCACCCAGTGATTTTTCAGAACTCCTCAAAATAGGATTTTTACCCTGTGCTGAGCACATGAGAAATGAAGGCGATAACATAAGTATATTCTGGTTCGGAGGAGGCTTTGACAAATGTATGTACGGGTACAATTCCGTTTGGGGCCATGATAGAACAAACTGGTCATCCATGTGCCTTCTCACCAGAAGTAACGATTAAACAGGATAGAAAATATGAAGCAACTCTTTTCAGGCATTAAGCAATAAGCAGCAGGACTGTGAGTCTTGAGAAAGGGGAGCACGTGAAGTGAACCCTAACACAGCCTGGCTTTCTGCGAGGGGCCAGTTACTAGATACTCAGGCCGAAGGATGGAGTATAAGCAGACTGTGACGAGCATGCTTGATTGAGGAGGCAGAAATGGGAACTAGGGGAATTTGCAGGGACCAACAAAGAGGTAGCTCTACAGGAGAGCTGCCAGACGTTTATACTGGGCAGTGCCTCTGGCTTCTTGGTGGAGAGCAAGGCTGCAAATATCCAGGACAAAACTCCACTGGCCCTACCAGAGAACGCATTTGATGGGAAGGAGATCTGAAGAGAGACACCGGAGGTCCTTAATGTTGAGAGACTTTGGGGCTCCAGCCAAGCAGAGTGGAGAAACAGCTTGGATTCACAAGAGGTTCACAAGAGGTTCCAGAAATTCCACACCTTCAGAGAAAGGACCCAAACCTGAAATAGACCCATCCTAACAAATCCTTAACACGAGCCTGCACAAGATCGAGGTTTTTTTGTTTGTTTTGTTTTGTATTTTACAGATTTTATTTGTTTATTTGGTAGGGGTGGGGGTGGAGGAGCAGAGGGAGAGGAATAAGCAGACTCTGGGTTGAACCCAGAACAGGAGGCAGGGCTCAGTCTCAGGACCCTGAGATCAGGACCTGAGCCAAAAATCAAGAGTCAGGTGCTCAACAAATTGAGTCCCAGGTGCCCCAAGATTGAGGTTTTAATATGTATTTACATAAATATAAAAGTTAAATATAATAAATAAATATCAATATGTATATTTGTTTTGATAGATAGTTACGGTTTCACTTTAAGGAATTGGCTCTTGGGTCATGGAATTGTGGAGTGTGGCAAGCCCAAACTGTTTAGGGCAGGCCAGCAGTCTGAGAACTGGCAAGAGTTGATGCTTCAGTCTTGATGTAGAATTTCTGCTCTGGGAAACCTGTTTTGCTCTTCAGCTCTTCAACTGATTGAATGAGGCCCACCCATGTTATCAAGGGTAATTTCCTTTAAAGTCAACAAATTGCAGTTGTTAACTACATCCACAAAATACCTTCATACCAACACCTAAATTAGTGTTTGATTGTATAACTGAGTACTACAGCCCAGCCAAGCTGACACATAAAACTAACCATTGCACCATCCTAACACTGGCAAAAATATTACAAGAAAATAAAACTACAGATCAATATCTTTTATAAACATAGATGCAAAACTGCTTACCAGATACTATCAAATTAAATGTAGCATTATATAAAAAGAACAACACATTATGACTAAGCAAGGTTTATCCCAGGAATACAAGGTAGATTTAACATTCAAAAAACAATCAATTTAATTTACCACATCAACAGAATTATAGAGAACTACCATAAGATCATCTCAAAAATAAAGAAAAGGAATTTGGCAAAATTAAATACCCATTTATAATTTTAAAAATCTCTCTGACAACTAGTAATAAAATGCCTGATAAAGAATCTTTGAGAAATTCACAGTCAATATTCTACTTAATAGTGGATTATCAAAGACTTTCTCTAAGATCAGGAACAAGGCAAGGATGTGAGCTCACCACTTTTATTCAGTACTGTACTGGAGATCCTGACCACCACAGTGAGATGAAAAAAAAGTGTAAAGATTGGAAAGAAAGAAGTAAAACTTGCTTTATTTGTAGATGACATGTATATGTATATAGAAAATCCTAAGGAATCTATAAAGCCACTAGTAGAACTAATTAGGGAATTAGCAACATAGCAAGCTATAGGCCAAATATACAAAGAGCAGTGCTCTCTCTCTCTTTAGTTCTCTTTCTATATATCAAAAATGAACAATTAGAAAATAAAATTTTCAGAATGTCATTTACAATGACATCAAAATTCGTGAAATATTTAGGAATAAGTTTGCCTAAAGATGTGTAAGACTTCTATATTAAAAATTATACAATGTTACTATAAAGAATAAAGGAAAACAAATAAACAGAAAGATATATCATGTTCATTAATTGAAAGGCTTGACATTGTTAAGATGTCAATTCTCCCTCTCCCAAAACTGATCTACGGATTCAAACAAATCAAATCCCAATCAGATCGCAACAAACATTTTTGTAGAAATTGGCAGGTTGATTCTAAGATTTACATAAAAATGCAAAGGACTAGAGGGTCCAAAATCAACTGTAAAAAAGAAGAATGAGATTGAAGAATCCACAGTATCTGATTTCAAGATGCATAAAAAATCTACACTAATCAGGGTACATGGTGGCTCATTTGGTTAAGTGTCTCACTCTTCATTTCAGCTCAAGTCACGATCTCAAGGTTGTGAGATCAAACACTGCATTGGGCTCCACACCTGGAGCCTGCTGAAGATTCTCTCTCCCTGGAGCACCTGGGTGGGTCAGTGGGTTAAGCCTCTGCCTTTGGCCCAGGACATGATCTCAGGGTCCTGGGATCAAGTCCCGCATCAGGCTCTCTGCTCAGTGGGGAGCCTGCTTCCCCCTCTCTCTCTGCCTGCCTCTCTGCCTACTTGTGATCTCTCTCTCTGTCAAGTAAATAAATAAAGTCTTAAAAGAAAAAAAAAAAAAGATTCTCTCTCCCTCTCTAAAAACAAAACAAAAACCTAAAAAAAAAATTTAAAAACAAACAAACAAAAAAACAGAGTTCAGAAATAGAGCCACACATGTATCATCAATTGATCTATGACAAACGCATCAGAGCAATCAGTGGGGAGAGGAAAGTCTTCTTCAAATGGTGCTGGAATTCCTGGATAAATGCTTAGAAAAAATAAACCTCAGTCCTTAGCTCACACCATACAGAAAAAAATTAGTTGAGATGAATTATAACGTTAATCACAAAGCTGAAATTATACAGCTGCTGGAAGCATAGAGGAAGGTCTTCACAGCCTTGTGTTTGGCAAGGATTTCATAGATAGGACAGAAAAAGCATCAATCATAGGAGCACCTGGGTGGCACAGTTGGTTAAACATCTGCCTTCCGCTCAGGTCATGATCTCCAGGTCCTGAGATCAAACCCTGCATCCACTGGGCTCCTTGCTCAGTGGGAAGTCTGCTTCTTCCTCTCCCTTTCCCTCTGCTCTTTCCCTTGCTCATGCTTGCTGTCTCTGTCTCTGTCTCTGTCTCTCTCTCTCTATCTCTCAAACAAATAAATAATACTTTTAAAAAAAAAGCCTGAATTATAAAAGAGAAAATGGAAAAATTGGGCTTCACTGATATAAACTTTTGCTCACCAGAGAGATACCATTAAGAGTATGAAATGAAAGCCACAGACCAAGAGAAAATATTTGCTGTACATATTAGAAGAAGAAAATTGTACCCAGAACATATAAAGAATACCTACAAGTTAATGACAAACCAATAAATAATGAGCAAAAGACTCGAACAGAAACTTAATGAAAGAAGATGTGTAAATGGTAATAATCACATGAAAAATTGTTTGCCATCACTGTTCATCAGAGAAATGCAAATTACAGCCAAAACGATATGACCACTCCATTCCTACCAGAACAGCTAATGTTAAAAAGACTGGTAACACCATATGTTTATAAGAAGGTGGAACTACTGAAACCCTCTTACATTGCTTTTGAGAGCATAAGATGGTATAACCACTTTAGAAAACTGTTTGGCATTTCCTTAAAAGTTCAAAATACAGCTATCCTATGACTCAGCAGTTCTACTCCTAAGTAATTGCCCAAGAGAAATAAAAACATATGCCCACCCAAAGTCTTATACAAGCATGGTTACAGTAGCTTTATTCATAATAGCCTAAAACTGGAAACAACCCGTATGATATCATTTATATGGAACATCAGAACCTACAGAATGAACCTATAGTCATAAAAATCAAAACAGTGATTGCCTGGTGGGTGATTATTGTCCTAATGAGAGCAGAAGACTTCTGTGGTGATGGAAATATTGTACACTTTGATTGTTGTGTGGGTTAACAGGGTGTGTTACATCCATTGGACACTTAGGATCAGTACATTTCACTGCATGTACATTTCACCTCAATAAGGTATAAAGGGGAGGTGAAGGAGGAAGGAATGAGATGGTAGAGAAAAACAGAACAAAATTAAATTATCTTTTACTTGCAAGCATGCACACATGAACACAGACAGACCATGCAAATATGTGTAAGTACGTTCACTGTGAAGTGGGCCAGAGTTGCCCAGAGCACCATATACTTTAGATGCATTTCAATAGATATTTTCACATCTCACTATCAGAGAGTTCTTTATTCAATTTTTTTTTCCTCTCTTGGGTTTTCTTACCAAAATACCCACATGTGTTTGACAAGAGAGAGAACAGAAACACTAATTCTGAATTTCACACTTACCAGAATTTCAGACAAATTGTTCGTTGTTGACGTTTTGAGATTTCATTTCCTGCCATGATTCTCTTCAGGAAAGGAAACTAGAAAGGAAATGAGTCAGCTCCTCCCAGGCCTCCCAGATCTGGCCACCCGATTTGAATCTAGTGTTTGATTGATAGCAGAAAAAAATATTTTTCAAGAATACAAACTCATTATTATTTTTATGATTTTTGTTCTCAGATAGCACTTGAATTGACTTGATCCCTCCTTCCCCTCAGGGCCGACCAAGTGATATTCCCCACAATAGCATCTTGCTTCATTACTGGAGTGTTCTGGTCACATTAAAATGGAACCACATGGAAATGAATTTCCCCCTTTTCACGTTTCTGTCCTTGGTTTCCATGGAAGAGGGCTAATTACCTTTTTAATAGCCCTAATTGATGGGCTTACAGATCATATCTTTCAGTCCCCACTTGTGTGTGTGCTGAGGGTAGGGGTGGCCAGCGCTCCTTTTCTCTTGACCCCTCAGCTCACTCTTCCTTATTGGAAAGAGGGTCGCTGGCTCATGAAAGGACCCTGCCTTGTGTGTCTCTGTTTGCAAGACTACCTGCAGCCCATTGTGGGCTGACCAGGAAGCCCCGCTTTGTCTTGGCCAATTGACACAGCTGCACACTCGGTAAATAGACTCAGATGTTGAGCTTTTGTTTGAAGGATCTTTTCAGATTAATGCAGAGAGAATTAGTTTTTAAAACTTAAGCCGGAGCCAGGATGAGTAGAATGGAGCTGTGAGCCATTGAATTCACGTCCACAAAATGAGACCAACTGTCTTACGGGGTGTTTATCCCCTGTTCCTTTTGGAGGTAGCCCTGAGGGGAGAGGCTCCCACTCAGACCATTGTGAGGAGAAGATCTGACCAGTGATTACTTGGGCTCCAGCTTCGTTCTCTGAGAGGACAGAGCCCTGCACTGGTTAAGTGAATGTAATTACTGCAAAACAGTGGATGACAATTGGTTTGGGTTTTCTTATTTCCAGACCACAGGAGGTTCCGACAAATTGTATAAGAAGATCCATGGCTTATGGCAAAGACAATTAGGGCAACAGTCTGGACTCAGCACTGAGTAACATCTCAGATCCTGCAGATTTCATTGTGTATTTATACCACCCTGTCGAGCCCTCACCCATGGGCGCATTCCCAACCATGCCCTGCTGGGACACAAGAATCAGACATAACCCCCAAAGGATGGCTGGGCTCTTGAGGATGGGACCGTACCTTGGTGTACACCATTTCACTTAGCACAGGTTGGAATTGTAGTCCTAATTTTGTGACTAGAAACTAGTATTGGGGTACCTGCATGGTTCAGTTGGTTGAGTGGCCAACTCTTGGTTTCAGCTCAGATCATGATCTCAGGGTACTGGGATTCAGCCCCACATCGGGCTCCCCACTCAGTGAGGAGTCTACTTGTTGTCCTCACCCTCTGCTTCCCTCCCCCCCAGACTTGAGCTCTCTCTTTCTCTGAAATAAATCTTTTTTTTTTTTTTTTTTAAAGAAACTATAGGGGCATCTGGGTGGCTCAGTGGGCTAAGCCTCTGCCTTTGGCTCAGGTCATGATCTCAGGGTCCTGGGATCGAGCCCTGCATTGGACTCTCTGCTCGGCGGGGAGCCTGTTTCCCCTTCTCTCTCTGCCTGCCTCTCTACCTACTTATGATCTCTTTCTTTCTCTGTCAAATAAATAAATAAAATCTTTTAAAAAAAAAAAGAAATTATAGTATTATTTGCCTCTTTGAGACTTACAGACTCATTTTTCTCAAGCTACAAATTGGGCATGATTTCTCCTCTTCGCTAACAGTCCTATATACTTAGCAAGGCAACTTGGTGTTGTGAAAAGAAACTTGACTTTGACTCATACAGATCCGAATTCAAATCCTACCTCTGCTTCTTACTAGCTGCGAGATCAAAGGTAAGTCCCTTCTCTGAACACAGATCTCTGCACCATGATACTTGAGATATGGTTTCTTATCTCACGGTATTATTGGGGATTGAAGAATTTTTCTCATATGTATGTGAACCTGACAAGCACAAGTCTCAGGTTGTGATCCCAGGGTCATGGGATCGAGTCCCATGTTGGGATCCTTGCTGGGTGGGGAATCTTCTTCTCCTTCTCCCTCTGCCTGACACTCCCCCTGCTGGTGCTCTCTCTCTCTCTAATGGAGAAATAAGCTCTTTAAATAAATAAATAAAATAAAGTAAAATAAATTGAAAATGGTACCAGATAGAAAAAGCACCTGGTGAATTACAAAGTATTCATATGAAGCAACGTTTCTTTAAATCCTAAAAACTACCTGTTGGCGGCTGTTCCACCGCTGACCTTGCCAAACACCCCCTTTCCCTCCTCCAGCCCCAGTGCCTGAGTGACTGTCACTCACCACTACAAATGCAGGCCCGTGCCACCACCTGCTCTGCTCCCTACACACACATTCACCAAGCTAAAATAGAACTGCTGACAGAGCAGAGGAGGTGAATCAGAAAGGAGCAGAGAGCCATCCCAGAGGAAAATAAACACCAGAATTCTGAAAAGGTGGTGAGTTCACAGATGCAGTGTAGACAGGGTGGTATGTAACGTAGTTCCCGAAAGGGAATGGCCTCTTCCTGGCTCCAGGCTAGGAGATCCAAAGGAAATGCTTGTCCTCCTTTGGTTTATATAAAGGAGACCCTAACCAAGCTGGATCCCCTATCAGCTCTCCGCATGGTACCTTGTGTTGAAGAGTCAGAACACCAGCCCAGCACGGCCACCAGCGCTGACGGCCCCCCCAAGAGACAACGGAGGAGAGGAGCAGATTCTATGACCATAAGGAGCCTTCCTGAGCCAAGCCTCCAATATTCAGATTCCCCTGCAGCTTCCTCAAAGGAAGCATGTGAGGGCAGAAATGCGGGTTCAAACTAGCTCTAACAATCAGGAACAAAGCTGACCAGCGGAGACCACACCACGGAGACCTGCATCAACCCCTCAGTCCTATCGGATGTCAAGTTTGGACCACCAGGCCCCTTTGACTCTAAAAAATTAACACCAGAAGAGAAGTCTATGCTTTGGAAAATAATAAAAGAAACTGTGGTTGATTGAGCTTTCCATTCTGAAATATACCAGCAAAGTATACTCTCATGTCACTTTCTTTTGTGACTTAGAGGTAAAGGAAAAGACTTTAGTGCCCTGCTGCTGGGTAGCTCTGCAGGGGGCAGAATTGGAAGGAAGGAATCCCATCCCATAGAGCCTTGGGCTCATCACCAAATCTCTCTGAGCCTCAGCTCTCTCCTCTGTAAAATGGGGATGGAATTCATCCCCATGGACTTTTTTTTAAAAGATTTTATTTATTTATTTGACAGAGAGAGAGAAATCACAAGTAGGCAGAGAGGCAGGCAGAGAGAGAGGGGGAAGCAGGCTCCCTGCTGAGTAGACAGTCCAATGTGGGGCTCGATCCCAGGACCCTGAGATCATGACCTGAGCCAAAGGTAGAAGCTTAACCCACTGAGCCACCCAGACACCACCCCCCCCACCACCACCACCATGGACACTTTTATCCCACGAAGGGAATGACACCATGAAGAAACAGGTTTGGTGATGCATTTTCTAGCTGTGCCAGCACCTTGCAACAGAGCAGAGGAACAGGTCCACCTTTCTTGCAAGAGCTAGATGGATGTTGAACACTTAACCTTGAAAATGCAGGTGCTTCTCAACATGCTCACTCTGGAAGCCAGCACCAAGAACTTTGATGTTCAGTGCTCAGGCAGGAGAACAGAATGGAATAAAGGAAGCACATCTTGATGAACTGAAAAGGAACAATAATTCAGAGCACTCACTAGGAAGAACAGACGGAAGCTTGACAACAGCACACATCATCTGCCTTGTTTAAATAAGACACTTAAGGAGCACTGAGATGAGAGTCCAGAGGCCGAGGACTGATTCTAGCTCTTCTGCTTGGGATCTCAGGCTCATCATGTGACAGGAAAAGGAGTAGGAGCCCTTGATTTCTTAAAGGGCCCATCTATCTCCAACATGCTGAATTGCCCAAGAAATCAGCTTAGTACTCATTCTCCTCATCTGGGGCTTTGAGCCCAATTTCAGAAACAAAGAATTATGAAATCGGAGTCTCTGAGGAGCTACCCTTGGCTCGGAGACTTTTGGCCTTTAAGCTGAGTTTCTAAATCACACTCAGTTGGCCATGTTCCAAGTTCCCACTTGGCTAGATCTGCCTAGAGGTAGGCAAGGGTAGCTTTCCTTGGAGCCCAGGGGTTAAGGACTGGGTGAGGCTACATTTGTGTTTCCTCTGCACGTGGGAAGACTCCACAGAGGGGCTAGAGTCTGAGCTGAGTCTTAAGAGATAAGCAGGAGAGATACTGGTGGATGAACGTTCTAGAAGTCAACAGCCCCACAACTCCAGTATTATACACATCAGATTGTGTCACATGGACATTTGTTTCATGCTCATACATAGGACGAGTAGGACAGCTATCCACCCATCACTTACATTTGTGAGCTGACTGAGGCTCTGCCATTTTTAACATTTGGCTTCAGAAATTGCCTACCAAGTCCCCTCCCCTCCAGGCTGCCCGATGGGGCAAAGAGCATAGAGAGAGCCCTTGTCACTGACTCCTGATCCAGGTCTAACTGCAAAGGGAGCTGGAAAATGTGGTCAAGTTATGTGCCCAGGGACCTTACAACAAAACATGGATTCTAAGGAATTGCCTGCTGGTTCCGCCACAATCTGGTCCATTCCTCAGGCCCTGATCCTTTGGAATAGATTAGAAAAAAAAGTAGCCAGAGGCTCAGGCAAAACACAAGAGAGACGAATGAAGTTTCTGGCACCGGGGAGCAGCAGTCTCGGGACAGACAGGCAGGTTGACTCAAGCCCATTTCATTTTGGTCAGCCAATTTCCCTCCAATGGGGTAAAGAGGCTTGGACCCCCACGATGGAGAGCGCCACCGTATCTCTCCCCGCTGATTTTGGGAAGCACAGGGAGTGTGATGAGGCTGTGCCACAGGCCAGCCATGGGGCCTCCCAGGGTAAAGCTTGGAAACCCCCTGGCTTTCCCTGGCATGGCCCTTAGCCCTTGATCCCTCCTTCTGCCCTGGCTAGAGCCCCTTTTCCTGGGCAGACTCCAGAGGCCAGACTGTCGCATGGCCTGACATGTGGGCTCAGTGCCCAGCCTGTGAGGCCACTTCGGGCTCAAGTTACTGGTAGGAGCTGATTCGGGAGCCCGGCCGGCCCTGTGGCTCTGATGGGGTTTCGCCGTCCCGCCTGCCCTCCTTGGCTGGGTGCCTGGCAGAGCTGCGCGGTATGGCCCCAGGCTGTCTGCTTTCACCAAGAAGAGGCCCTCCTCTCTGAATAGAGGAGAATCTGGGTGGGAGGAAGTGAGGTTTGGGGCTCCCTGGTCTATCCGGCCTGAGAACCCATCCCACGCCAAGGCCATCTGCCTTCCACCGACTTTCCCAAGGAAGAGAGACAAGATAAAGGGCAGACAGAATTAACACTGAACAGCTCGTTAATGATTTTATTGCAGGTTAAATAAAATGTCTCAAATAAAACTACAGGAGACCTTCTTCAACCTTACTGGGCTGTAAATATGTATTAACTCAATTACTATCAGCAATTAAGGCCTAGTTTGGGAACAGTGACCTGAGACAAAAAAGACATTATCATCCTGGGAAATGAATCCAGAATAAAAGGAATTTCTTCCACCTTAGCTAATGAGCAGCTGTATAGGGATGGAAATGAAGGCCTTTGCCTGGGAATTGCTTTCCACAGTTCATACGGGGAGAGGAGAAAAGGTTCGCCTCTATGTAAAGCTCTTGGAAGCACGTTAGGGACATTGTTGCAATGCAAATGAGGAAGACCGTTGTGTTTGGGTGGTTTATGGGTTTAGTAAAAGGAGTAACATTTCAATTAGTGGGGAAGGAATGAGAACCGGCCTCAAAAAGGCTTAATTGGCAACTTGGCTTTCCCAGGGGACTTTGAAGTAGCATCCGAGATGGAAGGTTTTCAGAGGTGGGTGGAGAATAGGGCGAGGAAAAGTTCCCGGGGTGTCGGGGGTCAGAGGGCAGATGGGGTGCTCGCGAGGTAAAACTCACCGCTACCCAAAGCCCACCCCCACCCGAACGTGGTTCCAGCCTTCAAGTCTTCTGACAATGACGACGATGACTATGATGAAGACAGCACCCTTCCCTCTCTCAAACCACCTCACTGTTTAGGACTGCAGCCCTAACCTCGCTGGTGTGGAATTTCTTTTCCCTTTTCAAGAGTCCCTTTTGCTAGGTCTCTAGGATCAGCCCAGAAAACTGGCTAATTCAACTCCTAATTGATGTGAGTTATTGGGGAGGACTCAATATTGCATACAAATGTGCAGTGTGTGTGTGTGTGTGTGTGTGTGTGTGTGTGTGTTCAAGGACTAAAGGGCCTGAACATTCATATAGGACCTCCCCTTAAGGCAAGGGATTGAACAGGTGATTGTTCAAGGTGGACCGTCTCAGATTTTGTAAGCTGCTGAAGGCCTCCGGAGCCACCCCGTGGAGGATGAGGTCTCTCTTTGCTGTTACTCGGGCATGATGCCTTCCGCAGTGTAGCTGACATTCAGGAATTGCTCTGATCTCCAGGCTTCCTGACCCATTTGAGGTTTCATTTCTCAATCTAGTCATTCACAGGACTGGTAAAAAAAAAAAAATTTTTTTTAACATGGAAGAGCCCTCTAAAGGAAATAGTAAGATAACATGCCAAGATAATTGTTTGTAATGAAGTCTGGTTGAAAATTCAAGGAACCCTATGTTTTAGTTGAAAGATAGCAGTCTGACCAGGGGGTTGGAGAGCCATCCAAACCAAGATTCTTAAGTGGTATGCTGTCTTTCTGAGCTTGGGGCAGGGGGTGTGGGGGACGGAATGAAGAACTTCCAAGGGACCCCGTGCCTTCTACGGTTCTCCTGATGTTGACTTTGGAGAAGGCAAGCCCAGCTCCCTGCCATGTGTGCATCTGTGAATGTGGACTGGGTTTTACACTAGTCCTACCAACGCACCCTGAGCTGGAAGGCACAGTAACCTCCCATTTGAAGCAATCGGTCCCAACACACAGGACCCCGGGCCAGGCTTTCTCTTTCTGTCCTCCCCTCTCCAGTGGGTGGCTTCTCCTGGAACACTGGCTCATATCTCTGGAGCCTGTGGTTTGGGAATTGCCATTAGCCAACTACAACAGAGCCTGGAGAGTTTACTTCGGGTCTAAAATGGGAAGCGGACCCACGCTCTGAGTAATGCTCGCCCCCTCAGTAGGTTCCAGCTGGCAGTCTGCGACCTCACAAGTGAAACTCTTCCCACCAGCCTTTAGCCTCAGTTGTCTGTATCGAGCGACCCCTCCCCTCCCAAGCCTCCTCCCTCGCCACTTCCTCAGAACTGGGACAAGAGGAAAATGGCGTGTGTATGCACCTGCCATGTTCCTGCATGGTGGGCAAGCTGGACCCCCACGCAGCGTCTGTGGCACACGCAATCTCCGTGCTACTATGACCAGCCCTCAGCACACCTTCTGAGTCCTGCCGGTGAGGGGACAGGAAGCCAGTTACTCACGATGTGAGGCTCCTCAGGACCTAGAAGGCATTACTGACCACACGTCTGGGGACAGTGCAGAATCCATTTTAAGTGCTATAATATGGGGCGCCTGGGTGGCTCAGGCATCAAGGGTCTGCCTTCGGCTCAGGTCATGATCCCAGGGTCCTGGGATCGAGCCCTGCATCGGGCTCCCTTCTTGGTGGGAAGCCAGCTTCTCCCTCTCCCACTCCCCCTGCTTATGTTCCCACTCTCACTATGTCTCTGTCAAATGAATAAACTAAACTAAAATAAAATAAAATAAAATAAAATAAAATAATAAATGCTGTAATATGTCCTAATATACAGTTGTAATAATACACAAACCAATAGATGCATGACACATATGCCCAACTGAGGCCCAGACCCGTGAAGAGACTGACCCTTTGCCTTCAGGGAGTGAAGGGCACAAGGGAACCCCTAGCCCAGTTGGTGCAACTGGGCTGGTGCTCCCTTCCAGTAATGCTGAGTTTCAGATTCCACTTCCCAGTGGGTTTCTGCCTTGGCCAGTGTGGAAATTAGTTGGTAAAACCTTGCAAAGGAAGAGAGCAAAAGGAAGCCAGTAAATATTCACCCCAAATCTTCCTAGGATGGATATTCAGGACATCATTACATACTCTCATATTACATACATCATTACATACTCTCATTGACAGAGCATTTTGCTTGTTTTTTCCTTACTCCTTCAAACTCCTTTATTATAATCAAAGCTGCTTCAGTGGGGCTTTGGCTCGTGTCCAGGAGGAAATTCTAATCCTAGACCATTAATTTCAAAATGCACTTTTCAGTGTCCAAAATATTTCCATCCCCAACATTGTACAACCTAGAAGAGCAAAATGGTAGAGTCTATAACCCTGTTTTTACGATGAGAAAATTGGTCTACTCGAGGTGAAGTAATTTGCCCCAAGCCACACTCCTCACAAGTGGCTCATACAGACCTAGAATCTGGATCCTCCCACACCATGTAGCCCCCCAGCCTCCAGCTGGAAATAACCTGGCTCAGCCCATGCCTCACTGTGGGAGACAGTACCCCACCTTTGGGGGACAGTTGTCCTTTGGAAAATCAGTGTTCCTTTGAGACATGAGAGTTTGGCCAGATGACTGCATGTAAGAACATTCTGGGTCCACACCCATCCAAAGTCCAGCGCACCGTCAGGGCCTCTCAGAGCCGGGGATAGAGCAGGCACCAGCCACGGGACTTTCAGTCTCCTGTTTTAAAGGAACAAGATCTGAGAAAACACGTCAGTCAGTCTGGGGTTATGGAGAGGAGACGGAAGCCCTTCATCAAGTTTTCTACTCGGGAGTTTCTCCTAGAACCAACGAGGAGAGGATGGAATCGCTAAAGGTGGAAAAGATGAGCTAATACGGGTTTTCACTGCCCAGACTAGTGTCTCGCCAGTAAAACAGATAATAGAAACTATCTCAGAGAAGAGACAAGCAACATCGAAACCCCGAAAAGAATAAGGAAGAATTACCTCCTCACAAATATCTCCAAAAACAAAAATACAAGTGACATGAAATGCGTGTTGCTTATGTCTGACATATAGCATAGGCACACATAGCAGGTGCTTTCCCTCAACATCTCCCGATATTAAAGATTTTTTGGGGAGAGAAATGAGTTCTTCTTGCACAATTCCACCTTTGCACCTACCGAGCTCAAATAGACTTCTCTGTAGAAAAATACATTAGAATCTTCGATTTGGTTAGAAACGCGTGTATGCGTGTGCCCATGCACACACCGTGCAAAACCCCGTATCTTAGTTCAAGCTCTCACCCATTTCTCCTCTGGACAATGGCAGTGGCCTCAAAACAGACTTTGCTGTCCGTGGTCTTGAGCCACTGCCTCGCTGCTGTGTGCTGGGCAGATCCGGCCACCCCTCCCCCTTTGACTGGAGACCACCCAGGGCTCTCCATTGCCTGCAAGACAGAGCCTGCGGCAGAGACGTGGAGTCCTCACCTCCCTCTGCAGTCTCAATGCTCATCAGTTCATGCTCCAACAGCATTGGGTTCTTCGTAGTTTCCTGCCCACAGCACAGGGTGTCTCTCCTCTATGACTTTGCTCACAGTAGAACCTCTGTCAGGAGCCCAACTGAGAACCCATCCTACCTTAACACATAACCCACCTACCTCCTTCTCGTCCCCCCGCAGACCTCAAGTACATCTTCACCTAGCATTCAGAATGTCTACGTCTACTACTAGTCTTTTTTTTTTTTTTTTTTTTTTTTTACTTTCTATTGGGGAATAATCTATGTCAAAAACTGCCCAAATCTTCAGTATGTTGAAGGCTCACCAACACCAAACAGCACCCAGAAAACAAACAGCCGTTGTAATTTGGAGGTCAGAGGCGGAGTTTTGCTCATCTTTGTAAACTCAGCGCCAAGCGCGTGGCGGGCCTGCAGCCTGGACCCCACAAGTGGTTGCCGAATGAATCAGTGACTGGTTACCTGCTTGACTCATTCACCTTTTCTACCAATTTCCACTTGACCCGAGTTGCCCAAAGGATAAGTGAGGATTTCTTGCCCACGCTTTGGGAGCCCGAGCTCTGAGTCTGAGTGAAGACGTGCTCCGGTTGGGAGTAGCCGGATGGAGAGAGAGGCCTGTCCGCTGTGCCTCAGACCTGGGCTTGCGACTTGGTGAGATCCAAGGCCCGGCCACCAGAGAGGACCAAAGTCTTTTCCCTCCTTAGACTTGAGGTGATCTCCTTGGAGTCTCCTTAGACCTGAGCTGCCAAAGCAACTCAAAGTACTCACGTCGATGAAGAACAGAAGTCACTGGAGAGTCACGCATTTCTGCCCGTTTGCGTCTGATCTGAGAAGAGGAACAAGTGGCTTTTCCTTCTTCCACTCTCAGCTTCAGTGTCACCCTAACTCAGAGAAGAGGAACAAGTGGCTTTTCCTTCTTCCACTCTCAGCTTCAGTGTCACCCTAACTCAGTGACGGGCCTGTGTAAGTAACTGTGACACGTGTCGCACAGAGTGGACGCTCCCAAAATGTTAATGTCCTCATCTCCGCGCTTCTCAGTCAAGTTCACAGCAGGAAGTCATACACCTACCGTTTATTCGGCACTTACTACGTGCCGGGCACTGAGCTCCATAAGAACTAACATATATGATCACACTCGCTTTTCAAAGCTACTCTGCTAAGTAGATGATATTACCCTCGCTTGACAGATGAGAAAACCCGGCGAATGTAGCTGGAGTTTGAGCCCATAGCTTTGATTCCACGGTCAGTGACGAGAACCACTATTCCCCAGCATCAGGGCTCGGCTCTGCATGCGCTGGGTCCCTGCTTCTGATGAGATCAACAGTGCTTAGTGAGAATCTTGACCGAGACGACTCTCTGAATGAAACCTTGAACCTGGGAACTCCCACTGACCAGATCTACCTCTGGTTGGGCCTCACGAAGGACTGAAAGCAGGTCCATTGGATGGCTGACTCCATAGTCCCAGTCTCCCTGCTGGGAACTCATTTGAGGTCACCCAGGACTGCTGCCTGAATTCTTATGGTGGGTTTTTTCCTGAGGAGTCAGAGCTCCTCATTTGTGTCCATTCAAGGCCTGATTTTGAAAGAAGTGTTTGGGGGAGGTTCATAGTACCCCATGCCCTACTTCCCATGGCAGCCAGGGGAGACAGGTCCTTCCAAAATGGAGGAGAACTGTCTCCCAAAGGAGCATTCTGGAGATCAGCTGGGATTTCCTCAGCAAAAAGCACAGCAGCAGAGCGAGTATCCTCCTACCTGGACTGAATGAGGGCTCCTTGCAGAGGGACATGTCGTCCTAGACAGCCCAGGGAAGAGACATTCTTCAAACCCTCTTCAGACTGATGACCGGGCCAGGCAGCCTGGCAAATGTGCACCAGCATCCGGGCCCAGGCCATGGCCCGAGGACAGACACAAAGCCACCCTGTTCCCCAGCCAGACCTCTAACAAGCCACTCCTGCTGCCCACTGCTCAGACGTCCCCTGTTTACATTCTACTCAGCCGCCAGACCTAATCCCTGGGCTCCGGATCTGCACTTAATCCTGTTTCTGTATATCCTCTAGATCAATACGTGTTAATAATAGTCATCACCGTGGGTAAGAACCGTGTCTGAGGACTTTGGAGTCCTCCAGGTTTGGTGCCAACAGGAGAAAATATGGAAAAGGAAACCCAAACATTTACAAACATTCCAGAATGTTTAGTTCAGCCTGCCCCACATAAATATGAGACAGTCCAGGAGATACTAATTTTCCTGAGACTCGCTTATTTTGTCCCAAATAAAGTTTGGCTTAAAAAAAAAAAAAAAACGCCCCAAACGCAAAAAAAACCCCAAGTCACCAGTTTCTGCTCCTCTCTCGCTTCTCTGGGCCACAAGATCTTTTCATGTAGTTTGCTTCAACACTATTGTATTTCTTCTGGGCTTTGAAACTGAGCCCCTCTCTTTGATGGATATTAGCAAAACGTGCTTTCGTGTCTCCCTAATGAACTTTCACTTGGAAAATACCCCAAACTAGGAAGATGCTAGAAGTGTAACGATATTTTGTTTAAAGCAAAGAGAGACGCTGTCTTCTGGTCCCCTCCTCTTTGGTCCGCCCCAGAGGAATAATCAGCCAAGAATCACAGATGGGATCATTTACAGTTTTACTTTCAAGCTCCCCCGCCCTTCCAGACTGTGTTTATTCGGTCAAAGTCTTCAGACCCACAGGGTGGGCCTCCCGACAGCCCCCTCTTGCCGGCTCTCAGATACCATGACTGGGATTTAATCTGTGCTGGTCTGTCAGAAAGCGACTGATGGAGAGGCTTCTTTGTGACGCTGGTGGTAAACCTGAGGGGACAGAAGAGTCCAGACGTGGAGCCAGTATTCTTCAGGGGACCCATCGGCCCTGGCCTGGAGGAGCCCAGGACGGCAGACCCGCAGTAATTACTGGCTAAACAAAGGGAAAATCCACCCAAAATGGAAGACGGCTTGGCGCCGGAGTGAAAACCCCCTTTAGTGGGAGTGTTATTTATTTATTTACTTTAACAATTGAAAATATCCTGTGGGGAACGGCTTTCTAAAATCTAATCACATTAATCTTCAAAGTAAAACTAAGACTGGAGGAAACAAGTGAGCGACGAAACTTAAAGCCATTCGACCTGCGGAGGTTGGCTGTTTCCTCAGGGAGAGATTAGCGAAAATGATTAGTATTTTCGTGAACAAAATTGGGTGAAGCCAGACAGGTTACCGCAGACCCAAGACAACTGTCGAGAGCACCAACTTCTCAGTGTGACCTAATCAGAAAAGGAGTGGGTTGGGCCTCAGGAAGCCTGTGTTCTCCTTGCTTGGTGTCTTACCAGTTGTGGAGGCTTGGCCAAGTCTTTGCCTTCCAACTTCTACTTTCCCGCTTCTTCCTCTATAAAATGGGGACATCCAGGTTCTGGACTTCAAGCAAGGCCATGAAGGTGACAGTACTGCGGGATCCATAACATGTGACCGTATATGATCACCCACCCTTGGTGTGTGGACTCCAGAAGCAGAGATTCCCTCCTTCATCAAGGTCACCCTCCGTCATCATTCCTAACTCCTCAGTTCGGAGGTTCAAGTTTTCTCGCCCCTGTGCTTTTGCTCAGATTATTGGCTCAGCTTGGAAGGCCTGCCCCCCATTTCCTCTTCTGTATTTCCCAAATCCACTCTTCTCTAGAGGAGGCTCAGTTCAAACGTTAACTCCTCCATATGCCTTCTCTGATTTTCCTGCCCGCCCCTTGTACAAAATGACCACACCCCTTCCCAGTTCCTGCAGCACCGGTCTCCTGGGACCTTCGGCCTCCCTGTCTCTGTTCTGTCATTTCTGTCCATAATCTGAGCTTTCCTACCATTTTGCTCAAGTGTGGGGGCTGTGTCTGTTGTGTTTCAGGACAGAGCCAAGCACGCGGCCATGCACCCAGCGGGCACTCACTATTTGCTTCAGAAATGAGAACTGCTGTTGTGACATTCTTTACCTGGATTTTGTTGAAAAGCAGCTACAGATCAGATCGTCCTCGTTCTGCACAGAGCTGTGTTCTCACTCTGCAGTCACCACGGCTCCGTGTCTCAGTTAATTCATGCTGTGCCAAGGCAGCCTTGCCTGTATAACTAAACAATAAATATACAACATAAATGTAATCTGTCTGATCAGGTAGGAAAAAAAGACCAGCAAGCTGTGTGCACCGAGGGCAGCCAACCACATAGACTCAACGCAGAACTCATACAGCATCTCATAAATCAGAGCCCTGGCAGAAAACAGCATCGCGTGTCCAGGTCCAGTCCCAGGCGAGGTGGAGGGAGGTGGGGGGCGGGTGGTGCTATAGTGATTGAGTGACGGTCTTGTTCCCATTTCAGAAATGTTACAGTGGCCTCTGGAAGGCTGTTTATGGAAGTCCTTTCTGGGGACAAGAGGCAGTCCGAAATACGTAGCTTAGATGTTGAAACATGGTCATTTCTGAAATATTTTAGTAGCTTTGGGACAATGAGACAGAATATTTATAATCTGTATGGTCTCAGGAATGCCTTAAAACCTCCCAAAGTGGAGTAAACATCAGCCCCCCTGGTGTCCTGCTTCTCCCAATAGTGAGCACTGTGGCTGGCAGAGAGACCCACAAAACAATACGTTTTAAGCCACTGAAGTACCAGGAGACTGCACAGCAAATCTATTTCAAAAACTAAACATGCTGAGTTTATGTACTCTGCAAAAGAAAGGGACACAAGACAGTTAGAAATGATGGGGGACGATAATAAACATGAGTTGAAGCAACTTGAAAGGGAGCCAGGCTGTCTGCTGCTGCTGAAGCATGACTAGAGGGCAGAGCACGAGACCCACAGTGGGGACCTCAAGGCTGTGCTTCCGAGCTCCCAAGGCTTGGCGGGGGGCGGGGAAGGAGCGCAGCCTCAATGGCCTTGCTTCCCGGTACCCTGGCCAGAGATTAGGGTGAGGTCTATGTTTAAAGTCCACCAGAGACAAGATGGAGGGGAATAAATGGGGGCTTTGGAAACAGCAAGCCAGCTGGGGTCGTCGATGGGTTAGTTAACTTCTTTGAGACCGTTCATGGGAACAGGTAAGCAGAGTTTACAGAAGAGAGCCAGTGATGGTCCCAGAGCCTGGCCACGTTGAACAGACGGCATCCGCCTCCTCATTTCCATTTCTCATGATCTTTGCTATTTGCAGGGTTGCTATGCAGATCGAATTAGGATGTATATGGACACACATGGACAAATCCAAACAAGCATAGGGGATTCTTAAGACCACTCATAAGTCTTTCTAAGAAGTGGAGAACACCATGCGAGGATAGAGGTGGAAGCAGGGATTGGAGGGATGTGGCTCAAGCCAAGGATGGCCGGTCGCCGCCAGTAGCGAGGAAGAGGCAAGGAAGGATTCTCCCCTAAGTCAGAGGGAGTGTGGCCCTGCAGACACCCGGATTTCAAACCGCTAGCCTCAAGAACTGTGGGAGAATGCATCTCTGTTGGTTAAGCATTTGGTCTGTGGTGCTTTGTACGACGGCGCCAGGAAACAAATACAGACAGGTTCTTCTTCCCTGTTTAGTTTACATTTGAACATTTACCCTGTTAGACCCCCCCCAAACTGCAGAATGGAGCTCTACCCAGAACAAGGCTCACATTTCATGTTTTATTTCTGCAGAGCTTTGCCATTATGTTAGCAACCTCTCCTGAAATCTCATTAGGGAACTGCTTATAACATCTTGGTCCTTCTAGAACCACCCTAAGCAAGAGGTCTGCCTGGTCCTCCCAGGAAATAAATATTCTTGGGCCAGCTAAGGAGGAAGCAGCATTTTGCAGAAGGGGTGGGCTGGGATGGAGGAAGAACCCCATAATACACTATTGAAGAGCCTACAGAGGGTTTGTCACTGCCCCCTCTCCTTTAGCCTAACAGAAAGAGGGTCTGTGGAGCTTTCTTCCAGTTCTGTTCACCAACAGACACTAAATCTACCTTGCGTTGTACTGAACCAAGAGGTCTACGCACTGAATCCGTGGAATGAGCCCTGCGCTAGGTGTCAAGGACCTCGTTCGTGATCCATTCTTGATTTTGCAACTCACCAGCTCTCCCAGACTCATCCATAAAATGGGGAGACCGCATCCCTGCGGGGTGGTCCTGGGCCACGGTGACAAAAGCGTGGATGTGCGTGTAAAATCATGAAGTGCCGTGCAAATGGTGAGTGGTGAAATCATTATCACCCTCATCCTCCACCAATTGTCAGCGCCTGCAGGGTGGGGATCCTCCAAGAGCACCAGGAAAACTGTATCCAAGTGTCCAGCTGGAGAAAGAGGAGTCAGCTGCAGTGCCTGATCCTCTGGTATGGGTTGCCCTGGGGGAGAGCAGTTGAGATGAGCTCTCCCGGTGGGTAATAAAATGAGGCTACGTAGGGAGGAAGCAGGATGTATAAAGCCCAGGAGCCTGATCTGTTTCTGAGATCAAACAGAGCAGCATTGTACCGGGGTGTGGAGCTGATGTCAGCGTCTAGAATGCTGGTCGGAATCGCCCTGGTTACGCAGCTGGACCGGAATAAGGCAAGTCTGTATCTGAACTCATTAATTTTTACAACCAACTGAACTGTTCTGCCTTTTTTTGGGGGGGGGGGTGTTCGGGGAGGTGGTGCAGGGGCAGAACAAGGGAAGGAAGGGAAAAGGGAGGGGCTAGTATGTATGGAACAGGGGGCTTCCCACCAGCAGACACTATCTCATTATTCCCCCAGCAAACTCTAGCTTCAAACCTCCAGCCCCCTGGACAGCTCGGCAGAGCGGCTGCAGCAAGGGGAGAACCAAGAACGCCAATGAAACGTAAGGATAATTAGAGTGGCACAAGCCACTCCTAGGAGTTCGAGTTATGTCAATGTTTCCATTATATGCCTCACTTTTTGGGGTTTATAACGGAGCTATAAAAACTCACGCCAGCTGAGAATTTGGCAGGCCAGGTCGCAGCAAAGGAGGGACTGTTTTTTAATTCAATTCAGCTGCTTGTAACTTGGGGTGGGGAGCACGTCGTACATTTGGACGAGTGGAAGGGGCTGGTTTCAAGTACTGAGCGCTATTACTGTCTGATCCCCACACCCTCCTACTCCTCCTACTGTCTCCTTTGTGCTGTCACCAAAGAAACAGCATTATATAAACACATCCCACCAGCTTTCTGAGGAGGGAATCCATAGCCACTCTCCCCAGTGCCTCGGATTTTCTCCATCCCTCGGGAGGAGACAGCTCAATCCCCTTCCAGCAAAGGTGCAAACCATTTCACCCAAACCACTACACCAAAGACTGTCAAGCCTCTGCAAGTGAGCTGTTTAGTGGGAGAGCTATTCCAGACAAATCCCAGTGCTGGGGGCCTCTCACATTGTCGTCACGGGCTTTGACTCAGCTGATAAGTATCATTCCCATCTTATAGGTGGGTTTGTTGGCCTCTCAAGCACAGAGTTAAGAGAGTTTCCTCCATGTTTTATCCCACGGTCTCTGATTCCATTGAAGTCCCCAAATCCCATAGGATCTTTAACAATCCAGTGCATAGGCTGCCCCCACCATGAAGCTTTCTGTGATTCTCCTGCTAGAAGTTCTCGCTCTCACCTTTGGTCTCCTGTCTGCTCTTTTCCTATAAGACGTATATCATTTGACTACTGTGTTATAGTTGACCGATCTGGGCACGTTTTATTTCCGTACCATGAGCCTCTTCTGACAGAGTCCCGAGCTTATTAATCTCTACCTGCTCCAAAGTGCCAAACTTTGAGTGGGTGCCAAGCCAGATGAACTCTGCTCAGATAGTATGGGCAGAATTAATCACTTAAATAATTAATAATGACATTCAGAAGCCAGGTGGCTGATAGCAGAGGTACAAGAAGAGCTCAGAACAGATAGGGACTTATCAACTCTTTCTTCCTTAATAGAAGGGAAGACAGAGGAAGAAATAGATTGGTAGGAAGGTTTAATTAGAAGGGTGAAACTACAGGTCATTGGAGAATACCACGGACTTATAAGCAGGAAACTTTAGTTGGAATCTAAGCTCCACCACTATAGGTCACCTTCATTTTCCTGAGCCTCAGGGTCTCCATCTATAACATGGGGTCAATATGACCTATGCCACCAAACATCACATAACTGTAGTAGGTTGTATCAGTTAAGAGTGTGTTGGGTTGCAAGTAACAACAAATGGATTACAGTGGTTTTGATAAACAAGAGCTTATTTTTCTCACATAAGAACAAGTGGAGGTAGGCAGTTCAAGGTGTAAACCTCAATGATGCCTTAGGAGATCCAGGTTCTTCCTGTATTTCTGTCCTAACATCCTTGCCATGTTGGTTCTCTTCCTCACGTTTGTCATCTCTTGGTCACAAGATGACTACTGTAGTTTCCGCAACATGTACACATTCAAGAAGAATGGACGGGGGCAGAAGCCTTTCTTCTTGTGAGTCTTTCTCAGCCAATTCACCTTCACGTCTCTTTAGACACCGTGGGCCACTCACCCACCTTCAAATTGATCAGTTGAGATGGGGAGTTCGATTGCCGTGACTTACGTAGACCCATCATTACATATCACCTGGTGCTGAGGTAGAGACAAAGCAAAGATCTTTCTGTGCTACCAGATCAATTCAGCAGGCAAGAAGGATGGCAGTTGGGTGAGCAACCAACAGGGTCTCATGGTAAAACATGATACAGCTGAGCTCCTCAGAGTGTGATCCCTACATTGACAGCCTTAGCAGCATCTGGGAACTTGTTAGAAAGGCAAAGCGGGGACGCCTGGGTGGCTCAGTTGGTTGGGCAGCTGCCTTCGGCTCAGGTCGTGGTCCCGGGGTCCTGGGATCGAGTCCTGCATCGAGTTCCTTGCTCAGCGGGGAGCCTGCTTCTCCCTCTGCCTCTGCCTGCCTCTCTGTCTGCCTGTGCTCACTCTCTCTGACAAATAAATAAATAAAATCTTTAAAGAGAAAATAAAAAGAAAGGTAAAGTGTCTGGGGGTACCTGGGGGGGGTGCTCAGTTCGTTGAGTATCCAATCCTTGACTTCGGCTCAGGTCATGATATCAGGGTCATGGGATGGAGCCCCATGTTGGGCTCTGTGCTCAACATGGAGTCTGCTTAGGATTCTCTCCCTCTCCCTCTCACCCCACCTCCAAACCCTGCTCTCACATGTATGTGCTCTCTCTCTCAAAAAAAGGAAAAAAGGAAGGAGGAGAAAGGACAGGATAAGAAAGGAAAAGAAAAGAATAGAAAAGTGTCTGGCTTCACCCCAGACCTGCTGAGTCAGAAATTCTGGAATGGGGCCCAATAAACTGTGCATTAACAAGCCCTCAAAAGGCTTCTGATGCTCACTCAGGTTTGAGAACCACTGGGATAAAGTTGAGAAAAACTTAGCAACCAAGTTGGAGATTCAATGATATTAATGAAAGGTGTTCTTCATCAAAGCTCTCCTCTGGGAAGAGGGAAAGGAAGGAAGGGAAGGAGAAGCAGCTAACCTTTGTTGAGTACCTACTCAAGGTGGGCAACGTCCTTGGTGCCTTCACCTGTCTCTTCTCAGTTAATCTGAACAAACCCCATTTTCACAGATGAAAGGTTAAGTGACTTGTCCAAAGTTATTCAGCTGATAAATGACTTAGCTCAAAATCAAATTTTGGTCTGATTCCAAGCCAGTGGGCTTCCAACTACTACACCTAAAAGGAAAGAGTCCTGATAAACTTAGAAAGACTCAATTTATACAAAGTATAAACTCATTGTTCCTTTACTGGGCATTCAGAGCCATCTACTCTTTTGTTCTGATCTATCTTCCAGCCTTACCTTCACTTCATCTCCCCTCTCCCCCACTTCCATACCCTTATCCTGGCTCGGAGCCATGTCAACACCTCCCCTTTCTTGGGCTTGCCATGCAGCTTCAAGGCCTCAACTCGCTCCTGCTCTCTATAATGTCCTCCCTTCCCTTTTCTGCCTGTTGAACTTTATTCTTTGTAAATGATTAAACAACTAAAACTGACCTTTTATGTGTTCATGGTATAGTTCATGAAACCAACTTGGCATTCAATGATTGTGTAAAAAAATGGATGCAAGAATGCCTACTTTGAATTCTTTTCCTATCCAAGAGGCACCTCCAAGTTTTTCTCTCTAACCCACCAGCATTTTGCTTGCATTTCTGATTTCTCAATCTGTCCTGTGATAAGATGGTATGTATGCCTCTGTTTCCCAGGCAATGTGTGAACTCCCAAAGCCAAGGTGTAGTCTCACTCATCTCTATCCTCCATAGCAGCCAGTACAGGGTCTTACACTTAGTAAATGCTCAAAAACCACACATACAGGATGGAACAACATAACATGAAATGTACACCTGTACATTTCAAAGAACTCAAACAACTGTATTTTTCAATTAGCTGATGAATCCTACCATTTTTAATGGACAAAAGCCTATTTCATACTAATGCTGTTGATGGAGGAGCAAACCTTTCCTTTGGATCATTCTAGTAGATTTTACCTTGCCCAGTGCTTAGCTAATCCAATTCTGAGACTACAGCGTCACTGCTGGATGTTGAAATGGAGCCATTTTGGGAAGCTGAGCGTAAAACCTCCCAGTAGGAGTTATTTACGCACCTGCTGGATTGCCTATAATAAATGATACTGGCCAACTCATGGTGTGATCTCCTAGCACTCTGTACTCTGGCCATTCCCTCCCTGCCTGCATTTACTGGATAACTTCCAAGAACGTTTGGAAATTAAATCTATTTTGCAGCCTCCAGAAAGTATCAAGGGACAACTTTAAAAGTGATACTGAGCTGTAGATAATTACATTTATTTTTTTTTAATCCTTAAAGAATACCTTTTTATAAGTTCTGAGTGTTGGGGCATGGACAGTGAGGGTTAGAAGGAGGGATCAGAGAGAAAATATGAAAGTGGTTGCTAAAATCTGGCACTTTCTAGGCAGAAAATAGCATAGGTTGAAAGAAAGTTTATAAACATAAATATCAAAAAAGGCAGAATAATATATTCAATTACCCTGTCACTCTTGTCTATCTCCTTAGGCATTCTTCAGCATTTTCTGGATATTCATTCCACATAACTAACCAGTAAGGACTTATTGAATATCTTCTATACCATGGGCCCTGCCTATGAGTTGCAAAAAGAGAAAGAACACCAAAAGAATGACTGCAATTTTTTTAGCTTTTAAGAACTTAAAAATGCTTTTAAATACTTGATCTCATTCAATCGAATCTCACTGCACAGATGAGTAAACTGAAGAACATATGAGCAGGACCATATGTTTATAGGTAAACTGAGTCAGCGCCCACACATACACAGGACTCTAAGTCCTGTGCTCTTCCATCTCTAACCCTCTGCCACAAAGACAAGGACTGTTTTTAATAAATGCATAGAATATAATATACACTCCCACAATATGATAAACTCTAGAAGATGTCTTACAGACTCCTGAACAAAAAAGAAACAGAGTTAAAAAAAAAAAAAAAAAGCAACAGAGTTAAATGTTAAACTTCTTCCACACAAAGTCCCCACTGAAATGACCCAGAGAGGAATAAAAAAGAAAAGCTTTAGGGAAAGGAAGGACAAGTACAGGACAATATGGCTTTTGCATGGTAGAAAATGTGGTGTCATCCTGTCCAACATGGTGCAGATGGGACCAGGTTAAAAAAAACACTGAGGGGCATCTCACCATTCCACCTCCTGGGAAACAGCAGTGCTTACAGGAAGTAAATGGCAGGGAGACTATGAGAGCCCCACCAAACCTGATGGGCCCCCTTGCAATTATCAGTGTTTAAGGGTCAGAGGCAGCAATGGCAAGGGTGCTGGCTCAGAGGAGACAAAATTTACAAGAGCATAAAAGACACTCAAAAAGCCATAGCTAATTAAAATTTTCATTAAAGTCAATAAGGAAGGGGCACCTGGGTGGCTCTGTTGGTCAAGCATCTGCCTTCGGCTCAGGTCATGATTCTAGGGTTCTGGGATGGAGCCTCTTGTTGGACTCCCTGCTCAGCAGGGAGCCTGCTTCTCCCTGCTTCTCCCTCTCTGCTCTCTTGCTATATCTGTCTCTCTCAAATAAATAAATAAATAAAATCTTTTTAAAAATAGAAATGTCTTAAAACATCATAAAGAATAGAATGGGCACTGCAAAAAGTCAAAATCATTGACACAGTAAAGAAATTTGAAAAACTGCCATGGAATGAGGAGGAAAAAGACAAGATGATTGAAATAATGAGAGAAAAAATGTTGTACTTAAAGAACATATAATACAGAAATCATAGATCAGAAATGTTCTGAAAGAAAGAGAGAGAGAGAGAGAGAGAGAGAGAAAGCAGAATAAATAAAACAAACAAAATAAACAAAAATATAAAAGAAGAAAACTTTCCTGAGCTCATGTATCCATAAGGATCCATCAGTCTCCTGTGACAGAAATGCAACACCAAACTTAAAAGAGTCTGGGACATACAATTTTTATTCCAAGCAGCCATGTGCCCATATGAAAATCAAGAATTATGTTAGTAAGTAGGAAAATATGGATTGGGGGAACCACTACCAACCTCTGCCATAACTGAATAAAACATGCATATTTGCAGATCAAAAGATCTCAGAGTACTCAGCAAAATTACCTGAAAGACTTCAACTACAAGATACATTTAAGTTCAAGAACAATAGAAGAATTTCACATTATCCAGTCAGGGGGAAAAAAAAAATGCAGGCTAGCCTCAGTCCTATAACAACCATGAGATGATAATTGTGACACACCTATAGTTTTGAGCGTAAAAGTTGCCAGTCAAGAATTCTGAACTCATCCAAGTTGTCATTCATGTCTAAAAAAAAAAAAAAAAGGAAAATTTTCAGCTACTCAAAGACTCCTAAAAAGTACATCACTCACATGTCTTCTGGAAAAAAGTACTTAAATTATACTCTCACCAATTGAGAAATAAATTAAAGTAAGAATGGAGAAGTTTTGGTGAAATAGACCCCTCAAGGTGATCTCTAAAAGCAATTAAATAAGTAATTTTTAAAGTATTACTGAAAATGAGTTTTTAAATACAAACAATAATTACTGAAAAAGAAAAAATGTTAAAAAATAATTACACAATAAAATAGGTATATAGTCATCAAAAATCAATGAATATACACTTATGTTTTATGCCTTTCATTGTTTGTAAATTTTACCTCAAAGGGGGGGGAAAACTGCAAACAATTATGAAACTCTGGTTAATGATATTTGTGCTGAAGTATTTAGGGGAAAATACTCTGACATCTTCACTTTACTTTAAAATGTATTTTTTAAAAAAAGGGGGTTGAGGGGCACCTGGGTGGCTCAGTGGGTCAGGCCTCTGCCCTCGGCTCAGGTAATGGTCTCAGGGTCCTGAGATCAAGCCCCACATCGGGCTTCCTGCTCAGCAGGGAGCCTGCTTTTCCCCCTCTCTTCTCTGCCTGCCTCTCTGCCTACATGTGATCTCTGTCAAATAAATAAATAAAGTCTTTAAAAAAATAAAAAATAAAAATAAAAAATAAAAAAGGGGGTTGAATGGATAGATACATGATAAAGCAAGCAAAGTAGAATGGTAATAGTGGAAATGAGATGCTGGGTATATGAGTGTTCACTGTAGAATCTTCCAACTTTTCTATAGTTTGAAAATTTTTATAAAACAATATGTTGGAAGAAAAAGTAATACTTGGGTCTAAAATCCCAGATTACATAAATAAAATAGGGAACTGAGTGAAATAGGGCAGAATGGGGAAAATAACAGTGTGTTTGTTTCTTAACCTTACATAGAAGGCAGTTGATAGCATTTTTTAAAATTAGGAACTAAAAAAGTATAGGTTCCTATACATATGTTTTAAATTATCAAGGCAATTCAAATAGAATTTAAAAATAGGACCTGTACATTCCATATCACTAACAGGAAAAAGAAAGAAGAAAAACAAAAAAGAAAAAAAAAATTAAGCAAAGAACACAAACTAGTTTAAAGAAACAGAAGCATAAGCGACTTGACAAAAGTGAAAACTAACATAGTAACCATGACAATAAATATAAATGGCTTAAACTCCTGTATTTGAAAAACTAAACTTGTCAACATGCTTTCCCAAGACAGCACCTAGAACAAAGAAAGAAAAGTATCAAAATAAGGGAAGATGAACTAGCAAATATAGCACACACGTAAACACACAATCTATAAAGAAATCAGGATCACAATGTTTTCCATCCAAGTAGAACTTAAACGATAAAGCCTAAGTGAAATTTAGATAAATCCTGAAAAAGTGAGCAACTCACAAAGAAAACATAAATGTCATGAACTTTTATATGCCACAATAATATACAATAAAAATAAATAAAGTAAGAATTCTTAGACATTCAGAGGAAAATTAATAGAAATGTAACAGTAACGGGAAGCTTTAAGACTATGTCTTTGATAGCTCGGAAAGGTAATATGCATACAATAATATAACAGTAAGTTAGGAAGCACTCCAGGTATGTTTCAATCAGTATAGAGTTGATCAAGACAATAACTTTGCTCAGTTTAGAAGCTACATTTTTCTTAAAGAAAGCATACCACATGCAAGTTTCTTTGGCATCACATATGTGCATTTACACTTGGCCTATGTTGTCTACAAGCCCCATCTGCATATGTGCTGCCAACAAACCACTCTCTACATGGGGGATCCAGCAAGACTCAGGAGCTATAAAGGCTAGAGAGGTTTCCATTGTTGATTTAGAGGAAGAAGCAATGGTATGGGCTCTAAGAACTGGAAAAGATTTCTTGTAACTATTAAACTCTGAGATATTTCAAAGCAATGGGTCCTAGTAAAAGATCAGATGATAGAATGAGCCAGTTCAAGGTCTTCCAAGCCAGTTTTGGTTCCCTAGGTCTAGATCCTGCTTCCAGAAACAGAAATGACAGAGATGGGAAGAGGAGAAAGGTGAAGGGAAAGTTGATAGATGGACATGAAGACATTCTGAATTTGCAGTAATGACAAGATAGCCCACTGGAGATACTTTGGAGGCTGTTGGAAATGTAGGACAGGATCTGGGTTGGAAATGTGGATTGGAGAGTGCCGTCACCAATGTCAGTTAAAACCACACCATTCAAGTTAATGGCAGAGGGGCGCCTGGGTGGCTCAGTGGGTTAAGCCTCTGCCTTCAGTGCAGGTCATGATCTCAGGGTACTAGAATCAAGCCCCACATCAGGCTCTCTGCTCAGTGGGGAGCCTGCTTCCCTCTCTCTCTCTCTGCCTGTCTCTCTGCCTACTTCTGATATCTCTATTTCTCTCTGTCAAATAAATAAATAAAATCTTAAAAAAAAAAAAAAAAAGTTTCTGGCAGGGAGGATTTTGGATTAGCAAAGCCCACGAAAGCCAGATGATGGAGACAAGGGAAGCCAGGCAGAGAATTCTGTGCATGACATCGTAGGCAATATAAAGCCAACAAAGGTTTTGGATCAGGAAAGTAGTTCTAATTACCAGGAAATTTCTACTTTGAAGCCCAGTTTTGCCCCACTATATCTCTGTCAGCGGCTGGTGTTTCTTCTACCCTATGGGGTAACACAAAATTCATCTGCTCCTTCTTCTACATCTCAATAGAGGGAAAAGCAGAAACAGCGTTTAATCTTCATGCATTAACAAGCCTAGAAAGAGAAGACACAACGCGCTCTGAGAAAACCACATTAATCATCAACCCAGGAAACGGGAACACTCTACAAAACCATTGCTATAAATTCAATATTTACATAAAAATCTGGACATTCCAGTTGTTGTTACCACAGGGAAGGGAAAACACGTAAAGCCTCCAGAAAGAGAAACCCTCTTGCTACCTAGACTCACCGATTCATATTGGAGGGCCACATTCTCCTTTCACAGAGAAGAGGATGAAGTTTCCAAAAGACAGTCGGCATCTTGATCAATAGCATGTCCACACAATTTACAATTCCCACCTGACCCTTCCCACGTTGGAGCTGAAGAAACCATAGCCCCAAGGGCACAAGGACCTGTCTGATGTCACGCAGTCGGTAAGCATCTGAACTAGTTGTCAAACCCAGTTTGCCCCACCACTCAGCCATACACACCGACCCAAGCACACCAGACCCCCAGAGAGGACAAAATGAAAAAAATGGCTGCATTGTCCGAAGAAGCAAACCCATGCAAATCTTATCTGTTCTTTGGCAAGATGAAAACCCCAGATGATGGAGGAACAACATATGCTCAACTGGGGTTGAGGGGAAGCCACTGGGACCCTCCTTATAATTTCTGTGGAAGAGATAGCATCTGCCAGCCTCCCGCCCAGGGACCTTACTACAAATATGGTTGGGCTGGAGCCCAGCCAGACTTCCTGGATCAGACTCTCAGGGTCCTAGAACCTGAGTTCCTCAAAAGCACCCCCCCCCCAAGTGAAATCTCACTCGGAGTCGAGTAGGGGAGCCTCTGGCTCTAGATTCCGTGAATCCAGATCTTGTCCCCAAGGCGGGGTGGGGGGGGGGGAAGATCAGACAGGAATCATCCTCCCGCCTTCAGTCCCCAGGCCCTCCCGTGCCCTTCTTGGCCCCCCACTCGTCGCTCAGCTCAGCTCAGCCCGAAATGAGTCCTCCTGAAGGACATCCATCTGCCATTTTAATCTCTAAAACCTGTCATAAAAGCAGCTCTTCTCTCCTAATGAGGTAATTGGTGCCATAATGCCATTAGGAAAGTGCCCCTGGTGTGCGGCTCAATTAAGAAAGGTGTATTAAATGATTTACATTTCTTTATTTAGCTGAAACACGGGTTCTAGACTTGCTAAGTAATTTAAGGTTAATGAGCCAGAGTATGGGGCTCATTTAATTCTGTACTGTAGCTTTCTGACTGATACGTTGTGCTTCCTCACCCCAGTGTCCAACTTTTCTTCTCCTAATGCTGGAGACGGAGAGAGAGAGAAAAAAACACAGGCAGAAAGGAAAACCTACGTAAAGACTGCTTCTCAGCCAGTGTGGCAGAGCGACCTTCCAAAGGGACAGGACTCTCTGTGTTAACTATTGACTTTGCGGGTTTATTCTGGGCTTCAGCTAAACCAAAACGCCAGATGGACGCCAATATGAAGGGCCTGGTTGCAGTGTTCCTGGCCCGTGAGATCTGGGGTCTCCAGGGAGGCTCGGGGAAGGTCTAAGGGGTAGGCCGACAGGGCCAGAAGTAGCAGTAGTGACTCCAGAAAACTCACTGGAAATGCAGAGATCCATGCCCTACTCCACACTTATTAAACCAGAATCTGGAGTTATTAGCAAGACCCTTTAGCACTCCTGATGCACTTTGAAATGTGAGAAGCACTGGTCTGGATCCTTCCAGAATAAATCAGAACTTCCCAGGCCTCCTTGGGAGATTTACCCACTAGAAGCCAGCCCATGCCTACCCTCATGGCAGCATTTCTCTTTTCTGAAATGTGACACCATCCTCATAGGAGAAAAAAACTTTTTTTTTTTTTTTTTTTTTTTTAAGAAAAGTTCCCCAAGTAACAGAAAAGACCAAGAAAGAGTTCTGGACATAAAAAGTTCGAAAGCCCACATTTCATTTTACTCACATAACCACCAATCTCTCCTGCATCACACCCAAGGGCTGCTGCTCTGTCTCTGCCAAGCCACAATTACATGAAAAGCCAGGAGAAAAACATTCTTTCTGACACAGGAGAGCCAGGAGACCAACCTTCCAAGCTCACGGAATCACAGCGTGTGGGAACTGGAAGGGGCCTCAGAAGTCCCTTCCTATCCCTTGACCCTACAAAACAAGACATCCTACAAAACAAGTCCCTTCCCACTCCTTCACCCTACAAATAAGACACACAGGAGGCAACTGATTTGTTCGAGCAACCTCGGCCCATGAGTGGCATGGAGCCGTCTGGGCCTGGGCCCAGATCCCTTTTCTCCAGCCCTGTTCTGTCACTCTGGGAGCCTTTGGGATATGTGCAGGAGCACTAGCTCCAGACCTGGGTGCAAAAGCCGTTTCACAAACATGCACAACATGAACCTATTCTCCTAAAGCAAACGTAACACTGCACAGTTGTGACCACTGCTGAGGAGAGGGGGTCCCCAGAAACTGCTTGGCTGCTGGTCTCCAGATCACAGATCTGCCAGGATATTGGGCAGACAGTGAGAATCAACCCAAGCCATTCTCAAAAGCTTGAACTCGGTATCAGATCAGAAAATGGCACCAACTCTTTCTTTTCACCATCTTTTCTTTCTCTTTTTTCACTCATTTCCGCGGCAACCACCAATCTGTTCTTTGTTTTCTATGAGTTCAGTTTTTTAAGACTCCACATGTAAGTGAGATCATACGGTATTTATCTCTCTCTCTCTGACTTATCTCACTTTACTCTTTCTCCTTAACAGGCTGCTCTGTTCCGGAGAATGCTCTGGAGCATTCTCTGTGTGTGAGAAGCCCGGTACCACAAGTTCTATGGACTAGCTCCACGACTGACTGATGGCTTGCTTGCCCAAACTCACCATTTCTTTTTTCTTCGAATATGCACAGCCCAACTTAGGAATGAAGACAGAATAACATAAATGTCTCTTAGAACTGAAAGTCTCAACCAACGACCCCAAAACCTAGCAGACCCCAAGAAACTTGGATCCAAAATGACCAAGTAATGGCAGTGGAAAAAAACCAGGTGAAAACATCGGCCACGATTTTCATAAAATCCAGCTGGATAAACCTCAATTCCCCAAAGCCCCTTTCTCTGCTCCCTGCAGAAGCCAAACCACCTCCCTCCCCATGTCAGTGTGTCCCTCCAAGGTGTCCCTCTCATGCCTGAAATGACAACCATCAGCCTCATGCTCATTCTGTCCATGAAAGTGAGGTTTGTATACCCAGGGCTCCTGGAATGGATCATCTCTTTCCTTTCCTTTTTCCTCTTCCTCCCTCCCTCCCTTCTTCCCTCTATCTTTCCCTCCCTCCCTCGTTCCTTCCTTCCGTCCTTCTTTCTTTTCTTTCTTTCTTTCCTTCCTCCCTCCCTTCCTTCCTTTCCTTCCTTCCTTCCTTCTTTCTCTCTCTTTCCTTCTCTCTTTCTTTCTCTCTCTCTCTCTCTTTCTTGTCTTCCTTTTAGTCCTAAGCACCCTGTCATTTTTCTAAAATGGAGAAAAGGGGGGAAAAAGAGGACAAGCCAACGAACCTTCCCCGCGGCGATGTGAGTGACTGCTATGTTTCCATGGCTAGCTTTCCACTGTTCTCCGTGACCCCTGCAGACTCCCCTTATGAGTGAGTGTCCCGGAATGTCTCTTTATTAGGTGTCTGGAGAAGTAAAGCTGTCCTGATGCCAGCGCCCCCACACTGAGGACTTTATTAGTTTTTTAATTTTCTGTCTGGGTGCTCCTGCTGCATCAAACTTTCCACAGCTGTTAGGAGCCATTAAGTAAGTAGCTTTATCGGCCCTTTCCCCCTCCCCACCCCCTCCTTAATAACAGGAGAAATTTCTGGACATGCTATGTGGAGCCTTTAAAATAAAGATGCTTTGTGTCTCTGGGGAGAAATTGTTGGGGGTCTGGGTGGGGAGAGGGTGTCCCACCATCAGGAAAGTGCGTGGCCTTGTGGGTGCCCTGGCTTAGAGTGAGGCCTTGCTGACCACGTGGGGGACGGCGCAGAAGTGGGGAGCCACTCTCTCAGCTCTCCTGCCCAGCAAGTTGGGGACTGGGGGTAGCTCCGACTGTTTTTAGAGCAGACTTGGAATCTGGCCCAGAGCTTGATGCCCGGTTCAAAGTGTTCCCTCCTCAGTGGACATTCTTAGACCTGCAGCGAGAATAAAACAGAAGGACTTGCAAACGTTCCCTGGGTAGGCACATAGCTGTGGTTCTGCGCAACAGGCCAGGCTCTTCTTGTTTTCGTGTCCCCTGAGAAGGAACTCCTGGTTCCACCCACCCCCAGAGCCCCCTCCCTGCCTGTGTCCTCCCTCGGTGCCCCAAGCCCACCATCTGCAGGACCCCTTGTATATAAATCCAAAACTGGGGGTACAATCACACACACACACACACACACACACACACACACACACACACACTCATTCAGGCACTCATGGGGCCATGTACTATTCCGGGGCCGGATGGCCGGGCCCTTTCCCATAGCACCAGAGGATCTGGAAGGTTATGACCACTGGGCAGGCAGAGGACGACAGCCCAGGCCCTTGAAAGCCTAGAGCTTTCTGAGCATCCCTCCCGGCTCCAGCCTGCCCAGCAATTTGCTTTCCAGCGGCTGCGTTTAAGCCTCCCTTTGAGAAGACCTTATTTGCAGGGTGAATGTGAAAACCCTTTGGTGATGCCCGCCTCGGGAACAATTTTGCCTCTGAGAGCAAGTTGGTATTTGGGGTTAATCCCTCTGTGGAAACACTGGGTTGAAAGCCCAGAGAAGGTCAGGGGTCTGATTACGGCTTCTGTTGACATATAAACTTCCTGGTCCTAGGAGACCATCGCAGGGGTGGGGGCAGGGAGCAGGGAAGAAAAGAAAGAAAAGAATTGTTTTTAATTAAATGGCCTTCTCTCTTAAAAATAAAATCAACGAAATAAGGTAGAACTTGTGGAATGAAGATTTGCTAGGAATGTCTAGGTACAATTATTTTTTTTAAATTTTTTTCAGTCAAGATTGACGTAATAGGACTGAAGCATCTTTTGAAGTAAAATTTGAAGTGAAAGGCTGATATGTACACACTCATGTATGTGTACATGCGATATGCATATATGTGTGAATAGGTATATTTAAAAAAAAAAAAAACGGGAAGAAAGAAGTTTAGTTATCTCCTGAGAACCACAAGGATGGCTTTATTGTAGTTTTAGAGTGGGCTCTGACTTGATTTGTGTTTAGTTTGGTTGGAGTTGACCAGAGAAAATGGTCATGAAGACTCTACAACAGGCAGATAAGCTGAAAATCATGGTACTTATGTCAATTAAAGACTACTATAAATACACACAAACAAAAGAAGCCTAGATGGCAGTATTAAAGACAAAAATAACACTTTCAAAAGAATTAAGAGGAAAAAATACTTCTTCCACATGCTCAAAAAAAGGCAAAGCAAAACTGTGCAGCTGAGTTAGGGGGGATGGGGGATAGGGGAAGCGGGTGGGGATGCCAACATGTTTATCCAAAAAAAGAGCAGTTAATCTGTATGATCTATAATTGGAATCTTTTTTTATTAATATTTTTAAAATTCAAGTGTAATTAACATATAGTGTTATATTAGTTTCTGGTAACTTGAGCGATTTTTAAAAGGATTACATTTAAAGAAAAAGTACTTTCTCTCTTTTTTTTTTTTTGAGCAAAAAGGTGTCAAAAGTCTGTCCCAGACATCTTTAAGAACATTAAACAAAATATCCATGAAGAGACTGTGGAAACCCTATTGTTTGGGACATTTGCAACCAGATAAACTCAGGTATGTAGGATCTAAATCCCAAACCATCCCATAATAGAAGAGAGATCCCCAACCCTGATGACTAGTCTCCTTTTGTGTCTCTAACTGGTGAGATTTTTTTTGAGGCTTTTGCAAATATTAAAGATGCTTCTCAGTGTTTACTTTGTTAAATAAAAAGGAAAGCATTTCTTTAAGAAATGGTCATCTTTCCACTCTGAGTCTCTAGCGTAAGGAATCTTGGAAAGCCAAGCAGCTAACATTTTGAAAATGAATTTGTCAACAAATTTAACCAAAAGAAAGAAAAAAGTGAACAAAAGTTGAAATCAAATCCTATAGGCCATCCATTGCCCCTTTGAAAGAATCAAGAAAATTTCTAATTCTTTCATTTTTCTCAAGAAATCCTATAATCTCCCTAATTCATCAGCTACTTGGTTCCTGCTTTGCCCACTTGGCCTTTTTCCTTTTATGTCTTTCACCCCCTAAATAAGAATGGTTTCTTGATATTTTCTAACTCACATTCCTTCAGAGGATCTGACAGCAGGAACGTGGCTGTTTCAGTAGCAGGAATAAAAAGGAGACAAGAAGGAGAAAGAATGACACACACAATTTAGCAAGACATCTGCAGACCCGGAGTGCACGAGTTCATAGGCTAAGGAGGTCCAGTAATGCCACCGCGGAAGGCACGTGCTGTGGAGGGCACCCTGACACAGAGGTCTGTAACTCTCAGGGGCGCTCATCGCTGTCAGCCCCCTTGCAGGACCACTTCCCAGAAGGCAAGGCCAAATATAGTGGCTGGATAGAAGGGAAAGAATTCAGGACCCACTGGCAAGTATCAGAGGTTGTCAGAAAGCTAGTGGGGAGTCAGAGGCAGACATGAGATTGTGTTATAGGGGCAGAAGCAAGCCCGACAGTGAGCTCCCCTTTGGACTCCAAAATACCAGGTGACTGGGCTCTGGGGTCTGCAGTGGACTATGGTCAAGGTGATACATAATTTATTTCCCAAATCGAAACACTTCGGAGAATGAAAGTGGGGGAGTCTATTAGAATTACACTGGGATGACCCATACAAGCCGGGACTGCCCCAGGCAAACTGGGACAACGCTAACCCTAATTACGAACTCCCCAAAGTCTAGGAGATAAAGTTGAGCTGCCCTTGGAATAGGACTCCAGACAAGGCTGGGCCCCTGGCAGAGTTCCTTTTCCCCAGGGGAAAGGTCTCTCCAATGGCAAGGAGTGGGCCATGAGGAAACGCCTTGGGCAAGTTAAATGTGGGAAATGGACCATTCCTATTCCCACACTCTCTAGGAGACTCACAATATCCATATTAGCAAATCAGAGAGTTTGAGAAGGTCTGTGCAAATTAAGGTACCTAGCATTGTTCAACCTGGGGTCTTCCCAAAGGTTTTTGATCACTGTGAGATCTTTTGTCTGCAGAACTAACTAGAACATCCAGGCAAGCATGGCTCTGAGCCTTTAGAAGCCAAATGTAGAGGGCAGGGCTAAGATTCCAGGCCCTCTCTGGGAAAAGGAAGTTGGCAGAGTCCACCGGAGCTTCGAGAGCTCCTGAGGGTGACATGGGCAGATGTTCATCTGGGTCAGGTAATACAAGAACGTACATAGGGACAGCCACAAGGCCTGCAGAAACATGTCTGAAGCCATCCCACGCCATGAGCACAAAGCTTTTGGGTTCAGGGAAACGTAGGCAGGTCTCCCTAGCCCACATAATCCATCTCCTGAAACAAGGCAGACAACAAGGACTGCATTTGACATTGAGGAGATGGTGAGCCTGACCCAAACTCGGCTGAGACCCAGAGAACCCCCGTCTCCCTGTAAGCATTTCCTCCACGGGGACTGGAGGCTACCCTCAGCCATCCGGCCAGGTCTCTGGCATGCGTGTCCTGTGGGGAGCGCCCCAGAGAGGGTGGGTGATGTAGCCCCAGTCAGGGCCACTCCAAACGAGAGGGTGAGTCCTGGTCAGGGGGTGAGGGGGGACGACAGAGGCTAGGCGTCCCGCCAGCCTGGCCGGGACACGAGCTCCGGCACTTGTCACTGGGCGTGGCGGAGCAGCACTGACGCACAGCCCTTGAGGCAGAGGCTGCTGGTTTCAGGGACACTCAAACCGTTCTCACCTGGATTAGCACAAAGTCCTCCACGGCATCTCCCATGGCAGGTCCCTCGCTCTTCCTGTTCGTCCTTCGTTTTGCAGCCAGAAACACACAGACTCACGCAGATCTTTTAGAGTATCTCACAGCGAGTTGGTGGGCAGGAGATCCCTATAGAAAGGTCATGGGGGTGGGGAGGGGGCGAAGGTCAATGATTCTCATCCTCATTGTCCAAATACCACATGGCGCCTGTCACGAGAACGCTCTAAGAAGATGCCCCAATCTTTCCTCCTCCCTTCCAGTCACTTCTATGCCCTCGACTCCACCTGCTCACACCCAGCTGCTCCTCGAGCCCCACACATACCATTCTTCTCACAACCCCTTGCTTCTCCTGTTGCTCTTCCTTGCCCGCAACAGCGTCGTCTTCCTAGCCGAGTTTGACTCATGTACTTGAAGACCCACCTGAGATTTTACCTTTTTAACTGAACAGCCCGTATCAACCCTACCCGAGCAAATTTCAAGCCTTCCTCCTCTGTGCACCCACATCAGCTTGTCTGGCTCTTACCACACCAGTGGTAGTCTCCTTGGCTAGATTCTGAGTGACTGATGGCAGGAAGCTGTCACACCAATTCCCTTGTTCTTGGTGCCTACCCCAACACCAGCTGCAGAGTCCATGCCCAGTTACTGTGGGGTCTCAGACCAAAAAACACAACTCTGTGGAGTCACGTTCAATATTCAAACAGTTTTCCTCAGGCTTTAGCATTTTAAATCTGAAAATGAAAGGCACCAGAAACGTCTTTTAGGTTAGAATATGCAAGGAATGATCAAAATGATTAAAACATGAAAACAGTTCAGGGCTCCAAAACCATGACCAAGGCAAAAGGATGTTTCCAGAGTTTATTATCCTGCGAGTTCATTTCTCAAGATGAACAGGAGTCTGTGTGGCAAACACCATTTCAAAAGGAATGGAAGTCCGCCCGCCTCAACCCCACCCAATATTCGTGATCCCCATGAGTCCTTCCGGGAAGCAGGTGTGAACACTGGAGTGAGCAGTTACCTTCAGCTCAAGGAGAAAGGATTTCTAAGATGGAAGAAATATGGGGTGTGGGGAGAGGCAAGGACTGAAATGAGATAGAAGAGAATCAAGGAGAAAGACAGGATCTAACAGGCGAGAAGAGGATCAGAAGACTTGACAATAAAAATATGGAGCTGCAAGGAACCCCAAATTCCTCTCAGAGAAAAAGGATCCAGTCCAAAAAGTACATATGGCATGAAGATCTAGAACACAGAAGTAGGAGGCAGGAAGGACTCATCCTCGAGATGTAAAGCTGAGTAATCAAGCCTGTATTTTTGCAGTTCTCTGGTTAATTTCCAGCCATAAAAAATACAGCCCAAGACTTCGCGAAAATATCCTTAAAACATTCCACATGCCTCCCAAGGCAGAGGGTAATTGTTATGAACAAATCCACACAAATTCTGATGCCAAGAGCAACAAATGGAGAATAAAGGAGGAACAAGAAACATGAAAAGGGGAGGGGGGGGCTAGTCAGAAACCAGAATGACAAATGTGGGCCATCCTCCTCTCCTAGTGAAACCAAAGGCCAGTGCACCTTTACAGCACCTCAAAGGTTTATTGCTATTGAGAAAGATCCAGCATGATAGTCTTGAAGGATATTTTCATCAGGGAGAAAGCTCCAAGAGCACTGCTGAGGGGGTCTCATGTAGATCAGGGTTGTAACTCTGCACAATCAGTCCTTGGGATGGCAGCCTCTAGGACCTGGAGGGAGATGACTGACGTCAGCCCCCATCCTGTCTCTGTATCACCCCCACGGGCTCCCTCATGTGACTGGCCAGTTTCTGCTTCACCAATTTAAGGTATCTTGACTAAGAGAAAGTTCTTTCTTATAACGACCTGAATCTTTGCTCTGGAGGGTAGGGGCAGGGTGGAAAAGTTGGGGACTTAACAGAGTTGGCTACCTTTCTCTATGTCAGGTCCTCAGGAATATGAAGACAAGTCTAATGCGCCAAACTAAACATCCCTTTACTTTCTGCTATGTGAGCTCTAGTCTGTCACTCTCTTGGCCAGTGTCCTAGGGCCATGCTCTGGTTGGAACTGAGCACAGAGCTCTCGGGCACCAGGCATCACTCCTCTCTGCCGCCATGCAGTCATCCATGGCCTGTTCTGGTGTAACAGCAGCTAGATGTCAACGCACAAAGAACAAGAGTGCAACCCCCCAAGTCAGCCACAGTTTGCATTGTTCCCGCCAAAAATCCACGGGAAGGAGGTTGGGCCCAGTGCAGACGCCATTGGGCTAGTGTCATTCTTCTCTCCTTTCCCCTCTCCACCTCACTGTGGTCCTTACTGTGCTGAACTTGAACCTAGTCGAGGCCAATGGCTCCTCTTGCATTCTCCATAGGTACAACGGTTCACCGTCCCAAGGAACCCTGCACTCTGAATGTGCCCCTCACATACAATTGCCCCCATAATAGAAGAGCTCGTTAAAAGCACCAGGGAAGACTGAGACACACAGAGTAAGGAAACCTTCCTTTCCCCCTCAATGAAATGAGAGCCTAATCCACTAAGGATGGAAATGGAGGGAGATTCCCAGATTCAGCAGGGATGACTGGACTCCGTGGCCTTCGCACTGGCTGCCCGAGGCGCCCCTTCCTTTCAGAGACCCCCCACTGGCATCTCAGGTCGGAAATCCAGCCATCTCTCTTACTGAAATCAACCCCCAGCTCTCCACAGCTGGCCTGGGTCAGAGACTCCTCAAACAGGAGAATGCCTAGAGGAAGCCAGGGCCGTTACACGGCGGCTGCATGGCAGGGCCGGCTCCTGGCTTTCGGGCAACACCTTGCCATTCAGTGACCATTTTTACATTTATTGTGTCATTTGGTTCTCAGAATAACCCAGGGATACAGGTAGGGCGGGAGTTATTTTAATTTTCCAGATGAGGCCACTAAGGCCTAGAAGAGAAAAAGTGATCTTCCCAATGCATATAACACATCAGAGTTGATTCTAGAACGAGGATCTCTAGTCTCTTTATGAGGGTCAGGCTCAGATACACTAACGGTCTTGAAACCTCCCCGTCTTAAACAGTTTATACGAGCAGCAGCAGCCCCATGGAAAGTCCTAGAAGTTGACCCTTTCTGAGGGCCTACTCTGGCTCCAGCAGGCAGCTTCTGGCCTGCAGCTCCAGCTCTCAGACCATGATGGCACAGTGACATTCTCTGTGACAAAAGGCATCTGTGAGGGGCCCCCACGGCCACACCCTGGGGCACAGCAGGCCCGGCTGACTCATGGGGAGCATTCCCACGGGTGACCACAGTCTGCTCCAGCCCGTTGCTCTGGGAAACGAGAGAATCAGCAAGGAAAGAACTGCTGCCTTGCCCAGCCTCTCAGGGGCCATGGCTTAGCCCCGAAGCTGGCAAGCGCCCACCACTTGGGTGTGACTCGGCGGGGTGCCCAGCCCTGCAAGCCCGTCCAGGTCTCAGTTCCTGGTAACACCCTCACGCTTCACCCTCTCGCATATGGGAGAAGACTCATCCGCCTGGCAGCGGCCCAACTCAGCAGCTGATTGGAACAGGGAGCGGCAGAAATCTGCACCACGTCAACCCTTCTTCCGAAAGGTAATTCAAACGCGAGTTTTAAAGCTTCTGTTTCAAAGGATTGAACATCAGTCTCGTATGATGCGTCTCTCTTCTAAACAAGCACGTTCTCTTTCTGCCACAAGAGATTTGCTACCTTTGCTGCCGCTCCACCCAGCGCCCTGGAAAGACATTCCTCTCGGGGTCATTCAGCTAGCATTTACCCGGGAGTCGTCACATGCATATAATGAGGCGATGGTCATGGGCAATGTGCTAGCCATGTACAAAGATGTACAGACACCAAAGAGAGTGCTAAGCTTCCTCGGCTCAAATCTCCGTTCTCTTGTTCAATGGCTTTGTGACCTTGGACACATTACTCAACTTCTCTGGGCTTGTTTTCTCTTCTGCAAAATGGGGATGCCAGTGTGGTGCCTAGAGTTAGGGGACCTAAATAAGACAGTCATACTAAAATCACCTAAAATGGCGCAGTGAATATAAGCCCTCGATTAGTGTCCGCCATTATTGCGGGAGTATGTTGACTTAATCCTTTCAACAGCCCAAGGAGATGGGAACTATTATACAGGTGAGAAAATGAGTTTAGTGTCATGAAGCATGTTTCCCAAGGTCGCCGCGCTAACAAGAGGCCAACTCAAGACCGTGAGCAGGCTTGTCTGCCGCCAAGCCCACACTCTCACGTCCTGCACTGAACAGCGAGAATGTCTCCCAAGAATTCATTGTCTTATAGGGCAGGAGGGAATTAGTATTTGTTTTGTGCCTATTAAGTGCAAGACACTTGTTGGGGCTTTGCATATATTAACATAAGTAAACAAATAACTCTGGTTCACATCAAAATGTGATTAGGGCCTCACTAAGTGCCACTGAAAGTCAGAGGAGGCCAAGTGTCACACTGCCAATCTCTCCAGCCCCGCCAACTCGGCTTGCCTTTCTTGGACTCCCTCTTCCCTCCTCTGCTGCCTCAATGTGTCTGTGGATCAGAAGGTCAGGCAAGTCCTGGCCCCTCCCACAGTGGGCTCACGCAGGCAGTCCAAGCCTGTCTCCTTTGCACTAGTCTGAGTTCACCAAATATCAAACGTGGAAGAGAAGCTCCACACAATTATGAGTTTTACTCAAGTTTCCCCACCCCCTGTCCTGGTTCCATCCTCAATAACCAGTATGGACTTAAAAAATTTTTTTCTTACCCATCACAGGGGGGCAACTCAACAGAGCAAAATAAATTTAACTCTAGGCACTTAACATAAATAATATTACTAAAGGTAATAAGTATTCAGAAGAGATAAGGTATTTCAAGGGAAAGGTGTCTTCACTAAAATCTAAAACATGGATTTGAACCACCATATTTAATACAAAGACTGGAAAAATCCATTCAAATGTTTCTTTGTAAAGCTTGGGGAAACATTAAAATGTAAAGAAGTTTGACACATTCTTCTTTGCATAACATAAACAGCACGTTCAGTCTGACTCGATTTTGTTTCCCATATATGCATAGAAGTGCATACATATGAAAAGCCTGACATACATCAAAATATTACTAGTGGCTACTTTTGGAGCGTGAGTTCATGGAAATTTTATTTCCTTCTTTATGTATTCCTGTATTTTACAAGTTGTATATAGTGAGTCTATAGATACAGAATTTGTTTCAGTTTTAATTTAGGGCAAGGGAATTTCGGTTTTAAATTAGGGCAAGGGAAAACAAATCTATCCATGTAAACTTGTGAAAACATCTAAGATTTCAACATTGATAGGAAAAGAACTAATTAAGAAAAATCAAGACGGAGTGTCAGAGGGGGAAATAGGTGAAGGGACTTAAGACATACAAACTTCCAGTTGCAAAATAAATAAGTCACAGGGATGAAAAGCCCAGCATAAGGAATATAGTCAACAATTTATAACATCGTGCGGTGACAGATGGTAACTACACATACCGTGGTGGGCACTTCATGATGTATGTAATTGTTGAATTACTACGTTAAACACCAGAAACTTACATAACATTGTATGTCAACCACACTTTAACAAAACAAAGAAAAATCAAGCAATGGGTTAAGGAATATAAAGGGATCATAGTATATAACTTGTTTTTATCATTTAACTCAAATTTTGCAACAAAGTACTAAGGATACATCTGCAACAGACCGGCTGTTTGTATCCATTGACAAAAGGTATAAGGCAGGCAGACTTATTTCTAGTTTTAAACAATGGGAAGAGGAGTCATAGACTCATTTGAGAATCAGTGAAGAGCCATGAACAATGAACCTTTCCCCACAATGAAGATAGAAACACACACACACACACACACACACACCCCACCCACACCTTGGAAGCTGACATATAAATTTAGAAGCTTCCTAATCCTTGATACCCAACCACTTCTCCCCTGGAATCCATGAAACACAGGTCCAGAAATTCTACATCAAGAATTTTCTTCTCTCCATCTTCCCCAAGTTTTGAATTACGATTATTTTCAAGCACGGAGAAAAACTGAAAGCGCAGAACCATGAACATTTATAAACCTCCCACTTAGATTTAGCAGTTCTTAACATTTTTGTGACATTAGGTTTATTTATCTACACATTCACTGAAGCATTTGGAAAATTATAAACATTATAACACATTACCTATAAAGACTTCAGCACGTGCTCCTTAAGAATAAAGATGTTCTCATGCACCTGGGTGGCTCAGTGTTTGAGGGTCTGACTCTCGGTTTTGGCTCAGGTCACAATCTTTGCGCGGGATCCAGCCCCACATCAGGCTCTGTGCTCAGTGCGGAGTCTGCTTGAGGTTCTGTCTCTCCCTCTCCCTCTGCCCCTGCCCTGCCCCACTTGCTCTAAATTAAATAAAATAAATATTTTTTAAAAAGAATAAACATGCTCTTCTCCATAACAACAAACACATTACACCCAAGAATATTAACAATAATTAGGTAGTATCTATTATCGCAAACCTTTTTCATACAACAAGCAGTCACGAAGGAGGTAATGTCCTAGGAGAGTGGGAAGAGCTGCAGGGGATGTTCGGGAAGATTGTGGAAATGCTGTCCCGAAGAGAAGCGAGTGAAAACATCTCTGTGCTGTCTCTCCAGCAGATCTCTGGGCAGGAGCAGCCAGGTCCACCACACCAGGTCCAGAGAGAGCATGTGGCCCAAGTCCTTACAGCAAAGGAGGAGACTCAGCGGGACAGCTGCCCAGGCCAGTGGCATCCCACACAGGGCACACAGGCTCTGACCTGGGTGGGAGGACCGCCACAAACGCCCCTCTTCTCCATTCTCCACCACAGACAAAGCCAATGACCCATCTCGTGGTGTCCAGGTCCACACCTCCCCGTGAAGGAGCCATCAGGAATCTCCAGCAATTCCCAGTCTTCAGCCCCACAGTCACCCCACATCGACTCCCCTCGCAAACTCTTCAGATCCCCTCAGCACTCGCAACATGGCTTGTCTGTGCTCATTCTTTTGACATTGTTCTTCCATTATTTGCCTCCCCAACTTGACTGAGCTCCTTGAGAACAACCACCCCGTCCTTTTCGACTCTGTACCCCCCAGTGGTCAAATGGTGATGCCCGAATGATATGTCCAGGTCCTAAGCCCCAGGACCTGTGGATGTGGTCTTATTTGAAAAAAAAAATATATATATATCCTCACAGATGTAATTGAAACCTCCAGATGAGATTAGCCTGGATTATCCAAGCGGGCCCTAAATCCCATGTTGAGTTTCCTCATAGGAGACACACAGAGGAGAGACACTCAGGGGGGCGCCCTACGGAGCTGGGGCCATAGCCTGAAGGGATGCTCCCACAAGCCAAGGCATGCTTGGAGCCACCAGAGGCTGGAGGAGACAAGGGAAAGGTCTCTAGAGCCTTCGGAGGGAGCGTGGCCCTGCCAACACCTTGCTCTCAGACTTCCGGCTTCCACAACTGTGAGGAAAGACGCGTGTTGCTTGAAGGCACCCGGTTTGTGGTAATTTGTTCTAGCAGCCTTAGGGAACCACTATACCCTCATAGCACCATGCCTGATGGATAGTTTAAGGAAAGCATATTTGTAATGAATTGAAAAAGCTGAGGGTGTGGCCTTCCACCCTCCTCATATCCCTCGGACAGGGAAGCCTCTTTGCAGGCCCCCGGACTCTGGCTAACAAACTTGTAAGGATCTTTATTCTGGTGTCAACTGAACAATTTGTTCCTTTAATGAGGTGTTTTAATCTCACTTTATATTCATTGTTCTGCCTGCCTTGATTTTACTGTAAGTGACTGGATTGACTTTTGACGTATTGCCAGCACCCCATAAATTATGAGCCTCTTTCTTTAAGGCTGGAGAGGGGAGGAACTCTACTTCCCTGTTCAGTTATTTCAGGCAAGGGTGGGAGCAGGTTTTCTGTGCCAGCAGCATCCTGATTATAATTCAGGATGTGCAGCCAAAGGCAAACAGTTCCTCTTCAAATTCAATCAAATAGGAAGGAGCAAAGGCCCAAACAAGAAAAGCCGGGTTCTCTTTGTGTGCGCAGCCAAGGGGTCATGGGAAGCTGGTGAATGATGACGCCCTATCTCAGGCTGAGCACGACTGAACTTAAGTGGTACTCGGGAAACTTCCACACGCCTTCATAACGGGATTCCAGTCCCGGCCTTCCTCAGCCACGTTCTGGACAATCCCAGAGCCACCACAGGGGGAGTTGCTTGTAGGCTACAAAGACAGAGGTTAACCAGAATTAAAACACCTATTTTGAATCTCTTCCTGGAAAAGATTCTGTGTGCCACTTCCCGCCATGGACCGTGGCTATGAGGGGCGCTGAAGATTGGCTTCCATGGACGTGCTGTTCTGTGTGCCTCAGAACAGTGACTTTTCACTCAATAAGTCATGACCCCATAACGGATTGAGAAATCCATTTAGTGAGACTTGTCAGCACTTTTGCTTAAATGAAATAAAAGAGAATAGCAAATATCAGAATGTATCCCACACGGTAAGGGTAAGTATTGTACCGTGAAATGTTGCTTCGGTTCCAAATATATGTGTATGTGTCATATATTTCTGATAGAAAAGGGACTCTCCACTGACTGTTGTACTCCAAAATAAAAAGTAGGAAAGCCAAAGTCGTGGAGAAACTATTCCACCAAACCAGAGAGCGCTCCTGCCTCTTGTCCATGTCCCAGTTTTTAAGGATATGTTGGCAGATAAGATGGGGAACTCAATTAATGGGAATAATTAGCTCATGAGAGAGGTTGACGTATGCTTTCCCATCAACCCACTGGAGTGCCCTCATGCTGTTCAAGCCCTACTGTGCCTGAAGCTTGGCCCCTGAGTCTTATCTCTACACTTTGGTAGTGTCTCACCTGGTTCACTTCCATCTTCCCGGGACCCTCTGTCATTCCTTGGTAGTCTTGGAATTCCCACAGCCTTTCACAATTACTCTGAGACAGACTCACGCACGGGGAGCTCTGGAAGTCTCTGAGGAGGGAAAGGAACTGCCTTAATCTCTCTCCCTAACCATCCCCTTTCTCTTTCTATGCCTAGGTGTCCCATTTCCCCTTTCACCAGTTTGCCAGCAAGAGGGTCGGTCACTCTGGTTTCCATTAAGGATGCTCTCTCATCCACGACCCTGCTGACTCTCCCAGCCCAGTGGGCTGATATTCTGGCCAATGTCCCACCGCTTCGCCTTGTGCCCTACAGGGTTTGCCCCATGGATCTGCTACTGGTGTTCTGATCACCCAGAAAGGCGGTAGCTAGAGCTTTTCAACCACACATGGTGAAGGACGGTGACTAACCGGGCTGGCCAAGTGGTGTAGCCTGGAGCGTGCTGCTTGGCATCAGCAGAACGGGGTCCAAGTTTTGGTGCCATTCCTTTCCTGGCTGTTGACCTTGAGCCCATTGCTTAACGTCTCTAAAACCTCCTCCGTAAAATCAAGATAATGCTAACACCCATCTCACGGGATTTGTTAAAGCCCCTTTTTAAAGATGGATTGAAGTTCCCGTGATGAATCCTTCTTGTGCATCTTATGAATGGACTTCACAAAAAAGCCTTTATTCTCTGCATGCTTTCAGGAATCTGTATTACCTCAGGAAAATATGAAAAACAGAGACTTTCTGAAAAATACTTATGTCTAACAAGTCAAGCCATACCTAATACCTTAGACTTATAAAAAGTAAAAAGCAAGAAACAAGGAAGGAAGGAAGAGAAAGAAAATTCTACATAGGGTCTGACCTCCTGCAAAGTGCCACTGGGGGTCTTCTCATTCTTGCATTAACACGAGGCTGTGCGCATCCTTCCGCCAGCACCGTGGTCTGGCTTGGCAGGTCTGCAAGTCTGTCTCAGCACAATAGATCTGCTTAATGGAAAGCAGGTGTGCTGAGGAAAAACCAGGTTCCCATTTTCTTGTGCATGCTTTGCACAAAATAAAAACGATTCAATAACCCAAACTAACCGAGGTCATATCTGAAGGAACTGCCCTTTATATGTAGGACTGGTCTTTCTTCTAAGGTGGTCATAGATGGTGTGACATTAAAAAAAAAGAAATGCAGGGGCGCCTGGGTGGCTCAGTGGGTTAAAGCCTCTGCCTTTGGCTCAGGTCATGATCTCAGGGTCCTGGGATCGAGCCCCGCATCGGGCTCTCTGCTCAGCAGGCAGCCTGCTTCCTCCTCTCTCTCTGCCTGCCTCTCTGCCTACTTGTGATCTCGCTCTGTCAAATAAATAAATAAAATCTTTAAAAAAAAATAAAGAAATGCAGTTGATTTTGAAAGGGTTTTTAAAACCCTCAATAATGCATCTGTGGCACAGCAATAGGAAAAATACCGAGGCTTCCGTTTTCTCTAAAGGTCCAAAACACAAACAGACAATTCAAAAAAGAAATTAAGTTGCTAATAAATAATATAAAACTAAGTTCACTGATGAACAAAGACATATGTAAGAGCAAAACTGAAATCATATCCTTTAATCAAACTTGTAAGTATTGAAAACAATACTTAATGTGGGAACTATAAATCCAGCGTTCTTCTCTCCTGATGGAAGAGAGAAGATCAACCTTCTGACAAAAATTTCATAATACAAATCAGTAACTTTCAAAGTTCCATACCCTTTGGATAGTAATTTAAATTCCTTAAGTACATTAAAAGGGAAATCACCAGACAAGTAGGTATGTAGATATATGTCCAAAAATTCTCATTATAATAAATTCTATAATAATGAAAAATTATAGCCTACATCTCTAATAAGAAAATTGATAAATAAATGATGGTTTATCAATATGATGGAGTATTACGCAGTCATTGCCATAAAAAAAAAATCTTGCCATTTTCAATGTGGATGAAACTAGAAGGTATTATGTTAAGCAAAATAACTCAATCAGAGAAAGACAATTATCATATGATCTCTCTGATACGAGGAATTTGAGAGGCAGGGCGGGTGAGGGGGTCGGGGGAGAAGGGAGGGAAAAATGAAACAAGATGAGACCGGGGTTGGAGACAAACCATAAGAGACTCTTAATCTCAAGAAACAAACTGAGGGGTGCTGGGGATTGTGGGGGGAGGGATGGGTAGCTGGGTTATGGACATTGGGGAGGGTATGTGCTATGGTGAGTGCTGTGAATTGTGTAAGACTGATGATTCACAGACCTGTACCCCTGAAGCAAATAATACATTGTATGTTAATTTTAAAAATTCTATTTTCAAAATGTTTAATGGCATAGGAAACTTGGGGTATAAAATTTTGGACATAGAATGTTCCAAATTAGGTAACTGAAACACAGACAAAAGAAGGTTAAAATGACATATACTGAAGTATTAACAGCTGTTATCTCTGGATAGTAGGATTATATGTAAACTTATACCTTACGTATTTCTAATCTTTGAAAACTGGGTATGTATAACTTTTATAGTTATATGTTTGGCTTATTACCGTGTTACATTAGAGCTCCTGCGAGAGTAAGCTGACTAATGCTGGGATATTTAGCTTTCAACTCCAATGTGCCGGCTGGTGCGAAGGATGCATGTATTACTAATGATCCCATTCCTAAAGAGGCACAACACATACAGGGATGAATAATCTGAAAACAAAGAATCAAGGATAATCCACAATCAATATAGGATTATGATCAACACAAAGCCTTCCACATACAGGCATACCTCAGAGATATCATGGGTTCAATTCCAGACCATGGCAATAAACGAACACCACAATAAAGCCAGTCAAATGAGGTTGTTTTTTTTTTTTTTTGGTTTTTAAATGCATGTAAAATTTATGTTTATACTATAGTGTAATCTGTGAAATTTGCAAGACCATTACGTATAAAAAATAATGTACATGCCTTAATTAAAAAATACTTTATTGCTAAAAAATGCTATTATCTGAGACTTCAGCAAGTCATAATTACTGATCACAGATCACCATAACAATTATAATAATAAGAAAAAGTTTAAAATACAGTGAGAATTACCCAAATGTGACACACAGACATAGAGTGAGCAGGTGCTGTTGGAAAAATGACTAGCCCCTCACAGGTTGCTACAAACTTTCAATTTGTAAAAAATGCAATATCTGGAAAATGCAATCAAGGGGAACGATAATGAAACAAGGTATGTCTGTAGTAGGTACTCAATAAACTATTTACCTTCCCTTTAGTAACAGGAACAGAATAAGCAGTAAATGCTACTGTGATCCTATGGAAAGAGTCCTGTGATCCAGAGGAGAGAAAAGCGCACTGTCAGGGGAAGGGTCCTCGCCTTGGAGCTTAACGGAGAGGCTAACTGTGCAAGTGTGGAGGGTGGAGGAGGGGAGGACCTGTGCTAGACACAGGCATTCCTCCGGGGCATCCCAGAGATACAGCTGGTGGCCTCTCTGGTCTGCCAGTTTCTACATACCCCCTTCAAGCTATGTTAGAGCCTCCCTAAATGTTCATCCTTTTCCTAAAGCAGCAAGAAACCAACGGAGACACAGGACTGTTGGGATCACCCGTAAGTGGCAGCTGCTGCACAAGCATGTCCATCCCTTGTCATGGTTTAATCTGAGTGCTGATGACGGTGGATTCCGAGAAACCAGTCTTTTTTTCTTTTAAGAGTTTTTATTTCTTTATTTGGCAGAGAGAGAGAGAGAATGAGAGAGAGCGCGCACAAGCAGGGGCACCAGCAGTCAGAGGAAGAAGCAGGCTCCCTGCTGAGCAAGGAGCTGGACGTGGGGCTCGATCCCAGTCATGACCTGAGCTGAAGGCAGACACTCAACCGACGGAGCCACCCAGGAGCCCCCATGAGGAAGCAGTCTTACTGGAGCCCTTCAACTGCCCCCACACTTTACAGTGTAGCCAAGTCTTCCAACATTGAGTCTTCCCCCTTAATCTCCCACTGTCCCATGGAGGGTTCTCAGTTTATAGCTAAGGAAGCGGAGGCTCATGGAAGTGAAAAGGTACACTCAAGACAGCACCTGCTAGTGATAAAACCAGGACTTCAGTTTGGTCTGGTCCTTTCCCCTCAAACTATAGGACTAAGTTGTGATCCACTCCCAGAGAAATACTCTTCCTGGGAAAGTGCTGACTGTCCCTTCCGTTTTGCAAATCCTCCCAACTCTTGTCAACATCTCCGCCAGGTTTTGAAGTCCTTGTGTGCATCAGCACTTGAGGCACTGGAAAGCAACACAAATAAAACATAAAAAAATGTAGATGAAGATTTCCAAAAAGAGTGATCAAACACCACTCTATGCATATGTGTTGTGGGCATATATAAATGCTTCCTGAGGGATTCCTCTCTGCTTCTGTCAAATTCCCATAGAAATCCAAGAACCAGAAAAGATTAAGAATTGCTGAAAGAGGATTGTAACATAACCAGCTGGGCTTTTGTGGGCACCAAATTCAGCTCTGAGCTTCCTGGTCATCAGGGGAAAATGAACAAAGTATTGATAAAGCAAGGACTTTCTCTTAGAGAATAACTCACCGCCAAAATATAAACATACAGACACAGACAAACACACTCATTCTGAGACAACTGGAAGCCAAAAAAGAATTGGCATCTCAGACTGCCAACCTGTGGAGTTACAAGGCAGGAAATGGTCAGGAGGCAAGGTATTTCTTTTAGTAAAACAGTACAGCTGTTCAAGAAGTCAAAAGTACTCATCTAAAGTAGAAAAACTTGGGGCATCTGGGTGACTCAGTCGATTAAGCGTCTACCTTCAGCTCAGGTCATGATCCTGGGGTCCTAGGATCAAGACCGGCGTCAGGCTCCCTGCTCACTGGGGAGTCTGCTTCTCCCTCTGCCTCTGTGTGCACGTGCTCTCTCTCTCAAAAAATAAATAAAACAATCTTTAAAAAAAAAATAAAGTTGAAAAACTTGAAGCCAGCAGAAAAGAGACCTGCCCTAAATATATTTGGGAAACTGTAGCTTAGAATCCGCACCAACACGTTGGAGGCATTTATCAAATGTTGCCCCCACCCAAAAAAGAGGTCCCACATTATCCATCTTCAGAAATAGAAAACCTGTGCATTTCATATTAACATTCAAATAATTCGGTTGCTAGAAAGCTGAAGAAGAGTTTAACTTCCAAGCCACATAAAGACTCTGCCTTTCTAATCTGGTTTACTCTGTTAATCTATTTGCTATACCCTTCTTCAAAGATAATGAAGTGGTGAGTGCCCGCCTCCTTTCCAGGTCTATTTTTCCAAATCCGGAATTAACAGGATCCTAATAAATAAAAGGGTTTGTTAGTAGAATTGGATTTTTTGGTCTTGAGGGGTTTTTTTGGTGGGTTAAAAAAAAAAAAACAAACAAACAAAACAGAGGTTCTCTCTTCCTCACTCTATTTAACCCTGGAGAAAAAGAAGTTTAAAAAGCATTCTTGGAAAGGGAGGTGAACCATGAGAGACTATGGACTCTGAAAAACAACCTGAGGGTTTTGAAGGGGCGGGGGGGGGGAGGTTGGGGGAGCCAGGTGGTGGGTATTAGGGAGGGCATGTATTGCATGGAGCACTGGGTGTGGTGCAAAAACAATGAATACTGTTATGCTGAAAATTTAAAAAAAAAAATAAAGGGAAAAGAAAAAAAAAGCATTCTTGGTAAGGCTACTTCTGCAAAGCCAGTGGAACCACAAAACCTCCCCCAAGGCTAAATCCCTCCTTGGAGTTGGTTGGTGTGAAAGTCCAGAGTTAAGGAGTTCTTCCCCCCAGCGCTTTGAAATAGCCATACTTAGTGCTAACCCAGAGGTTATGACACAGTGATATCATATACAGCAGGAGTCAGCAAACTATGTCCATGGGGCACTCCTAGTTCCAACAGAGACCTGCAAAGATACTCCTGGCCCCTTCCAGAGAAGGTCCTCCAACCCCTCCAAGCATCTCACCTTGACCCTCAGGACTGCCTACGGAGAAGCAGGGTTTGAGATTCCTTCTGGAATACTACTTGCAAAGAATACCAATGTACTGGGCTGAATAAGGGGATGGGGGAGGGGACTGTAGGGAAGAGGTTTAGGAAGGTGACCCCAAAAGGAGCAAATGAGTCCAAAGGAGGGGAAACTGCCAGCATCCAAGCACTAGCACTGAACAGGACACCGGGAAGCCACAACTGTCCCTCCTGCCGCTGTCCCTGCCCTTCATACCCCCTAATGTCCTTGACGCACACTTCGGACGGGGGGGGGGCGGGCAGTGGCAGCACTGGCCCAGCTCCTGGGAGGCAGCCCCCTGCACCTTCTCCCAGCTCTGTGGGCAGTCACATCACTAGAAGGTTGATATCAGCCACAAGAGGAGTATTTATACCAGAAAAATCGGCAGGAGCTACAAATCAGAGCTCCCCACGCCGCCCCCCCAAGAACGGATTATTAAACATCCCCCAGCACAGCCCAGCACATCCATAGGAAAGAGGATGTGGGGCCCTGTCCCCCCCACCCAGCTAAAGGGGTGCAGGCTGCTGACGGCTTCTAGCCCTGTCCCTCTCCTCAGAGAACTGCCTGAAGCTGAAGAAACCACCCCACCCCAGGTCTGGTCTTTCCCTGGGGCACCCTCCTGTCACCACTAACCCTTGCTGGGTGCCCAAGCCAGACCCCGCTCAGTTCAGAGGCACTCCAGCTCCGAAGTCCCCTTTGGGTTCAGCCTCTGTCGCAATTGCCTCAGAGAGAGAGAGTGAATGAGGGACCCAAATGCTCCGGACCAACCTCTTTCTTCAACTTCTCCTGTCTTGAATGATCTGTGCTGCTTAAGGTTCTTTCTAGAGTATCTTTCTCCAACAGGTGCCTGGGTACCTGGATAATGCATTTTCCCCCTGACCAGCAGGATGCTTTTTATCTGGCTCTCATCACCATGAAGATGGTGACATCTTCAAGTTCCCATTATTAGAGGTGCGATAGGTGACCCCCACCTCTTTCCTTTTCCTTTATAACTGTTTCCCTCTTTGTATTGAAGAGGGAAGGGGGTTCTCTTTACACCTGCCTTTCAGGAATTTTATCTGGCTGGGCTTAGGGGTGTGACGTTTCATCCCAGTGACCCCACGAGTTTTTTTGTAAGCCTCAGACCCCAGTCTTTTGTCACACAGGGCTGTTGTCTTCGAGCATTCGTCTAATTTTCCCCTGTCCTTCAGCTGTTTCTTTTGCTCTGCCCGGAGCTCCCGTGATTGACATCTCACATGTCCCACAGCCTCCTGGGCTCCTGTTTCACCTGCATGATTTCCATCTCTCTGTATCCTTGTTTTGGGTTTGAGATATTATTGCACGTGATCTTCTAAGTCCACATTCTGCTTTATTTTTTTCTTTTTTAAGATTTTATTCATTCATCCATCAGGGAGAGAGAGAGCGAGAGAGAGAGCACGCACAAGCAGGCAGAGGCCGAGAGAGAAGCAGGCTCCCTGCCGAGCAAGGAGCCCGATGTGGGACTCGATCCTAGGACCTTGGGATCATGACCATGAAGGCAGCGGCTTAACCGACGGAGCCACCCAGGTGTCCCCACATTCTGCTTTAATTCATTCTATGAGTATTTTACTTAAAAATGTTTTAATTCCAGGAAGACTTCTTCTTCGTCGTCGTCTTCTTTTCCTGGTATTGTGTTGGGAGGTCCTTGTTACTTCTGCTCAGGCTGTCAGTGCCATTTCCTGGAGGAGCTGTTCGATGGACTCTTCTCCCTCTCTCTCTGCCTGCTGAGCCCCCTCACATGCACAGTTTTCTTTTATCTATCCCTTGAAGCTCAGGGCCAGCTTTTAGGGGTTCCTTAAGCGACAATAGTCCTGGGAGGAGCTCCGTATAGGGCGACAGTTCCCAGTCAAGGCACCAGGAGGAAGGAAGACTCTCAGCTCCCCCATCTTCCCAGGTTCAGCTTCTTCTCAACAGCGTGGGACCAGGGAGGTGGCTCATGAACGCCGATGGAGCCCAGGACCCAACACAGGTAGAGCCTCACCCCCACACTCTCTGTTGGGTCAAGGTCCACTTGCAAGCTCCCATCCCCAGGTCTCTAACTGAGCCCTGCTTGCCTTCACTCCTCCAGGCTCCACCTCCATTGTTCCTAATGATTGTCTCGCCAAGAGAAGTACCAGGTTGGAGTTGGAAGTCAAGGGCAGCCAGCGTACCATTTTAGGGAAATCTCCACTCCAACCCAGCCTCTTTTTTTTTTTTTTTTAAGATTTTATTTATTTATATGACAGAGATCACAAGTAGGCAGAGAGACAGGCTGGGTGTTGGGGGAGGGGAAACAGTCTCCCTGCTGAGCAGAGAGCCCAATGTGGGGCTCCATCCCAGGACCCTGAGATCATGACCTGAGCCGAAGGCAGAGGCTTAACCCACTGAGCCACCCAGGCGCCCCTTGAGCCCCTCACCACCAGCCTCTTAATACAAACGAAAGGCAAACTTGATCTGCTGTTTCCAGGAGATGCCTAATTTGCATAGAAGACCATTAAACTCTTTTATCTCCACTGGTTTCTTTGGGGGAAGTCCTTCAAAGTTGCAATAATTAAATCTTTTTTGAATAATTGGATTTTCTTTAAAATTGTGGTCATGGGGAAAATAACTGGGCGAAAAAGTAGAGTACAAGATGCGCGCGTGTGTGTGTGTGTGTGTGTGACACATGCACAAACCTAAAAAATACACTCAGAAAAAAAGTTTGCACGTAAATTATTATCTGTACATGATGAATTTATAAATCAATTTTACTGTCTACTGTTTCTCATCCAAATTGTCTATTATTTCTCATTTGTGAAAGACAAAAGAATTTTTCTCTTCGATTGTTAATTCAGCAAAACACATTATAAAATGTTGTTTGATGCTCACAAGCATTTCTCGAGAGAGTGAGGAGGGTGATGGCATACAGCCCTTAGCCTCTGCATCTCAATGTCTATACAAAAAGGGCCCATCTTGAGAGGTCTGTGCTCTCAGTGGAACTACCAGGCCATTAGTAACCCGTGAGGGCAAAGAAGAAGCATGGATAGAAGCTTCTTGCCCAGAGTCACCCAGGATGGCCCCACCTAGGATAAACCCAGGTCTGGAATGGGGTTCAAAGACAAAGCTCAACCACTCCAGATTTCCCTGGTCTCCCCAAATGTCTAGGGGACTGGACAGTTTCTCAGAGCAGAACCATGTCCAGTTTACTGCTGAATCTCCAGCACCAGAACACGGTTTGGCACTTACTGGCTGCTCAGTAAACAGAGGTTGAATGAATGAATGAATGCATGCATGACCTCTCACCTCACTTGATACTATAGGACATGTTAGCAAATGGCATTGCTTGCTTTGGGGCTATCTTTGGATTTGCAATTCCATCAAAGTAAGGAACAAAAATCTGAGATGTGTAAAAAGATTTCAGAGCTCAACAAAGGGGAGTGGGGGGTTCATACCTTCATTTGTTAGGAAGATTTCAGCTCCTGTTGGTTCCTATAGGAGGCTTCTTCCAAAGAGCTGAGTTCCCTGGCCATGGGCATGACCTACAAGGGGCTGGCTATCTCCTGTGGGGGTTGATCTAGAAGGGGCTGTGCTGGCTATAAAGAGAGACCAAATGTCCTCTAACTTTCCTTCTGATTCAAACTCTATGACACGTGCAATTCCTGCTTGGAAAACATTATGCAAATGTATCTTTTTCTTCCCCAAATATTCTTCAACCCTGACGTCATTCCTGTGCTTATCAAAGCCCTCCTTTGAAGCAGTCCTCTATGATTCAAGGGAACAGCTGGGTGTGTCCTTGCAGCAACCGGGGGAGTGACAGTCACCGGTTAAGAAACCCTCCTCTGGGCACTCTGGCCTGGCCTGAGAAGGTCTGAGAAGAGGAGCCTTATAGAACTGTCACTGGTGTGTTCCGCAGATCTGTGCTGGACATAATCCCCAGGAAGATATGCTGTAGGTGGGGGATATTCTCCGTATGTAACAACTGCTACCACACGGGCACCTGACACTCCAGAATGATGCGGCCCTGGAGACATGGCCCAGAAGGGTATCTGCAAGCAGCCTGCAAGCGGGGAGGTCCTGGCTGGGGGCCGGGCAGCCAGGGCAGCCGGCGAGCCCCGAGGAAGCTAAGAACAACAGCTACTGAGCCAGAAGGCTCTGGACAGTGTAAGAACCAGAATGGACTGCCCAGTGCACACCAGCTAGACTTCGGCCCCGCTCTAAAACCACTTAGGAGCAGGGTGACCCTCTGGCACAGGCTGCAACCCCGTTGCTCCAAGCCACATTTTATGGAGTTCTTTTATTAGTCTCGCATGTAAGCCATAGCCACATCATAAAATTAAACACCCCATTTTGTACATCAAGTCCACTGGCTTCTTGAGCCCTGATTAGCGCTAGGCTTTTCCCTTTGGGGGTTGTATTACAGTAACATTATAACTGACGGAAAAGGAATCTTTGCTGGGAGCAGTCAGATCCTTCCGAAGACCTCAGTCAATTGCTGTAGCCACTGCGGGTCACCCTGTTTCTGAAACCCCCTTGCCAGTCAGTCCCTCTGGGCTTCTTTCATTCCCACCCTTCCCCACCCCTCCGTCGGGGTCCCCTCCCCTTCCCCAGGCCCTCCAGTGATGAGTCTGGGTGCTCAGATGTTGACTTGGAGTCCACGGTCAGGGTAGCCCCAAGTCACCCCTGAGAATAAATTTAGCCCGTGGGTGATATCCCAGATGGAGAGGTTATCTTTAGCCTGGCGGAGGTTAGGAGTCAGTCTGGGCCGCGCCGTGAACCAGCAGAGGGAGCGGGGAAGGAGGCAAGGAAAGAATACTCCAGAGTCTACGATAGCCTTGCTCAAGTGTGCTCAGGTGGTAGAGAACTCAGTCAGGGCATGCTTCCTGAAACATGAGGCTGTTCCGGGAACACCCTGGAATAACGGCCTGTTTCATTCCATCCATGAAGGAGGAACAATTTTAACGGCAGAAAATATGGCTACATTCTGGGAAGGCAGTATAAAAACCACAAAGCACACGTGTTCTTAAAAAAAAAAAAAAAAAAAAAAAGGAACAAACTCAGCAAGATCGGTGGTTTCCAGGCTTTCCCATTCATATGTTTACTACTTGTTCATTAGTTTTGTTGCCTGCAGGTGCTAAAGGTTTAAGAGTTAAGAAAAATGTACAGAAAAAAAAATTTACATGGAAAAATCACATTACCTGAATTAGAGGAAAGGCCACCGCCATTCGATTTGAAAGGCAGGACATGTGAGTCCGCCTCAGGGACACCAAGGAATCAGCTTGGAAGGAAGTAGGATGCCTTTTCCTGAACTATTCTAGAAAGGCTGTAGACTCTTCCTCCGGGAGATCAAAATACCTTTCCTTGTTATCATCCCGATACAAGAAATCCTTCTTCCTTTTCATGCTCACTGAACTCTTTCCTCATATCCACGGCCTCTAGTTTGGCCTTCCTCACCGAACAGTTCATCAGCATCTCAGTTACTACCTGGGGAAACCCAGGTCCCGGTTCGACCCTGAGCGGAAGCTCTGGCATGTCTGGGCTTGTCTGACTGACGACGATAGGAGAGGCCCTGGAGCCTCTGGAGGGAGCTTGGTCTATGGGAAAGGTGACCCCAGGGACCCGGGCTAACCCAGGAAGGCAGTCCTGTCCAATGGAGGAAAAGAGCAATTAATTCTGAGTATCCCTTGGCCAAACACACTTTGGACTCCTATCTGAGTCTTATCAGAAGCAGCAGGACCATTAGAAAAAACTGAGATCATCATGCTGGAGGTTGGTGAGAATTCAGAGAGCAGAGAGCTTTGGGACCTCCTTACTGGAACTTCATGGAGAGCAAAGGGAGACAGGCAAAGAACCTTCTTCCTCATTCCCCAGAGCTTTGGCTCCAGAGTGCCTAGGGTGCCCAACTGTGACTTGAATGGCCATCAGGAACGGGCCCCAGGGGCTCCTAGGACAAGTCAGAGAGGTTGTACACGGGGCTGGAAATCCTTGCTATAGGCAGCCACAGTGTCCAGGGCTACAAAGAAGACGTCTGTTCTCAGACAGTGAGACCTGGGGCCACCCCGCTTACTTTGCCATGCACTCAAATAATTAAGTCCCCTTTTGTCCTTTTCTTTTTTAGCTTACACCATGCCAGTGTGGTCACCTTTATTTTAACATTATCTGAGTGCATTTTGGTCCTCCTTACTCAGTTAGAAGTTACTTTATTTATCTCTGTGACTCTCCATCTTCCCAGTATGTAGCAGAGTAACCAAGAAATGACGGGACATTTATAAATACTTTAATGAGAGTCTACCCCATAAATACTTAGCTGATCTCCATCGGGGGTACTTCTTATGATCCATCCTAGCCGCACGGTGGTACTTGCTAAAATGGCCTAACATTTCCTAGCCAGATCAATCAAATCTGTGACCAACCACATCTCCTTGGATCCTTTTTCCACTATCCTTGGACCGGACCTGTCTTTTCCCAGGTAGTATTTGAGATATCCAGATTTTATCATTCCACCATTATTACTAGGCTTCATCCTAATGTGCAAGACTGTTCTCCAGTTATCAAGGTCAATGAACCCTAAGCAATCGTATGTGCAAAGTCACTGAGCATGACCACAATGATCTCATGAGTTCATCATAAAAAGTGTAAAAATATTGTATCCTACATGGCATCTCTGGGCCAAGAAATGCTGAACAATGGCTGCCTTGGCAATCCTTTGGATATTTAAACCATGTGCACGTGTCCCATTTCCAATTAACATGTTTTAAGGTAACTTCTAAACAAACAGAACTACAACAAAGAACAAGACACCTCTGAGCCATGGTGCTGACAGGTGCTCATAGTTGACATAGTACCCTTTGGAGTCAAGTGTCCACACCGTGTCATTGGCCCCATGGAAATCTTTGCTGAAATCAAGAAGGATTATGCAATGATCTGTCTGGCTCTCAGCCCTCACAGTCCTTCCTCATAACTGGACCAACAAGACTTCCTGCTATGCCCAGGCCCCGGGACTAATCCCGCTCCTGGTCTGGAGGGATTTTAAGGGACAGCGGGCTTAGGTGACCGACTCTGCCTTTGTATTCCCTTGGCAGAGGGTGGTCCAGACCTTCTCTGGTGCGGACACCCATCGTCTCCACTTTTAGTTTCCTTGATCATGAAATCCATCAAGAGGTTAAGTGAAGCATCTATGAGATCAGAAGCTTTCCCAGTCCCCCCATTTATTGACCAAGTGCGGTCAGTAAGCACCTCTTATGTGCAGGATATTAAACCAGGCCTGGGGCAGAAGTGAGTAAAAAGGGGAAAGAAGAGACCAGTGCCCTCCAAGAGCCCAGAGTCTAGTCATAAAGACAGAAAGGGGGATGCCTGGGTGGCTCAGTGGGTTAAGCCTCTGCCTTCAGCTCAGGTCATGATCTCAGGGTCCTGGGATGGAGCCCCACATCGGGCTCTCTCCTCAGCAGGGAGCCTGCTTCCCCCTCTCTCTCTGCCTGACTCTCTGCCTACTTGTGATCTCTGTCTGTCAAATAAATAAATAAATAAAATCTTAAAAAAAAAAAAAAAGAAAAAGAAACGGCCCAGAGCCGAGAGCTTGACTGTATATGGGCAAGTGTGCCAGAGGAAAGAGGGGAAGATGGCTTTCACTTTGGGTCGGTCGTGGGCTGGGAGATAAAGGGGCAGTCCAGGAAAGCTTCTGGGAGGGATAACTTTGCTCACTTGAAAACTGGTGGGATTTCAGTAGCCACAGACAGAGCCTGCCAGACGAAGGCTGTGGCCTGGGAAGGAGATCCTGGTTCACACAATACAAAGGCTCCACACTTCCTTGGGGAGAACGCAAAATGGAAGGCAAAAGGAGTTGTGCCCTGGGAGCCTCTCTGTGTGGAATCACCATCCTCTCATCGTTAGGGTTGTCTGGTGACTCCCCGGAATTCATGCTACATCCCTAATAACATCCCTGCCCCCAGGAAGCTCACCCCACCCATCCTGGGCAGGATTAGTCGTCAGGGCTGCTGCACTCCTGGGGCTCCCTGTCTGTTCTAGAAAGTCAGGGAGATTTAGAGGCTGTACACGGACTCTGGTGGTGCCATGCTGCCAGGGTTCAAATCCTGGTGCAGCCACTGACTTCCTGAGTCATCTTACACAAGTCGCTCACCCTCTCCGGGCCTCAGTTTCACCATCTGTCAAATGCAATAATAATGGCACCTCCCCGCTAAAGTCTCTCTGAGGATCAAAGAAATAAGTGCCCCCAGAGCATTAGAGGTGCGCTTGCCTTGGCGTCTGCTCTTGGCTACTTAGAGCAGCAGGCTGCAGTTCTTCATCTAGGAATCTCTGTCAGCCACGTAGAGGTGTCCCGCGAAGGAGATATGCAATTATAGGAAGGGAGGAAAAACGCAGGGCCATGAAAAGAAAAAAAAGAGAAAAAGAAAGAAAAGAAAAGAAAAGAAAAGGAAAAAAAAACACCCACGAGTCAAGTCCAAATGCAAAGATAATGCAACACACATGAAATGACAGGAAATGAAGTAAACTGTCAGTGTAGGGGCTGAGAATCTGCCACTCCTGGGAGGAGAAATACTCCTGTCCCCCGCTTCTATCTCTCAACAGGGCACGAAGCGTCTGGGAGTGGAGAATTTTGCCCTCTCCTTCCAAGCTCGGCGGGCCCTGGCGCTCCCTCCTCCGCAGGCGGCCCCGCCTCCACCCCAACCCCCGCCCCCAGCCTGGCCGCAGCCCTGACCTCGGCTCCCACGCCGGCCAGCAGCCGGCGGGCGGGCGGGGCAGGAAGAGGGAGACGCGGCTCCGGGCCCCCGAGATCCTTAACTGCAGCTTCCAAAGCCCTGGCCGATCCTAATCAGTGTGGGAAAGGAGCGCGGGCCGGCCCGCCTGCCGCAGACGCCGCCTCTTTTCATAAACTTTATCGCCGCGCACAGCCGCTGATAAAGCACCGTCAATAAGCGGGCGGCCGGAGTGTGCCGGGGCCCCGGGCTGACGGCGCACGCCCGCCCAGGCCCCGAGGCTCCCGGGGGAGATGAATCACGCGCAGAGCTGGAAGGAGTTCCTTGTGCCCCTCCTCTGCAGACCAGCGCCATAAATAACCATGCATTCCTCCTCTGCCCAGAAACCCCTCACCTTTTGTTTTATGGATTCAATAAAAAGCCCAGGAGTTTTCCTTCTGGCTGCCTGGCCACCCCTCCTTCCCGGGGCCGGGGGTGGGGGAGGTGAGTGTGCTGGCCTGAGTTAGCCTCCTGCCTCTGGTTAAGCTCCTGGGGCTGGGTTGGAGCCGGGGCCCTGTGGCTCCTGGATCCCCAACCCCTTTAGCTCCTGCACCACAGAGAGGGACTGGAGGGGGTTGGGGGGGGTGACTTGTAGTCTCTAGTGGCAGGTGATAAGGACTCTGGTTCCCACAAAACTCGTCTTGGATGTGGGTGCATGGAGAACTTGCCGAGGCAGACTCATGGCAGGAGTCCCGGGCTTTGGACTCAGCGGCCCCCAGAAGATTTAAGGCAGAGAGAGTGCAGTACCCTGACTGCAGAGTCCCCGAGGGACCCCCACCACTTAAACTGCAGTGCCTTTGGGAGTGGAAATGTCTCAGATGGTATTTGGCAGATCTGAGACTCTGCATTCTTTAGTTCATGAAATTGTGACCGGATGATCCCCATGGTAACCCGTGGCACATCCTGGAGCCTGAAGTTTGAGGAAGACTGTGCGAGTATGAAGGAATACAGAAAGGTGGGGAAGCATAGAGCAGTCCAAAGCATCCAGCTCAGCCATCAGACTTCGGTCTCTTGCTCAGCTCTGCTACTACGGGGCTCTGGGTCCTGGTGCAGCCACTGACCCTCTCTGGGTCTCGGGTTCCTCATCTGTCTGTCTAGTGAGTGAATGAAATCTAAAAGGAGCCTCCGACTTTCCTACTGTATAGAAAATAACATCCTATTTATAAACCACTACATTTCTGAAGTGCCCTATCATCAGCCCTTCTGAGAAACACTGTTTTGTCCCCTTGGAAGAAATTGGGGCATGGCCAGTGTCTGGAACTGATCCCTCGTTAGTGAGGTTAACGCTGGACTTTACCCCTCATGGAAGTCATGGAGGTCCAGAGTCCCTCGGGCCAGAAGGAAGTCCACCTGCGAAGCAAAAAGCCATTTAAAAATAAAATCTTACCTACCCTAACAGCTTAGCTCAGGGCTTTTTGGGGCCCCTGTATAAGGGCCCCAGTGACTGTGGTTCTGCTTCATATGAGAAGGACTGGTTGGCTCAGAACATCTAATCTAGAAAAGCCAACCTTTCCCTCAGTGGGAAACAGGGCTAGGAGGAAAGGGGTCTCTGATGGCAGATCTAGTGATAGTAAAATCTGGTGGGAGTCCTAAGAAGGTTGCCTTGGGTGTAAGGCTCCCTGGGAGTGTGTGTGGGGAGCCTCCCTTCCAGCCGTGGCCAAGAGGAGGAGCTCCCTCACAAAACAGAAATGGACAAAGACCTGCTTCTTCCAGAACCCATTTCTGACACTACCACATGTCCCAAGGGAACGTGTGGCCCCAGACAGACTTCATTTCCTGATCTCTGGACAGAAAGCCACTCAGTCTTTTTCCCTCATTTGCATGATGTCAAAAAAAAAAAAAAATGAGTCATGCTGAATTGTCATTTGTTGAGAAATTTTGGCAAGAGGTTCCCAGCTGAGATTAGAGTTGATTTCTCAAAAAAGGAGTACATACTAAGTCAAACACTGATTTATTATGTGAAGGGGATCAACATCTTGGGCCTCGGTTTTCTGATCCGTGAATCCTGATGTGCTTCTTTCCACTCTAACCTACTGGGCCTCTAACACAGTCTTCTCATGAGTAGAAGTAAGATTTTTAAACTTTCCAGAGCAGAGTTAGGGAAACTTATCTAAATGTGACCCTTCCATCATCGTTCTTGCTGCTGGGGAGGTCAGCAACCAAGGCAAAAAAAGGAGAGAACTCGCCAAAAGTATAGGGCCCCATGTCAAGACTGGGGTTTAATCTGCCAATTATTTTACAGTAGAAGTCGTTCTAAGCCTTTCACTGTTACAGAACTTTGCAGAATTTGATGAAAATCACGTGCTCCTCTCCCTCCCCTCCCCCCAAATTCACATACAAATACATACTTGTCTTGCAGATCATTTCAGGGGTTCACAGACCCCTGAAGCCCCATCCAAGGACCCTGTTAGGAAATATTAAATAATAAATATTTAATAATTTATTGATCCTCTGTTTCCTTATCTGTGCAAAGGAAATACTGTTCCCCTGCAGCCAGTTTCATGAAAAAGGAGGAGGGTTGATAGGCCTGTGCTAGTAAAACCTTTCGGTTCTCTGCCATGTCATATTGATGCAATTCAATTACCATCAGCCCCGAGTCGTTCACTCTTCTGCTTCACGGGATGTAAATTGCCACGCAAGACAGCAGCAGCCCTAGCTTGTGAAATTCCCGAGGCAAACCCTTCTGGTAAGCCAGCGCTATAAGTCTTCGTACTTGCTTGTTAGAGACGTAATGAGTCCCCATGGAGACCAAAGGGAAGGCTGGAGGTAGCTCTGCAGGCACTCAGAGGGTAATAACCACCAAGGTAGGAATGTCCCAAATGATACCCTTGTGGCTTTAAAAGTCAATGTAACTTTCCAAAGAGTCTTCCTTTCTCCCAGAGTAGGTTGTAGTATTAGAGAAATGAACTCATGGAAGCAAAACCAAGGTTTAGGGGAAATGCTTTTTATGAAGTCATCAGCTAATATGTTAAAGAGAGTCAGTCCATTTGGTACAAGGAGCCAGACCTCAATTGCTATGTCACCCAGACAATGAAGGGATTAGATTAGATCCCGAGGTCCCTGACCGTCCTGGGTTCACATATTCCTTGGGAATGGGATGTAAGCTGTGGCTCCTGGCAGAAAATAGACATGCACTGGGCACAGACTCTCACGCGCTTTTACTTACAATGTAGGGACCTTGCAGAGGCTGGTGGTCCAGTCGTGAAACACCAGATTCATAGAACCCGCCCTCCCTGCTCCCTAATGCTCTCCTGCCTCAGTTGCTAAAGGCTCTTGGAATCCCCCCATTAAGTCCCTCTGTGGCGTCGGGGCCGAGTTCTTGTCCGTCTCTCCGAGCCCCTGCAAACAGAGGAAAGAGGGAAGTATTCTCCCTCGGCTGCTGTGAAAATAGCCATGCCCTAAACTGTCCGTGTGCGCTATGTTTAGGAAGCAAACTCCAACAGCAGTCTCCCAGACATGGCATGCAACCATAACTCAGTGGTTTGTTTTGTTTCGTTTTGTTTTGCGGAGATGAGGGATGAGGAGGGATGGGGGAACCAGAACATGGGATAAAGAGTAGAGTGTATTCAGAACATGCACGGTGCTTGGAGAAGTGAGTGCTAGGGTTTCTAGAAAGCCTGGATGAGCAGCCATCTTCCCTGTGTGGGGAGCTCCGTGGCTTCTCAACAGACAGAGGGACTCATCCCACAGCACCCGTGGCCTGCTTTCCTGTGGTTCATAAATATTCACGGCCCCTCGCAGGGGAAAGAGGATATTTCTCCTCCTTGCTGACATCAGACTTGGCCAGATGGTTTTCCCTGGCCGGGGAAATGAGCAGAAGTGGCATCCGTCACTTCCAGGCAGAAGATTCAAGGGCCACCTTGAGGCTTACCACACGCTTCTCTCCCTGAGCCACAAGACTGGCCACATTCCAAATCCAGAGCTCAGCCAGCCCAGTCCCAGAGAGAGGGCGGCCCGGAGCAGTCTGGCAGTCAGCCTGTCAGAAACCTCAGGCAGATGCGAGAAAAAACGCTGGGCGTGTGAGCTACTGAGATTTAAGGGTTGTCTGTGACAGTTGCAGAGCCAAAGCGAAGGTACCGATGCAGTGTCCTCTTTTGGAAAGGAAGAGGGACGGGTACCCAGAAAGGCCCTCGCTAGCGGGCAGGGCTGTGATGACAGCACCAGCCAGTGTCGGTTCCATCCTTCCTGCTCCCTGACACTGTGACCGGTACCCTCTCTACCCACCGCCAACCAAGCATTAGGGAGCCGGGCTGGGAGCCCCCTCTGCTGAGCCACCTGTAGTGGGTTGAGTGGCAGCCCCCACAAAGATATGTCTGTATCCTAACTCCCCAAACCCATGAACAGGACCTAATTTAGAAAAAGGGTCTTTGCAGATGGAAATAAGTAAGGATCTTTAGATAAGTCACCCTCCTTTCCCCGCATATACTCTACGTCCAACAGCGAGAGCCCTCACGAAGGTGAAGAGGGAAAGACAGAGGCAGAAAGTAGATGACAAGAACACCGGGAGCCACCGGATGCTGAAAGAAGCAAGGGACGACCCTCCCCTAGAACTCTCGGAGGGAGCCCGAGACCCTGCTGACACTGGCATTTCAGACTTCTGGTCTCCAGAACATTAAGAAAATAAATTTCCGTTGTCTCAAATCACCCGTTTGTAGTACTTTGTTATGGCCACCTTAGAAAACTAAGGCCCCACCTTGGCAAAATACCTTTTGTTCCTGAGTTCCTCCCTCCAGCATAATTCTTCAAGGCCAGAACTACAAACCAGTATGCTAATGAATCAGGAAGAAAGCCTCTCTTTCTCTCTACCCGGTCTCCAGGGCAAGGCCGCAATTATGTTTGAAGGGGAGAATGCCAGCTCACTAAACCGACTGGGCTGCTTCCTCTCCAGAGGGGACACCAGCAGTGAGAGAGGTTGAATCTTTGATTACGGGCTGTGCGGAAACTGATGCTCAAAATAAAGAAGGCCTGCAATCAAAGCCGAGGGGATGGTGCCTGGAATTTTAGAGTCTCGAGGACCAAGAGAGATCACGTCCAACATCTTCAGATAGACGTTTTAGATGCACAAGAGAGTTTAAAGGATTTGGGCACCTTTTTTTTTTTTTTTTTTTTTTTTTGCTTTGTTGGGGACCCTAAAGCCTAGAGAGCGGTGTAGTCTGCCCAGGGTCACAAGAGAATTGGGAGTGACTCCTGCTCCTCCATTCAGCACAGGAAGGGGCTTACTTCTACAGGAGTCTGGCCATCAGCCTCCACAAGGACTGGGACTCTAACCATCACCAAATGGTCCAGCTGGGTCCCTCGTAAGACCTCAACTCTCCTAATTTGGGGGCTTCCCTCAGTATCATTTAAGCATCTTCAAATGCATTTTCATCCTACCTCAAACTAATTTTTTTAAGAGGGGTACAGCGGGAGAGAGAGAATCCCAAGTAGGCGCTACACCCAGTGGGGAGGAGCCCGACACGAGGCTCGATCTCACAACCCTGAAATCATGACCTGAGCCAAAATCAAGGGTCAGACACTTAACCTGACTGAGCCACCCAGGTGCCCCAAACATCAGTTTTGTCTTGAAATGTTTCTATTGTTCTTTTATAATTTTTCTTTTGAAAGTAATTGCTTATAAATAACTTGCTTGATTTTAGATTTTCTACAATGGTCCCAGCAATCCTCATTCCAACTCAAGAAAATTGAACTGTAGATTGTTTGCAAATGCAATGAAATGTTTATGAATGCTAAATCTCATGATTCATAAGATTGAAGTCATGCTTCCTCTGATACAGATTTAATCCAATCCATACAGATTATACAGATAACACGGGTATCGACTATTCCCATTTTATGTTTTCAAGCAGAAAGGCTACTCTCCCAAGGATAGCCAACTAGGAATGAAAGAAGCCAAGGGGACTGACATCCAGGTCTTCAGACTCCAACAAGAGCCCCTTTTCTGTTGAGCCCAGGAGAGTTTCTGTTCAGAAGATTCACTGCCTCTCAAAGAATGATGAGTAAGTCAGGTGCCTGAGTAACTCAGTCAGTTGGGCATCTGCCTTGGCTCAGGTCATGAGTCCTGGGTCCTAAAATCGAGTTCCGCATCAGGCTCCCTACTCAGTGGGGAGCCTACTTCTCCCTCTGCCCCCCACCCCCGACTTGCACACTGGCATGCGTGCTCTCTCTCTCTCTCTCACAAAACTAAATAAATAAAATCCTCCAAACAACAACAAAAAAAGAATGGTGAATATGTCAAAAAGACACAGAGGCCAACTTGAAAACACTTGAAAATCTGGGACAACTTACTTATCAAAATAAATAATGATAGTAATACATTGTAATCATTGAGTAAAATAGGAACCTCTAAGTCCTTACTAATACAAAAAAAGAAAGAGGAAAGAAAGCTTTTCCTTACAGTAAAATACCAACTAATAGATAGAGAAACGATGGAATTTCTAAAATTGGCACTTAGCAGCCGTCACAGCAATAAATTAATTCATCCAAGAGACACCAGAAGATTTTAAAATTGGAGGTAAAGTCAAAGTGAATAAGAAATGGGAAACTTGCAAAGTTTCAGAGGGCCTCCACACAAAATTCTTATTCATGACAAAGAGAGAGCAATTTTATAATGAAAAATCAGGAGATAATATCAGACAAATGCAAACAGAGAGACATTCTCCAAAATAATCAGAATATAATATTCAGAAGTATCAAATTTGTAAAAGTCAAGGGAAGATTGAGGAAGCGCTCTGAGTGAAGGAAGGACGAGACATGACTACAAGATGAGATGTGACAGGTGACCCTGAACTGGGTCCTTTTGTTCTAACAAACCTGGTTTGGTTAATCATCAAAACCTGAGCAGCACCTGAGGCTAGATGATCGGAGGCCATGAGTGTTAATTTCCTTACTTTGATGATCGCATTACAATGATGTAGGAGAATTTCTTTGTTGGTAGGAATTGTACACTACGGTTTTCAGACTCAAGGAAAAAACTCCTTTGTCTTATTTTTGTCATCTTTGAGTAAGTATGAAATTATTTCAAAACAAAAAAAAATTTAAAGAAGAAATTTAGAAACAAGTCAAAGCAGTGAACAGTAAGCGTATTTTTGTTATTGTTTCCAAGAAAGAGGCTGCCTCTCTCAAGGACAGGGTAGTAACCTGTCCGTTCTGGCAGCCTAATACAGTGCTACAAAGACATGCATTCGATGAATGTCCGCATGCGAGCCCTGTATCCTGGCTAGTTCAAACCGGTGGTGCCTGAATGTCATTTACGGTGAACCTTTAGTTAGCAATGGCTTTCATTTTACCTTTAAAACTGATCCATTCCATGAAAAAAAGTTCTGCAAAGGGAAACACTAAAGGGTATTGAAATGGTTCCCATCTAAACGGAACACCTTAATAAATGTGTTTTTAAAAAACAAAATCTAATTTTCTTTTTTTTTTTTAAAGATTTTATTTATTTATTTGACAGACAGATCACAAGTAGGCAGAGAGGCAGGCAGAGAGAGAAGGGAGGAAGCAGGAAGCAGGCTCCCCGCCTAGCAGAGAGCCCTATGTGGGGCTCGATCCCAGGACGCTGGGATCATGACCTGAGCTGAAGGCAGCAGCTTTAACCCACTGAGCCACCCAGGCGCCCCTCAAAATCTAATTTTCTATCATGAATGCTGGGGGGGAGGGAGGGGAGTGTGTGCCAGGAATGAATGTGCTATCATTAGCGTGTAATATGAACAAAGGCAACACCGATTTACCACCACACAGAGAAATACGCCTTCCTGCACTGGATTCTCCTGTGGGTTCTACTGCCATTACTACTAAGTGATGAATTTCCATTGAAACACTATTCCGTGTGTGTCTCCTTGTCTGTCGATGATTGGCTTGCCCACCCTCCCTCCCTCCCTTCCTTCCTTCCTCATCGTCTTAATGCACTCAGCAGTGTCTGGGTCGATCGGGAAGTCTATTTTTCTTGCAGACTTTAGGAAATCTACAACACCTAGTGAACCTATAATTAAGCTTAATATAACCTGGGGAAGGCAGAAGAGGAAGAAAATGAAGGCTGGGAATAAGAGGCGGCATGCGGTTATAACATACCCACTTCCTTTGTGGAAAGGTGACGAAAGTCTGCAAACATCTAGGGTTCCCTACGTGTGCTGGGTCCAACTCAGATCCCTAGCTATTTCAACTCTTCTTTTTTGAAGAAATGATGCTCCTGGGAAATGTGTGGGGTATTGCCAGAGAATTCCATAGGAAGCCACAATGACCCTCCCTTCCCTCCAAGTGGAAAGGCTGTCCCCAGCTCATAGTCCTATCATCGGCCAAAAGTTCTTTCTTTAAATTATTATTTAGAGCTTGGAAATGTTACAAATTACAGTTGAATTTCCAGATTCGCTGCAAAAGCTCTCCATAATTAGCATACAAAGTAACCAATACACACATGGACACACACCCACACTCCAACTTCATCATTTGAACAGTGATGATGGCATTTTCAGGCAATGGGTATGAGTCAGGTGATCACCGTTCAGACACTACCTTGATGAAAGTGATACCTGTTGACAAGTGGCTCCTTCACTTGGAATTCTGATGTGAACAAGAACATGGTGAGAGTTCATGGTCTGCAATTCTCACTCTCCCCGATGGGCACAGACTCCCCCAAAGCTTAACATTGAGTTTATTATGTTCTGATCATTGTCTTTTTATTCCACTGCTCAAACCTCTCATTTTCTCTCTCTCTCTCTCTCTCTCTCCCTGGCATAATCTGTTTCACTTAGCCCAGAAAATATAATGTTTGGGCAGAAAACTGTCTGAAAGGAAACTGAAGAAAGTAGCTATTATTGATGATTTCAATGCTAAATATGTATTTCATTTGGCTTGAGCTTCTACTGATACTTGGTGAAATAAAACATCTTTAGAATATTCTATTTATCATGATAAGAAGGAAAAGGAAGAGGAGGAAGACCTAACTGGCTACTGGGATCAGCTCAGTGCTGTAACCACACTTGGCTGTAAATGTACGAGATGTGACGTGATTCAAGTTTCAAAAAATAAGACCGTCGCCAGGATGATCTCATTGAGAGTACAAATGTCCTTAAAATTCTTATTCTGTGACCAAAAAAAGAAAAAAGAAGAAGAGGACAAATCAGCCTGGTATTCTCCCTGTGTGTTCTTCTCCAAGACAATGTTTCTAAAATAATCTCAGACCTGGTGTAACATCTGCCAGACAGCTGTTCTAGAGAATGCCAAGATGATAATCCTTGGGTCTATCACAGTCCTTTGTACTTTTTCTTCTTTACGTGAATTCTGTGTCCAAGCCAGTTTATAGACTCACGTTCTGAAAGATCAAAAATTCTCTCTAAGGAGATGATGTGACTTGAGGTCTTTTAGGCCTATTCTACTGACCTACTTGAGAAGGCAGTTTGTAGACTCATTGGCAAAGGGATTGACCTTAATTCTGTTTCTAGAAGGCAGCTGTCTGTGAAGATGACTCTGTCACTGATGTTCGTGAGCCCCAGAATGTACCTGGTTTAAAAGCTCTTTCCTCCATTCCGGAGACCACTCCCATCCAGAGTAGATAAACCCCTACAACAGAAGTTGTTGGTCTTGTTGGAAGAAAATTCTAGAAGTCATATGGCCCAGCATCCTCCTTTCCAATCTTCTTCTTTTTTTTAAAGATTTTATTTATTTACTTACTGACTTGATAGAGAGATCACAAGTAGGCAGAGAGGCAGGCAGAGAGAGAGGGAGAAGCAGGCTCCCTGCTGAGCAGAGAGCCCGATGTGGGGCTCGATCCCAGGACCTTGAGATCATGACCTGAGCTGAAGTCAGAGGCCTAGCCCACTGAGCCACCCAGGCGCCCCTCCTTTCCAATCTTCTGGTTACCCCTACAGTCCAATGGAAATAAGTTTTCTAGAAAACTAAATTCTTTCCACCAATAAATCCTGTGAACATTTTAACTATGGATGGCTTTATTTTTCATTTGAATTAGTTTATTGAAGGAATTTTAGACAGAAGAAAAGGATTTTGTGTGTTTACATAGATGCAGATCTAAAATCTTCAGGTCGGTCCTCCCCTCACATCTTCAAAAAGCCAGTTCTCTGATGCGAGTGCTTCTTAGAGCTCCATCATCGGTCAGAGAACAAAGAGGACTGTTACAGGAGAGGAGCCAGAGAAGCACACAATATGAGCTCAGGGACTGGAGAGTAGATGCTGATCTCAGACAGAAGCGCCGAGAGAGAAGTGTTCCCAGCTCTCTTTGAGGCTCTGACAGATTGTTGCAGGAAGCAGATTCCTGGCCTTGGGGAAACGGGTTTCTCTTGTCACTAAGTTTCTCCAGCTCTACCAAGAGAAAGGTTAGCAGATTCATTTTCTAGGGCTGCCATGAAAAAATACCACAGTCCAGGGGGCTTACACAACAGAAATTCATTTTCTCACAGCTGTGGAGACGGGCATCCCAGGTCAAGGCACTGGCAGGTTCAGTTTGTCCAGAGGCCTCTCTGCTTGGCTTACAGACATCTGCCATCTTGCTGTGTCCTCACATAGTCTTTCCTTTGTGCGAATAGCCCTGGGGTCTCCTGTGTCCAGCTTTTCCTCTTCTTATAAAGACACCAGCCAGGCTGGGTTAAGCCCCCACTTAACAGCCTCATTTTACCTTAATCATCTCTTTAAAGGTCGGCTCTTCATCTGTGGTCACATTCTGAGGCACAGGGGGTTAGGGCTTCCAGATACAAATTTTGAGGGGACGCAATTCAGCCCATATCAGTTAGAGTACTTTTCAAATGAGCATGGTAAAAATTAAATCATTAGTAGATTTCAGTATTTTTAAAGTAAGTCAAATGAAAAGTGGGATTGAGTTCATAGTGTTGTCTGAGCAGACAGAGGCCTGAGCTAACAGCAAGTGGGAGACGCCCTAGTAAAAGGAGGCCTACACCTCGTTTCTCTGCCAAACCTCTTGGTCTGTGTTCCAAGACACTTCAGGTAAGAGCCTTGGCACTGACACCAGTGCTCACCAATAGAAATATAAAGTGAACCACACAGGCAATTTTTAGTTTCCCAGCAGCCATGTTAAAAAAAAAAAAAAAAGGCAACAACAAGTAGAACTAACTTTAGAATATTACTTTACCTAAATATATTCAAAATAGCTCTTTAGTCTCAGACCGAGAAACAAAACAACAGAGGGATATCGTCATGTGGAAAGCACAGCAAGAAGAAACACATGATGGGTGGCCGCCATGGCCCTGAGGCCTTCCGCCTTCAAAGTCAGTCTGTGCTAAGCATGGCCATCCTGCCAAGTGGAAGAGAAAGTTTAACTGGAGCGCCAAGGCTGAACGAAAAAATGCTCCTGGGACCAGTCAAATGAGACCCTCTAAAAATGATCTACCGCAGGGTCAGGCCTGGATTCCCTGAAGGAACAAACACCTCAGGCCAAGAGTGCGGCTGTGGTGGTGCCCGGTTCATCCCAAGGATCTTCAACAATTAGTCACAACAATACATACTATGGGTTTGAATTAATTCAAAATATTATCATTTCAATATGTACTCAATATTGAGACTTGCTAACAAGAGAGTTTATATTCCTACTCGTGTTAGGTCTTCAGGCTCTGGCAACGATTTTACGTTGACAGCAACCTTCAGGACCGATTAGCCACATTTCTTGTGCTCGATGCCCACCTGTGGTTACCATACAAGACAATACGGATCTAGAGAGTGGTCACGTCCACAGTGACCCAGGAAACTGCTTTGTCTTATGTTTCCAAAGGAAGTCTGAGGAGTTAATGAATGAGCAGGTTGGGCCCAAAATTAAAGACATGTTCTTAAGGTTCTCAAGAGTAGTTAGTGCTTTCTTGAACTCCTAGAGCTGCCTACAGACTTGTGAATGCAGCCCCAACATATGGGGCCCTTGCAAATTCAAGAGCCTATGGGCTCGGGGCGCCTGGGTGCTCAGTGGGTTAAAGCCTCTGCCTTCGGCTCAGGTCATGATCTCAGGGTCCTGGGATCGAGCCCTGCATCGGGCTCTCTGCTCAGCAGGGAGCCTGCTTCCTCCTCTCTCTCTGCCTACTTGTGATCTCTGTCTGTCAAATAAACAAATAAATAAATCTAAAAAAAAAAAAAAAGCAGCAGCTGTTAAAAAAAAAAGAAAAGAAAAGAAAAAAAAGAGCCTATGGGCTCACCAAGGGCATATCTTAGGAGCAGAGCGCTCTGAGAGGGACACTGACTTTCCTCACATCTCAGCTCTGACGTGGTAACTAGGACCTAGGCACAGCGCTCACCTGAGCCATCTCTTCTCCACTAACTGGCTAGAATTTTGGTCAAATCCTCCAAGCCCCTGCCCAGTAGGAATCAACTAGACCTAATAAGAAGTATTTTGTCAGCTGCCCTTGCCTCTCTTTCCTTCCCAGCTGGCTTTTCCAGGAGTCCATCCCCATGGAGGGCAGGAAGAAGAGATTCTCTGCACACTAGCAGGCGTATTAGGAAGACAACGTTGGACAGAAAAACAGGGAATCGGTGAATGAATGGGGAAAAACTTTTGAAGTCAACTACTTTGGAGGGTTACTGCCTTTGGAAGAGTACGTGGGAAGCGATGCGTCTCCTACTCCCCAAAGGGTTCTTAACGCTTCCTTCATGCCCACAGATAAAGCAAGTGGCTGAAAGCCTGTTTTTCCATTGTAACAACAGGCTCTCTCCTGTTGCCTGTCCTGAAAGAAGTCATCTAAGTGTGCGCTTAATCAGAAAGAATCCCACCGTGATCTACACAGTTAAGGTCTGCCTTAACAACACCCTCCTAATACTCCTAATATTGGCACCCCTCATTGACATACGACATCCATACTGTGTAAGAAGGCTTTTGACCCCACCGATGTCCCTAGGACGAGAATAGAAAACTGAAGCTCCCAGAGTTGGCAAAGTCAGTGGGTTGTGGAGGATTTAAAGACCTATGCTCTGTCCTTAAATCTACATAAATAGTACACAGGGTCGTTGATGCATAATGTATGCCTGGAATGTGGTCAAAAAATAACAAATAAAAGTTGGTTGAATGAATGAATGAAGAAAAAGAGACTGAATTTCTTGAAATTCCTCAGAAGACACCATTTCTACAGTTAAGTATGAGGTCACACTTCCTCAGGAAATGTCCTGAGGAAAGTGCCTTCACCTGGATGATATTGGGTAGGAGCAGTAGAAAGCAACTCATCGAGAAGTAGTTTGAGAACACGCCTCTGCTTCTCCGGGCTTCTTGCAACAACGTACGGACATCCCAGCACCTAGTGCTTAACATCAGGCAAAGCAGCCTCCACTGGAAAATGTTTTGTCCACAAATGACTTGGATCAGCTGTAGAGACAGAGCCAGCCAGATGGAGAAGATGCTGGTCTAGCCAACCTCTGCCAAGGTCTGTGCGGTCCTCACTTACCTGGAGGTGGAAATTTCCAGGGAAGAAGTTGCCAGAAAGGGGGCCGAATGAATTCAGTTGAGGTAAGTAGGTGGGAGGCACAAACCCTTGAAGAGAGAAAATTGTCTGCCTCTGGGCTATTTTTGTCCTTCAGGTTCAAATCCATTTTCCTTATTTCTTGTAGGGTGGGGTGGGGGGATCATTCAAGTGTTTTCAGACACCCAGTGTTCAAGCTGGAAGAAATTTAGAGGTAATAATAAGCATAATAATAACAGCTCCTACTTGCCTATCCCAAATGTGATCGGAACACTTGGCCTGCATTAACTCATTCAAGCCCTAGCAGGTACCCTGACCATCCGTCTGTTCAGTACCCCGTCTTGTACAACCCGGAGTGTATTGTTCTCACTGTCTTTGAGAGCATGAAGGGAATCGTGCCCCCTAGAGCTGTGCCATCCTGAAGCCTTGCTCACTTCACAGGAGGAAACATCGCACGTTGGGCTTTCTTCTCTGATGGAAATACCGATAGTCACTAACTCACCACACAGCAAGTTATTGACAGAGGAGATTCTACGATCTTGACCTCATCATCTTGAGTCTGGTGCCTGTGCAACCTGACATGGGCTACCTTTTGGAAGCCGTAAGTGATTTCAGGATTCCCGCCTTTAAAGAGCTCATCACAAAGAGGGATGAAGTAACCACCTAAGTACATAGAAACCAGCACGTCTTCCCATTCAGGTTCCAGGTAATGGTTCCACCGTCCTCTTTGTTGTCCTTGATTTCTCCTTCCTCAAGGCCCTCCACCTAGCAGTCACCATACCCTGACATCTCAGCAGAGCACCGTAGTTGAGGACATGTGCTTTGAAGTCACACTGTTGTATGATCTAGGGCAAGTGTCTGTGCCTCAGTTTCCTCCCCCAGGTGCAGCTAATAACAGAACTCATAAAAGGCTGGATTATTCATCAGCCACCTAGCTGCATTTACCCCCTGCAGGACCAAAGTCCTCTTGCTGAACCCTACATCTGCTTCCCACCTGCCAGGCTCTAGGGGACCTACAGCAGTTGTTCCCAACCTCCAGTTTGTACAAGAATCCCCCGAGGTGCTTTGCAAAAAAAAAAAAAAAAAGCAAACTTCTGAGCCACTCCCTGGATTCTGGTTTAGAAGATCTGGGTGGGGCTCAGGAATCTACATTTCGAACATGCACCCACAAGGGATTCTGATGTAGGTGGTCTGACAGCAGAATTTGAGAAAGAGAGGCTTCCCGGATGAATTCTACTTTTAGTATGGCTTTCATTGACCCTGGTCAGCTGGCCCTTGTCCACCATTCCAGCCTCACTGCTCAAAACCCCACCCCCGATCCTGCCAGCCAGACCTGCGTCAGGAAAAATTAAAAGCCATGTTAAAGTCAAGCCCAGTTGCATTTTTCTATATGGCTGCCGTGTTATATGAGATTAGGAGGAAAGAGCTGAGTTGACACCCAGCAAAGGCTCTGTGGCCATGCCGGTGGATCACCATGGGAACCACATCTTTGTGACTCCTCCAGAGTGCACAGAAAAGCCGAGAGGGACAAAACACTTCATGTTGCTGAGTTCCTGTTCTCTTTCTGAAGCTCCCTGAGAGACCAGACCCCTTGTTTGCTTCCCTTAAAGTAACTCGAAGGATTGTCAGTTCTAAATTTGGGGAAAGAAAGGCAAGACGGGGAGGGCAGAGAGGAAAGGAGCCCTGAAGCAAAGGGGACAGCACACTGAGATAAACAGAAACATTAAGGTCTGGAATGCCCCCACTCTGAACAGTGAACTCATCCATAGAAAAAAAAGAAACTGATTTGCTCTTCCAGCAAAGCAACTTAAACCGACTTCCTGTGGGACTCCCTAAAAACTAAGTTTTCACAAACTTGTCCCAGAGATTTATAATAACCTCTTTTCCATAGTTAACAAATCCAAGCACTTTTAAAAGGTCTTTAGTCAGAAAACAAAAGTCCCTATTAAATTCCACTACAAGAAGCTTCCTTCTCAATGAATTCCAGGTCAGACCCATTAGGTTTTGTATCTAAAGTGGACAAACTGAGGGTTTTGTGGGGGTGGGAGGTTAGGTGAGCCTGGTGGTGGGTACTAAGGAGGGCACGTATTGCATGGAGCACTCGGTGTGGTGCATGAACAATGAATTTTGGAATACGGAAAAAAAATTAAATTAAATTAAATTAAAAAAATAATAAAGTGGACTTCATCCTTCACCAGAGGACCATACTCATTGCCTGGGTTGAATAGTGTCTATCTGGAGTCTGTGAATGTGATCTTATTTGGAAACAGAGCCCATGAAGATGCCATTAAAATATAAGTTAAGATGAGGTCATACCGGTTTTTGTCTTCATCTGTTGGGGCTGCTAGACTAGGAGAGAAATACCACAGACTGGGTGTCTTATAAATAGTAGAAATTTTATTTCTCAGTCCTGGAGGCCGGAAGTCTGGTGAGGGCCCTTTCCTGGTTCACAGCCAGTTCCTCACATGGTAGGAGGGGGGAAGGAGCTCTCTGTAGCCTCTTTTGATGAGGGCACTAATCCCACTCATGGGGCTCCACCCTTCTGACCTCATCACCTCCCAAAGCCCCACCTCCTGATACCACCCCATGGGGGAGAGGATTTCCATGTATGAATCTGCAGGGACACAAACATTCCCAACCTGAAGTCATACTGGATGAGGGTGGGAACTACATCCTGTTACCGGTGTCTTTAAAGGAGACACAGGAAGGAAAGCGCCGTGTGAAGAGAGACACACAGGAAAGAAGACAGAGAGTGACAAAAGAGGCAGAGAATGGAGCGAGGTGGGGGCCAGTGGAGGAATGCCAAGACTTGGCGGCCACCACCAGAAACCGGAAGAGTCCAGGAAGGATTCTCCTCTGGAGCCTTCAGAGGGAGCAGGCCTTGCCAGCACCTTGATTTCAGACATCTGGCCTCCAGAACTGGAAAAGAAGAAAGAATAAATTCCTGTTTGAAGCCACCCAGACTATGGCAGCCCTAGGGAACTGCTCAATAGACTCCTTTCTTGGTGAAAGAAAATCCATATTCTCCCAGCTTTCAGACTGATGAGGCTTGGACAATCCGTGAGTCAGAACATTGCAAGGATAAGCTCAGATAACAGGAAACAGTCAAAAGCAGCTTTATTTTTGAATCAGGAAATTTCCTTAAGCAAAGCCAGGGTGTGGTGGAGTTAGAGTACCCGCTGGAAGTAAGTCCTTTCTCTGGACAGAGTTTTGGTTTCCTTTAGGCATCTCTCTTCTCCCCACCTTTTAGGCAATCTTGGCGAGGCTGACGATGTCCCTTGACATTTCCTAACAAGGAGCTACCACATGGCCCAGGCTGTGGCACACGGACTCTCTTCTAGGATTTTTGTCCCAAGCCCAGTGATGCCAGAGGAAGAGCAGCACGTTGCCCATCCTCTGCTGAACACCAGAGGGACTGTCCACCAGGACCTGCGCCTGGACGGCAGGAGGTAACGCAGACCGACTCTACTACTCTGTCCTCTGAAATCCTTCCTCTTCTGTTGGGTTGGCCAGAAGCCAACTTTTATTTCCTGTTCCCCACAACTTCCAGGAAGACACCTGCCTGCATCCAACCACCCTAAGCCCCCCTGTTCTCAAAGGGAGAGGGGGGACAGAGGGAATTCCTGGGGGTGTCCAAAATGTCACAATTGCCCCCCTCCACATAGACACACAGCCATATCTGTGGTCAAAAAATGCAGCTAAAAATAGTCATCATGTTTTTCAAAATGCCTTATTTACATATTTTTGAAATAAATTTATTTCAGAAATCAATGCTGTGCTAGATAAAGGTCTTCTCTTCCAAATGAATGTCATTTTTTTTCTGCCAGACAAAGCACATCCTGTAACTTTGCTGTGTCTCCCTTCTCCCTGCGTGTGCCTTTTGGTTCATAGTTTACTACCTGATCAGAATCACTCTGTTAGTTGATGACTTGAAGTACATGAATACATCCCTTTCCCCCTTTCTTTGATTATCATTTCAAATATCTGCCATGATATCCGTAAACTCTCTTGTGGAAATAGGTGAGACGTACATAGTAAGTAAATAAATAAACACAGAAAGGGATCAAATGGTCTCTGTAACTCTTATCAAGTGAGATCCAGAAGTGATCTGGATTTAGCTTCCAGAAGTGTGTAACTTATCCTCCAGACATAGTTTCACGGGAATTGGGAAGAAAGCAGATTGGATCATCACAAAATAAAACACGCCCCACCCCCCATCTCCCTGAATGTTGCTGAGGTCTTCATGTTGTCCCCAAACTCTGACACCATGACCTTCAAAGACCTGCCTCAGACCCATGAAGTAGGTCCTGCCAAGCAGGTCCTGCCAAGTGTTCGATGGCATTCACAAAGCATACCAGATGAATTCCTGAACCACCAGTCAGAGATCCCAAAGGTGAAAGGCCATGCTACTTTCTCACCTTTCACAGAAACCTGTGAAGAACACAGGCCACACCGGTCCGGTTTGGTTTGGTTTTCATATTTTTTTAACTGGGTCCATGCTGTTCACCTGAGAGAGCTTGCCCATCAGGGAGGGGATTTCACGGGGTGACCATTTGGCCAGAGAAAAGCCATCTTTGTCTTCCAACCCCCCTCTCCTGTCCCCAGGGCCTGAAAATAACACCAACACCAACTTCTCTCAAATCTGAGGCGCTATTGTACGAGCTTGAATAAGTCAGTTACTCTTTCTTTGCCTTGGGGAGGAGGAAAAAAAACAAAACAAAACACAGACGGGACTCCTCGCATAAACCAGGCCCTAGCACTGAAAAGATTAATATTTTCCACAGTCAGATGAAAGATGGTATGTAAATGCAAAATGGGTCACTGTACATTATTACATTTCTATTACACTCGAATTAGTTATAAAGTGACATTTTGACTGTTTCCTCCATGTAGTTCTCATAACTCCACCTGTCTGACATTTCCTTCCTCTCCGGGGCCCGTGCAGAACAGGTCCCACTTTGTGGGAGAGAGGCCACCCTGCAGAATTTCACGAACACGTTCCAGGGAAGTCTTTTGCCGAGGCACACACAGGAAATTTCAAACACTCACAGATAGAAAGAGGTTAATCACCTCAGGACTGGATCATTCAAGAACTACCCAAGGAAGAACAGAGAAAGTTCTTCCTGAATCCTTCCACCTCGCCATAGCCCTCAGGGACAAAAACTCACTAAGTAACCGAAGAGATGCTTCCCTCCGGATCTGAGTGGGCACTCTGAGAAAAATTGCAAAGATTAAAGGGTGAGCACCCCTCGTCCTGAAGAGAGCAGTGAGCGTCCTTGGAGAGGGGAAATCACATGCCGAGAACTGAGATTGATGAAAAAGAAAAGAGAGAGAAAGAAAAGACAAAAGGTAATGACCTCCAACAACCATAACCTTTCCTGCACTGAGGCGAATGACAGGCAGAAATTTTATGAGGTGCCCGTGCCGGATCCTCACCCCTGCTTTTTCCTTGGGTCACAGCCAGGAGTTCAAATGGCATCACATTTGACATTCAGCAGACTCTAGCACCTACCTCACTTGAAGATAACTAGCCCAAGCACAGATTTCACTCTAATGCGTATTCTTTTGTCTTGGATAAATCCAAGGGGCATTACTGATGAAAGTCCCAGAAGGATCGTGCTGTCATGGAGTAGGGAGGTCAGGAGCCTTGCCCCCTCACCTGGCTCTGTGGTAAGATGGCTTCCTAACAGGGGTGTTCGCGCCCAGCCCTGAGGACAGGCCTCGATGGCCTGCCATTTGAAGCCAGTGTTTCTCATTTCCCCCTAAAGTATTTTAAAAATGAGAAGAAAATGAAAACCTATGCTCAGAGGCTTGCTAGCCAGGCCCTGGGTGTTTTTGCACACTTAACCCAACCTCCCTCCCACCTATGCTCATGCCCAAACTTACCCTATAGCCTGGGGTTAAGTTTAGGAAGTCTTGCAGAATCGATGATATATCTGTGTTTTATTATAAACACATTTTAAATTACTTACAACTCCATGAATTCATATCCCATGAAGATGTACCAGGTTTCTCCTCTGGACTAATGTCTCTCTCTGGGTTACCGCTCCAAAAGAGGCTGTGTGCCCCAGTTTGAGGAGCATGGTCTTAAACAATTCTTCTCTTAGAAGAAGCAAAGGTCTGGACAATTGTTCTGGAGACACATTGGGCAGCTGCACGTGGGCACATTTTGTTTCCAGTTGTCACCGAGAAAGTTCTTTGATACGTGAGCAACATTCCTCTCACTCAGTGCAAAGGGGGAAGCTTCCCCACTGGCAGTGTGCCTGGCTCTCTTTCTCCAAGGTCCTGTTCAAGGGGATTGGGGAAACACGGTCCAGTCCTAATGGCCCTTCGTTCTAAGCAAAGCCCTCTAATTCAGTCAAAAAGAAACGGTTCCCCTCTTGTCTATGTGAGTCCGAGCCTCTTCTCTAATAATTTGTCCAGGACCCCAGCTCTTCTAGAAGGGGCCTTCCTGCCACAGGTCCTTACTCTCCTGGGAAGTACAGTTGGCTTCCCCAATACCCATTCTACCCCTCCCCCACTTCATAACAGTCTTTCCATCTTGTACAACTGGTCGCAACCTAACTCTAAGATCTAAATCAATCCTGGAAGTCCTCTTCCTCTTTCCACAGCTCAGGAGTGGACATATGACTTCAGATCATCCAATTGGACGGAAGCCCAGGACTTTGTCTGATGGCCGAAGGAGAAACAAACTGTGCTTTCGTCCTTTCTCTGCACATGCACAAGAAAGCTTTTCTCCTGGAGGCTCCTAATAGACACTGTGTAACCAAAACTGGAGCCCATCTTAGGATGAAAGCACAGAGGAAAAAGCGAAGGAAACTCGGTGCTTGTTTACATCTCTGAGCCACTGAATTAAAGCAATATTGAGGCCCACCCTCTAGCATGTTTATTTCTAAGAGCCAATACACGTCTTCGTTATTTAAGGCAGTTTGATTGGGGATACAACAGATGAGTGTCCTACCCTCAGGGGGTTTATAGTCCATAAATGAATACAAATCCTGGAAGAAGTGTGGTGTTCTGAGAGGCATAGTGCTGGGCCACCTAATCCCAATGTGCCCTCCAAACTTGGAAGAAGTGACCACGACTCGATGGGCAGATACACATTAGGCAGCCTGTGTGAACGGGGGAACAGAAAGAGAAGACAAAGAATATGGAATTCCTCAGAGAGAGAGAGAGAGAACCGCTTTTATAAAGACTTAAAGCGAGAAAGAACATGGTGTTTTCACACAACCAAAAATGGTCCCATGATTTGATCCTGTCATAAAATCAGCCCCTGAGAGAGCAGTAACCTTGGATCCTACCAGGGATCCTGCCATCCCTTTTGAATGACCAGGCTTGAGGGGTAGACCCTGGGGCCATCTTCAGCCCAAAGTCATCCTTGCATGAACTGTTGCAAGGGGAGGCAGAAGGTAGTGACCCACCGGGTTTGGGGGAGCCACACACATGGTCTTTACACAACCCCATCACATGCGCTGCCAGCTAGTGCAAAACTTCCCCCGGTCCACCTTGCCCCAGTCCTCCTGATTAGGCCAGACGTGCACAACAACAACACAATCAAAGGACTCCAGGGTTATCTCGTAAGAGCCTATCCTCATTATTTGTGGATTCACCTATTTTTAACCTCAAAGTCAATAACATGGTGCTTTAGCGGTCATTTGCAGACATTAGCAGAGAGATGAAAAATTAGAGTCCCTTTGACACACACGTTCCCAGCGGAGGTCGATGTTGTGCCTTCTAGCTTCATTCAGCGCTCCCACTGTAAAGTGTCCTTTTCACAGTCTATTTGGTGCCAGGATGGTTTGTTTGGTTTTTTGTTTTTTGCACTTTTGTACTTAAAAAAAAAAACAAAACACAATGGTTTCACTGTTTAAAATGATCCCCAAGGATAGTGCCGGTGTGCTGTCTAGTGTTCCTTAGGGCAAGAAGGCTGGGCTGTACCTTGGGGTGCAAATAACAGGCATGTTAGATAAGTTTGACTCCAGTGTGAGTTACAGGGCTGTTGGCTGTGAGTTCATTGTTAACGAACTAAAAATATATTTAAATAAGCTGCCTTTAAACAGAAACACACATCAAACGAGATTATGTATTGATCCAAATGATGTGACCAGAGACGCACAGAAAGCTAAGCCTGAATTTCACCTAGGAGCAGTAGCTCAGTATTTGCTAACTCAGTACTCACAGCAACTTTATAAAACCTAATTCCCACAAAGAATGAAAATAGACGGTGTAGGTTTGTAGACTACAAAGACCAGAGGTTGTCTCTCCAGCTCAGATGTTTGTTTTTATATGAGTTAGTATATGTGCACTGCTCTGGCAAACAGACTCCAAAATCCGTAGCAGTTCAAGTACAATAGGTGTTTATTTCTTGTTCATGTATCAGTTTGGAGCTGGTGAAGGAGTCAACCCGGTGATCCTCCTCCACTTGGGTCTGCAGGCATCCAGGCTGGATGGATACAGCCATCTTAAACATGGCACTAGAGGGTACCTGGGCATTAACCTCATTTGGCCCAAAGGGGAAAGGAACATGTAGGAGTGCACCTGAGACATTCTAATGGGCCAGACCTGAAAGTGGCACTCATTGCTCCTGCTCACATTCCACTGGCTAGACCTCCATCACATGACCATGCTTAGCTGCAGGGGAGTCTGGGAAATGTAGTCTGGCTGATGACCAGGAAGAAGAAAACAAGATTGCCTGGATGGCAAGCAGTCTCTGCCAGTTTGTTTTAAGGACTCTTAGGAAGCCATGTTCATACTCAGACCTGTGACTGCCCCAAGAAGATTAATAATTTGCTCCTCTCCCTCAATTCTTCTTCAAATATTTGCTCAAAGGTTATTTGGAGATGCAACTACAGTCTATGTGAAGGTAGGGAGGAAGGGAGCTGTACTCTGACCTGAGGGGATCTTGGCCAAACCCTTGCTCTGGTTCCCAAGCCGCCTCCAGATCTGACACAGACTTCGCAGCCCCTCCCTAGGGTTCCTGGAAGGCAGCATTTTCCTAATCCTCCTGCCAGCCAGAACCCTTGGGTATGATGCAGCCCAAAGGCTGAGGGAGGGCCCTCAGGCCCCTGTGAGGAACCGCCTAGGGGACCAGCCAGCCCACGCCATCAGAGAGAGGGGCCATAGAGAATGCCCGGCTCCCTCTGAGTCGTGCTGAGCCTGGCAGCTCCCAGAGGCGAGTGGAAGGTGAAGCCTGAGCCAGAGCCGACTTGACTGTCTGAGCCCCTTCCCACCCTGTGAGACCAGCCATGAGGAACCTGAACGGAGTGTCACTGTGTGAGAGGGGCTCTTCAATAAGAGAGGCCAGAGCAGGAGCAGGGAACGGAGGGACCTCATCTCGGGCCCATGTCCTAAGAAGTAGGCAGCCTCTCGTTGTGCCTTGGAAGCATTTCTAAGAGATCCTGTAGCCACGGGCCACCTACAAGGCCTCCTCGCCTCGTAGCCCCACTACTCTAGCTGAAGTTAAGCAACACAGACAGGTGTTAAGCACTACAGACATGGTTGTCCCTCTTATATCTCGCCTGGGTGCCCACAGTAAGACCCCTGTCCTATCAACAAGCTGCTTTCTGGGGTCTGGAAAGGACCCCTGGAAGAAAAACCTGATAATAATAGTGGTCTACTGAATGCCAGCTCCTGCGGAAACCATTTGACACATGTTGCTGTACTGAATTCTCGCAATGACCTGTGAGGTAGGTGTTCTAATCCACAGCCTACTAAGGAAGAAACTAAGGCTCAGAAGAGTAATTTGCTCATGTTCATGCGGCTACAGAGAGGTTGAGTCAGGATCTTCTGCCTGACGGCTAAGCCTCTTTCTTAACCCCTGAGCTCTGTGGCTGACAACAGTGGCCTCTGGTGGGCGGGGAAATCCCCACCTGCTTACCTTCTTGCTCCTGAACCCTCCTCCTACACAGCCCAGGCCTTGAATGAGCCCCATGCTATCCCCTGGGAAAGTGGCCCCAATAGCTCTACACATTCAGTAGACTCTGTTCCTTCTCTCAGTAGCTTTCAGGCCTCCCCGCAGCACGAACCCCATCCTGGAGCCCCCAGCCGCTCTCAGGCCCTCTGTCGGTGTCCACTGACCAGGTGCCTGGCCTCCATTGTGGAAAGGGAGTGTTTCTGGGGGGTTCGAGGGAGCCTCAGGTGGCAGAGCTAAACCATTCGAATGTTCTCTCTCCTCCTGGCTCACTTCCCTTCAGGTGGCTCTTGGGGAGATTGGAATTGTACCCACAGCTCAGGAGCTATGGCTTCCCCTTAACCTTCCCACAGGAGCTCACAAGGCAGTGTGATCCACCAGACAAAGAAGTGTGTTATTAGGCCAGTATCAGGCCGGGAGTCTGGCCCAGGCTTTCAGCTGGCAGGCCGCCACCTGTGGCTGCTTGAGCAACACGGAGATGCGGCCTTGATCTTCACCTGTACAAACAGGCCACGTGATGGAGCTGAGCCCTAGACAGGCAGGAAAGAGCTGGGGTTTCTCTCGACCCTGCTGTTGGACCTTGGACAACATCCCCTCTTCTCTGAACCTAGGTTTTCCCCTTTTGTGGGTGGGTAGACCCTCGGGGTTGGCCAGTTCTAAAATTCTCTGGGAAAATAAGCAAGGTTTTAAAGTGTGGGTCCTTCGATGACTCTCTATGGGCAGCCTTAATAGATGCCATCGACAGTTGTCTTGGCCTGTTCTCTCTGGGGGCAGCCACCATGCCCAGCCTCGTTTCAATCTTTTCTTCTTTTGGTTTTTCTTTCTTTTTTTTTTTTTCTTTTCCTTTTTTTTTTTTAAGATTTATTTATCCATTTTAAGAAAGAGAGCCCAAGAGTGGGGTGGGGGGTCGCACAGGGAGAGGGAGAGAGAGAATCTCAAGCAGACTCCCCGCTGAGCACAAAGCCCGATGCGGGCCTTGATCCTGAGATCACGACTTGAGCTGAAATCAGGAGTCAGAGGCTTCATTGACTAAGACACCAAGGCACCTCAACTTTTTGTTTTTTTTCCTAAACAAATCCTGTAGATTAGTGTGGGAAGGAAGCAATGAAGATCTTGTGCAGGCTCCTCATCTAGGACATTTCTTCTTTACATTCTTTCTAGGGGTTTGGGGAGGGGGTGGTTTGCATAGGCCACGCCTCTATCAACGTGTTGTTAAGCCCTGTAAACTCTTCTCCCCAGCCACTTCTTCTTTCCAGATTTGGAAGATTTGGCAGAGAAGGGTTGATCGGGTGCCATGGCGGGTTTCCTAGGAGCCTAGGTCATGCCTCCCACCTGGGTTGGATTGAATGACAATGTGGTTAAGAGATTGGCGCAGGGATACAAAGAGCAGGCCAAAGGGCATGGAGCAGGGTCCCAGGGCAGAACGTGTCCACAGGGCCAAGGAGAGGGCCCAGGGCTAAACTTGGTCTGCTCGGGGCCTGAGTCTGCCAGCAGCTCCCTGGAGAACCTGTCACTACACGTCCCCGGGCCTCCGTCTCCTCATCTGGGAAGCCAGCAGGTCTGGCTGTCTGAGGTTCTCTTCCAGCTTTGGGATTCTCTGCCCACTTTACAATTTAGGGATCCAAAAATGCCCACCTGTCCTTTCCCGCTTGCGTGGAGTTCTGGGGGGCACACCAAACCTCAAATGCAGCACCCAGAGCCCCCTCACCTCCCATCTCCTACTCCAGCCAAGCCTTGCAAGTGGAACTCAGGCCCTTATGATCCTTTTACTTCAAAGGCAAGCAAAGAACAGCCTTGCAAATGGGATTCAATACCCCCAAAGCCACCATGAGCCTGCCGGTGTGTCTTTTATGACTTCTCTTCCTCCTTGGGACCAGAAAGCTTTATATGACTGATATTCCAGCCCCCAAACTTCCATTTGGCCTAGAGCAACCCCAGAAGTCTTAACCTTGGGGAACTGACCCCCCTCCCAACTCCAGCCTTTGCCAGACACTACACAGAGAAGGGGGTGGGGTGCAGACATATTACACCCTCTGCCCCATGACACCCTCGTCCCCTCCACAGGGGAAGTCGTCCCTGCCAATGTCTAGGAGTCTAAACAAAGATCCTTTTCCGTGGGCATTTTCTTCCTCAATGGCTTAGACAGTCAAGTCATCAGGAAGCATGGTCTAGTGCTCCAAGCTCCAGACAGACAGCCTGACCTCTGTCCTGGCTCCCTGGTCTATCCTGGGCCAGACACGGCACCCCCACGACTGTTTTCTCATCTGCGGAACAACTCAGGCCTCCCTCAGCAGGCAAGGTCTGTCACTGCAAAACATTGCTCTTCCCTCCCCCTGCAGCAGCCCAGCTCTGGCTCCAAGACAGGGAATCCGTCATTGGGGGGCAGACTGTGGAAGAAGCACACAGTAGAGAGTAAGAAAAGGATTCATTGCCCAGGAGGCCGGGAGAGGGGGAGAAGATTTCAGGGACTGTCTTTCTATTCTTCAACTTCCTTTTCCTGGCCCTGAGTTGGAGGGTCTCTGCTCAGGGCTGCCCTGAACTTGGGTGAGTTCCCTTTGTAAAGGAACAGCCTGATGTGATAAACAGGGGGCCCGATTGGGGGATGGCTGTTGGGTATCTCTGGGGATCAGTAACACCTTCCTGACAAAGGTGCTTACGCATTGGCTTCCCTTCCTGCCCCCACGTCTTCTCTGCTGCGTCATTCCGCCTTCCTCGGGCTGCTGCCTGATGCTCTCTCTCTCCTGCCTGAGGTTGGTGCAGCCCCTCTGCTGCCATATGTGAGTTCTTCTCTTAGATCTGCCTTTAAATAAGACCCGGGCCTGACCATGAAGGAATCCTTGTCTCCCCATCTGTGGCTGGCATGTCACATTTTTTGGAGCTGAGAAGCATGAGGTAAGGTCTTGAGGTTACTAAAGAATGGGCCCCTATGATGACCCTCTGCCAGGCTTCGAGTGAGGCTTTTCATCTCGTCCTTAATCCACCTCCTGCCACAACAGCCCCACACGCCAACGTGGACGCCTGTGGGGCGGTAGGAAATATCCCCGGCTCTCCTGCTCCCAGATAAGGAAAACCTCTCTTGCCCTTCATCACTGACACAAGGCATGGGAGTTCATCCCTAGGGGGAGGGAAGGGGACTAGGTGCCAGGGCAGAGAAGTCCTAGGATTTGAAGAGGCAGCCATCTTTGTTTCCAAAAGTTAATCACTGTACAGTTTCACGGGCACTTGGGTAAGGTCGACGACAGGGATTCTCAACAACCCTGGTGGGGGTCCAGGTGATTAAATGGAAATCTCTAGAGATGGGATCCAGACAGTGCCTAACTTTGAGAGCCACAGGTCTAAAATGGTGCCTCATTTGGCAGTTTGGGAAACAAGAGTCAAGAAAGAGGAAGTGACTTGCCCAGAGTTAAATGGCCAGTTGGGACAGAGCCCTGACACGAGTGTGCCCTGGGTCTCTTACCTTTACATTCTTACCTCTTCCCATAATGGTTTTCCCTCTGGTTGCTTTTTGAGAGAGGACGTTAATTTCAGGTACACATTAAAGTTATCTGGGAACTTTTAAAAGAGATGATGGTAGGCTTCCTCCCGAAATTCTGACTTGATTGCTCTGGAGTATGGCCTGGATATACATACGTTTTTTGAGGCTCCTTGAATGATTCTAATAGGTAGTCACGATGAAGAAAAGTCCTGCTTTAAAGGTAAAACTCAGAAAAAAAGAGAAAGAGAGGAGAAAGAGAGAGAAGGGAAAAAAAGTATTGCTATGGAGGTCAAGGAAGGAAAAAATATTCCTGTAGAGGGAGGGAATCCTGCAGTCTGTCAAAATCAGTGACGGACCTTGAAGGAGAAATGGATGTAGATACATAGATACTTAGAAGTGGTAAAAGAGCTTCCCAACAGAGGTCTGAGCACAGTCCCACAGGAGCAAAGTCCCACAAAAAGGCTATGGGAGATGTAACAGCCACATATTGGACACACAAGTCAATAGGACCAGAGTATGGGACACCCTGAATGCCACACAAAGGAATGTGGACTGAGTTGTCAGGACCACACATCAGAATCCCCGAGGCCCCATTGAAACAGACCGCCGGGCTTCGCTCTCACAGCTCCAATTCAGTGCTTCTGGGCTGGGGCCCCGAAACTCGCGTTTCTGACAAGTGTCCAAGTGGGGCTGCTGCTGGCCTTAAGAGCCACTGTGCTAGGCCAAGGGAAGTCACCAAAGGTTTGGGCTCTATGCTCACTTGGAGACTGCGTTCTAAGACAGAAGCATTGGTCTGGTATAGGGGGAGGAAACAGGAAATCCAGGAGCTAGCCCGGAGTAACAGAAGTAGCCCATGAGATCCTGAGGAGTCTCTGGACAGTGGGAGGGGGTAGGAAGGGGCAGTTTAGAGAATGACCTGTGGATGAGCGCCCTGAACCTGGTGACCAACTGAATTTGGAAGAAGTAGAAACAGAGTCCAGGGTGAGCGGATTTTGGAGTCTAAACAGCCAAGACAATGACGGTACAACTCCCCGAGCAGAGGAGACAGGAGGGGCAGGTGTAGGGCAGCACCGGGGGTGCGGCTGGAATTCAAACACTACACCCCTGATTCAAGCAAACCCATGACCTCTGACTCAGGCCTAAGGCACGTCAAAGTAAAGAAGACTTGGCCCTGTTCCCCTAAAAGTCACTGCTTCTCCCCCAACCCTCTGATTTTCCTGGAGGGTGGGAGAGGGTGGGTGGAGCCCGTGTGACCCTCGCCTACCACACACAGTTTGGGGCTCACATCCCTTTTTGTGGGCTGGAGGAGGGGAAGGCAGCGTTCTATCTCTTCAGATCAAATCGCCACGGCAAAGTCATCAAGCTTGTGAAGTTCCTCATGCTAAAATTCATTTCGTTCCACCCCTCACCTTTCCTTTTTGCCAGCCTTCATGTTCCCAGGTGTGTTCCCTGAAGCAGTCAGTAACCCCCAGTCTTGGCCACACATTAGACTCATCTGGGGGGCTTTAAAAATTCCTTCTACCAAGGCTGCATCCCACACCGTCAGGATATTTTCAAGCTCCCTGAGTGATTCCGAAGTGCAGCCAGGATTGAGAACGGGGTCCTGCTGGGTGTGTACAAATAGCATATTTATGAAAATGACATTTCCTCCCTGAGGAAATGGTTTGAATGTGTCTAGCATCACCCCACCATCTCCGGCTCCCTCTTCCCACACATGGAAACCGGTCAAGGGACAGGCCGGCCTTTCTGACCCGCAGGCCAGCAGTGCAGGCTCGGGGCAGAGGCTGTTGACCGCAACTGTGTGGTTTATGGAGCTGGAGGCCGTGCCCTGGAAGGGCGAGGCTTAAACGCCCAAAGTCTGAGCAGACCTTCGCTCGAGGAGGCTGGCTCAAAGTGGGGTGTGGTGGGGAGATGTGGGGAGGGATGTGGCAAGCTTCAGAGCCCAACCCACAGGGAGGCTCTGGGGACCTGAGAAACCCCAGGGGAGGAAGAGTGGGTGTGGGCGATGGGAGGTGTTCTGTGTGGATCTGGGCAACCCCCACAGCTGCCCTTCAGGCGCAGATGACTGTGCGGAAGCCAGGAGAGGGCAGAGAGACAGGGCCCTGGCTCCGGGTCCTCCTCCCTGACTCTGAGGCCTACAGACAGGGAGGATGAGGAAGCTCACGGGGGAAGGATTGACTCTGGGGGCCACTGGGATTTGGGAGTCCTCAAAGCTTGTACAACTTGAGGGGGTGGGAGGCACCTTTAAGAAAAAGAATACAAAATGACAAGTATGCTACCCACTACAGGGCCTTGGAAGGAGCCTGGGTGAATGGTGGGGCCTGCCACAGAGCTCTACCAGGTCCCTGGAATCCACTCTGGTTAACATGCTAACGTTCTGTGATAACACATTAACTGCATGTCTCGTTTCCAAATCCTGTCAGGCCTCCCACGTTGTGCCTGTGGGGCCCTGTAGAGACTGTGATCTTTGGGACGCCTAACATACCTGGGAGGCCAGTGGTCCGTTTTATTTCTCAGGAAGCAAAGAAGTGGAGAGGTATCTGCGGTCAGTCACACAACACATCTGAGACTCGCCTCCAACAAGGCTGTCCATGCCGGCTCTGCATGCTGTTCACTCAGACCAGAGACGCGTGGTAGGACCCACTGAGTGTCGGGGCATGGCAAGTACCACAGCGAGCCACACATGGCCCTGGCTCTCAAAAATGACAAAACCTTGCCCTCAAGGAGCTTAAACCATGGTAAGGAGGCTAACGAGGCAGGTAATGACAGTGTGAGGAGTGCAAGAAAGAGGTGCCTGGGGCAGCCGTGAGCACAGCAGAGAGGGCGAGAGGTACCCACCTCAGGCAGCAAGGGCAGGCTTCCCTAAACGGCCACAGGAGAAGGGAACTGACAGAACTTGCCTCGTCCAGGAAATTTCCAGGCAGGGAGAGTTGTTTCTGCATCTCAAATAGCGACAGCATTGACTAAGCACCTAATATGTACCAGGCCTTGGGTGCAATATTACATGTACTAAGCCTATGAGTCTGCCCATTAACCTCAAAAGATGAGTTCCGCTATTATCCCCATTTTACAGACAATGAAGCTGAGGCCCAGTGACGTTAGCTGTGGGTCTACAGCTACGTAAGTGGTGGGTCTGAGTTTTAAACCCAGGAAATCTGACTTCAGTGCCCACGTGGGCACAGAACAGTGAGGGGAGAGTGTGGAATGTTTGGGGGGCAGCAAGAAATTCAGGGTCTCACACACAAGAAGCCCAAGGGAGGCTGGCAAGGAAAGAGACTGCAGAAGCCGACAGGGCGAGATGGGTCCCAAAGGACGGAGAAGAGCAAGTGAAGCAGTTTGGGTCAGGCCTTTAAGGGGCAGGAAAGCTACTGGAGGCCCATAAGCAAGGGCATAGCAGGATCAGACCTAGAGTCTAGGAAGGTTCCTCTGAGCAGGTAATGCTTACAGAAGATTCGAGGTCATTGGATAGGAGCAAGGGACCTTCCTTCATGAAGCAACAGCCGAGGCTGAGGGAAGAGCTTGAAGCCCTTCTGGCTCCAAAGCCCAACTTGGCCAGCCTGGGGGTGGGACTGGGGAAGAAGGGGGTAGCAGCTTTACATGGCAGAACGTGCTCGAGACTTGGAACCGAGAGACCACATCCCCACTGGCCACCTTCAAGGACTCGGGCAAATCTCTTTACCTCTCTGGGTCACAATTTCTTCATCCAGAAAGTGGGCATAATCATTCTTGCTCTGTTTGATCCATTCTTGTTTTTACGAAATTCAAACAACATATGGGATGTGACAAAAGCGTCCACGAGCGTAATCGACAGTTCTGTGGAAACTTTAAAATGTGCACAGAATTAACTGACAGCCCAGAAACCAAGGGCTTGGCCTAAAGGGGTTTCCTCCACCTTGGCAACAGGCTGCACAGCTCATGCATGGCCCTTTTCCCCACTTCCACAGGACCCAAAGAATCTTCCCTGTTCTTGAAAGCCCAGCCCCAGTGCTACCTCCTCCACGAAGACTTCCTGAGCCTTTCTTCAGATCCCAAGTGGAAATAACATCTTCTTCCCCTGAAGGACTACTACTCTTGCTCTCCCAGAGTCTCATTTCTCTCAATCTTTGAGGTAGCTGCAGCTGGTTGTGTACCCCACGCCCCACTGACACCCCCAGCATGAGCTGTTGCCTCTTTGTTGAAGGATGGACATACAGAGGGAAGGAGTGTGGGAGCGGGCTGCGGCCCCACACACAAATCTGGGAAGACAGCGGCCCTGACCCGTTGAAAGGGCAAGAGGGCCTGTGTGGTAGCCTGAGAGGGTCAGAGGCATGGAAGGCTGAAACAGCCTTTGGGATTCGACTCTTCTCCAGAGACACCCCGGGGAGTAAGGGCACTGACAGTGACTGCATTCACCAAGAACCAGGAGTACTGATTCTCTGCCAGGCTGCTAAGTGTTTTACTGGAACATCTGCTCTAATCCTCACAGCAAATCTATCCACACAGCACAGGGCCTCAGACAGAGACTGGTGCCCAGGAAATGCGTAAAAAGAAATGACAGAATTGGGAACTGGGCCCGGGAAGACCAAGCAACTTGCCTCAGGCTGTCCAGTTGACAGGCAGCAGAGACGAGATCCAGTCCCTCAGGCATGCCTACCTCATCGTGCTTCTCAAAGAAAGGATAACAGGTTGTGGCACCGAGAGGGAAAAGCAGGCATGAAGTGGGAAGGGGGGCTTTCCTCTGCATTAGTAGGAAGAGTGGGGTACAGCGTGAAAATCCAGGAGGGGCTCCCCCAGACAGCTCTCCTGCCCTGCCAGCCTTCCCCAGCCTGAAAAGAGTCAAGTGTGAGTCACTGGTTTCTCCCCCTTCCCCCAGTCCCAGAATAGGGGGGATGGTTTCAGGCTCCAAGACCAGCAGAGTCCAACACATGAGGAGGAATAGGGCTTTCCTTGCTTGAGGCTTTTCCAGACATTTCCTTATCAGGATTTCTTCTGGAAGGATCTGGGCAATCAGGTCCTTACAGGCGCCCAGCCTGACAGAAACCTTGCTTATTAAAAGGGTTGGAACAGACTTGGGAGTTTGGGGGTTGGTCCTCGTTTCCCTTGGCTCAGCCGATTGAGAGAGGCTGGGACACGAGACAGAGGGGCTGGGAAGGAGCAGGAGAAAACCTGCGGCCTTTGCCTGGGAGAGGAGTGAAGCAGATCCTGTCTGACAGATCCCAGACCCCTCCACTGCCCCTGCTGACATCTGATAAATGCTTCCTGTGAAAATGTTTACCCAGGAGGAAATGGATCATGCTTCCCCTTCCGACCACGAGGGTGGGAAGACGGGCCGCAATGGTCCCATAAATTCCAGCAGCTGTCCATGCTCACCGCCTCACCGCCCTGGGTGCCCTGGAGGGGGTGAGACAAAGGTGCCAGACACAGCCAGAGCTGACAGAAGGCAGCTATGCAGTCAAGAGGCCATGTCTGTGGAAACACATTCGTGTCCGTTTGTCACTTTTATCTCCCATTTTTTCTTCCATTTCTTTTAAATTAAGTTGCCATCTGTCCTTGTTTTATCCAGGAAGTCCTAAAGGGATCATCAGGAGTAGGCCCCTTTTCATTTCTCCCTGCTTGGGAGGTGATGTGATGGGCGGATCTAGCAACCTGTCATGATAGATCTTAAATCTTGGAAGCAGAGGTGTCCACAGGCCTGGAAAAACCATTTGCCTCCCCAGCAATCAGGGTCCCTTGGTTGCAGTCTCCTTCCCGCCGCTGTTTCTCGAGAGGCAGTGGGAGGTATGGAAAAGAGGTGAAAGCAGGAGCCAGAGCAGCAAGCCTGGTCCTGGGTCCTTCACATATCCACTCTGGGAACTGGAGCAGATCCTCTGAGCCCCGCAAACCTGGATTCCCTCCCCGGTGTAACGGACACCATGATATCACCTGCAGCAGTTTTCTGTGAAGTTGAACTAAGGGAGCACGTCCAAATGCATTGACATGGTAAACTAATGCACAGTCTGGGGGTTTCTTTTAAACCAAGGAACTTGGCCAAGTTGTCCTTCTATAAAATGGGGTATAGTAGGTTGCATTAAATAATAAAGGAAAATTTGGTATTGATCTGAGAATGCTTAGAACTTCCTTAAGAAATGCATATTAAGGGGCGCCTGGGTGGCTCAGCTGCTTAAGCCTCTGCCTTCGGCTCAGGTCATGATCCCAGAGTCCTGGGATCAAGCCCCCAGCATCAGGCTCTCTGCTCAGCAGGGAGTCTGCTTCCCCCCCACCCTCTGCCTGCCTCTCTGCCTGCTTGTGATCTCTGTCAAATAAATAAACAAAACCTTAAAAAAAAAAAAAGAAATGCATATTAAGGATCCCGGAATTAAAGAAAAAGATGGCAATATTCATAGTTTTTCCTCCTTTTCCATTGATTTTTTTCCTCAGTTGCTTTATTGGTATCTATGAGGGAATAAAGAGCAAGAGATTTAAAGAATCCGGTATCACAGTGTTTGTGAGTACTCCATGCAACCCATGAGTATGATTTATTGAGTATCAGTAAAATACTATGCTATACATAGATAGATAGATAGATAGATAGATAAGTAGACTGATAAAGTAAATACATAAATAAATAAAATAGGTATAATATTTTCTGTATCTCACTTTCCTGAACATCAGGAGGACAGAAGAGATCATGTTTGCAAATCTGTCTAAGAGCTCGGGTCATTTTCTACTTCACCAACATTCAAACAATCAGAAAATGAAAACCACCCCCAACCTCGTTTCAGTTTAACCCACTGAGCCACCCCAGCACCTCTCAACCTCATTTCAGTTTAAACAACGATTCCCTCGGCCAACAATAGTACCCTGAGGCAAAACACGGAAGATGAAGTTATTTTGAACATATCACATTCTCAGTGTCTAAAAGTTTTTGATACATATTCCTGGCTTTGCAGGACTATCTCTTTAACGCAAAGGACCCCAATTTCAGCAGTAGATGTAGGAAGTATAATGCACAGCGCACAGGTATCAGAAGTAAGCCAGCAGCATACTGAAAAACCTCGATTCTTGTGGTGTGAGGAATCAGAAACTCCGGGGGCCGGGACGCAGAAACCACAACTGAACAGGTGCTCTAGATTCTTCTGCATGCTGAGGTTGGAAAACCACTAAACTGGAAGGCTGGTAACATGCTACAGAAGACTCATGTAAACGTTCTCTCTAGGTCCTTTAGCAGTCAACCTCAGAGCCCCCCCAAAGAGGCGACTTAGGTACACAGAAATCTACTGGAGCCCAAGTCATGTCACCCTATAGATCTGATTCTGGAAAAGGCAGAGGGGAGAGGCAGGGTCCAGAGTCTTGACTCCGAGTTGAGACCACGGTGGAGGTCAGCAGCAGCAAACCCAGCCAATGCACGACCCTAAAGTAATAAATAAGGCCACAGTACCCCGCTTGGAGGGAAGGTGACATCAGCAGCCAGGTTTCCAGGAAGCTGAGCCAGGCCACAGAAGCAGTGTAGAAGGGCGGCCACAGGAGGAGACAAGGTCGTTACAGACCTTTGGGATAGAAGAGTTCTGATGACTTGGATATTTCATTTTCGTTAGTATATAATCTCCTCTGAGTTTCTGGAGACCAATCTTGCCCCTTGGAGACCTTCAGAAGAGAACGATGCATTCTCAGTTCCCAGGGGAACCACAGTTGGTTTATCAGTTGTCCAGATCCCATGACTCTCCTACATGGTGTTAGAGTTGTGTGAAGAGATGCTGGATATCCCCACGGGGCTGACCTCCCACTGACTAAGCAAAATGACCTGAATGTATAGGATTCTACGGTGGTTGTTGGCTGAGGCTCTTAGTCACTCTATAGGGAAGTGCTGAGCATCTGCAAACACATAAACTTTCTGATTCCATCATGGCGCTCGCTTCCAGCTTCAAGCCCCATGAGCAAGACAAGATGGGCTGTCGTCTGCAGGTCTCAGATGAGTGAACTGAGGCTCAGCGAGGTTGCAGTAATTTCCAAAGTCAGAGTGTAGTGTTCATAAATGGGACTCCGGGTCTCCTGGCTCAAATCTCCCTCCTTTGCAGGTTTCTCAGAAACTTGACTTTGGAGACACATCTAGAAACTTTCTTCTCAGTACTCTGCAAATACATGTAGCTCTTCCTTCTCGTTTTCTGGTCACAAACAACATCTTTATTTAATCCTTTGGCAGATGAGTGAGGGAGAGGAACCATCTCAGTTTCCCCAGGACTATTCCAGCAGCGTCTCTGTGGGGAGTAAGCTGCAGGTACCCCCAGTGATAGCTAGCTAGAGAAGAAGCCCTTTCCTGGTTGCCCTCCCTTCCCTATGTCCCTGCCCATGCCTCTCCCTGTGCTTTCTCCTTCTCCAAAATAGGCTACGTGCACTCACATCCTTGGCCTGGGGTCTGCCTCTGGCCAAACCCAAACTAAGAGCCTCCTGTTTCCTGTGAAATTGGTTAAAAATATATCCTTTTGACCAATGAGGAAACTAAGGCTCAAAGACATTAACTAACTCCTCCAAGGTGACACAGCGAGCAGACAGAGCCCAGGTCTGAAGCCACGCCCTTCTGACTCCCAGTCCACGCTTGTTCCCCCAGTACCTGAGAGCAGAGCGACACAAGCATGCCATGACATGCTGCCCCCCTCAACTCCCACACACACACCCCAACGTGGGAAACAGGGAACCTTCCCCCAGTCAAGGGTGAAACACAGGCTTGGTCCCTCTTGGTTCTCATTGATTTCCTATTCATTTAAAAATGCCTCAGCCCCGGCTCTGCCTGGGAAGTAAGGACACAAACAGTGGTAACAGGGGAGAGAACCAGCCACGTGAAAATCTTGTATTTGCCATGTGAAGCTAGGTGCAAGCCAAGACATAGGAAGACACGTTTTCTGAATGGGGAAATGCTGGTAGCACGTTGTCTCTATGCTATTTAACCCGAACCACAGAAAATGGCTTTTGCAGCCACACTGGCAATTTGTGACAATTTTTGCAAATCATCTGGATGGAGGTAGCCTGCAGCCATTGTGTTGGAATACATGGGGTGTATGGCTGGATGTGGGAAGGATGTGGACGTTTACTGACAGCCAAACCAGACTCCGGAGGCTTGAAATGCTCTGCTGGGGCTTGGAGCTGTCCATGAACCCAGGTGAAGTTTTGGTTCATTTGAAAGGTAACTTGATCCAAGTTTTAAGCAAAAGGGAATTCTCATGGTCAGGAGATGGATGGGGTAAATCACATGAAATCGGCCTCAATGCATCAAAAGCCATCAAGCTCATCCATTTACGTCCAGTATTCTGGTTCTCTATTGCTGTATATCAAACCATCCCCAAATCTAGTGGGTTAAAGCTACCATTTCACTGTAGGTCATGATTTTTGCAGGTCGGGAGTTCAGGGGGGCCTGGCTGAGCGAGTCCGTTCCCCAGGGCTCCAGCCACAGCTCCTTGAGGCATGCAGCAGGCAGGTGGATTGGTCTGAAGGATCTGAGATAGCTTTGCTCACATGCCAGGCTCACAGGTGGCCGCGGAAGGCTGGGCTCAGTGGGCTAAGTCTCTGGTGCATAAGGTGGAAGGTATGTGCCTTTTTATGACCCAGCTTTGGAATGCAGAGTCGCTTCCACCCTTCTCCCTAAAGCAGTCACAAGCACACCCAGACGGAGGACTTAGAGCCAGCCCCTCAACGGTCGGTGTAGAAAAGTGCAACATTCAGTTTGGATTCAAAGCAAAGAGAGGAAGACAGAGCCTGCAGGCTCCCTCTGACTCTGCGGCCGTGGCTGCACCTACTTTGCCAGGCTGTGTGGGACCTAGGGCGTGGACGGTGAGGAAGCTGGGAGAGGAGACAGCTGGCTGGCTACCATCTCTGCTCTGCTGACAGTGCTCCTGCTAAATCCGGGCTCTCCAGACAGTGCTCCCCACTTCCAGCTGTACTAGGCTCGCCGACAGCCCTGAACTTGGTGCTACAAGTCGTGACTAACGGGTTGAGAGAAGGGTTTCACCTGCTCCAGGACGCTGGTCCCTTGGAACTGAGAAACAGGGAGGAGGCCAGTGGGGAGGATTTGGCAGATTTGAGCAAAGTGCAAATCAAGCAGGAGCCTCAGAAAGAGGGCCTGGGGTCGCTCACACATGGAAGATCTGCGGCTGAGGTGAAGCTCCACAGGCCCTGTCCACAGAGCCTGCCTCTCCCCAGACAAGGCCACCCTGTGGGCGCCAATCCTGATGCGATTGCTCAGCCCAAGAAGAGAATGACACCGTCCCTGACACATCTGCGGACCAGAACCTGGCACAAGTGTGTCCTCAGAAGACGCCAACAGAAAATAAACTCGTGAATTTAATGCTTGTTTGCTTTTTTTCTCTTTTTCTTTCCTTCTTTCTCTCTTTCTCTTTCTCTTTTTTTCTCTCTTCTTTCTTTTTCTCTTTCATTTTCTTTCTTTCTCTTTCTCTTCTCCTTTCTCTCTTTCTTCTCTTTTTTTTCCCCTTTTCCTTTCACTCTTTCTCTTTTTTTCTTTTTTCTTCGTTTGTTCCTTCTTCTTTTCTTTCTTCCTCCCTCCCTCCCTCCTCCCTCCTTCCCTCCCTCCTCCCTCCCTGCCTCCCTCCTCCCTTCCTCCTTTTCTTCTTTCTTTCTCATTGACTACATTAGAGACTTAGAAGTAGCCTGCAGTAGGGTTGGTTATGAAAGGAAGGGAAACAGAGGGACCTGACGCTGCTGGGAACAACCTTATGGCCTTGAACTGAGGCCTAGCCCTGTGACCAGCAGTGGCCTGACCCCACAGAGACACCTCAGCCATAATCTCTTTACTCACAATGAATTGGAAATGTTTGATTATGGTTCCAAATGGACTAATCATTTCCTTCCAAACTTGTGTAGATTTCATAAATAACTGGATGGATGAAATTGACATTAAGTGAGAACCATGTGCTAATTCATTCTAGAAGCTTCCATATATACCAATCCACCAGTCCCTACAAAACTCCAAGGAATGGGTACCCTCATCCTTCTATTACCATGGAAGACATTCAGAATGAATTAAATGAACACCCAGTTTCGTCTACTTCCCAAACCCGTGTGCCGTTGCTCAGGCTCCAAGGTGATTCTGGAGTCACCACGTTCTCCCTCACGTGGCCTGAACACCTGGAAGCAATGTGGCCTCCCCACTCCATGTCAGTCAGCAGACAGGTCTCAGTTGTTCTTCATTCTCGGCGTCCTTCCCTCAGTCACTCTCTGTCAGGGTCTTCATTCTCTTTTGTCCTTCACCCTTTGTCACCTGGGCTATGGTGCCAGTCTCCCAGCCAGGCACACCCAAACCCCGTCTGGTCCGCCCTCCATGCCATAACCGGAGAAAGCTGAAACACAGAGCTGAACATATAAGTCTTTTGCCCGTGAAGTTGCAATCCCTCTCACAAGCTACGGAGTCTTTCCAATCCTTGAGCCTGGTAGTCAAAGTGTCGAGGATCTCCTCCTAATCAGTATGTCCTTATTACCTACCCCTCTCCCCACTCACCGCTGTTTTGCAAACCAGAGCCTCCAAAACTCTGAGCACTGTTCCAGAAGAAGAGTTCAGTGTAAGATTTTGAAATTTCCTGTCTCTGTGTCAGTGGTTATCTTAAGGAAAGAGAGAGAGAATATCAATCTTCTGCTCAATCCTATCTCACTATTGAAATCTCTATTGTATTTTCACTTGTGTTTTCACTCTGATGTTAAGTGGACAAATCAAGGGACAGTTTCTAACTCTTAGTACAGAGTTTCTCAAACAAGGGTCCCAGGACATTTGCTCCTGGGCCCTCAGATTCCTCTTTATGTTCCAACTGAGGATCAGATCACAAATTCCATTTTAGCCATATCCCTGGGTCATCCCCTTGATTCATGTTGCCCCTTTGGTTTAGAATGCCTTTCCACAGCCTCTGCACTCCTCTCCTACCCACAATGACCCCCAAGCTTCACGTGCATGTCACTAGGGATAGCTTGACATAGAGCTCCAGACGTAAAGATTCTCCAACCTACAACGGACATGGTAGGCCATCCAGTCTATTGCACTTAGTTTACAGTTAGGAAAAATCTAGACCCAGAGAAGAGAAATAACAAAATGGGTCTAGAATGCAGGCCTCCTGACACCCTATATGGTGCCTTTTTTTTTTTTTTTTTTAAACATCTTGCAACATGCTGATCACTTTCTGTAAAGTTTTATCATCCATTTCTGCATCGAGTCTCTGGAATGGCGGTATGCAGAGTAAATCCTTAGTTGCTTTATAACCATGACTGACAGAGCCATAAAACTACAATAATAACCTGACATGTTCAGATGTCTGCACATAATGGACTATCCTGTGGGACCCAAACACTGGAAGCATTTTGCATTTCTGCATTGGACAATGGAAGCTGCTCCAATTAACACCATTCAGATCCATCCACTCTGAGAAGCCCAAAATTATATGCTGATTTGTTGAATCATAAAGTTCCAAAATCAATTTTTAAACATTTCTGCAAACCAGGACATTATATAGAGGCAATACAGCAGTTATTTTGGTATCTGAACTTAGTAAATATTCAATAAAAGAGCTGAATGAATGGATGCCCCATAGGCTAGAAGCTGGGACACCTGAATTCCAATCTTTCTTCTACTAACTGACCATGAGGTCTTGGGAAAATCACATCTCCTCACTAAACCTCTGTCTGCTCATCCACAATACGAGGCATTTTGGACCAACTCCTCTTCTTTGAAGTAAATCCCTTGCTGCTCTAAAATTCTACAATTTCATGAAAACGCTAAATCCGTTTATACTCTTGGTGTCCAAGGAAAAGGAAGATAAAACGAGCAGTCACTAACTGTTCTTATTTTATGCTTCATTGCTTATTCATGCATTATAGTATATGCTCTGTGATCTATTACATATTTTAGTTATCACAACTAACTCTTAAAGTAAATATTGGTATGCTCTGTTTCTACACTTTGGGGAAATCACAGTTTTATTAACTCGAGAAGGCTTCAACTTCTAGCCATGATAGAATTACAACCAGTTTAGAACATCGGGAAATAAGCAGTGTGAAACTCTGATTCCCAAGAGAAAGGATCAATGAGCTGAGCCTTAAAATAACCCTGGTTTATGCTGGGAGGTAATTTCCACCTGGAAATCACAAGCACAGTCTGGCAACTTCACTAAAGAGAGGAGACAGAGGCCAGAGACCGGAGAAGCTAAGGGAGCCAGGAGTTGAGGACAATACTTCCAAAAAGGAGGAGAGATACACAGAAAAAGAACATCATATATCTGGTGATATATGTCCTTTGAGTATTGGGCCGTGTGTGTATAATGTGAAATTCCACAAGACCAGGCAAAAGAAATGACCAAAGAGTTGTAAGCTGGACAACTCAAAGTTCTCACAAGGTGTGGATGTGGTTGTGCACCAACCAGCCAAAGTGGAAAGTCCTTGGTGACACCTGGAGCATTCAGTAGAGAGCCAAGAGAGTCATCCTTGAGTAAAGTGGATGAACCATTCTTGCAGTTAATGTTACTCTAAACCCCACATAGCAAAGCTTAAAGACAAGACTCAAAGGGGTCAAACTATTTCATGAGTATGTGAACCGCCTGCCAAAACAAAGTCTAACACTCTTTAAAAGAAGATAGCAAAGTCCAGATACTTAACAATACAGCTACACAACGTCTACCATGTAATAAAAAAATTATTAGACATATAAAGAAGCAAGAAAATGTTCACCCACAACCAAGAGAAAAACAAGTCAATAAAAACAGACCTATAAATGACAAAGATGATGTACAAGTCTTTAAGTAACTGGACAAGACCCAATGAAGAGTTGGTTGAAAATCCAAATTCAAACCAGGGTCTCCTGACACTTTCATCCAGTACTCCTTCCCTGCGTGTCCTCACCAGTCTCTCTGCATCTGCGGTGATTTATAAGGTTTTACCATGACAATCCCAAAGCAATTATCCTATGCTTCTGGTCTTCACTTGAGTTAGACTCTCTCAGAAGCTTGCAAAGGTAAACACAGATGCAAGGGAACATAGGAAACAAGGCGTGAATGGTGGGGGCCCATACTGGGGGACGAGGCCTCAACTTCAGCCCTGAATTGGCAAAAACTTAAACAAGAGGTCAAGGGGAACATGAAAAGTATCACAGGCCGTTGTCAGCCTACAGAAAGGCACGAGCATCCCTCCCCTCAATGCTGGGGTTCTGTTCATGTGTGCACTACCCATAAGTGGTGGTGAGAAAATGGCTTAGGGAATACAGACACAGGGTCACCTCCCAGGCTGGGGGTGCAGTTTTCCTCCCTGCAATTTACTACATAAGTTGTTACCAAAGCAAATATCAAAGCCCTGCAATTTGCTAATTACAGGCGGGATCCTGGGCTTGTGGGCCCAATTAACCACTTGTTCCTCATTTTCTGTGTGTGCCCCGCCAGCTGCACCCACAATTACCCACTTGTCTTTTAACTACCTTGAGAGTTGGCTGACTCACCTCCAATTCACTCCCACTATCACCTCCAGATGGCCTTTGGTATCTTTTTGCTTTCCAGGTGCCCCCCACCCCCCATCGACTTACTTACATCTCTCTGCATCAAAAGCCAATGTCTGGTCTCCCCTCACTGGGGCTCTTACGAGATTTCCCAGTCTCGCTCTTTGCCTATGCTCAGAGCCTACCAGGCAGGGAACAGCTCCCGTTGGTCTGGGAACCTTGCCTAGCTCACCCAAGGAAGCTCAGGAAGCTTTGGCCACAGTCGGCCTCTGCCCCCAGACATGGAAGAAGTAAAGACAATTACAGCTTCTCTGGAACCGGCCACCTGCCAGAGCTCCTGCCCACACTCTCCATCCAGGCATCCCTGGCTCCCTGCCTCACTCTGGCCAGTCCTGGGGAAGGAGGTCCTGGCAGTTACCACAGCAGCTCTCCGGGGAGACACGAGTCAGAGAAGGAGAATGACTTTCTTGTGACCTTCTGCTTCCTCAGACGGACTACCTGGCAAGCAAAAGTTTCCAGTAAACTTGTTGATGATTTACTGTCAATGGTTCCTATCCCGTTTTTCTTTCTTTCTCTCTCTCTCTCTCTCTCTTTTTTTTTTTTTTTAATGTCACAGACACTTTTGAAAATCTGATGGAAGTTCTGGACCCTCTCCAGCATGAAATGCTCATATTCACTCATCTATTCCTTCAATCATTCATTCGTTTAGTCATTCAACAACTATGGGGCACCGCCGCACTGGGCACCATTGCAGGGATCAAGGAAACACCAGTGAGCAAAAATAGACAGGAAGTCCTATTCTCGTGGAGCTCACATTCTAGCAGGAAAAGATGGGCAAGAAGTAATAAATGTAATAAGTGAATATACAATTTGCTAGAAAACGAGCACTATGGGAAAAGAGCGGCTCCAGTGGGGTAAGAGAGAGATCAGCAGGGAAGAGGCCGCATTTTGAAATAGGGTGTGTGCCAGGCTGTCCTCACTGAGAAGTGAAATGTGAGCAAAGAACTGCAGCTCATGAGAGGTCGGCCCAGTGACCACGTGGAGGAAGAGCATAGTGGCCGGTGAGAACACAGGGCAAGGCCAGGCTGGGGCATCCGAGCAAAAGCGAGCTCATCCAGCGTGGCTAGACCAGAGAGAGGTAGAGGGAGGCAGGCTCAGTGGGGAGGAGGCCAGGGGGCTGGGGTGGAGGGGTGGGGGGACAGATACCACATAAGGTCTTGTGGGGGCCAGGAGGACTTCGACTTTTACTCAGCGGTCAATCAGGAGCCATTAGCGGGATGTGAGCCAGGGGTAACATGATCCAAATAAGATTCTAAAATGTCTCTGGCTGTCGTAGGGAAGCAAAAGATCCAAGTGCAAGGCAATGACAGCTCGGGCCGGTGCTCGCGCTGGTGGAGACTGGGGGGAAGGTTAAGTCAAGAGGATTTCCTGAGTGGCTATGCTGTGTGCGAGGAAGATTTTACACTTTGTGGATTACAACCCAGAGGTTTACCAGTCACCTAAACCCATCCGTAGATGCAGGTAAAAGGCCCCTAATGAAAAGATAAAGGGAAGCGGTGACCCCAGAGAGGGAGGGAAAGCGGTGACCCCAGGGCAGAGGGAGGGCCTCAGCTGTATCTAGAAGTTTCACTTCTTTTAAAGACTATAGGAGTAAAACGTTAACATCTGGCAATCTGAGTGGGTGGAACCATGTGCATCTATTACAGGATTTTCTGTATGTTTGAAATAATGCATAATTTTGACAAGCACTGCTCATCTCAGGGTTTTCCAGAAAGCCTCCTGCTGGCTTTGTCAGTGGTGCCAGGGGAAATCAGCACAATTAATTCTGCTAGTAATTCTCGCTGTGACATCTGGCTGGGCCCCCTTCTCTTCGCTAACTTATTTTCCCCAATTCCTTCCACTGGCCCAGAGTCAGGGACTAACAGACACGCCACACCACATGGAAGAGAGTCCAGAAGAGGAAGAGGACAACGATACGTGGACAGACTGCGGGAGGCCTCCTGGCAGAGGCAGCCTTTCGGGAGAATTCAGGAGAACGGGCAGGCTGGGACTTTCAGAGAGGAGGGAGCCTTTCCAGCTGGGGGCTGCTTGCGGAACAGAGGCACGTGGTGGGGCAAGTGTAGGACCCCAGCTCCGACCCTGCTGTGACCCATTTTTAAGGCAAGCAAGCAGATTCCTTCTTCTAGGTACGGAATTAGAGAGAAAAGCTCAAATGGAAGGTGCTTTCAGAGCCCTGAGGTCACCCCAGCTGGGCCAACAGATTCCATGGTGGAAAACCATGGACCCATGCATGCAGAGAGCAGAAACACACACATAAGGTGGCTTCAGGTACCCCGGTTTGTAAGGCGCCGGAGCAGGACAGTCTGCTTGCTGACGTGGGAGGGGGGCCTCCTTGGAGGCAGGAGACCAGGCAGGTTCTCCAGCCAGCACTGCGTCAGCCACCTCAGGCCATGGCCCTCAGATGGTGCATTCCTCACCCTCTGCAGACCTGTCACTGAGCCTGGGGGAAGGTCCCCTGCTGCCCACATTTTGCAGAAACTTGCCATGTCACAAGTCCTGATTAGGTGCCAAGAGAACAATTTCCCAGGCCATGGCTTTAACAAGACCAGGCTTCCTAATGACTGGTTTTCTCCTAATTAAATAAAAAGAGGGGAGAGAAACCCGTGATTACTCCACCTTCTAACACCACCTTCCATTTACGCGCGTCTCTCTTCAGAGGAGCTCAAAGTGCTTTGTATATTATTGTATATTTTTCCCTCGTAATGTCCTTGAGATTCCGAGGGGTGGTTATTATCATACCATTTTACAGCTGGGAAAAGGGATGTGGCTGATGTCGAAGCCCGGTGTCCAAGCACCCTCGCTGGCTATGGTCACTATTTTGAAGCTCTTACAAGAAACTTGTTCAGAGTTGAAAATCCAGTCATCCCCCTGGCAGATAAACTAGGCTAAAGGAACACATAAAGAATAGTCACCTACTGCAAACTTTACAATAGTCATTAACACTATTTAATTCTCACAAGCATCCTATAAAACAGATAGGATTACACCAATCTTGCCTAGGAAGACAATGAGATTCAGAGAGGCCAAGTGAGCTGCCCAGAGTGGCATAATAATCAGAATTCTGGCAAAAACAGAAGCCAATATTTATTAAGAACTTACCATGTACCAGACATTTTGCATTGATTAATTCACTCATTCCAATTCTCCTGACAACAGTCCAAAGTGATCACTAGCATTATCACTGTTTTTGCTGATGACAAGACCGAAGCACGGGGAAGTTAAGTAACTCGCCCGATGTCGCACAGCAAGTCAGAGGCAGAGCCATATAGGAACCCACAAAAAGCAAGGCATGTGCCCCCCCCCCCCGAGCTGCTTTCTCCATCTGAAGGAATACTGTATTGGGTGGGTTAGCCTGGGAATGCCCAGATACAGTCCAGGTGACCCAAGTATAGTCCTAGGACTGCTCTGTGCCCTTATCAATGTCTTTTGAAGGTGGGTGTGGGTGCACTTTGGGTCCGTTGCTCGGAGTTAGGCCCTTGGCTGTATGGGTAAGGTACTGGGAGATGGGGGTGGTGGAGGAAAGGCTGTTTCTGCCTGACTGAAGGCAAATGTGCCGGGTACTTTTGCTGGTATAATGGCACCAGTGGGGTTGTTCACACAAAGGTAGTGAAATCCACAAGTAAGAATTAGCCTAGAGAGACATCTAAATCAGTGGGAAGTGAGCCTGCTGTGGTCCGTGTATGGGGGATGCAGTGCATTTAGCTCTCCCACACCCCGAGAAATGAGCCCCCCCAACGGGCCTACCACCTTGGGTTTGTTCCTGCCTTCTCCCTAAGAGCATCCTCTAGGGACTTTTTCCACGCCCCAGGATGTCCTGGGTGGGGCACCACTTCTGACTCCTTGATAGTCTAGCTGACCTTTGCTGTCAATAAATCAGCCCGCCGGACTTCAGAGCAGGAGGCCTCCAAGAACCTAGCATACTTCCCAGTGCAGTGAGGGTGGGACCCGGCCCCTCCCCGGGCTCTCAGGGAAGGCCCTGGTGGGGCCGCCAAGTGGCAAGTCCTCTCAAACCATTCCAAGTGAGGCTTGGCTACACCACCCCATTTGTCCCCAGCTCTTTCTGACCAAATCCGAACATTCAGGAAGGTCCTGACTTGCCCTGACTTCCAAACTTTCCAGATCTAGTTTCTCCACCTCATTGACATCTGATGTGCTCGGAGAGAAATTCTAGACTTCAGCGTCTCTCATCTGTTGAGCACAGCGGTGATTACCAGCATAGGCCCTGGGGTAATAATTTAAACTCCGCACCCTACCAGCCACTAGCTGTGTGACCCTGAGCAAGTTGCTGAACCTCTCTGTGCCTCTTCTACAGGCTGAATCTCTCTGTGCTTCTCTTCCTCTGTCTATAAAGCAGCGATGGTGAGAATTCCTATTTCGCAGGATTCGTATGGGCATTGCGAGGACTAAATGAGTCACTGTGTTAAATTGCTTAACACAGAGTAGGCAGTCAATGTTAGCTACCATTACGCGGCCTTGAAACTTCTTCCCGGAAAAGAATCCACCATTTTTCCGTCTCCACCAGCTTGGCACCCCCGGACTTCACACTGGTAGAGGCAGCTCAGTATTATGAAAACTTTTAACAGCCTTGAGGAGCCCGAGCTTGTCTTGCAGGGGTTGAAATATTCTCAGCCTCTGCGGACCACCTAATTCCTGCAGAAAAGGGGACAAGAAGAAGAAAAGAAACGCCCAGTCCTCCCGCCCTCGCCCCCCGGCAAGGCTGAGAACACACCAGGCTCCCCCCGCCTCTCCCTGCAGATGCATTGGCTGTTTCCGGCCCGGCCCCGGCCCCGCCACCCACGGGAGGTTTCCCTGCAGATGTTCAGACGCTTCTGAAACGTAAAACCAGGGCAAGCAGAGCTCGTGAGTTCCCAGAGCGGCTCAGGCACGCGGCATCTCTCCCCACCGGCAGCGCCTTAAATACCAGAGGACTTGCCAAAGATGGAGCTGTTTGGTTGGGAGCTCGGGTTTCTCCCGCCGCGAGGCTGAGCGGTGGCGCAGCTGCTCCGAGGTCACGCCCGAGACACGTCCGCACACGCCCGGGCTGGGAGGGGGTACCGAGGGCCCGGGGACGCGGAGGCGCGCCGCCTGCTCCGGGGGACCTGCCGCGTCTCCGTCCCCAGCTCCGTGTCCCAATCCAGCAGCCGGGGAGCTGGCTCCCCTCTCCCCACCTAGAAAGGTTTTTTTTGTTGTTTTTGTTTTTGTTTTTGTTTGCAAAACAAAAGGGTTGCGAAAGCTAAACACAAAAGACCCTAAGTGAAGAGAAATGCTGCTTTTCAGCACCCGTCGTGAGCTTTCTTTGTTTTTCAGTTGTTTTGGAATTCAGTCTGTATTGGATCTGAAGTTATTTTTCAACAGATGGCTGAAAGAGAAGAACCCGAATTTGCCCTAGAAAACCTAAAGCCCTGTAACCTTGAAAAGTTAGTCTTCGTTTTGTATTACTTGAAATACTTGCGTGCGAATGCTTAGAGCCCTTTGCTATGATAAAAATAGAGGCCCCTGACAGTGTGACCACCTGTGTTTCCCTTGGATTGCATATTTTCCGTGATAAACAAGAAAACACAGATTGGAAATCCATTCATTCCTTCACAAGCAGGCCTCGGTTGAGATCTATTTGTGTTTTCAATGGAAGCCAAACCTTTGCAAGATTAAGATATTTCACGCAAAGAAACTTCAGGACATCTCTTATCCCCTCTAAAGCTCTTTCTACAAGAAAGGCCAATATTTTTTTAAATGTATTTAATAATTATCATTATCATTACCATGTAATTTACTGAACACATACTATAGCACAAGGTCCATGCTTACCTACCTCTGTGGTTCTCAGCACTGGCTGCAGGTTAGAACCTTCTGGAGGAGCTTTTTAAAATACAGATGCTCATGCCACACCCCCAGAGATCCTGACTTAATTGGCCTGAACCCTGGCCACTGGCATCAGTGTTTTTCCGCGGCTCCCCAGGTGACTGTGCAGCCAGGATTGACTATTGATCTAACCTAGTGAACTACTTCAATTTCATCCATCCCAGTTGTGCTTTTATAAATGTACTTGCTGTAACTGGAATTCCTTTTTTATAAAATCCAATAACACTAGTGCTACCAGAGGCAAGCTCAAAACAGATGTGAACTTCTTACTTTATTTGTGTAATTTGCCTAAATAAGTGAAGGCATTCCACCCACACGTCAGAACGCTCGAAGAGAGTGTGCGTGCGTGCGTGTGTGCGCGCGCACATGTGTGTGTGTGTTTGCTGTTATTGTCGAGATAATAGATGATTTTTTTTTCTTCAGGGGTAGAGATAGAAGGGTGTTTTAATAACCAGAAGGTTCTAGGTCAATCATATCCAATAAGTGATTGGCCAGGTGAAAGAAATTGCATGAAATATTTATTTAACCCGAGGGTAATACCTGCTCTTTGCCAACAGCCTATTTTAGGCCTGGCCTAAGAGAGGGCTTGAGCTGAAGGTGGTAGAAGTAGGCAAGTCTGCGTGCGGGGACAGCCGGGAGCCTTTTTTGTACTCTGGGTCTCTCCATATGCCATCAGTTACAGAGAGGCAAACTTCCCAAAGTGCTCCATCTAAATGTGACCCAATGACAGAAGTGTACCCAGGGAAAGTCCAAACATTCTCCTAAGTCAAAAAAGATTTACTCTTGGGGCGCCTGGGTGGCTCAGTCAGTTAAGCGTCTTTCTTTGGCTCAGGTCATGATCTCAGCGTCCTGTGCATAGGGCTCTCTGCTCAGCAGGGAGCCTGCTTCCCCCTCATATATCTGCCTGCCTCTCTGCCTACTTGTGATCTCTCTCCGCCTGTGTCAAATAAACAAATAAAAGCTTAAAAAAAAAGATTTACTCTTTCTTTATGGAAGATCTACTGATTTCATAATATACAGAAGAAATCTAGAGAGGTTGTTTCATTAAAAAAAAAATAATAATCGGTTACACTTTGTTCATTAAGCTTAACCTTTTCTCTCATTGTTTTGCACGAACCTACAAGACCCACCAGGCCATCACCACATCTCACACACACACACACACACACACACACACACACACACGGAAATGGAAATAGAGTCTTTTCATTTAGTCTCTGGTGACCCAGTTCAGGAGGATGAAATACTCTCAGTTGGTGCTTGTTGATATTGTGGCCAGAACAGTGATTTCTCCAAACATCTCTGGTGGGACTGACATTCAGCCAGGAACATCAGGTGGTTCTGCGGACCTTGGGCCTTTACCTATCATTTGTAAACAAACTCAACCATACGATATAGACACAAGATTCTACTTAATGTAAAAATGCATGACATCCCCTTACATGTCAGACTGCTGCGTTTCCCCCTTGGCAATAGAAAGATTAACATTTCTGTACGGGGAATGGTTTTGATCTTGCCTTCCAGCTACAGTATTTACATTCCAGTAAAGTTCATCTGGATCAGTTGGTAGTCACATGAATGAACGTGCAGCCCAAGATCATGTTCTGAAATAAAGTTATCATCCAAGGAATGGGGTGTGGGGGTGCTTATCCTAATGACCTTAAGATGAAAATCCCAGAAAGATGCAGATAAGTTCCCTAATGTAAATTTCTACCATAAACTCTGGGTCAAAAAAAAAAGTTGCAGGACTAGAACAAGGCAGGAACAAACTGATTAAAGCTTGCTTAGATGAGGAAACTGAGAAAACATCTTGTCAACCCGGATACGTTGTCCTGCATAGATGAAAGATGGGTCTGTGCTTTAAAAAATTAAAATTAAAAAATCAATCTAAGTAAGAGAAAGGGACTCTGAAGTGTCAGGGAAGTTGTCACTTCTTGTGTGAACAACAGGGATCAGATCAGAATTACCGACCTTGAAAAAGAAGCTAATGGCACAGTCTCCAAAGGAGAAAACGATTTTTAAATCTCTTTTACTTGTAATGGTATGTAATCTAAGTTTAGGGACAGAGGATCTTTAATAAAAAAAAAATGTGTTTCAGTTCTATATAATCCAAGAAACATTTCTTGAGCTCCTTCTTTGTACCAGGCACTGAGCTAAGAATCAAGATTCCAAGGTAGGTAAGACTCAGATCAGTTCCTCAAGACGTTTGCCATCAAGTGACATTGCTTATAGTGGAAATTCATGTAAAGTGTTAGTATGACACTGGGTTCACAGCTGATAGATCTAGCTATGCAGCTCTCAAGGCTTGGGGAAATGACTTGAACATGCCACCAGCTTTGGTCATTGGTTTAATCCAACAGAAGTTCCTTCTGAGCCAGACCTGGGTGGGAGCTCATGACAGCCACCATGGAGATGGAGAGATGTGTAACTCAGGACCCCCGTCTTCCAGAGGCTCTCAACCGAGTTTCCGGATAAAAAGGAAAACTAGATGAGTAACTTTAATGATAACTCATTCCCTGCCTGCTAATTGGTTCTCTCCAAGAGAAACTAGATAGAGAGACTTTTGAAATGCTGTGGAAGAAAAATGTTATAAAAGCACAATAGGTTAAAACACGGGAATGACAAATTAGCTTTGCCAACCATTTAGTTAATGGCCTTCCTTCAGCACATTGGGCTAAGAAGTCAGGAGCTTCTCTGTGTCTGCCACAGACATTTAACCCTCTACAGAGAAAGAAGTTTTAGCAGCCATCAATGTGCAATTTAATGGGCTTTTCAGGGAAAGCAAAGTACTGGTACGATTAAATTCAACAAACCATCTCTAGACAAGAGTTGGAGCAAGAGGTATCATTCAAGGAAATGTTACATCATGGCGGCTGTGCATGTGGCTCCTTCACCCATTCCCTCCCCCTCGTCAACCATCTGGGCCTGGAAGGCTTCCTGTATCTCAATTCTACAGGCCCCTGGGGTGTCTCCCTGGATCTGACATCCCAGCCAGTAGAGTCTGGAGCTGGTCTCTAGTGGGGTCATGATCTTCCCAATTAGTCTGTGAGACCCTAACATTAGAGATCACATCTCCTCGCCCCTCCCCCACCTCCCCACTCCTGTCTTGGGCCTTGTGTACGATATGGCAGAACATGGCCTGACAGGAGAAGGGGAAGCCTTCTACTTGAACCAGAAGACCTGGAGACCATGTCCAGTACAACCACTGACTAGTTATTGACCCTAGAAAAGTAACTTTCTCTGTCTAGACTTTAGTGTCCCCATCTATAAAGTGAAGAGGATTTGTTGAGGCCAACCCCTTAATACTCTACAATCATGTGTTTTCTAGCAAATGCAAAATGTCTCTCTACTTTGCTCCACACACGTACACTCACTGACTCACTCACACACACACACAGCACTTCCCACCTCACTTTTCATTTCTTCTTTTTTTTTTTTGAAGATTTTATTTATTCATTTGATGGACTGCCTCAGTGGCTCAGTCAGTAAAATGTCTGCCTTCAGCTCAGGTCGTGATCCCGAGGTCCTGGGATCAAGGCCTGTGTCGGGCTCCCTACTCAGGAAGCCTGCTTCTCCCTCTCTTCCCCTCTCAAGCTCTCTCACTATCCCTACCTCTCTCTCTCAAATGAATAATCTTTTTCTGAAAGATTTTATTTATTCATTTGAGAGAGAGCACGCATGCACACAAGCCTCATGGCGGGGGGAGGGAGAAACAGACTCCCCACTGAGTAGGGAGCTGCCCACAGGGCTCCAGCCCAGGACCCTGAGCTCACGACATGACCCAAAGGCAAACGCTTAACAACTGAGCCACCCAGGCGCCCCCACTTTTCATTTCTTAAATAAGGCAAACATGCAACCTCGAATATACAAACCTCAAATTACTGCCATTAGGCCTCTCCAGATGACTGCTCTGAAGACTGGCATTTTATCCTAACAACATCAACATGACATTGACCCCAACTCCCACTGAATCCAAAACACATGTGGCCTAATTCTTCACGGAACAGCTTCACATACAACCCCCATGCAGAACGGTGCGATTCTACACTAACCTGCCACTGCTTGGGCCCGTTTCACGGAAGCAGGCTCTCCAGCCCTATCAGCACCTAGTAAATTGTCTCCACTCTCCAGAAGCCAGCCGCCCCCTCCCTTAGGTACCACATGCACAGCTGCAGATGCGAGTGGGAGGCAGGAAGGGAGCGGCTGAAGTTCAAGAAGAGCAAGGGGGAAGAGCCCAGAAAAGAGGAGGGCGAGGGGGAGGAGGGGCTGCATTCCTGACACCGGTGAAAATCCGCCAGCATTAATCTGCCCTCAGCTTCCAGCACCTCACCCCTCCTAGGAGGAGTTAGAGCCCCGGGTTAGTCTCCAGAGCCTCTGCCACAGCCCTGCCCTCTCCTGCTCTCTCCCCTTTTAGGTGGCCCTAAAAGGAATGTCCTTGCAATCTCTCTCCAGCTGTTTGATCTTTTTAAGCATCTCTCACTTGTCTGTGGCACATGCTCTAACCAAAAAATAGATCTTGGGCGTTCGCGATGGAAAAGGATATTAAATGGCAAAAGCCAGACTCGTGCCAAGGGTGTGGGCAGCCCCTGGATATCCCTGATGACCAGATGTCCTGGATTTGCTAGGATGGTCTTAATTTAAAACATTCTAGTCTCTTGTCCCCAGAAGTGCCTTCACACTTGTCCAACCATGTGTCCCTGTTTGGGGTTTGGAAAATATAGTTACCACGTGGAGGCTTGATATCCAAGTGTCAAACAGACCCAGTGTTGGCGTCATGGGGGTGGACAGAGGACAGATATTAGACCCAGATGGATCTTGGGGTCAAACAGCTCTGTCACTTGCTCTCTGTGCAACTCTAGGCAGCTGGAATTCTTCCTAAGCCTCAGTTTCTGCGTCTAGAAAATGATTGGTTTCCCTAGAAGTCAGAGCCACGGATTTTGACTTATCAGGAAAACCCGTCTCACAAACACTTAATGTCTTCCAGATGTTTCTGTCTGTCTTGTCATATTGTTTGGATTTTGGTTGGCTCCAGTGTGCTACTATTTAAAGCATGGACTGAAATGTACAGTTCAGAGTGCCATCTCGAGCAGCTATGATAACGGCCACTGAAATAGCCCAACACATATACAACGCCCTTCTTTCTTCCCACCCATCATTCCACATCCTGCTCACTCCTCAAGATCGATTCAGATCCACTCCCCACAGCTGCCTGCCCCAGCCACGTGAGGGACAGCTACATCACTGCTACAGGCTCAGCTGCTTTTGCCTCTGCTCTCTCCTCCCTCTGATCACCAGTCTCCAGCCCAGCATGTGGACCCTGCCCTTGGGCCCCTGTCCCCACCTGGTGCCAAGGTAGACAATGGAAGGAGGGTCCTCTGTTGGAGTCAGCCAGGCACATATCTAAGCCTGGGGTCCCACTCACCTACTGGTGACCTTAGTCTGGCCCAGTGTCTTCATGTGAAAACGAGGGTGAGGTTTCCTATAACGTTTCCCCGTGAGAAGCTTTTAAAGCCTCTTGTAACCGTGTCTTTTCACACGTGTTTACTCCTCCATACGCACACCTTCTCCAGCTCCTATTTCCAGGCATTCTGTGCACAAACTCAGCCTTCAAAACTCTCCATCATCTGGCCACACCCCCAAGCTTCTCAAACTTACTTCCCCGCCGGCACATGTCTTTGGTACCTGCCGCGTTAGGCTCCTCACTGCTCACTCACCCCTGTCTTTGCACCTGTGCCCAAGCTCTTCCCTTCCCCAGTCATGCCTTCTGCCTGCCTATCCACTGCTATGAACTGAAGTGTGTCCCCCCGAAGTTCATATGTTGGCACCCTGACTCCCCCAACGTGAGGCATGTTTAGAGATAGGCCCTTTCAGGAAGTAGATAAGGTTAAATGAGGTTATAACGGTACAACTCTAATCTGATAGCATTAGCGTCCTTACAAGAAAAGACACTTAAGAGCCATCTCCCTCTCCTTCTTTTTGCTCTCTCTGCCATCCCGGCCATATGAGGACACAGCGAGAAGGTAGCGGCTGTAAGCCAAGAAGAGAGTTCCCACCAAAATCCAATGAACCATGACCTAGATCTGGGACTTCCTGGCCTCCAGAAGGAACTGTGAGAAAATCAGCCTCTGTTGTTTAAGCCACCCGTGTGTGGCATTTGGCGATGGCAGCCCCAGCTGACTAATAATACCCACCGTCCCTGCTCTCTCCTCCCTCCCAGCCTTGAGTCACTTGTCACCTGCCCCTCACGTGCTATAGCACTAAATTAATGAAACTCTATCCCGAGGACTCTGTCATTTCCCCCTCTCAGTGCGCATTCTGCTCCTCCAATAAGGAATGTGAGGTCTGTGCCGCCCAAAGGCCCAGCACAAAGCATTGCACACAGCAGAGGCTCAAGACATGCTTAGCTGGCAAAAGGTCACTCACTGATGGAGGAGGAGCAGCGATCCTGAGGGGACAGAAGTCTTTTAGGCCATGGCATGCCTCCAGTGGCTCACACTTACCTCCCCCTGACACTTTCTTCTCTATGTCCCATCTTGGCTTTGTCACCATGGCCCAAGGGAGGGCACTGGGAAGGGGCAAGCACACAGAGGATGGTTCACACTAATAACCAGGACTTTCCCCCAACCAGCAGGCTAGCTGCCAAAGAGACAGGTGTATCATAGCAAACAGCCACTGAAAATATTTGTCATTTATGGGCATATTTTATTTGCAAGCTGAAAAGCACCCAATTTCGTATATTCACCTGCTGTGTGCCAACCACTCACTCCACAAGTCCCTCCAGACCCAATGCCAGTTGAGGTTATCTCGATTTTATAAGTGAGAAAACTGAGACTTTAAGGAGGGTAAATATCTTGCCCAAGGTCGCACACCTGGTGAGCAACGTTGTGAGCCAATGATAGATGCATTTGAAAAGCATCTATTTGCTAGTGCATTCAGCCAACAAACAGAACAGATATCATAAGCTGAACCCCCAAACTATTGTTTGGGGGCTACAGAAAGGAGGACAACATAGCCTCTATCCTTAAGAAATCTAGAAGGGAGAAGAAGATCATGAGCTCTAAGCACTACGAAGGCCTTAGAAGGACCAGAGATGGAGTGTTTCCAGAGTTCCGGGGAGGGCGTGCCACCCCCCCCCCCCCCGCCTCAGAATGGGACACTGAAGGACAAGCAAAAGTGAGGTTCCCATCCAGCGTGGAGATGCAGTGGAGGGGCTCGCTAACCAGGATCACAGGCCTGTAGGGCAGGGCACCCCAAGGCACACCACCCGGGGTGGCAGGAGTAGGACCTCTGACCGCAGGAGGCTGAGTTGAGGCTAAGCTGCTGGAGTCCCAGGATACCTGGTTTACCCCCACCCCCCTCCCCATGTGCCTCCCTCCCAGCTCCTTCTAGTAGGGCTGGGAACTCAATGAGGGGCCTCAGGCTGCGGAAGAACATGATGCCTGGGGGGGGGGGGGTGTCAGGGTGTGGCAGAAGGAGCACTAGGCTGGGCCTTTTTTTTTTTTTTTAAAGATTTTATTTATTTGAAAGAGAGACAGAGATAGTGACAGAGATAGCGAGAGAGAGCATGAGTGGAAGGAGAGGGAGAAGTACATTCCCCCTGGAGCAAGAAGCTGGATGTAGGACTGGATCCCAGGACTCCGGGATCATGACTCGAGCCCAAGGTAGACACTTAACCAACTGAGCCACCCACGTGCCCCTACACTGGGCTTTTAGAAGTCACTCTGGGGCTACCCAGCAGGCTGACCTTGGATAGGTTCCCCCAGCATGGTTGGGCTTAAAAGGCTTCAGTCTAGGGGATTTCTGAGGCCCACCTGATTCCCACTTAAACCAGGCGCTTGGCTGGAGTTGTGGGTCTCTGAGAAAGTGAAGGCCCCCCAGATCCCCTGCCTGGCCCTGAAAAAGCTGTTTTTGATGTGGGGGAAGTAGGCACAGTGGGGTTTCCTGCTCAGAGCTCGCAGGCCATTGGGCCCAACATCGGGGCGCCTGGTGGGGGACCAGAAAGGTGCGCCCCTCAGACACCCGCGGTGGGGAGCACCTCCGCACCTCCCCTCCAGCCACAGCCGCCCCGCCCCCTCCCCGGGCCCTTCTCTAAGTAGGGTCTGCGCGTAGAGGGCTGCTCCATCCCCCGCGGGTAGCCGGGTGGAGCCGACGGAGACTAGATCGTCCTCGGCTCCCCTCCAGGGAAAGGCCCTCCCAGGGCCCCGAGGCAATCGGGGGAAATGCGCCCGGCCTGGGCGGCGGGCGGCTCCTGTTTCCCCGCTGGCCGGGCGGGCGCGGGGCAGCTGCTGGGAGGTGAGCAGAGCAGCGTTTTCCCACAGTCTGGGGCGGTGACACATGGCGCTCACACATTCCACAGCCGCCGCCGCGCCAGGCCTGGCCGCGAGTCAAGGCAGCGCGGAGCTGCCGCCCGCAGGTTCTGACTCCCGCCCCGCGCCGCTCCGCCTTCTCCAGGCCGGCCGGCGTCTGGACCTACGGGCGCGGGCACTGCGCAAGTCGGGCGGGCGTGGCAAACCTTGATGCTGAAGGTCCGCGGGACCGCGACCCCAAAGAAAAGAAGGCTAAAGGGAGCTCCTCCCAGCATGCACACGAGCTGACTCCCACTTTCTCAGGCCATCCTCTCGAAAAGACAAGACTGGCACCCTGGTGTCAGCCCCAGCCGGGCGGGGCGGGGTTTGTACTGGACTCAGGGAGTCGGGGCTAGCTGAAGGTCGCACTGTTCTTGCCTCCAGATCGGGTGGGAACTGGTATGTGGGGTGGGGGACACTCTCCATCATGTCCTTTGTTTAGCCCTGAGTCTGTATGGTGGGGGCAGCCAATCCGGGCTGAGAATCCCGTCCCACAATTCCCTGTTTGGGAGAGGACTGTGGAAGCGTGTATCAACCCACTCCAGGGGGCCATTCGACAGATGCAAAAACAGACAAGTGGAAAACGCCTCAAAAGTGGGTCCTCAGAATCTGGGCTGGACGCCCGTTTCTTTGGGATGGTGGGCATTTCTGTATTCTGCTTCGCTTGGGTTTCTGCATGGACTCCCTAGGATCCCTCTAATTCCATCAGCTCCAGAACTGGATCTAACTGCCCAGGTCAGATACGCCCTGGAGCTGGAGATCCCAGGGAGCTTTCTGGCTCCCAGAACGCCACAAAGCAAGGAAGCTTCCAGGCATTCTCCAGGGGGGCTGTCCAAACCCTCCAGGACAGGAACTGTTCTGGAAACTTCACTATTTCCGGAGCTGTCTTACGCACATTGCCTTTAATTCCAACAACACCCCAGTGAGACCTGTGCTGTTATTACCCCTGGTTTATACCTAAAGAAACGAGGACTTAAGAGCTGAAGTCATTTGCCCGAGGTCACGTAGCTACAAATGGGCTTGACCCCGGGTTTGTCTAACTACCAGCCCAGTGCTTTGTTAACCGGGTCTTGAAGTTTAGATGCAGGTCAGTTTGGATTCCGTGCACATGCCTGCTTCCCTCCACCTCCCCATGTCACACACAAGAATGCAGTGCTGCCCAATCTTGACCTTTTCCCAGCAGAATCACACTGGATCCTCGGTGAGTCCTTACTGAGGATTCTCATTGGCTCTTGCTTTGATAGAACCTGGTAGAGTTTTTCAAACTCGTGTTTGTTCTGTAATATAAACTATCCCCATATGTATTCTTGACCATTACCACGCAACCGAAGGGAAAAGAAGCCAACCATGAAGACTCACGAGGTCCTGAGTTCATTCAAGTTAATTCACTCAATCGGTTAGCATTCACTGTGGGTCTGCTGTGGGCCAACACCTTGCAGGGTACTGACGGAGATAAGCGAGGAGGAAGGGAATGTACAAATAAGAACGCAATCCAGAAGACCCACGATCCCCACTTGGGACTCCCAGTCAGGGAAGTTGGAAGGACCCATAAAGAGACAGTTACATCTTAGCATGATCAAAGTGGTATGGATTAAGTGGGAGTACAGTGTTCAGAAATGCTGCTAGTTGAAGTTCAGACAGGGCACCCTATTTATGATAGACGACACATGAGTGGTTCCCCAGACAGAGGCAATGGGGAAGGCCACTTCAGGCAGAGGGCACGCCAAGGGATAGCTCAGAGAGGACACAGGAAAATATGAGCCACAAAGAAAACACACTGATAAACTGTGTAATATCAAAATTGTCAATGTCTACTCGTAAAAAATTACACCCTGAAGAAAATAAACAGGCAGACCACAGACCAGGAGAAAATATTCTCAAAATGTAAATCTGACAATGGGCTTACATGCAGAATATAAAAGGAACGCCTGCCACTCCATAATAAAAAGAAAAACGACCCAATTTTTTTAAATGACCAAAGGCTAAACAGACCATTATGAAAGATACACAGATGACTGCAGTAGACACACGTGAAAGCCCTCAGCATCAGCAGTCACCAGGAAAATGCAAACTAAAACTACAGTGAGATCCCCCCACACAACTACCAGAAGGGCTTAGAGGAAAAACCGACAACAGCAGATGTTGGAGAGGATGTGGAGCAGTTGGAACCCTCCTACATCACCAGTGGAAACAACCAATGGTACAGCGACTGGGGAAAAGTTTCTTAAAAAGTTAAACATACAGGGACTCCTGGGTGGCTCAGTTGGTTGGGCGGCTGCCTTCCGCTCAGGTCATGATCCCAGCGTCCTGGGATCGAATCCCGCATCAGGCTCCTTGCTCCGCGGGGAGCCTGCTTCTCCCTCTGCCACTGTGTCTGCCTGTGCTCTCTCTCTCTCTCTCTCTCTCTCTCTCACAAATAAATAAAATCTTTAGAAAAAAAAAAAAAAGTTAAACATACATCCACCCAGTGGTATAGGGGTAAACGTTTAATGCTTCTGGGCTCCCCAGAAAAGCAAGCCCAATCTCTGGCATTTGCTGACCTCCCTGGTAGGAACACTCCCATGAGGGCCGATTTCGAGCTGCCAACATGACCCTAGTGAAAGCTGCATTGGGAAGAGATGAGCCCTTGCTAACCAGCCCCAGTCCCGTCCAGCGCACCATCACACACACCCTGTGACCCATGAGTTCTGCTTGCAGGTATGCACCTAATTTTCATAGATGAAAATCTATGTCTCCAAAAAGTCTCATACATGAATGGTCGTGGCAGCTTTTTTCATTATAGGCCCAAACTGAAACAACCCAGATGCTCATCGCCAGAGAACAGATAAAACAGGCCGCACTGTATTCATGCAACGAATACTATGGATGGGTGAAATTGATCTCCCGAAACATGCAACTGCACAGATGAATCTCGAAAATACAGCGTTGTGTAGAAGAAGGCAGACCTGAGAAGAACACCCTGTGTGATTCCATTTATATGAAACTCTAGGCTAGTCAAATCTGAGCAATGCCCACAGAAATCAGATCAGCATTGCTGGGGGAGGCAGGGATGAACTGGGAAGGACCCCGAGCCAACTTTCTGGGGGGACAGAAATGTTCCAGGCCTTGACATGCATGGGTCAAAACAGAACACTTAAGATCTGAGCGTTGCACTGTTTGTCGATAATAAGAAAAGGAAAAGGCACCACAGCTAAAAAGGCTGGATTTCTTCCACTTGAACGCCCAAGGTACCTCAGGGGGCAGAGGACCACAGACCAGCAAGGGGGCCCCTAGAAGCAGCTGGTTCAGCACAGAGGCCTCAGGGAGTAAACTGTGTTTCTCTTGTTTTCTTTTAGCAAAACCAACAAAGCATTATTTGCTTTTGCCTCCCACTGTGGTTACTAGGTCCCCCAGCCACAGGGCAGAGTATGTGCTGGGCAGCCGTGGGGCACTGAGGTCGCAGGCCTAGTCATCCCCACCCACTGGCTCATCTCTCCTCCATCCCCCGTTCTCCTTCCCCCAGTTTTGAAGAATCCATTTAGGGAACTTGAATGCCACTTCTCCGTCCAATTGTCTCCACTCCTTTTTATTTTCCTCTAACACTCCCTACCTCCTTCCATAACCTTCCATCTCTCTTCCGCTTACACCCAGTTAGGGAGATCTATGCTAATTATTTGATAGCCCAGGGCAGTCAGGAAGCTCTATCTCCAAGAGTTCTACAATAACTGAAGCACAGAAGTCGATGAGGAACTTGTGTGTGGAGTTTAGAAAATCGCCCTGCCACAGCTTTACTTGCTGTGTGATCTTGGGAAGATTACTCAAACTCTCTGGTCTCCAGTTTCTTATTCGCAAGGTAGGGGAATCAATTCCTACCCCAGTGGGTTCCAGCGATAAAATGAGATAATTTGTGAAAGAGTCGGCATCTTTGGGGGGCTTAAAGTTTAGTGTCTGTTTCTTTTCTCATATTTCACTGTAACTAATCCTTACCATAAACATTTTAATGATACCGTTGGAAAGAGATCATGCAACTCTCCGGAGTCACGCACCTAAGGAGGCACGGAGACAGGATTCTAGCCCAAATGTCTGCTTGTCTTCCAGTCCTCGGCACCGAGGGGGCAACCGTCCAGCTCAGAGCACAGCAGTGGACTCCACCCACTGGACCTTCCATTTCTGCAGTTCCAGAAAAAGAGCCTAAGAGGGCCAGGTGCAGGAAGGTAGAAAGGCTCTTGTCTCACACAAAAAAACAGTAAAATTCCTTTCACACCCTCCTACCTCCCACTCCTTAATGAGTCTCTTAGGAACATAGAGTCTCCTTGACTTTTCAAAGTCGTATAAAGAGTTACTTGTAGGACTCTTAGAAGCCGAATGTGAGGCACTTGTAAAGCTTCACACAATGCACGGAGTTTCCTTTTGCCTTTCTATATTTTATTCACACCCTTTCCCATCATGGAGCTCGCCAGTCAGTGTCTAGGGGCTCCCCACCCCTCTTGCCTCCTTCACTTCCTTCTCTCCCACTCCCTCCACTGTAAAACTGGCGGGTTCCAAAGTCCTCCTTAATTGCCTCCATGCGATGCCCGCAGTTAATGTTTCTTCAATCTTCTTTCTTCTTTGACCTTCTTTCTTGACTAGTCATTGTGTCCCCAGGCAAGCGCACTACTTCCCTATCTCTGGGCCTTTGCTCACACGTTCCTTTCTTTACACTTTGCTCATCCTTCAAAACTCGGTTCAGGTACCAACTCCTCCATGGTGACTTCTCTGAGGTCTCCAGCTAGAAGGGATGTCTCCCGTCATCCGAGCCCCACGACACTTTTCCAAACCTCCTCATTATGGCACTCATTGTCATGTCTCATTAGTGTATGGGTGAGTGAGCTACACAGACGGGCAGACTGATGAGTTGATGGTAGATGGATAAATGGATAAATGGATAGATGGATGGATGGAAGGATGGACGCATGCACGCACGCACGCATGCATGGATTCATCAGTGGATGAATGCATATGGATGGATGCATGGAATTTATATATGGATTTTTGAATGGATAAACATATAGCAGGCCAGCAGCATTTCCCAGAGCTATGAGACATCTTATTTTCGGGCATCTGTATCATGTTAATATATTTACCTGATCAGTGGTCATTCAGCAGCTTCTGTCTTGTCTCTCGGTCCACACTGTATTTCTGACCTCAAGAACACACACTGGGCATATTTAATTCAGGCCGAACCCCAAGGCCTGTGCAGTCGATATTTACAGATGACAAAAAGCCAAATATATTTTAATTTGTCCCTAACCTGAAACCTGATGAGCTTCTACTGGCATTCTAAAGAAAATGTCAATGTATTTCTTGTTTCTGCTCTTTGGGTCCCAGCAGAACTTTTGGGCCCCAGGTCAACCAGTCCAACCGCTCATTTCTCAGATGAGGAAACGAAGGTCTGCAGAGAGAACGTGGCTAGCACAAGATCACGTGTAAAGTGAGACTAAAACTCTACCACGACTTCCAGCCTCTCACTCGGTCCTTTATGCCTTAAAAGTTAGAGCCAATGGACTGGCTTATCTCTTCTAGGTATGTTTCGAAGCTTGATGAAAGGCAGGAAGGTTTAGAAAGAAAAGCCAAGACTTCTCAGAAGAGGCATAAGATTTCTCTCACTATAGAGTCTTTCAGTGTTTAACAGCATTAGATTTGGGGCCTTTACTTTCCAAGGTGTCATTTATACAACAGCAGGAAAAATGCTATGCCCCTGACCCCTTCCTGAGAGCTGTAGAGGATTCCAGAGTTGTATTTACATGTAAGCTTCCCTGACAAGGAAAAGGAAGATTTGGAGACCTGCATGCTGTAGGCTCCGACTTTTCTTGGTTAAAAAAAAAAAAAAAAAAAGTCTAATATCCACTAGGATATGGCAGCATTTTGAAGAACTCCTCTATTATCATACCAAAAATCAACCATTTCTCTGCTCTGGCTATATAATCCTTTTTCATAGGTTTTATTGAAGGACAAAACACCCGGGTAAGCTTCTGTGCATTACCAATTCCTCTGAGTTATCTAGAGAAGGCTCTGGTTTCTCTAATCCCCCCAATACAAGTCAACAACACTTCCCAGGAACTTCTAAAACTTCCATCCAAAGTTTTCAGAGACACTGCCACTTCTATTTTTGTATTATAAAATTATTTCTTGATGACCATGGCTCAAAAATCTCAGCTCACCTCCTTTAAAAAATACCACTAAGCTGCCCCAAAACTCTTCATGAAGAACAAAGAGCACGACTTACATGTTCGTCGTAACTGTAGCCAGTGACGATGCATGGGCACATTTTTCTTTCCTTGTCCTTCTCTCCGGGAAAGCCCAAAGATAATAGGAAGAAAGTGGGAGAGTCGCCAGAGGACGGGGGCTTCGGGGGAGTGTGTCTCTCCAAGAAGTTGACCTCCTCCCCAAGCGCCCAGGCAGCAATTATGACTGGTCAACCAACCTGAAACGCATCCTGCTTTTATGAATTTTCAATCAATACCCCAAGTGCCAGAAGTTTCTTTTCAAATTTAAAAAAAAAAAAAAAGGAAGAAAGGAAGAAGTCCAAACAGTGGACAAAACGCAGGCTCCATGGCCCCCCACTCCAGCTTCGGAAGGGGCGACAATAGGGAGAAATCAATGCGCAGAAGCACAAGGCAGCTTTCAGACACCTCTTGACCTTGTCACTTCCTGGGTAATTAAGAGGCACTACAGTTCCGTGTCACTGTCAGGGGCTGAATGTATATCGATAGATAGATATATATGTTCTTAAAAGATTCTTTTTCCACAGCCTTGGTCAGGATCCTGCCAAAGAAAAGGGGGGAAAGAAAGGCGTTCTGTCGAGGGGGCGGTGAAAGGAACATGAAAGGAGAAACCTAAATTTTTCCGTGCAGTCTCTCCTGACGTGGGAAAATGATGGCTTGTTCGCCGTTGTTTTTCTCCTTCCTTCCCTGGACGGATTATCTCTGGGAAGGTGGTGGAGGCAGCAGGGTACTGCTCCTGCCTCTGTTCTTCTTCGGACCCCTTAAGAGCGGTCAAGCAAACCCCGAGGTCTCCAAGACGGGCCGCGCGTCCCTCCTGCATGGGAGCCGAAAGCAGCCGCTTCCCTTCTGGGGGCCTCAGTTCCCACACACGAGAGAAATTGGACTAAACCCTCTTTGGAGCTTTTTTCCCGGGGCTGACGTTTATGGAGGCCGTGAGAGACGGTTGCTGTCTGCCGAGCCTGCTGAGGAGACAGAGGGACACAGGGTTCTGGGACGGCAAGGGTGGGTCTCCCCACACGTGTCTAGCGAACGCCGGCTCCTGAGGCCACTCAAACCCTTAGGGAAGCTTGAGGCCGGCACTCTGTGAGGGGGTTGGCTCAACCCGCTGGGGAGCAAAGCTGTGAAGACACTTTGCCCGCTCGGACTCTGGTGGCTCTTGGGCAAGTCTGTTTTCTTTCCCAATGGCTCTGGTCTGGGGGTCCCCTCCCTGAGAGGGCTGATGACAGTCTGCTTTGTCGATGCATACAGGTAGCCTCTCCATTGTGGACTCTGAGCTCCCCGGGCCCTCAGCCCTCGCTGACCATCTCTGGGTCCTTCTCAGCTCCAAGCCCTGCACCAACGTGTAGGAGGGGCTCCGTGAATGCTTACTAAGCCAATGTCTGAATTTATTAATTTATTTTAAGATTTTATTTGTTTATGACAGAGAGAGGGAACACAAGCAGAGGGAGCTGCAGGCAGAGGGAGAAGCAGACTCTCCACGGAGCAGGGAGACTGATATGGGACTTGATCCCAGGACGTTGGGATCATGGCCTGAGCCTAAGGCAGACACTTAACGAATGAGCCACCCAGGCAGCCCCAACATCTGAATTTAAAGACCCAAAGGGAAGCAGGAAGTGTGTCGGTGTGGGATGCGTCAACAAATCACCTCCGCGTAAAACCGAGGGTTTTATTTCAGCAGAACTAGGCATTTCACGAAGTTCTGGGTAAGTGGTTTCATACCTGGAGGACAAGAAGCTATCTTCTCTCTGGGCCCACTACTAGCGCAGCGACCAGGTGTGTGAGCCAGTCAGCTTTGAGGTATGTTACCGGTGAGTGAGGTCACCCACTGAGGTTTTCCTCCTGGGTCTGCCAGCTCTGGCCCTTGGCACAGAGGCTTGCGTATACAGTGAGTGCCCTGGAAAACCTGTCCGGGGCGGCGAGGCCGGGGGACACTGATCCCCTGTGGTGAGTGGTATTGCGCGCTGTTGTGGAGGCCTGACACAAGCATGGGCTCCCGGCAGGCCACAAAATACTGTGGAAGATGCATTAACTGTCATACCGAAGATGTCGCCTTTCTGTTCCCGGAATATCAGAATATAAACATAGTAGTGAGCAAGGAAGAGATTTACACTCCCCTGGAGGAAAAGTATAATAACGTGTAAGTTACATGTTTGTAACTCAGATGGAGCTTGTCTCCACCTTCTCTCCTCCTCATCGGATCAGTGCTGCATTTTAAAGCATTCCTGCCAAAATGAAGAAAAACCGGGTCCCAGACACCCTGGCTTCCTTTGCAACCCCCACCCCAGAGGAGGCGTCAGACACGGTGATCCAGCCTGAGCAAGGGCACCCTCTCCCCAGGTACAAAAAGATCATTATTACTTTGGAATCCTGGCTACTTTTCCTCCCAGCCGGCTGAAAACCCTCTGCATTTTCTCTTACAGAGACTTGAGGGGCAAGAGGGACAGTATTACAAGGCCTGGGGGCAGAGTGGGCGGGGAACTGGGCACAGAAAAGCAGAGCTGGTCACTCAGGTAAAATGAGTAACAGCGGCCGAGGCACTACATCTTTAGGGACTCAGCATCCACTCTAGTGACCTGAATCCTCAGAAAATTACCTGAGGAGCACCTGGGGGCTCAGTGGGTGAAGCGACTGAGCCTGCATTTCAGTCCAGGGCATGATCTCAGGGTCATGAGATCGAGACCCCAGGGGGCTCCACACTCATCGCAGAGCCTGCTGGAGATCTCTCCCTCTCCCTCTGCCCCTCCCACTGCTTGCTCTCTTTCTCTCTCTCTCTCTCAAAATAAAAACAAATAAAGTCTTAAAAAAAAAGTATCTGGGAGGAGACCAAAGAGAAGTTAGAAAGAGAAGCTAAGACGTAGCTAACCTTTTAAGAATAAAACACTGAAAACTAGTGGCTAAAAACAACTTTCTCCACCAAAGCTATCCCCTAGAAGATTCGGTGATGACGACGGAACCGTTCTAGTCTGTGCCGTCCAGCGTGGTAGCAGCTTGCCACGTACGGTTACCAAGCACTTGAAATGTGGGTGATCTGACTTTAATACAATACAATTGTATTGTATTAGATACAATACAATAAATCATACTGTATTTGATTAACTTAAATTTAAGTAGCCCTATGTAGCTACCATTTGGACAGCACAGCTCCACACTCACGTGCATTGTCCAAAACATTATAAAACTTCAAGTATTTGGAGACTTGTAAAGCCTTAAGACCTGAATAAGACAATAAACAAACCAACAGGAGGAAGAGGCTTTTCACTCTCCCTTGGCACCCATCCAGGACTAGATTTTCAAAGTCTGTTCGAGACCCAGCCGGAGCCCGTCACAGAGCCTGGCCCGAGCCAGCCGGCAGGGACATGCCTGCCCCAAGATGCCTCTTCTCCCTCCCGTGGCCCTGGGCACACCCTGGTCCCTGCCCGTCCCTGATGACCAGATGCAGGTTGTCTGGCTGACTGTGAGCTCCCAGAGTGCAGGGACTGGGTCTCCCCCACCACCGCATCCCTCCCTCCCACTAGCTCCCAGTCCCAAGCATGGGACTTGTACCTGAAAGAGGGTTGTTTTGAACCGAATGCTCAATGTTTATTTCAGAGACTATTATGATTACGAAATAGGCTGTGGACTGAACATTTGTGTCCCCTGCCCCCAGAATTCATATGTGGAAACTCTAATCCCCAAAGCGATGGTATTTGAAGGTGGGGTCTTCGTAGTGAGGTTTGGAGGTGGTCATAAGGGTGGAGCTCCCACGAAGGGATTGGTGCCCTTATAAGAAGGACATCTCTCTCTGCCATGTGCAAACACAGCAAGGAGGCAGCAGCCTTCAAACCGGGAGGAGGGTTCCGAACAGATGCCCATCTGCTGGCACCTTGATCCTGGACTTCCCAGCCTTACTGTGAGACATAAATGTTTACGGGTTAAGCCACCGGGACTACCATATTTTGTCCTAGCCACCCAAGCGGACTAAGACAGGGTTTTTGGGAAAAGCAGCTTTTGACATCAAGCTATTTCACATGCACTCAGCAAAAATACAAACAAAACCAATCAGACCAAAAAAGACATTATCCGGCATCTTCCATGGGAACTATGAAGCCATCCCCTGCTCTAAAAAGGACCCTTGCCAATAAGAGAAATGACCAGGAGCAACTGCGATCCCAGACCTAAAGTCACTGGTTTCATTTGAGTGATGCAGATGGAGTCTTTGGGGAAGAACGGGGAAAGAGGGTGCTGCTAAAATGGGGGTGGGGCAAAAGGGGACAGCTTCCTGGACAGAGTGGCATCTGGGCTAGGTCTAGAGGAATACAGTGGCTGTGCTGTGCGGATGGGAGCCAAGAACAGAAGCTACAAGGCAGGAAATGGGGGAGGGGGCCCTGGAGGACCAGAGACCAGTCTAGCCCTTTATGCAGCAGTGTTGTGTAGTGAGGACAGAAAGAAACTCTGCTCTGGCAGGGTAACAATGTTCTTGGAGCTCTGGATTTTCTAGCTGCTCGGCTCACGGAGGCTGAAATACATCCCCCACCTCAAGCCCCACCTCTTTCACAAGGAGAGAGGGTGGACAGCTGAACAGCCCGTGTGGCCTCCCAAGTAGCCATGGGAAGGGGCTGGGTTGTCTGCTTCCCCCACCCCTTCCGCCTGCTGTGAAATCCGCATCAGCTGGAGATGCCCAGGAGATGCATTTCCATCTGTTCTGGGCATGGTTGGTAGGAAAGCCTCGGATCCAAGAGGTCGCTTGGCCTATCAGCGTGATGGAGACTGCCTCAGGTGGGGGCAGGGAAGGAGCCCGTTGCAAAGACTTGCTCAGCCAGCCCTGGGAACAGCTGCCCAGCCGAGGGGCCAGGAGGCTCCCAGCTTCCCAGCCACTCCCAAGTCACCCATTCTGTAGCCTGCTTGCTGATGATGTCATTCACTTCATCCGAAAAACATCTGTTCTGAATGATAGGAACAGTGGGTGTGGGCTGAGTGAAGCCCACCAGAGTTTAGGGGCTTGGGTGACCAAATGGGCAGGGACTGCAGTATCCCCAAGAGCCTGGAAAACACCCCTCCAAGCTTCGTCTGTGTCTAACTAGATCAGAAGGATCCTTCGCCAAGACCCCAGGCAGGCTCACCAATGGCTGGGCCGTTCTCTGCGTGTCCCGGGATGCCCTCCCACCCACCATCCCTGGCCCGCACCAGCTCCTCGCAGCTCCAGGACACTGGGTGGGAGGCATACTTCTGAGCAAAAACCAGATGAACAGCTGTTCTTCAGCATCTTGTCTTAGTGGTTTCCTCCCAAAGCAGGGCTGGACACAAAAGTTGCCATCGGGGTATTCATTTGGGTGACGAGCCCAGAGGGCTGGAGTGAGGTCCTGTGGAGAGGGGAACAAGGAAGAGGGTGGAGTGCCCCATTCCTTGGGCATTCCTAAAAAGCTTTGCAAAAAGCAGCTCAGGACTGCCCGCTGGAGCACTGAGCACTGAAAAGGGACGCACTTATCTCCAGGGTCCTGTCCACTACTGGCCAAGGCCAGTCTCATGCAGCTCCAGGCTACACATTGGTGAATGTCAATACCACAGGGCACAAAGTCCCAGAACGGGGAGTGAGAGGTTTGTGAGGTGGCCCAAGGTGAAACGCAGCCAGAGCACCTCCAAGGTTCTGTGGCTCCAAGCCTCAGGTGCCTGGGGGCTGCACCAGAGCGGAAGCAAGAGGATTCTCTGGAAAGCCTGCAGAGCTGTGTCTGCTTCTACCACCTCTGTCCCAAAGTCCAAGGCACAGGCTCAACCCCCCCGAGGCCTTCTCCTCCAGAAGATGCTGTAGTAGTTTCCTATGGGAGTAATAACAAATCACCACAAACTTAGTGCCTAAAAGTAACACAAATGTATTTTCTGACGGCACTTGGAGCTCAGAAGTATAAAATGGGTCTCACTGGGCTAAAATTAAGGCTGTTCTGGATGCTCCAGGAGAGAATCTGTCCTCTTGCTTTCTCCAGCTTCTAGAGGGTGCCTGCTTTCCTTGCTTTGTGGTCCCTTCCTCCGCCCTCAAAGCCAGCAGTAGCCAGGCAAGTTTTTCTCACATTACATCATTCTGACACTGACTCCCTGGGCTCCCTCTTCCCCATTCAAAGGATCCCTGTGATTACACTGGGCACCCCCTCTCCTGGAAAAACCAAGACCATTTCCCCTTCTCAAGGTCAGTTGTTTAATAACTTTAATTCCACCTGCAACCTTAATTCCCCTTTGACACAGAGCATCACATATTCACAGGTTCCAGAGATCAGGTTGTGAACATCTTTGAGGGACCATTTCTACTCAGCACAGATACTGTTGCACCTCTTCCTGAAAAGAAGAGCTTAGGGCGTTTATGATGTTAATTGAGGTTGACCTGCATGGTCCTTAGAGCCAGGAGAGGAGGCTCTGCCTGTCCCTGAGGCTGTCCCTAGGACTCCCACGTCCTGCTGGCACAGCATCCTACTTTGCCAAGGACAACTAAACCCGATAAAATCAGGAGACAGATGACCCAGGGGCCCCAAGGTGGCCTTTCATGGAAAGGGCGTGAACTTCACAGGCAGATGGACTGAGCTCTAATGCCAATTCCCTAACTAGCTAGCTGGGGGACCCAGGAAAGACTGCTCGGCCCCTCTAAGCCTCCAGGTCCCATCTGTAGAGCAGGGCCAATGCCCTAGACAATGCGTGGAACATAACAGTTGCTCCATAAATTGAAGACAACATGAGGGCTTTCGAGGCAGTAATTCCCAAGGAAATGACACTACTCTTTAGTTATTTACTGATTTATAATATACAAAGTGTAATCATAACCGTTACTTCATGTGATTCTCAAAACCATGTGGAGAGATGGGTCGGATAGCAGCCCGTTCCTTGGTTCTTCCTAGAGCCTTGGGGAGACCTGCACCCAATCCAAGCACCCCCAGCCATGCAGAGTAGGCGCCCTCCTGCCCTGTTTCCATACTTCCATTAGGCAAAGGGCCCGGGAAGGAGAACCCAAAGCCTAAAGAAATGAGAACGATTGTTCTCTGGAGCTCCAAGAGCAATAAAACATAAATATAATACATCTTCCAGCCATTTTCTCACCTGCTGTAAGTGGCTTAACCATATTTGGGGGCGTGTGGGGCGGGGAAGGTTTGCATCTCCCTTTGTGCCTTCAGCCCAGGCCGCCTTGAGCGAACAGGCACGTTTGCTTGTCTCTCTCTCCCACAGAGCTGTGAACACATCACCCAGGGGTAGCAAGGCCTCAGTGAAGGGCTCTGCAAGGATTCAGTAGCCTCAAGGAAGCATTTGCTAAATCTGCCTCCTGTCCCTTCCCAAGGTCTGTTGGTGGACAAGATCTTAGAGATGGCTCAGAAGAAGCCTCCAGTGGCCACCTCATGCGTGACGATTTCTCCCTAAGTCTCTGTACCCCCAGATTGGCAAGCATGAGTGACGGCTCCCAGTGGAAGCCCCCAGGTGACACAGGCTGGCCTCCCACAGGCGGACCGACCATGAGGCTGTTCGTGAGCGTGAGTCTGGCTTTTCCCTCCAGATCCTGCAAGGTGAGCTTCACGCTCACAGGACCTGAGGGGGGCAGGAGGGAGAGTCTGTCGTGCAGCGTGTAGAGCAGTTGTCTCTGTCTTCGAGAACACGTGCCTTTCTTTCCCACACTCGACTTGCTCCATTCCAGGGCTCCCTCCTTCCCTGGTCGGATCTCCCAGGCTCAGCGGCAGGCAGTCTGCCATAATTCTCAAGAATAAAGGAAACGTTTTAGGATTTGACAAACCCAACATTTGCATGTCTCTTTTCAGAGAAATACCCCTGGGGGGGGGGTGGTTAAGCCTTTGTTTCGTTTTGTTTTTTTGTTTTCTGTTTTCCTCCCTTCCCATCCAATCCAAAGTACGAAAACATTCTTGACATAGTTGCCTAAAAAAGGATTTCTAAAGAGAAAAATACCTCCCATACCTTGTGATTTCAGTGGCTTGGTGTGAAAAGCACCAGAGAGGAAGGGAATGAGGTAGAGAACAGAAAAGGAAAAAAAATCTCCTTTAGTCAAACAGCTTGTTAATCTTCAAGGAGGCCATGTATGGGGTTTTTCTTCTCTATCTCGGGAAATACACATGTTGGCGTGTGGTTCACCCTTAGACATGACCCCTTCCCTGAGGAGCAGGGCCTCAGGGTGGGGCAGGGCCCTCCATACTACTGTGGGAGAGAAGCAGAAATCAAGGCTCAGAGCTACTGGGCAGAGGACAGGGGACAGTGAGCACCTCTCCTGGGATGGGCCTCCCTCTTGGGGAGGGTCTCTCTGGCTACACTAAGCATATAAAGTGAATTTGTGGGGGGGGTCCTCAAAAAAGGGCCAAGTAGGGTGGCTCATCCTAAATTACTAAGATTTTAACTGAAGGTGATTTCCACAAAAGCCAACTCTTCTCAAGCAGGTTGGGAAACTTGGTGAACTTACTAGCAACAGGGCCTTTCTGACCTAATGAACTTGGCTGCCGTTGCCCCAAGGGAGGCGGACTTGTGCCCCAGAAAGTGATTGAGAATTGAGCGGTTGGTCCAGGTAGACGTAGCAAAAGGCAACGTGAAGGTTTTGAAGGTGAAGGGAAGGTGACATTGCCCGAGATAAGAACCGCCCCCCCATCCACTCATTCAATGATCTCGCCTCTATGTTGGGCCCAGCACTGGTTAAATGTTAACCCCTTTCAATCTCAGGTGGGCATGATGGCCCATGAAGCCCTGGAAGGGAAATATGTTGGGAAGAAAGGAAAATTTAGAGAACCCCTAGTGAGTCAATGGACCATGGAAGAAGGGCCAGGGTCAGTGTCCCGGTACAAAAGCTGGAGGCAACAGGGCCCAGCCTATGTTGCTGGAGGCGAGTGGCCCGACACACACAGGATGATTAGAAATTTCCTGGGGCCTGAGTTCCAAATGGCACAGACTGAGATGGCACATCCTGTGTGCCCATCAGGAGAGCAGTTCCAAAATGAAGCCAAAGAAGAGAAGGCAGCAGGGAAGAACCCCTCTTCTCCAAGGAGTCAGGGAGCTGAGGAAGGGAGCTCAAGCTGGCTGAGGAGGAGGGGAGGGGACTCATCACAGGATGTGGTGCTCAGAACCAAGGAGCTCAGGACAGGACTTTTGGGACAAACCGAGGTGAGGCCAGGGCAGGAGGCCCCAGGGGGACATAGACTGCACCACAGTGACAGTCTGGGAGTGCCCCCGGGGCACCACATGGGGCAGTTGCCTAATCACTGCTGGAAAGCAGAGGGCTGGGCCCCTGGCGCCTAAAAGGCTACACTTGAAGAAACAAAGGGGGTCGAGTGAGGTTGGGTGGGCTCTGAAGCTGGACACCTTTTGCTTTAAAGGAGAAAGACCCCCTCCAGTCCCCAGGAATCCTAGAATCTGCAGTAAGCCACTTCCGAGAAGAGAAGTAAGGAAAGAAGCCAGGGAGCCATTCATCTGTGACTTCTGTCCCAGAAGTGTAGCAAAAGGCTGACTCCCACCACCTCATGCCTTCTCACAGTCACAGGTAAATTTCACAATTTCTTGTTAGGTACACGGTATAAGATACAAAACAAGGCATTCAGCCATTCCGCCTTGGATTTCTCCCTAAGTATTTAGCTTTCCCTCTGCAGACGGAAGAGGAGATTGGAGAACTTTGCAATCGGCTTACAGAGCCCAGCTAGACAGACTGCAGGAGACAGTGGAGACTGGCTCTGGGTAGGATATCTGATCCCAGTTCTGCTCCCCTGAAAGCAGAGCATGGAGACCCACCGGCATTCAAGCGGAAAGCAGGAGAGGCTAAAGTCCATTCAACACGCTTACCCGTGTGCCTCGCTCTCACCCCAGCCTGGACTCGACCACCCAGTTCTGCTCAGTGCTGAGCTGGTTAGTCATTCCTGACGCTCAAGTCATTAATTCAGGAAGGAAGCTGCGTTAGCTGCCTCCCCTTCTCCCTGGGAGTTTGCTGCCGTTGCAAAACAAATGAGTAATCAGACATTCCCGGAGCCCTGATTAAGCCCATTGCCAAGAAAGGTGTCTCGCAGCTCATTTGCTGGTGGGGAAGCCACGCTACAGGCCCTGAATCACCCTGGATCCAGGGGAGAGCAAGGCCAAACTTGCCTGACTGAGTTCAATATGGCATCACTGGGATCAGCATGGGTCACCAAGCCTGTGACCCTCCCCACAGCCATGGCCTAGGGCTGACCCTGGGTGGGCCGCTCTGTGGCTTCTCAGGTGTGGGGAGACTCAGGGGTTCAGAGATAGGCCGGGAAGGACACCAGACACCCAGCCAGAGCCCAGGGTCTCCCTGGACAGATGGTGAAACTGAGGCCCAAGGAGGCAGTGGCACTTGCCTCAAGTCAAATAGCTAATTGACACAGACTGGGTAGAACGCTCATCTCTCAGTGCTGGGTCCCCGGCAGTTGCCACTGCATCAAATTACTCCAACAGCTTGTTGAGGCTTGGATGTTAAGGAAACAAGTGAACGGCAAAACAACAAAAGCCACCCAGCGCCCATCAGTAGGCAAGTAGTTTTTTAAAAATGAAATGTAGGTTAAAGAAAATGAAATGTGAATCAGCCACCTAGAAAGACTGGCATGACTCTGTTGTGATGTGGAGCTACGTCCCTGATACAGTTATATAAGAAACAGAACAAGACACAGAAATAGTGCTTATAGTATGTTACCATTTTGGAAAAAGGGAAACGCCTATGTAATGTAATTAAAATCTAAAAATCGTACCCAGCACAAGACTGGGAGTCAGCAATCCTGGTGAGTATCAACATGGAGTAGTTTCTCAGGACCCATAAGCATATAAGCTGAATAAACAATGGGTGGATGATTAAAAGACGAGTGAATAAAAAAAAATTTTTGTCTGCGCTCCAAGGTAATAATTAAATATATGGCATCACATTTTGGAGAAGACAAGGAACATAGATCACAGTACTTAAGAGCCAGAAAGAGGTATCAGGATTCTGAAGGGCAGGCAGCTCGCTGGGCAGAGTGATAAGTGTTTGAGAACCTAGGTTCAAGTCCTTGGTCAACTAAAATCTCAGAAACCTCAGTTTCCTTATCTGTAAAATGGGAATAGCAATATTTCCTTCCTGGAATTTTAGTGCAGATCAAATGTGCTCGATGGAAAAACACTTCCTAGTATCTAATGTATACAACAGGTTGAGGGACAATGGCAAACCCCCTTTTCCCTGGGCCCCACCTCTCCACCTACAGGTCTGAATGCTTTTCCCATCAGTTTCTACATGCTCAGGGAAAGTTCTGCAGGAGCCTCCTTGATGCCCCTTCCACCCTTTCCCCTCAAGCAGCAAAGGCTCAGACACAATTTGCCTGAGGTCACAAAGGACAACCCCAGGAAGAGAATGGCTTCATTCCTTCAGGTCTTAAAAGCTTTCCTTCTTTGCAAGTTGTCTGGTCACACACAGGTAGGGACCTTGAGACAAGAGTCACACCTTGAGCTGAATTAGCCACCACCTCATTATTTACCCGCCAGCCTCTCCTGGGATTAAGTGACATTCAGGGGACAGCAAAGCTCTCGGGAAAGGCAGCCTCACAGGTGGCCGCATGAAGCTAATCCACTTCCAGCTCCCACTCCAGGATGAGGGAGCGGGGGCTGTCTGAGCCGGATCTGGTGGGGCTGTGGTGAGAACAGACGTCTGGGTTAGGACTGAGGCTGTGGAGAGCCAGAAGGAAAGAAGGTCCCCCACGGTTCCCTGCAAAAGCGGCTCCAGGAACTGCCGGTATCATCTTCCCACCTCCCAAGCAGCTAGCATCCACACCACCAGTAAAGCCTCAGGAGAGTCCAAATATGGCTCCCGTCTTGTGGCTGGGGAAACTGAGGCTCAGGGAGACAAAGAGTGTTCTATATCTAGGTTTAGAGCCAAGGTCTCCCACTGACGTTCCACCTGTTTCCATCTATATCCATGTAAAATGGTGCTTGGGAAGAGTGGGACTCCTATCATTTAGGATACAGATACTTGTGGTCTAACTGGAAGAGGAAAGTAGGGCAGTACCATGGAGACAGGAGCACCTTGTACAGATGCACCCTCGCTTGTTTAGGGCCACCGATCAGGTCCTATTTATGGCTCCTAATTATGCATAAGGGCCACCAGAGGCCTCATTTCCGTGCTTGGCTGCACCCTATGCCCTCAATGCTTCTGCCCACTCCTAATTTTCACGGCTTGTCTCCCCCTCCTCCTCCCCCAGCTGTATCATCGCTACCTTACGTCCCCCTTTCCCTGTCCATTCTCTTCTCATCAGTCCCACAGGCTCCTTCCCCAGGCATGGGCTGGGCTGGCCCTTCACATGGACTAGGCTGGTCTGTGCAAGGACAGAGCTTCCTTTTTCGGAGTCCTCCCACCTTGCATGAATGTGCTCACTCATTCATTAATTCATCAAATATGTACCAAACACCGATAGGCCAGACCCCCCAGTATCATTGCATATGACTCATCATTGAAAATTATGCCGACTTTGGGATGTCTTCTATAGACAGAGAGAAACAAACTGTTGCAAACAATCCGAAAATGCAATGATCTCTAAGCAACGGGGATGGCAGTAAAAAGCTTGACTTTGTATTAGTGCGTTATTATTTATTAACTATATTCCTCTGTCTTCAATTTTCCCTCAGTCACCAGGATGGAATCAGTAAATGGCAACATTTTCCCATCAGATGATTTTAAATGAGATTACAAAACATGGAGTTTTAATTTCACATGCATTAGTTTCTGGGTCTCGGGTTTTGGGTTTTTTTTTTTCCCCCTCAAAGCAGATAAATGAGGTTCTAACTTAGGATAATAAGGCTTAACAGTGAGGCACTTTTTTAAAAAGTGAATCATTTCTCAGTTCTCCTTTGCTAATCTCTCTTGGTAACATTAATTATGAGTTTGTGCAGCGTGCCCCAAGGCGAGCTTGGCTTTCCCAGGACAATTAAAGTTACTTAATTATTAAAAACTGTGTGTGCTGCTGCCCGGAGAGAAAGAAGCAGCCGGGCCCAGCTCCCACAGCCCCCCACAGGAGTGACCGGACACTCTGTGGGAACTCGGCTCCTTTCCCTCACCATTGTAATTCTTTCAATATAATCTCTGAAAATCCCCTCGCCAACCCCTCCCACCGACCAGAGCAGGAATGATTGAGAGGCTGCTCTCTCCGGGCCGATAGCTGCCTGCTGCTCCAACCTGCCTGGAGGCTGGCCTCCAGCTACTCCAGGCCAGCGGCCTAGGGCCAGGGGGCCAGCGAGGTTTCAGGGCCTCCGCGTGGGATTCACGCTGGAGCAAGGGCCTTCTGGCCCAAGGGCACTGGGAAATGCTGAGCCCTTGGTTCTGAGTGGCTTCCTCGTGGCCCCCTCTTCCTCAGGCCTTCCATCTCACAGCAGTAGGACGCGTCATCCCAGAGAAGGGGTGCCAGGGCCAAGCTGCGTTTGCAGCAGACATTCCCAAGAGCAGATACTAATTCGTAACAGCCTTTTTTCTGGGAGCCTTTTTGGTTGTGGTCCTGGTTCTGCCATTAACACCCCCAGAGAGACCTCAGGCAAGTCACTCCTGGGATTCTGCGTCTTGTTTTCATAGTCCAAGGCATCCCGCAATGTCTAGGGACCTCGATCCAGATCCTGATTCTTTGATGAGTCTGATACTTAACCTAGAAAGGAAAACTCAAATTTTCCATTCCACTTTCTATTCTCATTCATTCATTTATTCGTTCATTTGGTAAGAACCCACTCTGTGCAGGGCACTGTCCTAGCTCTAGGGACAGAGAAGAGAGGCAACATTCTCAAATCCTAGCCATCCTCTTGCACACGGAGGGGAAGGAAGACTGAGAAGGGAGGACGCTGGTTCTGGGGTCACCCAGAGAGTCATGTCGAGACAGGGGAGAACCCAGTCCCCTGACCTCCAGCCCAGGGGCTTTCAAGTGGTTACTGCCAGCTGTCTGCTTGGATTCCTTTGCTTTCTCTCCTTCAGATCTATTTAGCTCTTTCCCACCCCAGCTCCCTCCCTGGGCTCCAAGTCTCCCAAATTTGTTTTAAAAAGTGCTATTTATTTTAATGATATATTTTAACAAATATATTCAAAAATCACAACTTCAGCTTGTAATAAATATGAACATGTGTTAATTAATAAGATAGTTGACATTTTAAAAATTAAATATTCCAAATGCAGGGAACATTTGACATTTACAGTATACATCCCAGTCCAGCTGACCATGTTTCAAATGCCCAGGTGCCACCTGTGGCCAGTGGTTACTATCCAGGACGGCACAAGGTGTCAGGTCCCTCTCATCCATAACTCTCCTTCACTCCTCCATATTCAATACAATCCAGGAAGAAAAGTGTGGGATTCATGCTCACAGCTTGGCAGGGGAAGTCGGTGGTACACTTTCCCCAGTACCTGACGCGGATGAATACTATGCAACGGAGAAAGAAAAAGTATCCATCAGTAAGGGCAAAGGGCGAAATAGAAACAGTGTCTGCGGAGCTCTGCCCTCGCTGGGAATCTGTGTATTTGCTTGTGTGTGCAGAAACTATGTCTACAAGGATTCCTAGGAACTAAGCCCTTCATACTGGATGGATGGAGGGCAGAAGCGGGTGGCGGGGCGTTCACAACATATGTATCTTACACTTAGGAATTTCGAAACATGGGGATATATTATTCATTCAAAAATGAAAATCTAAATTCTTCAGTTATTGGGTGCACTTAGGTCACCAGAGGCCTGCCCGGCGCAGCCCTCGTCCCTGTTCCTCCTTGGCAGTGCACGGGTGGGAGCAAATGCCCGTCCCTGTTGTTCCTGCCGCTCCACAATAGGAAGAGGGAGGCTTGGCAGAGGCCCAGGGCAGGAAGACATGATATCAAGTGACTTTAAAGGGCTCTTTTGTTTCCGGAAAGGCAGCGGTTTCCACTCTGCATCCCTGCCCCCCTTCTCATTTGGAGCCTGCTTTCTCTGGGCTCCCTCCCACCGCCTGCTACAAGAGCATCATCTCTGCATCTCTGCTCACCGACCCCCCCCCGCCCCCGCCCGTTGCCCACCCCCTCCCCACCCCCTGCCAAGACCCTCTGGATTTGAGGTGGGGAAGGGAGGGAGGCACTGGCTGGGAAGGAGCATCATCCTCTCTTCCCAAAGGATGTCATTCATTCCCAGATGTCATTTCCAGAGAAATGATACCACCCTGTAAATCCCGGCATGTCCAGCCTGCGCATGATATGGAGCAATGCAACGAGGAGAGCAGAGCATGAGCATGGTTGCACATGCCTGTGTCCACCTGCGCACATCTGGGGCCATGCACTGGCATTCACTCACATGCTCATTGATGCTTTTAACAAATGCAAGTTGGAAAAAACAAAAACAAATACAAGTTGGGCTTGTATTCCAGTTACCGTGCTAGACCCTTGGGATACAGCAGGGACAAGGCAAATCAGATCCTGCCGCAGAAACAGGCATGAAATTGAAAAATAATTCACTCTCGGGCCACCTGGCTGGCTCAGTCGGTTAAGCGTCTGTCTGCCTTCACATAAGGCTCCCTGCTTGGCAGGAGTCTGCTTCTTACTCTCCTCCCCACTTGTGCTCTCTCTAACTCTCTATCTCAAATAAATAAATAAATAAAATCTTTTAAAAAAATAATTCACTCTTAATTGTTGTGATAAGTGGAAGGAAAAGTACATGGAATCAGGGTCCATGATCTAGCCTGGGGGACCAGGGAAGGCTCACTTGAGAATTGGCATTGAAGTCAAGTCTAAGAAATAAATAAATCCAGAGATAAGAAGATGTGACAAGTGAGCCTTACATGGAGAGGGTCACCTCCCCCTTGCTATATCCTTGGATAAACCACATCCCCTTTATAAAGAAATTTTTATTTGAAGAAAATTGTTAATATTTTATTTATTTAATTGAGAGTGATTTATTTATTTATTTACTTATTTACTTATTTATTTATTGAGAGAGCACAGAGGGAAAGAGAGGGAGCCCGCTGAGCAGGGAGCCCTGATGTGGGGCTTGATCCCAGGACCCTGAGCTCATGACCTGAGCTGAAGGCAGACACTCAACTAACTGAGCTACTCAGGCACCCCAGTTTTTTAAAATTTGAAAATAAATTTAAGGGGTGCCTGGGTGGCTCAGTCGGTTAAGCATCTGCTTTTGACTCAGGTCATGATCCCAGGGTCCTGGGATCGTGCCCCGTGTTGTTGGGCTCCCTGCTCAGCAGGGGAGCCTGCTTCTCCCTTTCCCCTCTGCTCCTGCTCCCTCTCTCTCTCAAATAAATAAATAAAATCTTAAAAAAAAAAAAAGAAATTTCAAAAAAGTACAAAAATAAAATTAATATTAAAAAAAACATGTATATGGGGGCGCCTGGGTGGCTCAGTTGGTTCAACAACTGCCTTTGGCTCAGGTCATGATCCTGGAGTCCCAGGATCGAGTCCCGCATCAGGCTCACTGCTTAGCAGGGTGTCTGCTTCTCCCTCTGCCCCTTCCCCTACCCATGCTCTCTCTCTCATTCTCTCTCTCAAATAAATACATAAAATCTTTAAAAAAAAAAAAAAAATGGGCGCCTGGGTGGCTCAGTGGTTTAAGCCACTGCCTTCGGCTCAGGTCATGATCCCGGGGTCCTGGGATCGAGTCCCGCGTCGGGCTCTCTGCTCGGCAGGGAGCCTGCTTCCCTCTCACTCTCTCTGCCTGCCTCTCTGCCTACTTGTGATCTCTCTGTGTCAAATAAATAAATAAAATCTTAAAAAAACAAAGTGTATGTTTTTTACCCAGCTGATTCACTACTGTTAACATTTTGCCCCATTTGCTTTGTCAGTTTTTCTCCTCCCTCTCTCTCTCACTTTCTTTCTCAACAATGTGACAGTACCTAACATACACCTGGCCCTTCAGGACTAAACACTTCCGAAGGTCATCCCCTTCTGAGCTCAGAAGGGTGAGGTGGTCCCTGTCCTTTCCTCCCAGCGCAGCTACAAGGAGCACTTGAAAGCTGCTCTGAGCACATCTTGGGCCCATGAAGTAAAATCATTACTATCTTTTTGCTGAGCGCTGCTTGGGATTTAGAAATGAAAATTAGAGTGTTTTCCCAGAGAAACGCCCAAGGTCTCAGTTCCTCCAGAAGACAGGCTCCTCTTCAGCCAGGCCTGGAGGGTGGGTTGGGGGGGGTTATGTCAGGGGAGGCGGTCAGCTGCGCTGCTCCCGAGACCCTCCTCTCGGGTCGGCCTGAGCCTGGGGGAGGACATGTCTGGCTGACCAGCTCTCCCCACAGCTTGGGGAAGCATCTCGAGGCAACTGTGGCTGGCCCAGACAATGCTCCCTCACCCCAGGGAAGGGCTCCTTCTCCCTGATGAAATGGAACAGAGCCAGCCCAGAACCCCTCTTCCCGCTGGTCAGCCCTGCATTCAGGCGCACAATAGCGTTGGTCGTCTCAGCAGGTTTTGAGAGCCATTCCCTTAATGAGAACGATAAATTCACAAGAAAAGGCCGGTTGCCAAGCGCAAGCAAGGGAAGTGCTGCCTGGGCCTCACTGGCCCCAGGGGACCACCCCTCTGAGCGTGGGACCTACAGAATCCAACAACTAACCAGACAGGGACCAGGCCCTAACTCCTGAGTCATAGGTCTGGGCTCAGAGCCTGGCTATGTGTACTTTAAAAAGCTTCCCAGGTGACCAGCTGTCAGTTTAGCAACTGCTGGCCTGGTGACCCTCAGATCCTCCCAGGACTGAGATCCCTTGATGGTGGAACGGGGCAGAGGCCTGGAGGGAGAGGACCTGAAGCTGGAGGGCACAGGTTCACGAGAAACTTCAGGCCCTTAGCTCGAGGACCCAAGAACCTGGGAAGGAAGTGCGTGCAAGGATGTCCTGCAGCATCTGGTCCTTGGTTTACCCAATCACCTCTGATTAACAGGCAGAGTGTCTACAAGTTCTCTCCGAGTGGGTGGAGAGAGGCAGAAGAAAATCAGCGAAGCAGCCAAGTTCTGCTCTAGCTGCCCTGATGAAAGCTGGCTGCCGGCGTGGGCCGCTCGCTGGAGCACAGCTGTGGGCAAGGCCAGGTGCGGCGGGGCAGCCTCTGGGTGAGCCAGCTGCCCAGCTCCTGACTCATTCAGCCCTCCCAGCGGCAGGCCTGGGCCTTCCCCTCCGGCTGCCCTGCAAGCTTCTCCCCCGCCACTACCACCCGCCTCCTCCCCCCCCGCCCCCCCCGCCCTTGTCCCAACACCCCTCCCCCCACATCTGTGTGGCCAGCTTATTTTCTTTTACTCTAGTTACCCACACCCCTCAATGGGGTCACCCTGCCCCACGCTGGGGGCTTCTTGAGTTTCTAGGCAAACACAGGGACCCTGGGGCCCTGCAACCTTATCCCTCCCATCATTAAACACTGAGACTCCCAGGGGGCACAAACTGTGTCAAAATGGCCCCCACCTCCCCTTCAGAGGCACTCAGTCCTGCCCTAGGCAGAGAGCAGGCACTCAGGACTCGAGGGAGGGAGGAAGGGAGGGAGGAAGGCAGGCTGCAATAAATCTGTAATAAAATCCAGTTCTTAACTGACCCACTGCATCAGACCTCTCCCCGGGGCCTGTTCCAGGAAAGTTCCTGGTCGAACCCAGTCCAGAGTGCCTTCCTCTCCTGTCGCCAGCACTCCGGGACTTTTCCTGCATGGGGACAGTGTGAACTAAGCTGAGGCCGTTAACTAACTGGATTTTATGCAGATTCACCACATGTGGGAAGCCACCCACACACCACACGGAATGAACTGACAGAAAGAATGAACATCTCTGGATGTCCAAATCTGGCCTCTTCCTCAAAACTTGGAGGCAAAAGCTACCTCCTCCATGAAGGTGCCCTGGATTTCTCCCATGGGAAGTGATCTCTCCCTCCTCCACCACTACACAGCACCATTCCCATCCTTCTTTCCCTGACCCTGTAAGGAAATCATTCCTACACACCTGACAGCTGCTGTAAAGGAACCAGTAAAGGCTTTGCAGTCAGACCGATCCAAGTTCAAATGCCACATCTCCCTCTATTAGCCACGCAATTATGAAGGAGGAGCTTGGCCCTTCTTACCCTCAGCTTCTTCAAGTATGAAATCAGAATAACTACGTGCCTTTAATGACTTTTTTTCCTGCCTGCGTGGGGACACCACGTCACATGCGCAGCCCCACATGACCCCCACACATCTGCCATGATGGGAGCTGGGGTCCTCGGCTCTGGCGTGTTTGCCACCGGAGATCCCATCTGGAGGCTTCCCGCAAAGTCACCCTTGCGAATTCCTCAAGCCACCTCACCATCCACAAGGCACACTCCATCTGGGAGGGAAGCCTGAGGAAAGGGATCACGTGGAATTCATCTGTCTTCCAGTCCTGGAAACTCGGGGGGCTGGGCAGGGGGCTGCTGAGCACAAGCAGGAACGGCCCTGGCTGAGGATACACAAGACCTCCATCCAGGAAGGGGCTGAGAACGGACATGGGCAGCACCTGTCAAGGGCCTGGGGCTGCGGAGCTTACCAAGTACTTTCACATCCAGTATCTGCTGGGCTCCACATAGCAGCCTGATGAAGTTGCCTAAGCCGGAATCATCATTGTCATTGTTTTACAAAACAAGAAACCAAGGCTTGGGGAGAGAGAGAAATGTTTTATCTCCACAGCATCTAGAGGAGGTAGATTGAGTTGCTGATACCAGGAACTTGCTCAGGATTTCCCCTCTGCCCTCCGAAGGGGAGACTGAGAGCTTCTTCACGTGAAAGCTTCTTCACGCCACTTTAAGGACATCCTTTTTCCTCCCGCTGACTTCCACTCTTGATGAAGGGGGCCTATGGCCTGTGTCTCACCCCCCCAACCCTCAAAGACTCCCCACAGCTATAAAAAATAAAACATGAAAGAGACAAAGAGGGCAGGAGGAAATGGCACTCTGGAAACCAACAGAAAAACCCAGAAGGAGGGCGGAGGCTGTTTCGGCAGCACCAGCTCCCAGCCCCACTGCGGAGGGAGGTGTATGCCCCAGAGGCAGGAGGAGTCGTGCCCTTCGTGTTCCATCAGAGTCGGTTTTGAGCGGGTTCGAGGCGACAGCAAGGAACCGGCAAGGGTCAGATCCAAAAAGGCAAGGCAAGGCTGGGAGAGCAAAGGCCAGGTCAGGCAGAGCGAGAGTGGGTGTCGACAGTGAGATCAGGAAGCCTGAGGGTGGTGGGGCTCCCTCTTCTGTGGTGTTTGTGTGGGTCTGAGGACAGGTGTGGTGGCCACAGGGGCCCCACAGGGTGGGGCGTTCCTGACTGCAGTTTCCTTTTCTGGCTGACACTGGGTTCCTTTTCTTGCCCCCACCACCCCGAAATGGCTTTCAGGGCTGAAAGCCTTCCAATTCTCCTTCTCTAGACCAGTGGGGGCTGGGTTCCATCCAGACTCCTGGCACAGCAGGTGTCACTGCACTGTGTCCTTTGGTTCCCACCCCCCAAATCCAGCAAGAAGAGCCGTTCACTCCTGTGTGCTACTGGGGATGCTGAGGCACTCGGCAGTAAAGTACTTTCCTAAGTCTCACTGTTCTTAAGTGGAAGAGCCAAATTTGCAAACAATCCTACCTGCCTGAACATCTCAGGCAATTGGTCTGATTGGTGCCCCTTCTGAAGCTTAGAGTGAAGCTCTACTCAGAGCATTAACCCCCTGGGGGCCTTTTCTTAAAAAGTTGTCAACAGACAACTAAAAGGGAAGAGCAATATGGGAAGGTTCTATCTCTTTCCTTTGCTGAAAGAGAATAAAACCCAAAGCCGAGGGCATTGGTGCAGAAAGCCGTTTGCCCAAATGTCCTTGCCAGAGAGAAACAGATAAACCTTTCTGCAAAGTCGGTTACATATTAACTCAGCACCCAAGGGCGCGATCCCACACAAGCAAGACAAAGTCCTTGCCTTTAGCTTGGAATGGAGCAAAAAGGAGCCCCAGCAAGCATCCAGCCACTTCCTGCCATACCGAGGAGCCCCCAGAGTCCCCAGCACTGGGGTCCGACCCTTTCCTCGTGAAGTTGCACTCGGGCGTGGCATAAGCACACACACCGCCAGCCTGCACCAGCAAGGAGAGCTCAAGCCTGGAACCAAGTTGCAAACCTCCTGAGTGGCAGGAGGACTCAGTTCACACCCTGCGTCTGCTCTGCGCTGCGCCGACTTCTGCCCACATCCATACGGTGTCATCCACTTTCCCCTCTGGTCTCACCCACCAGGACCAGGCAGAGCCTGGAGGCGTCGTTGGCTATTTGGATGAGAGCCACCTCTCGCACATGTATTGGAGCTTCTGCTATCTGTCCTCTGTCACCTGTGGGCCAGCTGGGAGCCACAGAGCCCTGAGCCTGTGACCGCTGTTGCCGTGGACACAGTGGGGTAGTCGCAGGGGCGCAGGGCAGTGACACATGTCACTGGAACCAAAGGAGGGCTTCAGCCATTCCCTAAACATGCTGACATCTCAATTCTCAGCCTAGGTGCCAACTGGCCTTTACAACTGGGCTGGACAAAATAAATGACATATCTGGAAGCCTGCTTCTGCTCCCTCACTAATCCCTCACTCCTCGGGGTTGTGTTAAAATTTTAAGAAGTAGAACACTGCTGCTGGCACTAAAAACCTCACCCAGCAGAGCAGATGAGGAATAAGAAGAAAAGCCATTAAACAAACAGACCAAAAAATGATGTCTTCCTCTTAGGCAGTTAGCACTGTAAGCAGGACTCTAACGTTCAGGCCGATAACCCCAACATGGGATTGGAAGCTACGGTCAACCAGATGATGGGCCCCAAAGAGACTAACCAGGCAGCAGGACCTCGACTGCCCATTGTTACCAATCAAGCCTTGGGACCGTCTGCAAATACACTCTCACTATGGTCACTCGCGCTAGATCTCAGGACTAAAGGCCACCCCAAATCCCCCATCCTCTTTCATGCCTCTAAGCCTCCATCTAGAAGGCCCTTCTCTTCCTTCACCTGGGCTCATGCCCATAAGCTCAATGCCAGCCTGTCGGTGAAATCCCTCCTAACCTACCCAGCCTTGAACTTCCATTACGATTGCTTTTCGCCCACCCTTACCGTCTCCTCTTTTGAGCATAGCTATCCGATAGCACTTAACACATTCTGTTGCACTTAGTTCCTTTAAAAATAAGACTCTGGAAGATTGCAAATTTTTTCTAGACAGGAATGGTATTGTATGAACCCCAAGCCTGCCTCATAGTAGCTGCTCAGTGAATGTTTATTGAACGGTCCAGGGAGTGACAGCATAAAAGACTGTTATAATTACAAAGTATAGTCGATCTTTGAACAAGGCAGGGACTAGGGGCACCGCCTCCCCTCAAAGACGAACATCTGCATATAATTTTTGACTCCCCAAAACCCTAACCACCAATAGTCTATTGTTGACCGTAAGCCTTACCGATGACAGTCGATCTACACGTATCTGTGTGTTATATGTGTTACCTACTGTATTCTTACAATAAAGGGAGCCGAAGGAGGAAAATGTTACTAAGAAAATCATAAAGGGGGGTGCCTGGGTGGCTCAGTGGGTTAAGCCTCTGCCTTCAGTTCAGCTCATGATCCCAGGGTCCTGGGATCGAGCCCCGCATCAGGCTCTCTGCTAAGCAGGGAGCCTGCTTCCCCCTCTCTCTCTGCCTGCTGCTCTGCCTACTTGTGATCTCTCTCCCTCTGTCAAATAAATAAATTAATTAAATATTTTTTAAAAAAAAGAAAGAAAGTCATAAGGGGGGGCGCCTGGGTGGCTCAGTGGGTTAAAGCCTCTGCTTTCAGCTCAGGTCATGATCCCAGGGTCCTGGGATCGAGCCCTGAATCCGGCTCTCTGCTCAGCAGGGAACCTGCTTCCTCCTCTCTCTCTGCCTGCTTCTCCGCCTACTTGTGATCTCTGTCTGTCAAATAAATAAAGAAAGAAAGAAAATCTTAAAAAAAAAAAAGAAAGAAAATCATAAGGAAGAGAAAACACATTTACAGTACTCTACTATATTTTCTGAAAAAAGTCCGCATGTAAGTGGGCCCACACAGTTCAAACCCATGTTGTTCCAGGGCCAACTGTACTTTATGTCATCTCCCAGCATCGCCCCGATGGGAAAGAACAAATATCATTATCCCCATTTTATAGATGAGAGCAAGTCTCATTCACTCTCACTCATTGTGTGCAAGCTTTGGTCCAGGGCCGAGCTTCTCTACTGTAACGTGCACCCTGTGGCCAAACGCAGATTCGGTCTGTCTGGCGTGGAGCCCGAGATTCTGCATTTCTAACAAGCTCCCCAGTGGTGCCTAGGCTACTGGTGCGAGAGCCTCACTTGAGTCTCACCTACGCAGTGTGGAAGCTGAGAGGAAAAAAAAAAAAATCCAATTAGCTTGAATGCAGAGCAGGAACTAGAGTCTTCTTTAAAAGCTTGGGAAGGAGAAAGGACGGAGGGCAGTATGCCCATTTTACAGCTAGGGAAGTCAAAGGTCGGAGAGAAGACATGAGTTCTCCAAGGTCTAATCCAACCCTCGGATGCAGGTTCTGTGCTGCACAGCAGGAAGCTTCAGAGATGAAGATACCAGGTCCCTCCCTCAGGGAGATGACAGGGGAGATGCCCATGCCCAGGGGACTCCAACTCCAAGCCGACTGAGAGAAGAGCCAGAAGTCCAGAAGCGGGTGAACACGTGCCAGCCAGATTTTACTCCCCAAACGTGCCACATCTTTGTTTTTTTACCCACAGCCCAATTAGACTGTGGATGGGGGTCTTCTTCCATCAACCCAATCCCTTTAAAAGAAAAAGAAAAAAAAAAAAAAACCCAGTGGCTTTAGGATTTTTCTTTTAAGCCCTGAACCTCTTCAGTGGAAAGTGCTGCCCTTCCGACCTGTTGATGTAATTGCCATAATTGAAGATTCCAGGCCCCCATGTGGGTGGACAGGGCCCCATTCATCCATCGGGTCAGCGCAGTGTAAACCTGCTGAGTCCTTCAGATGCCCCGGCCCTCCGCCTCCCCCTCCCACCCCCCTTCAGCCCTGCAGGCTGGGCTCCCCGCGACGCCAGGGCAGCCCGGCCCAGGCTGCTCCCTCTCTCGTTCTGGGAACCGTGCCTAATTAAGGGGTCTGTTCTCATCTCCATGGGGCCCGACTTAAGGCCTCCTGACAGTAATGAGAGCCACACGTGTGGGGGTGGGGGACGCAAAGGCCAGCCCCCCTGCTGTCTTAGCACCCTATTAAACAGCAAGTCACATACGCGCACGCGCACGTACATCGCAATTCTGCAGTAATCACCATCCTATCTTTAGAGCTCCCGGAGCTGCTCCAATTCTGAAAGAGGAAGGAACCCAAGAGAAGAAATAACTTGCCCAAGGGCATACAGTGACACGGGACTCAGGTGTCCGGTTGCACCTCGCAGCACAGACTTCCCCTTCGAAGGTGGGGCATGCTACTGCAGCCCCAGGGGAGCAGATAGGAGGGAGGAGGGGGAGGAGACAGACTCCCAACTCGACAATCTGGAGCAGCCAGTTTCGGAGGGCTGGCCAACAGCAGAGCAGAAAGGAGCAGTTAGCTGGGGCTGGGGCTGTTGGCGGCTCCGAGACACCCTTTGAACCCCGCGACAAAGGCAACCTCAGAGTTGGACATTCCCGGCTGCAGGTGGATCCGTGCCTAATCCGGGTCCTCCTGGTGTGAAAAGGAGCCAGTCTTGGTAGACTTCTCCTGCAGTCTTTGTGTCCCCGTCTAAGCTCCTCCCCTTCCCCTCCCCTACACCCTCCCTCCCAGCCCCTTCTCCCCTTGGAGCCTGAGAGCACCTGAACGCGGGGCTCCGCAACCCATTCTTTCTGTCTCCCTGGCAGAGGGACTTTGCCCAGCACCCAGCACATAGCTGGTTCTCAGTAAATATTCATGAAATATAATAAAGTGGATGTTTGCTCCAACTCTAAATCATGTTAGTGCCCTGAGATGGGCTGAAAATCATGTGGAACAAACGTCAGAGATACTAGCTCATTAATAAAGACAGTGAATGAAAGGGACTGAATATTTCAGTCCTAACTCCAACTCCATGGCACAGCAGTGAATTCCAAGAAAAAAGCCGACAACTTCCTGGGCACTAACAATAGAATCTGGAGGCCCAAAGTTCTTCCCCAAGCCCCCTCACCGCATCTCTACTCCCATATTCCCTCTTTCCACCTCCCAAGCCTCTGTGATTACTAGTTACGGACTGATGGGTCCTACCACTTGTATCATGTGACACCTCCGCTCAAAAGTCTTCAATGGCTCCCTATTTCCTCTGTATGAAATCTGCACTGGACCTCCTCAGTCTGGCTCAGCCTTAACTCAATACCATAATTTTCCATTGCTCTCTAGAACACTTTCTTCCCTTTTAGGTGGGTTGGTCCCCTCCCCCAGCCCAGAGAGTGTAGGACAGAGGGTGGGGTAAAGATGAAATTTGGGGCCAGAAGACCCAGGTATGAGTCCCAGATCCACCACTGGAACTCTCTGAGCCTAGTTACCCACGGTTAAAACAGGGATGATAATAATACGCAATCGTGGACTTGGTGTGAAGATTAGGGGGTATAATGGATGTTAAAATACTTTACAAACTGTAAAGGGCTAAAAGAATGACAACTGTTCATATCTACTCACGATTATTCCCACCTCCAACACTGCCTTTGGTCTCATGATTCTTGGGCTCAGTCCCACCCAGCTCAGGCCCTGTCACCTGTAGAGAATCGTCCCACTGACTTAAGTTCTTGCTGGAGTCCTAGCTCTTTAAGGCCTTACCCCCAAAGTGTCTTGATTTGTTCACTCTTTCTTGTACATGTTAGCCTTAGAACTCCACGCATTTGGTTATTTACTTGTATGTAATATCATACAAAAATTTAGGTTGCTTAGAATTAAAAAACAAGTACGCTTGGGACGCCTGTGTGGCTCAGTTGGTTGAGCGGCTGCCTTCGGCTCAGGTCATGATCCCGGCGTCCTGGGATCGAGTCCCACATCAGGCTCCTTGCTCTGCAGGGAGCCTGCTTCTCCCTCTGCCACTGTCTGCCTGTGCTCACTCACTCTCTCTCTCTCTCTCTCTCTGACAAATAAATAAATAAAATCTTAAAAAAAAAAGTTTAAAAAACAAACAAACAAACAAGTACGCTTATGATAGCAAAGCTCAATAAACAAATGGAGGGAAAAATCCCAAACATCACGGGGGAAAGAAAGGGACGATTATGTTAGCCAGGTTAGCTGGCGACTGCAGGTAAGTACCCTTGGGAATAAACCTCATCTTCTCTTCTTCACTGTTCTATGGAGGAGGGACTTGTGCACAGCAGCCCACAAAAGGGAAGAGTTGGAGTGGAACTTTTCCAGCTAATGAGACTGGTGAGCACACACTCACCAAGAGGTGGTCTCCAAATCCAGGGGCACTGTGATGCACTCCCTGCCTTTTGCACCCTGGTCTCACGCCTGTTCTCTGCCCCATCCCAGACTTCTGTCCTTGGCCACGTACAGGGACTCACCCCTCGATGCCCACCACCACCACCAAGCAGGACGGTCGCCATTCTCTGCTGCTGTGACTCTCTCAGCTTTCTAGAAGCTAGCTCACAATCTTTCCTTGCAGAGGTGTAAATACATGGGCTCAGGGTCTGCTTGACAGAATAGGCAGGTCCCACAGTCTAGCACAGGGAAGAAGCTGGAGGTCTCACCTCACTCCCTGATACAGGGGTTAGAGAGAACCTGCAGATTTGGAAGCTTACCTCCTCATCAATTACCCTGATACCTGAAGTGCCTTTGGCTGGTGGTGGTGGAGCCTGTTCTCCATCTCCCCAAAAGAGGAGAAGCAGTTTCAGAGACCTTTACTTCCCACAAGCATTAAGGTGAACTCTGAGCTCTTGAGAGCGAAGGTATCATTATTTGATACACAAATGGAAAGAGAAAGAGTTAATATGTCCTGATACAAGGGACACTGATTGGCCCAGTGGCTGGGGTTCTCAATGATGGTTTGCAGAAGATGCAAAAAGGACCTTTTTTCTTTTGTAATGACACATAAGAAAAGCTAAGGTCATGTTTAATTAATAATTCAACGTAAAGGAACTAAACTCATGTAATGGAAACCTATTTCTTTTTATTTTATTTTATTTTATTTATTTATTTGAGAGAGAATGAGTGAGAGAGAGCATGAGAGAGGAAAAGATCAGAGGGAGAAGCAGACTCTCCAAAGAGCTGGGAGCCCGATGTGGGACTTGATCCTGGAAGTCTGGGATCATGACCTGAGCTGAAGGCAGTCACTCAACCAACTGAATCACCCAGGCGCCCGGAAACCTATTTCTTTGTGTTGACTCTATCAGATAAAAGGACAGGGTTAAATTCATTCTCATTCTCGATCATGTGTTCAGCAAGAGGCAAACAGCAGATAATTTAGAAGTAAAGTCATCTATTCCCATATACTGCAGAAATAAAAACTGGCATGACCCTTTGATAAAAAAAATTTGGCAATGTGTTCTTAGGTGCTAAGTTGGAGAATGTCTGTTTTAGGATGTGTTAGGCCAGTACATAAAACAGCATGGTTCCCATGAGATCTGGAGCCAGTGCACAGACAAGCAAATATGGAAGTCTGACCTTAGGAGAGAGGCCCAGAGCTCCATGTAGTTATAAATTCATTTATAACTGCAACCTAGAATTGACCAAAGGACAGCCTATGACACCTTTCTGTCAAATGCAAGGATTGGGTCTTATGGGTGCCATAACCAATTTTCTCTCCAAACATTTGGGAATCTGGGGGAGCTGGGTGGCTCACTCAGTTAAGCATCTGCCTTCGGCTCAGATCATGATCCCAGGATCCTGGGATGAGCTCCATATCAGCTTCTTGCTCAGCGGGGAGCCTGCTTCTCCCTCAGCCCCTCCCCCCAGCTTGAGCAAGGGTGCGCACACTCCCTGTCTCAAATAAATAAATAAAATCTTTAAAAAAAAAAAAAGTTTGGGAATCTGCTTTCTTTTGATGTCCCTCTCTGTCTTTTCTAAGGAAAACTTTCATATAAGGAAGCTGGAATGACAATTCCAAGGAGACTACTGGGGTGAACTCTGTCACTTGCCCTGCCACCTCCCGCTTGAGGAGGACTGACACCTCTTGGAGGTTCCTTTCGTGGAACACCTGCGATAGCTCTTGCTTAAGTGTCCAGGTAATCCTCAGCCCAGGAAAGCAGGCCCCACTTCCCCGGGGGCCACTGATCAGTCTCTTTGTCCCCAGAACTTTCTCAGCCCCCTGGACAGACTTCCCCTTAGGTACAAGTGACACTAGCATCACTAACTGTGGCCGTGTCTTTATTTCCCCAACACATCACACAGTGCACAGCCTGTAATAAACGAATTCAGAAAATGTCCATGTAATGAATGAATAAGTGAATGAATGAGCAAATGCATGAATTTAGAGTTACCACAGAATAATTACATAATTCAGTTTCCCCCAGTTCTTCTGAACCAAACTTGAGGAGACCACGACTTGCTATTGGAGACCATTCCCCATCCTCCTGGTGTTTGTGGGAATCTGTCAGAGACACTGACTGGGAAGCCAGCAGTTCCACAGATACAACCTAAGGGAGGCCCCCAGTCATCCGCTGAGACCTGGGGGAGATGGTTTTCCCCACCGAAGATTTGTAGATCGAAGATACCCACTATTATTGCTGCTGTGGTACCTATACTGGAAAAATGGCACCGGAAACATCTCTTTCCTGCAGCAAAGCCCTGGTCAACCAGGTCAGATTTGGGGGAGCAGTGGGGGTAGTCGGTGATGGTTTGGTCTTCTCCACACTTATGGGGGGGGCCTAGAAATCCAGGTTGGGAGATTAATGGTGGATTTTGAATTAAAATACAGTAAGCCCTTCATACCTTTCAACTTCCAACTTCTGGAAAAGACCCCCTCCCACTCCTGCAAGAGTGCTGTAGGCCTAGTCGGAACCAAAGCTGCTGCCAGCCACCTGAGCACAGCGAGAATCACCAAGTTGGGTGTTTAGAACAGCACGATGCGGGCGGGGCTTGTTGGAAGGTGTCACTGATGGAAGCTGGAGCAAGCCCGCGCCAGAAGACCAGCTGGGGCTGTGAGGTCATCTGGCCCAACAGGTAGGCAGCTTTGTTTTCTTAGCCCTGACATTCGATGCCCCGCCAGTTACTCAATAACCCGACATGAGGTGGGTCCCACAAATTCCTGAATCTCCTTGGCGATGGAGGAGGGAGGGCCGTGCTTGCTTGATCAAGGGCACCCGGGAGAAGCCAGAGCTGGTAACCTGCTCCCAGGAAGACGGCCAGTGAAACAAAACTCAAGAAGCATATTCAGAAGCAAGGAGCACCACTTCTGCGGAGGTGTGAACAGTGATTCTGTGTCCCTGCTTTAATCCAGGCAAGCACGCCGAGCTCCTAGAGAGGAAAGTGAAACTCATCCCCAGACCTGACTCGCATTCAAACTCTCAAGTCCAATGAGCTAGCCAATTCTCAGCAAATTTGCCTCAAAAAAAAGATAAGGACTAGGATGGGCTAGGTCTGGAGTTTTTGGTTTGTTTGGGAGGGAAGTCACTTGCTTTTTGATTTGTCTATTTTACTTCCCAATAAATACACACATATGACCCAATATACAAAGATTTTAGAGCTTTAAATACATGAAGCATTTTGATGAGAGATTGTAATTAATGCTTCAAAACAGTAAATTCAAGCCAAACAGATGTTCCTATGAACACTTCATAGAGGTTAAAGGAAAAAGAGGTTGTAGATTTTTCTTTTTAAGCTTAACATTGGGGGTAGAAGGATATAGTCCTTCCTTAGAGCTGCCCTCACAAAGTACTACAGACTGGGTGGCTTAAGACAACAGAAATGTAGGGATGCCGGGGTGGCTCCATCAGTTAAGCGTCTGCCTTCTGCTCAGGTCATGATCCCAAGGTCCTGGGATCAAGTCCCGTGTTGGGCTTGCTACTCAGTGGGGAGCCTGCTTCCTCCTCTCCCTCATCTGCTGCTCCCCCTGCTTGTGTGCACTCTCTCTCTGATGAATAAATAAAATCTTGGGGGAAAAAAAAGACAACAGAAATGTATTGCCTCACAGTTCTGGGAGCTGTAAGTCTGAGATCAAGGAGTCAGCAGAGCCCCGCTCCCTCTGAAATCTAGAGGGGAGAATCCTGGCCTGCCTCTCCTAGCTTCTGGCGCCTGCTGGCGTTCCTTGGCACTGCTCAGCTTCTGTGTGCATCCCTCATCTCTGCCTGCATCGTCACATGACTGTCGTCCCCCTGTGTGTCTGTGTGTCTCCTTTTCTTCTCGCAAGGACACCAGTCCCCCTGGATGAAGGGCCCACCCTACTCTATCCATCATGACCTCATTTTAGCGAATTACATATACAAACCTCTCACAACCCATATTTCCAAAAAAGGTCCCATTCTGAAGTACTAGGGGTTAGGACTTCGATACCTTTTTTAAGGGGACACAGGTGAACCCATACTATGGGATAACCCACACAGGCCGTAACCAACCCAGCTCATAAAAGGAACACACAGAGCTCACAGCATTCACAAAGCTCCAGTCAGTCCCGGGAAGGCCCTTCGAGACGGGGACATCTGTGATTCCTCCCACAGAGGCGAACAAGCCATTCATTCACCAATCCTTTCGGCAAATAGTTACTAAACACCTACTCGACGTCCTACGTGTGCTGGCTGTGGGTGAGGGATGTGAGACGAGGTCCCAGTTATGGAGAATAAGGCACAGTGGAGATCTGAAGTCTTTGGCTCCACTGGCGGGCTGGGGACAGTGTGAGCAGTTGGGAGGGTGGGTGCCCTCTCCCAGGCAACCTTTATAGCAAGGCCCACATGCTCCAAATCATCTGCGGACTTGGCTTGCGATGACCCTTTGGAAACAGAAAAAGAAGGATCCAAGGGGTTAACGCAGAACGTGCTAACCAGAGCAGGGGAGACAAAGTCCAAAAGCCGGGGAAGGATAAGGGAAGAATCATGATTTTCTGCGTTGGAAAGGAATTCTGAGTCTCTAAGTTGGTGGTTTTCAAACTTAAACACAAAACCAGTGGAATACTTTCTTTGAACAAAATCGTACGAGGACCATGGAATTTGTGAACGGGCAAAAGCCAAACTGTTCTGGTAGAAGGATCTGAGGGCTTACAGGAGCCACTCCTGCCCAGCATCACCTCCCCGTTCAGACCCTACACTGCCTGGGGAGGAAACGGCTCCCAAGGCATTGGTTGAAAACCAATATCTAATGACTGCTGATGGGGAAACCGAGGCCCAGAGAAGGATGCATGAACACCACCCGCAGGGACATACACATGAGTCTACGGCACAGGCAGGACAACCTGGATCCTTCTCTGACTTCCAGGACAAAGCCTTTGTGTACTGCCTCATGTCCTTAGCACAGATTAGACAAAAAGATGAACTTTCACACTCTGGTCTCCCTTCTCATCCAGACAGACCCTCCTTTCCCGCAGCCTCATCCTGGTCCCCACGCTGCATATTTCCACAGGGCCATAATCTGCTCCAGCCCCTGCAGGCAGGAGAAGGGGCTCAGTCCCTCTCTGGGTCTCTTTCAGCCCAGTGATACTGCAGCTGCTATTTCTGTCACCCTGACAAAGCCTTGCAAACTGCTTAGGACTTACTTAACTCCCCACACAGTCCTTCTCTCGCTCTGAGGAGGAGAAGAACCAAGGTTCACAAGACACAAATGAGAATTCCCTCACAAGTTGCCCCTGAACCCCACTTCTTCTGTTCCACAAACTGACAGAGACAGAGTGAGTCAGACAGCTGCAGAGACTTTCACAAGGAACTGGGACCGCTTAGAAATCCATACCCGAAGAACAACACAGGATGCCCACGTTTCTTAGTACAACCAAGTCAATGCTAGGAGAGCCTTCCAGCCAAGCAGCGTCGCCTCATGAGATGTCCTGTCCACGTCTGAAGTCACCTTGGCCTCCACCCATTGAAGCTACTCTTTGAAGACTCACTGCCACCTTCAAGGAGGTTGCCTCCACAGTCGTCTTCCTGACAGCCAGAGAAAGGCCAGTTGTCGAGAGAATTCTCCGAGGCAGTGCCTCTAAGGAGAACTGAGTACTGATGAGCTTCGATGTGTGAATTCAAGACCTCTAAGGTCAAGTCTTACCTCTGCCACTTACTCCCAAGGGACTTGGGATCGATTTCTTGATCACTTGTGAGGCTGTCTGACTTCTAGAAATTGGGGGTTTACTCAACATTTACTCAACAAACCCTCACTGAGCACCTACCCCATGCCAGGTGCAGTGTAGAGCTGTGGTAAATTTTGCCCCTGCCCACTGCACAGGCTGTGGTGAGGAACAGACCAGCAGGAATGTGAACTTGGCTCTTCAATGGTGGTGTCACGTAAATGTTGTTTCCACTTTAAGACTCCTACGGAGTGGGAGACATGTGTTTCTTTTCTTTTTATTATTTATTTTTTAAGATTTCATTTATTTGTCAGAGAGAGGGCACTAGCAGGGGAAGTGACAGGCAAAGGGAGAAGCAGGCTCCCCGCTGAGCAAGGAGCCCGATGTGGGGCTTGATTCCAGGACCCTGGGATCATGACCAGAGCTGAAGGCAGATGCCTAACCGACTCAGCCGTCCCTATGTCCCAAGACGTGTAGTTTTTTGGCATGTCCCTTACTCTTCCACACTTCATTCTCTCATTTTATGTGATTGGAGCTTGTGTTTTTCATGATTTTTCCATCACACCAACTCATCTTGAAGGCTGAGCTGGCACCCAAAAAAACACGATCCATGTAAAGCGGCATTCTTCAATTTCCCTTAAAGAAAAGTAAATGGCAGGGCACCTGGGTGGCTCAGTCGGTTAAGCATCTGCCTTTGATCTGCGGCCCTGGGATCCAGTCCCTTAGAATTAAGAGGACGAAGCTTTTCCTAGAGTTTATTTTACCCAATAGCCTCCCAAAGGATAAGCATCTTCTCTGATCCTCTCCTGACGACCGTGAATGACCCGAGGTTGTACCTTTCCTCTCTTCCAGTTCCTGGCAGGAGGACGCTTCAGGCCAGTGCATCTTGTGTGTCTTCCAGCAGCCAGGGCCAACTCCAGTCCTCTGACATCTTCCAGTTGCACCAGTTACAGAAAAGGGAGCGGGCAATGTGGGTGTCCCCCGCCACCCTCATGCTAACAGCCGGGGCCAAGTGGAATATTTTCATTCAGCCTTTCTCCCCCTTCCTTTTTCCTTTTAATCTTCTTCTAGTGATAAAAGCTGAAGAAAATTGAAATTGGCAGCTCTGTGGTCTTCACTCAATGGGAAAAGTACTAGAGATCATGTGAACCACACTTTTGAAAACTTAGAAAAAAATCTAATCTTGCCTCAATAAAAATGGCATCACGTCACTGTAAAGCGGCAGGGGGGAACGGCTTGAAGGTTGCTGGCAGTGGCCCAGCAGAGTTCAGGGGTTCTGTTGGCTGTGCTGAATTCCCACGGGAAAGGTGGCCAACAGTGCTGCCTCTCAGGTGAGCCTCTGAGGCACAGGAGGAGTGGGGAGGAATGAGAAAGCCCCCCGAAACCTCACTGTCATCGCTTACATTGCTGTGATCACAGTGCAGAGGCTGGCTTCCCCCCGACACCCGCCACCTGCCTTTCTTCCCAATGTAGCTTTGCGGGAGAGAGGATCTCAATGACAGCAGACCTCCCTGTGAGGGCACAGATCCAGAGCCACGGAGGGCAGTGCCAAATGCCCCAATTCCACTCATGGGTTTTTTGCAAACTTACCCTTAGGGGGCCTGAACCAAAGACAATAATAGAAATGGCAGGTTAGCTGACCCTGCCGCATGGAAGCCACCTTGGCCCTGGGAAGGACATTGTTGGGGGCTGGGTTCCATGATGCCTCAGTTTACCTTCAATTGGTCAGCACTTTCTATTACCAGCCATTGACTATTCATTAGCCATCGCTGGATTGGTATATAGGGGGTGAGTAAGATTGGCTGTCCTCAAGACAGGACTTTGGGGCTGGGGCCACAGATGGAAGGGTGACTTTTCAGGATCTACTCTTTTGTACTGCTTGAAATTTTTAAACGTATGCCTTTTTTAAAGTGAAATTGATCACCAAATAAAGAGAAATCCATTCATAGCAAATGAAACCTCAGCAACATCTACCCCTCCCTGCACCCCTCACCTGACTTCTCAAACTATTTTTTTTACAGCACCCCTCTAAGTGTATGGGGTAGCCCAACGAGAGCAAATCTGGAATTTCCATTTGACTTGAAGAGTTAGGCAGAGGGAGAGGCAGAGACATTATTTTTATATTCAAGGAAATACGTACATATGTGGAGTATAAGGGAAAGTGTACTTACGTGATTAAGAAGAAACATAATCGTTTCATTCTGAACGTAAGCCATACACTGACAGACCAGCCAACAGGCTGCTGAGGCACCTGGGGCAGTCCTGGCATCTAAGGGGCCCTCACACTACAGGCACGCTTGTGGTCTCTGTCTCCTGGGGCCGCACACGTGAAGCAGACCTGGTTAGTGTCCCCCACCGACAGGTAAGTGTTCAGAGAGTGGGGATGGGGGCGGCAGAACCGCATCCTTAGAAGATGGGAAGGATCGTGAGAAGATGGCAGGTGATGGGTGGACCAGAACAGAAGCCTGGCCCCGGGGCAGAGAGAGGCGTGCAGTGCAGTGCAGAGAGATAGAAGGTGGACCTAGGTGACAGAAGGCTCCCAGGAGAAGCCACAGTGCCTGGACTCTCTCAGACATGTGCCTGAAGCCCCACTTCAATGCTGGGGAGGGAGGATATGCCCCCTGAGGGATCTGGAGGTAGCTCGAAGCTGCTGGCCACAAGGAAGCCCCTTCCTGGCAGTGGTGGTTCTATCTTTAAAATATATCCACAGTACAACCACCTCCTGGATGAATGTGATGGCCTCCTCCCTGTGGGCTCTTTGCCTCCAGCTGTGCCCACCACAGGGCAGCCAAAGCACTCTTTTAGGAACAGGTGTGACCCCTCTGTTCAAAACCTTGCCAAGGCTCTGGCTCCCTCAGAGCCACAGCCAGGCCATGAGGACCCCCCCAAGCCCACCGCATCTGGTCTGGCACTCCCTGCTTCCTCTTCCCTCTCTCCCCTTTGCATTCTGCTCACTTTGTACCAGCCACACTTTCCTAGGGCCCATCACTAAGCATGGTCCTGCCTCAGGGCCTTTGCACTTGTGGTTTCTCCTCTTTAGACCCCATATTCACGTACTAATTCCCTCCCCTGCTACAAGTCTTCCCTCATAGGCCTTTCCTGACCATGTGATTTAAACCTGTTACTCCCAGCACTTCCCCCTCCTTCCCTACTTGACTTCTCTCTATAGTACTAATATACTACCCACTCTACTCCATTTATTTTGCTTGTCCATCTCTCCATCTAAAATGTAGGCTTCAAAAGAGTATGGATTCCTTATTTCTGCTTTATCACCTGCAACATCATGTAATTCCTCCTTAAGGAGCATTCCAATGGATAAATGTAAAAAGAATGAGGGAGATCAAAAATCGCTATTAGATTATGACAGCAGTAATTGCCACAGGCAAGATTCTTTGATGGATCCTAAATCTGGTGGGCAGAATGGTTAGCAGAAACAGCATATTTGCAGAAACCTTGAAGTATCACCCCCAAACATTCAGGGACTAGGAAGGGGGAACGTGTTAACATTACAGTGGACACCCCTGGCAGAAACCGTCTTACCCTCATAATCATGCTTAACAGCAACAGGGAAATAGGACAGCATATGTCACCCCTTCCCTGTTGCTCTGGGAAGGGCACACCACCTCTGCTATGTGTTCCCCAAAAGCACAGCTCCCTGACCTCATCGTGCGAAAACAGCACACAGACCCCAGGAGGAGAGTCTATAAAAACAGCTGGTTGGTATTCCCAAAAGCATCATGAAAACAAGGACAGACTTCAGAACTGTCACAGAGAGAAGGAGACTGAGGTCACCAGACAGCTCAAGGCACCTGGAATTCTGGATGGGGTCCTGGGAAAAAACCAAAAACAAAAACAACTAGAAAAAAAATGATGAAATTGGAAGGAAGTCTGTCGTTTAGACTACTGGACCAAGATTATTTGCTCAGTTCAATGACGCTGGGGAAGCTGGTGAAAGGGTATGAGAGCTCCCTTACTAGTTGCAACTTTTCTGTAAGTCTAAAATTATCTCAAAAAAAAAAAAAAGTAAAGGGTCATTAGGGGCAAATGTAGCAATCTTTTTTTCACTCAACTCTAAGCTTCAGGGTAGAAAGAAGGGAAAATAAGTCTAGGACCTCTTATTGCAAGTGGAACTGTGGAAGAATTAGCTGTTTGGGTAAAAAACCTGGTGTCATCGAGGGGCTCCTCCTTGGCCATCCTGGTCCAGTCTGTCGCCGAGGCCTATTGGGTCTCTCCATCTGTCGAATCCACCCTCCCAGGGAAATAGCTCCCCTAAAGAACCATCCAGAAACTCCCTTCTAAACAACTGACATGGAGGGACCAGACAGGTGGGAAGACAAGGGATGCGTGTGACCTGGAAAACAAGGGGAAAAGTTGCCTCAATCCTATCAGCAAGTGAAAGGAAAAATCTATAAAACTCAAATGCCTCATCTTGGTCATTCGACGTGGTCTTGATTCTGGGAGAGAAAGCGGTGGGCCCCACACAGGGTATCAAAGACTGAGATCCCCTGTTATCTCCAGTTTCTGCTCAAAGAATTCAACATATTTGGGTGGTTTTTCTTTTTCAATCTCCCCCTTTCGTTTATTGTCTCAGGGTAAACACTTGTGATTCATAAATGCCTCAAGAGTGAATCAGTATTCTCCTGTTCAAACCAGCAGAGGCCACATCAAACAATAGCCCACAAGGTATTATTAATCATTAAATAGGCACATAGGAGAACACTCAGGCAATGGACCCAGTTTTCTTTTCTTTCTTGTCTTTTTCTTAAGAAAATAACAAAGAGCAAACCTTGACTTTGACCTATTCGGTGGGGGGAAAAAGTGTTTTGGGTTTTTTTTTTTCTTTCTTTCCATAAAAGACTTAGTCAAATACAAGACTAAAAGGGCAAGTATTTCAGGTGGGGAAAAATCTTCTTCCTTTGGGGTCTTCCTTCTGCCATTAAACAAGGGCCTGGATTTCAAATTACGGCACTTGCTTTCTTGTATTCCCATGCCCAGGAGAAACGGATATTGTCAGCCACGGCCGGGAGGTACAAGAGTGGCTGGTGGCATGGCTACCCCAGCCCGTGGCCTGGTGCAGACCAGAAGGTGGTGAGGCTTAAGGCACGTCTGTTCTACGGAAGGGAGACCAAGACCCGTGAAACATACTGTAAGCAACCGTCCAACTCTGACAGGGCCTCCCTCTGACCCTCCCTTCTAGATACGCTGAACAAGGTTCTCTAGGCTCAGCAATGGGGCTCCTCCCTTGACGGAAGGTAGATCAATGGCATTACCTTCCAGAGACATAGAAGTGCTAAGACATCAATGACCAAGAATGGTGTTCCTTCTTAGGAAGCATCTCTGATAAAAAGACAGCTGACGAGCTGGAGGAATGACGTAGCCCATGTCACCACAGGCCACAGGACAAGGATGGCCACGAGTCCCAAATTAGGCCAGGGGTCCTGACATGATTGGGAACAACACTATCTTTAATTCTCAGAAGTGACCGAGTCGGGACCATAAATTAGACGGTCATCGACAAGAACCTGCTGGGGCAGGAAAGGCCTCAGACGCTCATGTCTCCACCAATCGTACCTCACGTAATGGTGGCTGGATCTAGCAAGGGCCTGCCCAAGTGTGCTCCTGCACATGCAAGTGACCGTTGGCAGCTGTTCCCATACCTCCCTGAGGGGCTGGGCCATCCCACACACCTGAACACCAGGCCCACGCTGATGCCCTTGCCTGCATCCAGAACTCTCCCTTCTGTGGGCCTGAGGCTCATCGCAATTATTCAGAGCAGGGCACCTCTTCTCTGGAAAAGGAGAAGGAGCCAGATGTGTATGTGTGTGTGGGTGTATTTTTTTTTTGAGAGAGAAAAAGCCACTGTGTGTGCATGCGCGAGAGCCACGGTGTGGCCAGGGGAGGGACAGAGGGAGAGGGAGAGAAAGAATCTTAAGCAGGCTCCACACCCAGCATGGAGCCCAGCACCTCCCAGGACCCCGAGATCATGACCCGAGCAGAAATCAAGAGTCAGACGCTCAACCAACTGAGCCACCCAGGCGCCCCGGGACCCAGATAATTTTTTAGGTTTCTCCTGGTCCCCCCAGCCTATGACGCGTGCATGAAAGATTGGCTGAAGCCTTGGCTTTGTCAAATACTCGTGGACCAATCTACCACAGTGGCTGCCCATCCATTTCTTTGAACATGTTAACTAACATGTTATGATTTCTTTTTCTGATAAATGAGGCTACCTACCTTACATACTGATACACAGACAGCACTGAGAGAAGTGGCGGAAAACTTAACATTGTATTTGTAACATGCCAGGCCCTGTTCTAAGCACAATATGTATTAGTCCTCATGGCAATCTTATAAGCACTGGGACTATCTCCCCATTGAACAGGGAAGGAAATTGAGGTACAGAAGACTGAGGTCCCATAGCTAGAAAGCAAACAAGCTAGAACATGAACCGAGGCCGTCTGACTCTGTCATCCTTGCGTTCTAGCTCCACGGCCATCGTTTTCCCTGTATATAGAGATCTGTGTGCAACATTCCTAACAGAAATAATCACCAGGTCAGTCAATCACAGCTGTAAAATACTTGAAGTGCCTATTTAAATACGAGGCCATTTCACCTCAACTTTAAGGGGCCCCTTTATCAATATCATCAGCATCATAAAGCAACAGGTGTGTTGGGGTGCGCTATAAAAACTGGTGTTTTCGTGTGCTGTATTTACACTTATTAAACCCAGCGTGTCTGCACACGATGACGCCGTCCTTCCTGGTTACACAGAATGTTCCGTGAGGGCCTGGCGTGAACAGAGCATGAGGGCCAGGGAGGAGGTCAGCGGGGCTCCTTCCTCCGACCGTTTGCGGGCTCCTGGTCCACCTGAGTGACTGCCCACCAGCTTTTCCTTTCCCAGGTGACCCCCTTCTCAATTTCTTTTCCAGTTTTCCATAAGGAACAGTGATCTCCCTGCCAGCCTTTCCCCCTCTTCCCATCTGCTGCCCAGTGGTGGAACCCGGCTGCCTGCACCTTACTGATTAACTGTACATCGATCCGGCAGACTGTGATTACAGTGGAACGGTTTGGGAGCTCAGTATCTCACTTCTTCCCACGCACCTTACCCTGGGAATTGCTTTGTACTTTCATATTGCCATGTGGTGGTGTGCCTTTAATAACCATCAATAAAGATAGGCCTGGGAAAATACGGACAACCACGGACTCCTCCAAATTCACCTGAATGCAACAGAGTAGAGCTGTCTGCAGGGAACAGCCCGGCTGGCCAGAGGTGGCCACCAGGAGCGGTCAAAGGCAACCAACCTCTTAGATTCCACAACCAAGGAAAATTTGGAAAAAATACGCGGACCCTCTGAGGGTTTCACCCAATTGCCGGTAAAACCTATTTCCTGAAGTCAAAGTTCATTCGCATATTTCTTCTCCAAAGATTTGGGGATGCCAGACACTATAAGGAATTTCAGAGCTTTTTTTTTTTAATCAGAGAAGCGATAGATATGAAAAAAGTGGAAGGCAAAGGGGAAATTTTTATACTGTAAGTCTCATCACTCTGCACAGATGACCAGCATTCACACGGGAGCAGGGATGGAAGTGATCTGCCCAAAGAGGCATGTGGGTCTGCCTTACACACCGTAGGTCCTCAAGAATCGTCACGGAACTGAATGCAGTGAAACAGGCCACTGGAAATCCTTGGCTAAATTACCTCAGTGCCATTAAGACAGGTCCACGCGGCTCAAAGAAAACAAGCTGGGACTCGATCCTTCTGTCCAGATAACAAGAAGTCCTAGACATCGAGTCTAGGTCTGTCCCAAGTACCAGGTGAAGAGGAGGACTTGCCACCGAGGACAAGGAGATCAAATACTTGAACGTGAGTGCTGGCTCCATCCATGGCCATGGAGGGCTAGAGAAAGAAAGGCCACAGTTGGAGACGTGCTGGATAGACCCACACACCTTGGCAACCTCCTCCAGGAGCCGGCGATGCTCTGGAACTTTATCAAGAGACCTCCATCATTTAGGCAAGCAGCGCTACCCACCATCGTGTTGCAACAGAGCTCGCCCTCACTGGCTCCTGTCAGATTTCAGTCAAGGCTGCTCTGTGGACGTCCCACCCCGCGAAAGGAGAGGGTCCTTTTCCCTGCCTCACAGAAGGCCTCACACAGAGGGGGGCAGAGTGTGCCCCGAATGCACCGTATGTGGGCAGCTGCCCACAAGTGGTTAGGGAGCTGGGGTTGAGCACTCGGTCCTCAGTCCTTTCCTGGCACAGCGAGGATTCGTTGGGCTTGCCTTCCCCTTCTTTCTGAGCCATGCAGCCACCTCGTCGCCAGGACCATGACCCTCAGACCAACCATGGCGCAGGATGCAGTGTCCTCATAGCCTATTCCCTAGCCTATTCCTCATACCCTATTCCCTGCCATCACCCCAAACAATCCCACGGCCTTTTCCAGTCTGTGGCATTTTATGTTATGCCTACAAGGATACAAACTAACAGAGAACGAACTAACTAGTGGGGAAAGTGATGCAGGTGCCAGAGCTTTCTAAGGGCCCCCTCACTCAGAGCCCGTCTCCCTGTAGGTAATACTGTCTGCTGAATGAAGCCTCAGCCCAAGGGAGACTATGGCCATTGCCTTTCCTGTATCCTTTCCAGAACCTGCTCAGTCATCTTCTTGCTAAGTGGGATCCCTTCCCCTTTCTTCTCCCGCACTGGGCTTCCCATCACAAGAAAGGACACTTCCTCCTTGTTTCCCCCCAACACACACACTCCCAAAGACGTGTCCTCCGGATCACCACTATTCTATACCAAGCTGACAGACATCTCTCTTCTCCCCTCTGTTCCATTTTCCTGGAAACTCTATTTTTGCCCACGGCTGAGAAAGAAAAGTTAATTCTCCCCTGGCTGCTAAGCTCCCTGCCCTGCCTTGTCTCTCTAAAGGTACTGTTTTCCAGAAAGCTTACCTGTCCTATATCCTGTGCCCCCTACTGCCCATAGCCTGACCAAATGCCTCCTGCGCTGACCACTTGAATTTTCTCCCCCTCCCTGAGTCTCCCACCACAATCCTTCTAGATCATAAAACCATATATGAGGACAAAATGCTGTAATGGACTAGAATGCCCTGTCCTCTACCAAGCAGGGCACAGTGACCACCAGCTCTGTGGATGAGACCGGAAGGCCCGAGCCGTGCTGGAAACCACCAGAGTCTTAAGCCATGGCCACAGCAGCTGCCTAAACCATCTTCTCTTGTTCCCTAAGCCTGATCTCTAAAAGGAAAAATAGGTATTTCACATGCGAATGCCATCCATCAGCCGCTTGGAAAATCCATTCTGTTTCTCCCCTCTCCCTCTGCTATGTGTGACATCAGCCAGCAGCTCAATGGCTTTGGGCTCCAACATCATCCCATCTTCTCTGGTCCCCATAAAAGCCTCGTATTGATAAAGCACAGATTCGGGGCCTGGACATATTCTCTCCCCGCCCCCCTTCCCATCTTCCTTTTAGAGCACAAATGAGGGAAACAGGTTGGCAATTGGAGGAAAGGAAGGATGGTGTGTTGTTTGGCTTGCTTTGGCTGACGGAGAGGCAGGCCGACTTATTCTGTGTGGCCCCTGTAAGTGGCTTCCTAGCTCCTGGAACTCAGAAATCAAGATCCTTTCTTTTCCAGAGGTTACAGGGTGATGGGCAAATCCCAAAGAAAGTCCCAGTGCAGCAAGCCTGGAATTTACCCGTGCTCTGGGTGGGCATAGCCTGTCACACTACCAAATCACTCGCCCCAGGTAGTTCAGGTTCCCAATTGGAAAATCCATCCTTGGTGGATTTTAGCCACTTGCTGTAAATGATATGTCAAGATGTTTTTAGAGAGATATGGTGAGGTGGGTTTCTGGACTGGTGGGTGGAAAATCTAAGCCTAACTCTGGCTTTGCTATTTCCTCTTGTAGAGGCTGCTGAACTTGGGGCAAGTCCCTTCTCTCGGGCTCAGTTATACTCCTTCTCAGGTCCCCTCCCCTGCCCTCCCCTGACCCTTCTGTAAGTGGAGAAATGATGTGAGGATAATAATGATGGAGATTTTAATTTAAAAATGTTGGAACATTCACCTCATATCATTTTCAGGCTTTAAGTTTTACCCTAATCGTTTTTCGGACTAACTCGGGGTTTTGGTGGGGTTTTTTATTGTTGTTTTTTTGTTTTGTTTTGTTTTTTAAGCAATTTGATCTGATGTCACAACTGAAGCAGCCATCAAGAAGCCAAACAAATGCACGTCCTGGGTTTAAAGGGGCTAGGCTTCACCCCACCTTCTTGAGCCTTCCAGAGACATCCCTCCCCCCCACCCACAGGCACTGGCCCCTGTGTGGTTCTGAACCTTTCACACACAGAGGTGCAGTTAGCAACCCTATGCTCCCGGGGAATGCCCTTCTCATCCCTGGGCTTGCAGGTTTGCCTCACTGCAGCGCTGTTCAGAGGGTAAAGGTCAGCTAAAAGCAAGTTTAGAGCCTTCCCACCGCACTGCTGCTGCTGTCTGTGACTGGGTCAAATGTGGGAGGTAAGGCATTCCAGAGTGTCCTGCCCCACCCCCACCCCCACCCCCACCCCCACCCCCCACCTCGGTTTGGAAAAGGCTTTCTTGGCAGCCATCCTTTTTCAGGGCCCATCAGAAAAGTGCACATTTCCCTGGTCTCACTGGCTTGGTCAAGTTTTGTAAGGGGGATGGGGAGTGGGGAGCAGAAAGCATTACAGGCTGCTATTAGCCAATGTCGAATTTTCTGCCTTCACCCCGTTTGCATCTCGAGGTCCCCGCTTGGCTAGAAACCAACCAGGCAGTTTTGTTGAGAAGTAGCAGCTTATTTTTATCAAAGATGGAATGCAGACTTGCAGTTGTTTCTAATGCCTCTTCATGGCCACCAGGACTCTTGTTCCAAGCATTCCTGAGTCCTCTTCTCTTGATAAACACTTGGCTCTCTTGCCTATCCTTTCTCCATCCAAAAACTGGGTGCCGAGTGGTTCAAGTACCTCAGAATTTGAAACAAAAAAGTTCTGGAAATTCAAAGTCCTTTTGTTAATGTGTCTATTTTAAATCCAGGCTTTGGTGGTGAGCACAACTCTAATAAAACCCCACCCTGAATTTCCCATGGACCACAGCACTGTGGTGGGGTGGAAAGGGTTCCGAGCTGGCTGTTGGCTCCCACTCTGGCCCTGGGTTGCTGGAGGCCCTTACGTCAGTCCCTTGTCCCTCTGGGGCTTAGAGGACGCACTTGTAAATGGAGATTGTAAGTGGAGATTGCCCAGATCCGTTTCCTCCACCTTCCTGGGTCCGAAGAAGCTTTGAAATTCTGCTGAAAGCTATGGACCCTTCTCTGGTGTGGGTGGGGGGAATGATGCAGCCATTGATTTATTTATTCATTCAAAAAGTATATATTCGGCAACTGCCAAATATGCATGTAGACTTAACTTTGAATTCCATTTCAGGCTTTTTTTTTTTTTTTGGTTCTCCGGAAGAGGGGGCGGGGGCAGACATTCTTCCGTGAAACTTCCAGTGAGAAATCCTGGTTGTGAATTCTGCCATGATGAGCATCTTTGGGCTCTTATCTAGAAGGACTACAATCATGATTCCAGCAAAGGATCATAAAACTACCGGTCAGGCGGATGTCAGAAAATGTAGGCAGGGAGGCCTGTCATTCTGCAGGTGATCTCTGGCTTCCCAACCCTTCCCCCCACCCCCTCCAGGCTCACGCGCAGGCAAACACGCGTGCACCGCCCCACCGTCGGCGGCAACGTGCTGTTTCTGGGCACTCAGACTGCGGGGAGCTGGCTGCGGCTCCGGGGAGACAACAAACATCTCTTCTATCCCGGGCTTTATTTTTCTCACGGTCTCTGAAAAGGCTGCGATCAGGTGATATGTGTGGGACTGCTCCCTGTACAGGTGCGCAGCAGGTACTGGGGGAGGAGAAATCCGCCCCGTGTGTACTTACTCAAGGCTCTTTCAATAGCTCTCCCAGGATAGCTCTTGGCCGGGCAGCTACCTCGGCTCTGGCAGGCTGCAGGGAATCCGAGTGTGAGAAAGTCAGTCAAGCGGAGGAAAACGGGGTGGGGGGGGGACTTCAAGTCCTCCGGCAAAATACCTTTTTTCTTCTCTCACTCTGTCTTTTCTGTAGCTTTAAACCAAACCCACAAACCATTCTGATACCTAGGGACAAAGGGGAATCTCACTAGAGGTGCAGTTATTTGTTTTATGGTTTAAAGCAAACAGGTGATGTCAGAAGACAGAGAAAATCAGCCTTCATGGGTCAGAAAGCCGGATGGGGATAAAGGGAGCAGCCCCCGGTCCTATTTATCCAGGTTGATACAGTAGGAAAGATTCCTTGTGTTCTGCTGGTCTCACAGTGGGATCAAAGAAGTGACCTCTGTTGATGAACAGGGTGCAATATTCCCTTTGCTTTGGGGGGTGGGAGGACTGAAAAATAAAGGCTGTCCTATCTAAGCGGGGTGGGGTGGGGGGCTTCCAATCCCAAAAGTCTTCTCTTGAATGTGGGAGCTTAGGTCCGCATTTGAGAAGGGCTGGAAAGAGTGTCAGCTTGGTCCTATTTTCTTTGACCAGGATAAGTAAGGATACTGAAAAATAGAGTATAAGTACCTTCGCAAAGAAATTTTCTTCTTGAATGGTTAGGGAGGAGGGCCAGAGATTTCGTGGGTTTGGGTTTTTTGTTTGTTTGTCTGTTCAGCCCAGAGACAAATTCATTTCTGGTTACTTGACTGACCCCTCTGTCTCTCCAAAATGTGTGTGTGTGTGTGTGTGTGTGTGTGTGTGTGTGTGTGTGTTAAGTTATTTGCTCATTCTACCAGTCTAAGCATTCCTAAAGTGGCAATAAAGGGTTGCTGATTAACTATTTGACCCAAGAGAGCTGCCTCAGGTCCAGCAGTGAGACCCTAACCTGACTATAATCAGCATTCCCCATGCACCTTCAGGGTGCCAAATCCCGAGATGACAGAGGCAGAGACAAAAAAAGATTCAGGCTAGAAGGGACAGGGGGTGGCACACCCAGCTAGTTCATTACGGCCAGACAGCAGACCACAATGTCATAGCAGAACTTACTGGAGGAAGTCACAGGCTCTCACAGGCTTGGGGGAGGGTACCTGGAAGGGTTAACATGCTTCCCTGGGAAGGGTTTAGTTCCTTGGAAGAATCTGGGTCAGAGTATTTATGCAGTTTTTTAAAAGTCAGATGCTGAGTAGAGCATTTTAAGAAGCTTGCAAAGTTTGCATGGCAAGAAAGGAGGGTGACTTGGGAGGCTCATCACCTTTCACCAAGAGGATTTCAAATACACAGGAAGACTCCACTTTTTCCTCCCCTGCCCTGAAAGCAACAGACAATTTTCTGTCATCACCACCCTTCCATCTGTTTAAAGTAAGAAAGAAAAGTCCTGTGCCATTGGCCCAGGGTGCAGGTCAACAAAGGAGACATTGTTCATCATTTCTTCAGAACATGATAGGGCACAGCCCACTCGGCAGTGTGTTAAGAAAACACACCAAAATCCCAGAGAGTAGCCCGAGGGGCAAGAGTGACTAAACCAAGCCTGCAATGAGGTAAAGGTTTGGCTGCAGACTTGAGGGCTGTCCTGCAAGATGGAAATGATGCTTGGAAGGTAAATTCGGTCAGAGTCAAATGAGTCTTTAGTTAGACTCCACGTCGTGGGGAACGTGGCGTGAAAGGGTAGACAGGTTTCTGCTGAACTTGGGTCACTGGACAGTGTGCAGTCAATGCCCAGGTGAGCTGGTTCCAGGCAGGTGCTTCCCAGTGATGGTCAGTCTACACCTGGCACTTAGGAACCTCCTTCACTGCTTGAATCCTCCCAGCTGGGCTCTCTGCTTCTAAATTCTGCAATCCACTCTCCACACTTTTGCCAGAGCCATCCTTCTAAAGGGGAACCTTGATGCCCCCTGCTCTATTCAAGAGCATTTCACAGCTCTCCATTGTCTGAAGATAAGGCTAAAGTCCTTTAGTGAGAAGTTTAAGGGTCTTGTGATTTGGCTGCAAGCCTCCTCCTTCAGTTTCTTCTTACATTCCTGCCTGTCATCCACCCTGGACTCCAGACCATGCTCCCTGAAGCAGGACCTCAAGTTCCAGGCTGTAGGCCTTTAATGCCATGGGTACTCCCATTCCCCCCTGCCCCATGACTCATATTTCCAGTGCCCCGATCCTACCTATTTTTCAAGATACAAAGCACACACCATTTCCTCCTAGAAGTGTTCCAGGATACCCCCACTTCTTAGTAATTTAACTATCCTAAACCTCCACAGCATTTTACTTCTATCTAGACACACAGATGTGTCTCTTGAACCGACCAGAGGAATACACTGGGAAACAGATGTCAGCTGCACTCCTGAGTCTAGTATCTGCTGTAGGCTTCCTGAGGGTAATAACCATTTCATTCATCCCTGCATTCCCCCCCTCCCACCCCCGCATAGTTGGGCAAGAGTGTTGCCCATACAAGTGTAGTTTAGTGCTTCCTTTAGTTTCTCCTGATCGCTCACGCCATCATCTAAGCCCTAAGGGAGAGGAATAATGGAGGAATGCCCAGTCATCCATCAGAAAATCAGGGTCTGTCTGCCTCCAGTAAACTGTAAACTCTTTGCAGACTGCCACTGTATCTCTCATCTTGGTAATCCCAGGGTTCAACACAGTGTCTGGCACAGAGCGTGCGGTACAGAATGAAAGAACTAGAGGGGCTTGCCCAAGGTCACCCCGAGTCAGGAACCGCTGAATCTCATCCGGACGAGATCTGGTGGAACCATTTACAACATTATCTCAGTGGGGAGCTCGGAGGAAGGAAGGAATGAAGTGTCTGAGAAATGTGTGCCAGGCCTCTGGCGGCCTCCAAGCCTGGAGAAGGGCTGGGAGGGCGGGGGAAAGCGCGACATCAAACAAGACGCTGGGCTCCCGGGCTACCCCGAGCCTCCCGAGCCTTCGCCGAGCTCCCGGGCGGCGGGAAGGGTGGAGGGGGTGGGGGCGCGGGGGCCGGCGACCCGCGCTGGCGGGCGGGAGGCGGCGGTGGCGGCCCGCCGGCCAGGGCAGTGCTCGTCGCCCGCCCCGCGCGGCAAATCCCCCAGGGAGGCCGCCGCCAGAGCCCTGGCGCTCCCGGCCCGGCGCCCGCCACGTGGCACCCGGCGGCGGCGGCGGCGGCTCCTCCCGGCGCGCGGCCCGGCCAGCCGGCAGCACGCAGCCGCCTGCGCCGCCCGCCTCCTCCCGGCCGCCCGCCGGCGGCCGCCGGGGCGCAGCGAGGGGGAGCTGCCCGGCCGCCCTGGACCCGGGGAAGGGGCGGGCGGCGCGAAGCCGCTTTAACCGCAGCCGCCGAGCGGAGGCAGGAGGCTGACCCGGCCGCTTCCTAAGTGCGGTCAGGCATCTCGTGACCGCGGCGGGCGCCGGGGGCCCCGCGGGGGGAGGGAGGGAGGGCTGGGGCAAGGAGCAAACAAGAATGCCCCCACCCCTCCCCCGGGCTGTTGCTAGTGAGGCTTTCGGCCGAGTTAAAACCCCAAGCCCGAAATCAGGGGTGGAGTGGGGGGTTGGAATAATTCCCTACTATCCACCCCAGGGCGTGCGCTCCCCGCCCGGAAGGGCTGACCTTGGCCGGGGAAAGGCGGGGGGCGGTGGTAAGCGCCGGGGCTCGGCTCCCAGCCCGCCGCCCCCTCGGATTCCTGGCCCGGCGGGGGCCGGAGGAGGGGGCCCCGGACACACACACACACCCCACACGCAGCGCGCGCCAATGAGCCCCGGCCAGGCGCAGGGGGCGGGGTTTTCCCAGGCTCGAGCACAGCAGCTGCTATTTACCTTCTTGGCTTCTCCCGGGGACCAAGAACCAGCCCCCGCGCTCCGCCGCCCGCCGCCGCCCCCCGCCTCCCTGCCCCCGGGGCGCGCGCACACACACTCACACACGCACGCACACACACATCCTCCCGGCTCGGCCGCAGCCGCGGCGGCAATAAAACATCCTGGCACGTGCTCCGGCTCCAGGCGCGCCCTCGCCGGCCGGCTGATGTCAAACTGCAGCTCGGCTGGTGTAGCTCTTAAAGGGCCCGCGCGCGCCGGGTGCAGAGGCGGCCCCGGCCGCCCGCCGGGCGAGAGGGAGGGGAGAGGCTGCCGCCCGGCCCGCCACCTCAATGGGCCGCAGAACCGAGAGTCTGTGGGTGGAAAGGAAAAGGATGGCCGAGGGCGCGCGCGCGTCCCTGAGGCTTTGCCATCAAAGCCCCTCTTGTTCATCTTTCATTTGAAATTCCATTTCCTTTCTGCCCAGTTGGAAATTATTCTGATTGTTTCCTGGGGAAACGCGGGATCCAAGGCCCCAACTCCAGAAGAGGAATGAGGGACGGGCGGGGGGGGGGCGGATTTTAAAACAACAACAACAAAAAACCCTTGCTCTGAAAATTCGTAAATGTAAGGTGGGAGGCAATTTTTTTCCTTTTTCTGAAAGTAAAAAAAAAAAAAATTTTTTTTCTGGCGTCCCTTTTCTGCATGATCGCTTTCCATTATCCTCCTTCCCCCAGTGTATAGTGTCTGAGCGGGAAATCACTTAGATGTTTCGCTAACTCACAGTCTTGCACACGTTCTCCTCTTTTATCCCTGTCCTTCTAATTTTTTTTTTAACATATTTCAAATGAACTTCTTATTAGTGTCAAAGCAGCTCTATTACACATGTGAAAGGAAATAAAGAGCAAAGACCCTGGCCCCAAAAGAAATAAACTAGACTGGGACAAAACCTGCGGAAAAATCCTCTCTAAAGCAAAGCCCAGCAGGAAGAATAGCAAAGGGTTAAAATCCTTTTGATTGACGTTGTAGCCTCCGGTGCCCCGGGCTCAGGCGCGCGCCATTGGCCGCCAGGCCTTGTGCCTGGCGGCCAATGGGGGGGCGCGGTCCACGAGCTGTGCCGCGTGTCTCCTCCTCCCATTGGCTGAAAGTTACTGTGGGAAAGAAAGTTTGGGAAGTTTCACACGAGCCGTTCGCGTGCAGTCCCAGATATATATAGAGGCCGCCAGGGCCTGGGGATCACACAGGATCCGGAGCTGGTGCAGATAACAGTGGAATCCCCCGTCTACCTCTCTCCTTGGTCCTGGAATAGCGCTACCGGTCACCAAGTAGCCATAAGATATTATAATAAACCCTCAGCACTTGCTCAGTAGTTTTGTGAGAGTCTCAAGCGAAAGGGACATAAACAAAACAATTTTTTGTGTGAAGGACTCCAAAAATAAAATTCTCTAGGGATTAAAAAAAAAAAAAGCAACAGAAAATGCCAGCTGATATAATGGAGAAAAATTCCTCGTCCCCGGTGGCTGCTACCCCAGCCAGTGTCAACACGACACCGGATAAACCAAAGACAGCATCTGAGCACAGAAAGGTAAGGGCAGTACCACTCTCTCTCTGCAGCCCTAAGAAATTAAGTCGGGGTTGGGGGGCTCCCTTCTCCCTTGAAACCCCGGGGTGAAATGGCAGATCCCATGGGAACTCAGGGCTCTTTTTTTTTTTTTTTCCTTACAGTCCTCAAAGCCTATCATGGAGAAAAGACGAAGAGCAAGAATAAATGAAAGTCTGAGCCAGCTGAAAACACTGATTTTGGATGCTCTCAAGAAAGATGTAAGTGGGTAATGTTGCCTTTTTTGTTTGTTTGTTTTTTAATTAAAAATGAAATACCATTTCTCATGTACAAAACGTGACCCCCCCCCCCCAACTGGCGGGATGGTCCCCGCCTGCACTGCGTTCTCTGAGGCCAGAGGGCCGAGCCCCCTCCAGGGTCTGAGGATGTCGGCGCCGCGGCCGGGAGGTGAGGGGGAAGGACCCCAGACTCCGAGGCCGCTGGCGGGGCTCTCACTTTAGTGCCTTGCCTCTTCTTCTGTGCAGAGCTCGCGGCATTCCAAGCTGGAGAAGGCGGACATTCTGGAAATGACAGTGAAGCACCTCCGGAACCTGCAGCGGGCGCAGATGACGGGTGAGGGCGGCTCGCCGCGTCCCTCTCTGCGGGCGTCCCCTTCGCCCCGCGGTGATTTCTTCCAGACTTCCGCCCGTGGTTGTGAGAGGCATTCAGCTACATTTTACTGCCTTGGCTCACTCTTGCGTTCCCACGGTCTGGGGCTTATTTATAGCCACAACTCCAAGTTGTTACTGTTCCGGAAAGGGAGGGAGAGAGGTTGTAGCGGCGAGGGTGGCGGGCGGCTTGGCAGTGGGGGGAAGCGGGTGGGGACGAAAAGACTCAGAACCGAGGCGGTTTTGAGCTGCGAGGAGCCTAGGGGTCACCTGGTTTAGCACTCCCCGCTTCCCCATTAGAGTAGGGGAAATGAGGTCCGGGTGGCGGGGAAGGGGGGGAAGGGCATTGCCCAAGGTCACTACGCGCGCGCGGGCGGTGGGGGAAGATGTGAGGCTGAATGGGTTAAAATAGAGCTGCGGGGAATGGAGAGGAACCGTCTCGACTCCGGCTGCCAAGCTAGTGTTGAGAGGTGGAAGGTTTTTCTAAACCACCACCCTCCCCCCAACACCAGCCGGGGGCTGTTCCGCGGGCGGGTGGTCAGGGAGGGGCGCCGCGGGGACCTCCCAGGGCGGAGGCGGTAGCCTCGGGGCCAGGGCCACTGGGTGACCCGTCTGTCTGCTTCTGGCCCGCAGCCGCGCTTAGCACAGACCCGAGCGTGCTGGGGAAGTACCGCGCCGGCTTCAGCGAGTGCATGAACGAGGTGACCCGCTTCCTGTCCACGTGCGAGGGCGTTAACACTGAGGTGCGCACCCGGCTGCTCGGCCACCTGGCCAACTGCATGACCCAGATCAACGCCATGACCTACCCGGGGCAGCCGCACCCCGCCTTGCAGGCGCCGCCGCCGCCGCCCCCGCCGGGACCCGGCGGCCCGCAGCACGCGCCGTTCGCGCCGCCACCGCCGCTCGTGCCCATCCCCGGGGGCGCGGCGCCCCCTCCCGGCGGCGCGCCCTGCAAGCTGGGCAGCCCCGCTGGAGAGGCTGCTAAGGTGTTCGGCGGTTTCCAGGTGGTGCCGGCTCCGGACGGCCAATTTGCCTTCCTCATCCCCAACGGGGCCTTCGCTCACAGCGGCCCCGTCATCCCAGTCTACACCAGCAACAGCGGGACCTCCGTGGGCCCGAACGCAGTGTCGCCTTCCAGCGGCCCCTCGCTCACGGCGGACTCCATGTGGAGGCCGTGGCGGAACTGAGGGGCTCAGGTCACCCCTCCCCCTAAACTCCCAACCCACCTCTCTTCCTTTGGGACACTCAACAGGAACTTGGACACTGGGAGAAAAGAGGACTTTTGTGATTAAGTGGTTATTTTGGTTTTTTTAATTTCTAAAAAGTTACTTTTTTGTAGAGAGCTGTATTAAGTGACTGACCATGCACTATATTTGTATATATTTTATATGTTCATATTGGATTGCGCCTTTGTATTATAAAAGTTCAGATGACATTTCGTTTTTTACACGAGATTTCTTTTTTATGTGATGCCAAAGATGTTTGAAAATGCTCTTAAAATATCTTCCTTTTGGGAAGTTTATTTGAGAAAATATAATAAAAGAAAAAAGAATGAAGGCTCCTATGTCTTAGAGCTGATTATTTCAGAATATGTTTGAAAAAAAAAAAAAGAGGCTCTTTGCAGATGTGGATTACAGGTAATTTTGAGAATTCAGTCACTGGCTCCTTTGTTATTAAAAGAACATTTTAAAAAATCCGTCAAAACTTACCAACGCTCTGTGAACTAAATTACACTTAATTTGCAGGAACCCATCTAATATGGCTACTCTGATCAATTTGTGGTCTATCTCTTAAAGGATTTCAAAAAATTTTTTGTTGCAGTTGGGTAAATCATTCAGTCCTGGTTCTCCCACTAGCTCCTTCTGAGGAAGGCTGAACCCCGCTGAAGTCATGAAGTTAATCGAGTAATGCGTGCTCACCTCCCATTAAGGAAGACCCCTGTTGGCACTGCGTCTGTCCAAAGTGAATGGATTCAGGCAGCTTCTAGCTTCCAGTGTTGGAGCCTTTTTAATTAGTGAATACTAAGGTGCAGCTAGGCATTCCCTTGTACTAGCATCCAAAAGTTTGAAAATGCCTCTCTGCACCCTCTTCAAGCAAGCTGAGAAGGTCAACAGATTCCTTCTGCCAAGGGACAGCTAGTTAGACTCCCAAGTGGAGCCCAAGTCCAGATGATTAACACCAGACATATGTTTTTGATAAGTTTCTGCGCTTGGCTCTAATAGAGAAAGCATGTGGGGGCCGCGCTGGCAGGCACACAGGCCATCTTCCCTTTAATACAAACAGCAAGCGACCCCTTCGCTTGGTCATGCCCCATTTCCAGGCAAGATGTGGGCTCCAGATAGAAGCAAAAGGGTTGTCTCGGGTTTCAGCTCACATAACCCTCCTTAACAAGTCCTAACTCAAAGCGGACAGCTTTAAACTGTGCCAGGATCTGCAGGGAATTTCTTCCAAATCCCATCACAAAGGCTTGTCAGATTTTGTCAGATTTGGCCAGGTGTTTGACTGCATCCAGGTGTTGGGGAAATGAAAACCACGAGCCCTGCGAGACCAGACACATCAGCCGCGCTGTGGGTCTGGCGGGCGCGCCCTCCTCCCCCACCGCCGGCCAGTCCTCCTCCCCGCCCAGCCCCTCCCGCCAGCCTCCTCTCATCCCCCTTCTTTTAGAACGGCTTCTGGGAGGAGAAGGATGAGGCGGGAGAAATCAATCTTTGAAGCCTTCCTAACAAAGATAAAGCCAACGATTTTCTGTCTTGTTTCAAAAGCTTTACCTCTCCCCCGCCTTGCTCTGGCCTTTCCCACAGGCCAGTGTGGAGAGCCGCTCTATCACAGGAATGATCGAGCTAGCAGACAGCACTTTTCTACCCGAATACCTTCGACCCAGCTTCAGACCCAGAGGGAGAGTTTTAAAGATACTTTTTAAAATTTGGCTCCAACTTGTCTCATTATGTGAAAGGAGTCCAATACCCACCCCGGAGAAATACACAAATATATACACATACACTCCTTTTTATCGTACCATTTTTGCATGATTTCCCTCTTGTTTAAACACAAACATAAAGCAATTGCTCTGTGAAGACACCCAACACAAGCCTAAATGCTTCATTTGGCAAACCTGTCCCCTGCCTCCCTAGAAGTCCTTAACTGTCCCGGGCATAAATAACGGAGGCATCAGGGTCTCATTTTTATAAAAATACCTGCATGTTTTTTTTAAAGGCACGCACGCACACACACACACCAGTGCAACCTCTACACCAACTTAAAATTAAATCTCTTTGTCTTTCCGTGTATTAAAAGGGAACGACTGAAAAAGTGAATTTTTATTAACATCAAAAGTACAGAGATCTCTTGGGGGAGGGAAATTTAAGGAAAAGAAGATCTCTTGGGGGGACGGAGTACTATATTTAAGGAAAAGAGGTAAACATTTGTTCTTTTGATAATCTGAAAATCGGGTTTGTCTTTTTTTTTCCTGGAATTTGGGTCTAGACTCAGATGAAGTATCTGTTTCCGTACAACATGGGGAGAAAGAGTAACATCTTGGGCCCCAATGGGAATTTTCAGGCTCCTGTGCCAGCTACCCCACTAAACTGACTGTGTCACTTTGGATGAGTCATTTCCCTTATCTGGGACATTGCCAAGTCCGTAAAACGAATGGGTTTATTTCGAAGACCTTGTGTCCTCCCGCACCCAGGCTGTTTCTGGAGTAATTGGTCGGGTGGGGAGGGGGTGGGGGACGAAGCTTCAAAGACTACGGCAACCTTGCCCACCCACCCCCACCCGGCCTGGCCAAGTTTTACGACCTCGAGGCACACCCGGCGGCCCCTCTCTCCCGCCCGGGGCAGTCCCGATGGTTCCAAGAGATAAGGCCCAGCTCGCAGCTCCACGTCCGGATGCGGGCGGGCGGGCTCCGCAGCAACGCGCATTATCCTCTCAATGGAGACCCTCCAGGGCCCCGGCCCCCTGCCGTCCCTGGCAGCATCCGGAGCGGGAAAGGCGCTGAACTGGAAGGGGAGCTCTCCCCAGCGGAGACGCGAGCCTTCTCTAATGAACAAGCGCGACCCCGGGGCGCGCCCCCTCCTCGCGCCCCATTCCACCCCACGTGTTTCTGGAATGGGGACCCAGGGGTTAAACTGGACCCCCTCATCGTCACCACCGTCCCGGGAAACCTGTCATTAAAGTCAATTAACTTTTCCCACACCCCTTGGCCGGTAACAGCCCGCTGCTAGCTTCCTCCTCGGCTCCTAAGTGCAACCAGATGGGCCGCTGAGCTGCCCCCGCCGCGCGCCCGCCAGGGAGGCCCGGGGGTTCCAAGGGAGGCCGCCGGGGCCCGCGGCCCGGGGCGGGAGCAGGCCAGGGCGGCCACGCCGGGCCAGCCCCGGCGGCCCTGCGGCCAAGGTGGTTTGCTTAGCAGGCCTGGCTGCTTTCTGGCAGGAAATGAATAGCTCCCAGATGAGCTCAGGCAACCTGAGAGGTCGTGAGAACGGCGCGAACCCCCGCCTGTGCAGCCGGCAACCTGCCAGGCCGCGGGGGGAGCGGGCGGCGGCGGCGGCGGGAGGCCGGGAGGCCCGGCGGGCGGGCGGGCGGGCGGCGGCAGGGGGAGAGGGAGGAGGGAGCCGCTGACACACGAGCCCGCGCCCGCTCCCGCTGACAGGCAGGCAGCCGCCCGCGCCCGGCCGCCTCCCCCGCTTCCCCCGCCCCGGGCCCCAGCGCCTCCCAAGCAGCAGGCCCCAGCCGCAGAAATGCGGCCGCCTGGCCCCGCCAGGGCCTGGGGGTGGGGCGGCCTGCCAGTGTTTTTCCAGTTCCCCCGGTAGCTCCGGGCCGCATTTAGAAGCCGGGGAAACTGGGCCGAGGCCAGTGTCAGGGCACCCGAGGCCCTGCCAAGCGTCAGGCCAAGCCAGGGCGGGAGTGGGCAGGGAGGGGGTGGAGGAGGGGCGGGGGGTAGGGGAGAAGGGCATCTCGGCCCACACCGGCGTCCCAAAGGAGACAGAGCTGCCCCACAGCAACTCTGAACTCCTAAAAAAAAAAAAAAAAATCTCGTTTCTAAAAACCGAGCACCTACTAAGTGCCCAGCAGGCCCACCGCAAGAGTTACAAAGATAGCAGTAACTCCTACCCAGCCCCTAAATCCCAGAGCTCTGGTTTAGCTAGGAAGACAGACAAACATTCAGGTGACTCATCCCAGGTATGATGAGGTAAGCGCCAAAAATGAAGTTTAAACAAAGGGCACCTAAGAACAGAGAGATTAATTCTGATTTGAGAGGAAACCAGGTAAGTTTTTCAGAGAGTTGGCACTTGAAGCTGAGAGCTGAAAGATGAGATCAACAGAAGAGAAAGGAGGCATAGGAAGGTGAATGAAGAGGCAGAGATGGGTAAATATTTAGGTCCAGTTTGAGAAATTTCCGGACGTTCGCTGTGGTAGTCCTATTTAAATTTTCAAATATATAACTTGGCTTAGAGGCCAGAAAAAAAAAAAAAAAAGGAGGACCAAGCTGTCTGCTTCAGTCCTTGGATTACTGCAGAAGTCGGAGGGTTTAAAGCATAGCGTCTGGCTTCAGGTTGCTTAGGTTGTAAGACCAAGCCGAATTAAGTTCTCTGGGCCTCATCTGTAACTTGGGGCTCAGAGGGGCAGTATTTCATAAGGCGGTGAGGATAAAATAAGTAAGTGCAGGTAAAGTATTTAGAATGGTACTTGGCACAGGAGACCTCAACGCATGGTCAAAGCCACGCCAGAGAGGGAGGGATGCTCACCAAAAGAGGATGCCAACCCTGAACTTTGCCCAGTGACTTCACCGACCGCTTTTAATTGCACCAGGCCCTATGTGAAACGCCCGCTGCTTCTTCCATAGTTTTTGAATTTCATGTGCTCATTCAATAATTACTGGGTCCCCTGGGTGGCTCAGTTGGTTAAGCTTCTGCCTCGGGCTCAGGTCATGACCCCAGGGTGCTGGGATCGAGCCCCACATAGGGCTCTCTGCTCAGCAGGAAGCCTGCTTCTCCCTCTCCCACTCTCCCTGCTTATGTTCTCTCTGTGTCTCTCTCTGTCAAATAAATAAAATCTTTAAAAAAAATTCCTGAATGAGGCACTACGGGAATAAAGGCTGACGAAAGGCATGAGCTCTACAGCTGCAAAGCTCACGGTCTAGTAGGCGAGACAAACCAGTAAAAAAATTAATAACAATAATAGTCTGTGTTAAGTGCCATAAAAGAGGAGTAGTGCACCTTGCTGGTGCAAAAGAAGGGGACATGTCATAACAAGCAAGTTTTTGGTCCTCCAAATCATGATTAACCTGGGATTCTGTGTGACCGCAGATGCGGCAGGCATGGTATGTAACTAGTCAAATTCCACGGAAGAAAAGCTATTGTCAAATGGTTAATTTGAAGATTAATCCTTTTATGATACTAGTATGTTCCGAATGAGCACAGTCTACGAGATGTGGTCAAGGAACTGGACACAATTCAAGGAATCCAGGTTCCAAATTGGCCACTACCTGTGAAATGCTGAGTGAGTCCCCTAGAGTCTCTGGGCTTCCGTTTCCTCCCCGGCAAGGTGGGAAGTTTAGACCGGAAGTCTCTAAAGTCCTTTTCAACTCCGTGGTCTGTGATTCTCTTTCCTCAGCTTGCTTCCATGTGTCTCTACATTTTGACACATGCTCTGTGGCTCTGAGAACCTATATCTGGCATAGTTCAAAACTTTCAAACAAGGTCTGAGATGATTTTACAACCGAGTATTTCCATTCGCAGTGAAAGACGGGGAAGCAGACCCGAATAGATGGGCATTGTAGTTCCACTGTTGCAAGCAAACGGGCCACACGTTAGATTTGTAGCTGGGCCGTGTTGGTGAGAATCATGTTCACAGCACGGCACATCAAAGGAAGACTGCATCTCCTGGGATTTGCTCACATATCTGCTCCTAAGACCCTATACTTTACTGTAATATCTTGTTGTCTTACTGGGAAAACTGAAAAACAAGAGTTAAAAATACCACCACTTTCTTTCTTCATCCTAAAAAATTGCTTCCCATCCTTCTCATTTGCCCACTTCTTTTCTGAAAAAAAGATCGTGATCTGTTGTTTTTCAGGAATCCTTCCATTTAGGAAACATAGTCTCCCAACTGGCTAGAATTTTTCCACTAGCACACTTACTGGATTAAATAAACTTACTGAATTAGTCTCGTTAAACAAGAATGTCAGTCTGAATTAGGGAAAAATCTAAATTTTAAGAATCCAATAGGGAGAGCAGTAAATTTTGTAAATACTTGTAGTGAGTCTGAATTCATAGTTTACAAAAGCACTTACTCTTATAAAACGAATAAAGTCATTTAAAGAACGTATCCTCCTAAACCGGTTAAACATGGCTTTTGCAATATTATTTATAAAATAGGTGACCCTTGAAGAATGCAGGTTTGACCTCTGCAGGTCCCCTTGTATGTGGACTTTTTTTTTCAGTAAATACAGTACAGTACTATAAAATATATTTTCGCTTCCTTATGATTTTCTTCATAACATTTTCTTTTCTCTGGTTTACCATAAGAATACAGTATGTAATACACATAACATGCAAAATATGTGTTAATTAACCGTTTAGGTTATCACTAAGGTTTCCGATCAACACTTTATTAGTAGTTTATTAGGAGATAAACTTTTGGGAGTCAAAAATTATATGCAGATTTGAGGATGGGGGAGATCCATGCTACAGTTCCTGCATTGTTCAAAAGCAAACTGTATAAATCTTTCTCTGGAGTAAGAAAAAGAGCTCTGATTGCAACCCAAGTAAATAATTGTAGCCTAAATTAATAATAAGGCTTTACTGTAGCTAGTCTACGTCTGGATATGTTTGAGTTGTAGTCTGCCTTTGGGCAAGAAGAGATTGATGCACTTTCTTTTTTCCCTTAAAATTGCAAGTATCACTCAATGAGAGCAATGTTATTTAAGGAATACTATTTGTAGCTTACTATTTTATTATTCACAAATGTGATCTGTTTTCATGTTAGATTCATTTCCCTTATTTACTCACCAGCACGAGACATGACCTTTGTAAGCCCAGCTCACAAAAAACTCCTGCCTAGAGAAACACTGGGCTGCACAAACCCCAGCACCCAAAATGTCATGTTTCCTGCTCCATAGTTTCTCTTCTATGAGCTTTCCCCCCTTAACCATAAAAATCTGTCCTCATGGCATCAAAATATATAACAGGAATACCATTCCTTAACAGAGCCAGGAGAGAAAAAAAAAAAAAAAAAAAAAAACAGGGCCAGGAGAGGGCAAAGGCAATGTCAAATTAGTTTCAAAAGCAACTGCCATATATGACATTGAGGAGTCAAAGTTAAGTGGGAAAGTGGTGAGGGCATTTCTTCATTTAAGTGAATGCCCAATAGATATGTGGGCTCAGGGATGGGATACAAAATGTAAAGGAAGTCTTCCCACACCCCAGATTTGTAAAGAACAAATATTCTTGAACATGCAAAGTTCTTCTTTCTTGTGTTCTGTTCCATAATTAGGACCCCCTGATTATTTTTATACAAATAGGATCTTTCAAAGTGACGCCTGGGTGGCTCAGCCATTTAAGCATCTGCCTTCAGCTGGGGTCATGGTCCTGAAGTCCTGAGATTGAGTCCATGTCAGGCTCCCTGGAATGGGAGAAGCAGGGGAGTCTGCTTCTCCCTCTCCTTTTGCTCCTCCCCTGCTTGTGCACATGCGCTCGCTCGCTCTCTCTCTCTCTCTCAAATAAATAAATAAAATATTAAAAAACAAACAAACAGAATCTTGCAGAATCACACAGATATTTCCCTTGAAACTCTACATAACAAGGTAACTGGGGAATTGGCCATTAATGTAATGCCTTGCAGACGAGAGCAAGCCTCAAAAACAAAAACCAAACAAAACAAAACCAAAGGGAAAAAAAAACCCAAGCTAAAGACTCATTTGTGTGCTTTTTGTTTTTTGGTTTTTTGGCAGCAAAAAGCTTTATTGTGGTCCATTTGATCCGGGCTCGGGAGAGGGCTCCAGGGCGATTAAAAAGCTGCCTAGTGGTTGCAGAGAGATGTTCAGGCACAATCCCTGGGACCAGGGAGAGGCCAAAGGGGCCCCTGGAAGGCTGCTGGGCTGTGGAGGCTCCTAGTTGTGTGGCCACCCATCTACATGCTAACTCTCACCTCCTCATCCAGGAAGTGGCTCTCCAGGAAGTCACAGAGGTGGGGGCCTGAGTGGGAGAACCCAGGGCAGGCAGATTCCAAAGGGACTGGCCCAGGCTCTTCTCTGGAACCAGGGCGCCTTCCATGGCATCCAGGGTTTCCCCCCAACTCATCTTGGGACGGCTCTGCACGTCCTAGAAGAGGGCCCTGCCACTGGACTGGTTTTGCACCTGTAAGAGAAGCTCAGTGCCCTAGTGCTTCTCCTGGGCCACGCCCTCCGGAGCCACATCCTGGTGGTGGAAATAGGAGCCCAGACAGAGGGAGGGGTAGGACCCCGGGGATGCATGTTGAGCAGGGCCGACAGCAGCCTCCACCTTAGTGGAATAATTCTCACGAATCTGGGAGATCTGGTGGATCTGTAATAAGGCGCTAAGCTCAAAAGAGGGTGTTGGCCATCCTGGAGGCAGAGGGTGGCCAGGAAGATGGCTCTGAAGGTTGCATCTGGAAAAAAGGGTGGAGGGTGGTCGGAGGCTGGTAGAAGGGGCTTCCCTGGGTCTGTTCTGTCCAAACACCCATAAAGCAAGAGACAGATCCATGGGACCTCCCCCCATAACCCGCGCCCTGCCTCATTCGTGCTATTTTTGTTTTCCTGTTTCGGGATAGGAGTAGGGGCAGGATGGGGAGGCCAAGGTTGGAGGGGCTGCATAATATATGATCCTCTAGAGAACTCTGAAACTACTTTTGTATGATATGTTTGAGATTTCATTGTCGGTTCAAAACAGCCACAGAAGAGGCATTTTTGAAGCAGTTGAATGCTGGGAGCCTTTCAGAAAGGATAACTTAGGGACACCTGGGTGGCTCAGTGGGTTAAGCGTCTGCCTTCGGCTTAGGTCATGATCCTAGGGTCTTGGGATCGAGTCCTGCATCCAGCTCCTTGCTCAGGAGGGAGCCTGCTTCTCTCTCTGCCTCTGCCTGCCACTCTGCCTGCTTGTGCACGCTCTCTCTGTCTGAAAACAAATAAAATCTTTAAAACAAAAACAAAAACAAAAAGGATAACTTAAAATGTTGCTCTCGCCTCACCAAGTCACAAAGACCTCAGGCCAGAGTCGTATTTAAATATACACTGGTTTAAAAAAGAGAAGTTGCCTTTCCCACAGTCCATCACCTTGAAATCTGGCAGTCAGTGTCTAACCTGATGGCAGGCTGAATTCAGCTTCCTCTTTAAAAGCCAGCTTTTAGGGTTAGCCCACAGCTTCCAGCCTGGGGTCCCGGCCTCAGCTCTGTGCTTTCTCTCCTTTGCCGGGACCCTCCTCAGCCTCTCCACTGTACTCCCTGGAAACTTGTTCTGTTTTCAGTGGATGCCCCTCTACCGGCAGCCTGGGTGTGAACCCCCTCATTGTCTGGTTCTCCCTTTGTTGTGAGTCTGCTGGATGAATGACTCTTCATGTCCCCCACCCATGGCGCCTGTAGGTGGGAAGTCGGGTGGGGGCTGGGGCGGGGTGAGGAGTGTGCACACCCGGGCTGGGGAATGGGGTCCCGGAAGTCGGGGTTTGTACCTGGGTCAGGGAGCATGGATGCCATGGGCTATGAGTGAGGACACAGTCTCTGCCTCCCCAGAACCTTGCCAAACCATGGCACCTCCTTCTTCGGGTGAAGATCTGTCCTTGGTGGCATCCAGTTCTCTTTAATCTCCGTTCCTCCTCATCTCCTGACGTCCCTCAAGCTCGCCTTCACCTGGCTGGTCCTCCCTCCTTTTTCAGAGATGGGCTGTGACACCTTTCCCCTTCATGGAAGGTGTGGTCCACAAAAACATCCACTTTTATTCCTGACTTTCAACCTCCCTTACCTTATTTTTACTTTTCTCCGCAGCCTAGAATCACATTTATTTCTCCACAGTCTCCACAGAGCCAGCTTCAAGGCTGCCGCTCTCTCCACCTGCAACTTCTCTCCCTTCTCACCAGGAAACTCCTGACTTCTCCCTCGCGGCCCCCACTGTCTCTGTCTTCTCATGGCCACCTTCGTGGCCAGGCTTCTGTGTTCCCCTCTCCACAGAATGCTCTGGCCAGGGAAAAACTCAGTGAACAAGCCAGATAGTTACTTTTCTGTCTTCTCCTCTGTCAGCATTCCTGAGGTTTCGACCAGGTGCAAACTCCATCCTTGAAATTCCCTCCTTCCTTAGCCCCTGGGGCATATCTTCCTCCTGACTTCTTCCAACCTGTCTGGCAACTTCTCAACATCCATCATGGATTCTTTCCTTGTACTCACCGCATTAAGGTCACTGCCCCTGAAAACCCCGTTCATGTCCTGTTTCCCTTGTTGCTTGGCCACCCACGGCAGTGACTGGCATCTGCATGAAGACCATCAAATCTGCCATCTCCCATCTAGAATTCTCTCCCGAGCTCCAAACCAGAACCCTGCTGCCCACCGGACAGTCAGTATGTCTCAAACCCTGTGCCTATGAGATGCCTATCTCTGCCTCCCAGGCTCAACGTGACTTCCTCCGCCCTACCCATCTCCTCCCTGAGAGTCAGGGGTCACCAGGAGTTTTGGGCTTTTGCTTTGTCCTCCTCCAGCCTGAGCTCCTTGCCTTCAGTCGTGCTCCCTCCCCAAACCATCAGCTATACCCCATCATCTATCCCAGCAGCCACATCTCTGGGAGAAAACTTCCAGAGTCTTCCTATCGCCTCTGAGACTGAAAAACTTGTGTGATTTGCTCCCAACCCATTCACCTGCCTTATTGACCCTAAGGAAGCTGCGTCCTATCCATGCACCTCCCACATGCCGGGCTGCTTCAGTGCCCTCCAAGCTCCCTCTGGCTTCTTTCCCTTTACACACGCTGTCCTGTGCTGGGGCGCACCTCCTCCGCTTCTCCATTTAGGGACCTGCTACCCCACGGGTCCCGTAAGATTTTGCTCCATCTGCCTGCTTCCGGAAGCCCATCCAGATGCCTCCAGTTCCCTGCCAGGACCCCTTTCCTCCTGCCCCATCCTGGGGCCTCGAACACAGCACTGATGCTACTGGATTAGAGTGTCTGTTTCTCTGTCTCCCCAGCCCAGACTGGGCAGGATTTTTAGAGGCAGAAACAACATATTTTTCTCTACTTTCAGCGTGTGGCACAGTGCCTGCCATCCAGAAGACATCCAGAAAGCTGTATCCCAACATAGTAAGGGGCTGGGTATTAGTAAAAACAACAACCGATGTTTGAATAATAAATACTTCAAAGTTCACAAAAGGCTTTCATAAACACCGCCTCATTTGATCCTCAAGCAATCCATGGACGGATGTAAGCAGGACTCAAAGATAGTAGTTGGTTTGGCCCGGAGGCAGCTAGAAAGTAGCAGAGAGGGGTCTCTGGAACCCGCATCTTCTGGCTGGAGCACTAGCCTTCCCTCATTCTCTGCAGCACTGGAGGGGCCTGAGCCCTGCTCTAACGCCTGTCTCAGTGATTGCCCGAGTACCCCTTCCCTGCTGACTTCCAAGGGAAGCCTACATTCAGTCTCCACGGTCCATCACTTTTGCTACATATGTAACGTGAACCAATTCAGAGCAGCTGGAAATCTGTTCTCCTTAGTCCTGCTTTGCTGCCTTAATACACATAACCGAAATCTCTCAGGCACGAGAACTGCAGGTTCCTTCCTTCCCCTTGTCTCCCAGGTGTCAGAGAATTAATGCAATCAAAGGCAAGTTTTTTTTTTTTTTTTTTTAAACAGAAAGATTAATGATCCTCAACACAAATGCATTACCAGGAATTTTTCAGAATCAAAAATTCTATAGGGGGAATGGGAAAGTAAATCTCAAACTTTAAGAAGGAAGAAAAGCCTTCCAATTTTGAAGATCTTATGTGCATGGCTGTTTTGAAATAGAGCCATCTTGTAATAGGTGAACGAGTCACACCGGGACCCAGAGAAAGCGAAGGGGGAAGGCAAAGAAGGGTGTAACACGTGATCCCAGAGCACCAGCTAGGGATGAGGCCACCCCAGAAAAAATGCTTCTTGCATTTATGGTCTCTGTAAGCTGAATGTTCCCTAGCCATGAAGCAGTTGCTAACTTTCTAGATGTTTGGCTTTTCTCTCCTGCCTGGAACTGCCAGTGGTTTGCATTCGGCTTTGTGGTAGATCAAAACGAGCCTCTCTTACCCGAGGGGTTTCTTTAGAGGAGAAGCTAGTGTTTGTTCGGGTCACCTGCAGCTAGGGGCCCAGTACCCGCAGGGAGGGGCATCCTGCCCAGGATGGGTCACTGGCCAACCGAGCAGCTCCCGGTGGGGACTGGCTAGGCAATCACTAGGGGTTACCGCATTGCACTGTTCCAGGCACCAGAGTTTCTGCAAGGAACAAGATAGGGAGGCCATGGCTCTCAGCACACATTCCATTTCCAAGTGCAGAAGACAATAAAAAAGAAAAGAAAGAAAGAAATGAAGGAGAGAATGTAAGCTCATGGTAGATACTAAGAGGAAACTAAAACAGGGTGCAGGGTAGAAGGGGACTGAAGTGGGGCTAGGGTCTAATTTAGAATGGGTAATCAGGGAAAGCCTCACTGAGGAGGTGACACTGAAGCCCTGAAGGTCAGTCAAACAAAAAGCCTAACCCAATTTTGGGGACCCAGTCAGTGAAGACAGAAGATGTTACCTCCGGCCAGCCTGGGCAAGGCTTATGAATGGCTGACCGTGGCACCCAGGGCCACAGAGAGGGCTCACACTACCCCTGTCCTGCACCCCAAGGCAACTTTTGTCTTGGCGTGTCCTCCCTCCTTTCTTGCCTCTTTCTGTCCCTTTTTCCTACCTCCAGGCACAGCATTGGACCCCTTGCACCTGCTCCCCACACCAGGGATCCACCGAGCCCTGCCTTCCTCAAAGTTCCTGCGAGACTCTTCATACCACCCTTGCCTGCCACACACTCTGGCCATCCTGGTTTGATGAATGACAGGAGACCCGAAAAGAACCCTGATGGAGCTACTTTTCCCAGTGGGTTCCTTTGTAAAGGACCGAGAAGTCCTCTCTGTATCCCTCTGAGCAAGCCCCACAAAGCCACCCGTTCCTTAACAGTTCCCAGGTATGTGCACTGCACCCACTCACAGGACAAGGCTGGGAGGGAGCATGTGGGCACTGTCCAAGCACCTGGGTTAGGGAAGGAGCAGATCGGTGGGGTTTTTCCTTTCCCCATTTTCCAAATACTCTTTAAAGTACGTATGCTACTTTTATAACCAGTGTTTCTGTTTTAAGAAAATGAGTCTTGGGCAACAGCTTGGAGAAACTATTTCTCCTTTCTGAATGCCCCTATGCTAATAATCAGGACTGTTCAGCTCATCATTTAATTATCATCTTCCAGAGTCCTGAGTGTCTTTGTTGGGTCTCTCATGGTGAGGCTGGCGCACAAGGACAATCAGATGCTTTTCTCCACATCCCTCTGTTAAGATCAGCCCAGGGAGTGCCTGGCATACTGTGGCTTCTCAGAAAACATTGCTGGGCTCCTCTGCTTGTATGACAGGATTGACTCAGCCCCGGGGCTTCACCTTGAGGATCGAGGAGAAGCCTCCCCATCTTCTCAGCCTTGCTTCAGCCTCTGGCTCCACTCTTCTCCCCAGTTGTGATGACTAACGATCATCTAAGTCTCTGAATTCAGCTCTCTGGGAGATCAAGATGTCATGGCGGCAGTCGAGAGGTGGAGTTTTTTCTCCTTCCCTTGGTGCTGGCCCTGCGACCATTTCAATGAGCAGGAAGTAGCAGAGGTGCTGCTGTTCCAGGCCTAAGCCTGAAGAAGGCTGGCAGCCTCGCTCTTGCACACCTGAGCTGCCATTGTGAGAATTCAGCTACACTGATGGAGAGAGAGAGCCCGAGAGGGCAGCCACAGGAGAGCGAGAGACCTCAACACCTCTCCACCTGGAGAGAGAGACAGAGGTCCTGCCCTCCCAGCCTCCTGGCTGAGGTCAGCCTTCTGGCCTTCGCCACCAAGGCACCAGACATTCCAGGAAGCCATCTTGGATGTTTCGGCTGGTGGAGTCCTAAGACAATGGCAGCGCAGCACGTGGGACAGAAGAGCTGGCCAGCTGAGCCCCGTCATCCCACGTGATGACAGTTGTTCTGTTAAGCCTAAAAAGCTGGCCCCGAGGAAAATGAACATGATCTGTGGATAAGACAAAGATAAATTCGTTGCTTACTGTAGTAAGGGAGAACCCCTAGCAGAGCTTTGTCAGCATCTCCAAGACAGGAGGGAAGGTCAGAATTTATTGATAACCAGAAGCCTGGTCTAAGGCAGTCTTTCCATATGGGAATATAATTAGAATTGGGCAAGAACCACCCCGTGACAATCCAAGACTGTTGGAAACCCAAGGCAGGAATTTCCAGCTGAGCAATTCAGAGGATCTTAGGACACATTGTCTGTCACTATCTCCCTTGAAGAGTGGAAGGGAAATTCCTTTAATGAACTATCGAACCATTTCCCTGGGCAGGAGACTCCTGGAGAACTAGGGTCATAGTAACAAGGAGGAATACTAAAGTTCTGCTAATGAAGACAGAGAAAGAGCATGAAGTCAGGCTAATTCAGACAGTAAGATGTAGCTTCTGTTCTCGGCGTCCCGGCCAGCCAGTGTCCGTTCTCAAGCCACTAAGTTTAGGGATGGGGTTTTTACACAGCAATTAACAATTCAGACACTCTCCAAACCTTCCACTTTTCAGTGTTTCTGTATTTCTCCATTCATTCCTTCATCCATATTGACTGTATACCCGTTATGTCCCAGGCACTGTGCTAGGCACTGGCAATACAAAGGGGACAAGGACAGGGTCCCTACCTTCTAGGAGCTTAAATAGTAATCAGGAAGAGATAGGAAAGCATCATCAAACAAAACAATTAACAAGGCAATCTCCATACAGATGAAGTGTTCTGAGGAAAATAAAAAGACAAGAGGATAGCATGATATTGCAGGAAGGAGATAAAATTGTTTTAGAAACAGCTGTGGTCAAAAGAAGCGCTCTCCAAAGACGATGTCTGTGCTGATGGCGTGTGAATGGTGAAAGGATCCAACAGGTTAAGATCTCGGGAGAGAACATACAGGCAGGGGCACAGCCAGGGCCAAGTCCTCGAGGCAGGGAAGAGCACTGGCATGCTGGGAGACCAGAAAGGCCAGCGTGCCTGAAACATGCAGACCAAAGGGAGTGTGGCCCACGCTGAGGCCAGCAAGGCTGGCAGAGGTCAGATCGCAGAGGGCCTTGACAGTCATGGTGAGAAATTTGGATGTGAATCGAGGGGTAATGGGAAGCCATGGGAGCAGCATTGCCCAAGAGAGATCGCATGCCAGCAGCAGAGGCAATTTAAAATTTTCTAGTAGCCACATTATTTAAAAGTATATTTTTAAAAGTCTAATAAATTTTAATATTTTATTTAACCCTATAATATACCCAAAATATTTCAACATGTAATCCACATGCAATATGATTAATGGGATATTTTACATTCCTTTTTGGTACAGAGTCTTTGAAATATGTGTATATGCTACAGTGACATCTCCTTTCAATGGAGACTGACCACATTTCAGGGGCTCAACAGACACCTGTGGCCAGTGGCTGCCATTCTAGCCAGAAGAACACTGGAGGATCTAATGACCATCGTCGTCCCAGACCCCCGGGCTCAGAGCTGTCTTTTAGTCCTCTCTTCCCCTCACACCTACCTGCCATCACACCCACCAGGAGCTTGGATAATTCTATCTAAATACCCCCACAGCTAACCCATCATCTTTACCCCAGCTCAGGTGTCTTCCCTGTTTCACACATCAGTTAGTGCTACATTCTCTGAACTGGGCTTTTTGCCTCCACCTCTGCCAATCTCTCTCCATGAGGCTACTGACACGTTCTGCTAAACACAACACCTACCTTCTCCCCTCTCCCCTGCAAAATCTTCCATAGTTCTCACTGCCTGTGAGGTTCAAACTCCTTTAGAAGGCCTACAAGACCCCTCAAAGATCAGCCCCACCCCTCCTGTTAGCCTTATTTCCCGCTGTGCCCTTTACATAATACAGTTAAAACCCAGGGCCCAGTTTGGTCCACTTCAACTTGCTCCAGTAACTTATGAAGGTAAGGTTATTTTGTTTTCCAAAATATCCTTAACCACCACGGAACGATGGTAGCCAAACATTGAAAGTTTTCAGGGTTTGTTTCCATGTATTATTCCCCTTTAATAAGAATTTACCTCTGCGTACGAAGTTTTGTATTTTTTTCTTCTTTGAGAGTTTTTATTTTGTAAAGTTTTTTTTTTTATTTTAAAGGCAATTCCAGTGACTTTGCCGCATGTGGATATGAGTTGCCTGCTTGCTGCTTGATTTCTTGCTTGTTCTTGTCCCACAATCCAACTCTTAGCAAAAGTGTTACATGGCAAATATACATAATCAAGCATCATATGGTGTGTGTGTGTGTGTGTGTGTGTGTGTATTTTGAGACTAAAGTATACTTAATTGTATTTTGAACAACCTCTGACATCACTCGAAATTACAAGAAACACTATAGGTTATGACAAGTCCAGGCTGGGAATCTCCAAACTCCTCCTTGACTTTGGTTATGACCTTAAAAAAGCTGCCATCTTTGAAGTATGGTTGAAAGCCATTCCTTGTGTTTTTCTTTTCCCCCTTGATTGAAACATTTAAGTAACTGAATATGTAATTTTGCAGACTCCACTCCAAAAGAGCCATCAAAACAAAATTCACATGATGTGTCCTCTGCCAGTGCCCGTCCCACAGCTGCTCCTGACTAGTCATGGCCGTGAGATACCAACTCCGGAATTAGACTGGAAGTGAACTGAGTCACAAATTGCTACTGAAGGAAGCCTGTGCTTGCATCTCTGGAAATTCATGTGCAAAGGCAAGGGGCTCACAAGCCTGCACCAGCAACAGTCTCCATTACTGAACTCTTCCCTACGAACTTGATCTGGTTTGATTTTAACTTGCTTTGGGAGCCAAGTTCAATCCTTTGCATATATTTTAGTATAAATGCAGGTCTAAGAGCAAACACTTATTGCTTGTCTAATAGGCACAGAAAGGCGCTTCTCCAGGCCATACCACAGGGGCAGGGCTTTGCTGAGAAGACCCACTAACAAAGCTCAAAGCTCACGACTCCCCAGGCTGCCTGGAGTTCTGGTCTCCGTCCTTCCCCACCTCCTCCCAACACCAGACTCTGACTGAACACCTACTATGTGCTGTCTCTGTAGAGAAACAGATGAGTGGGACACTCTCAATCACTGGGGAATTTAGGTATCAACAAAGAATTTCTTTCTTTTTTTTTTTTTAGTTTTTTTTCCTTTTCTTTCTTTCATTCTTTTTTTTTTTTTTTTTAAGATTTTATCCATTTATTTGACAGAGAGAGAGACAGCTAGAGAGGGAACACAAGCAGGGGGAATGGGAGAGGGAGAAGCAGGTTTCTGGCTGAGCAGGGAGCCCGATGTGGGGCTCGACCCAGGACCCTGGGATTATGATCTGAGCTGAAGGCAGACGCTTAAGAACTGAGCCACCCAGGAGCCCCAACAAAGAATTCACACGAAGGTCCCCCTCAGGTGATTCAAGGGAAATGTGTGCTTCTTTTTTGAAAGCCTGGGAATTGCAGGCAGCTTGGTAGGTGAGAGCAGCCAGTGAAGTAGAGAAGAGGTTACAGGAGGCTCCGGGGCTGGAGGTGATTTCAAAAGGGAGGGCAGAGAAAGGCCAGGTCTGACTGGTTCCATGTGCTTATGAGTCACAACCATCAATCAATGTTGTCCAGGAAAAGCTGCCTCTTCAAATCCCCTGGAGGAAGACAGGTGGAGCCAGAAGAACGTGACCTGGAGATGGTATGGGCCCTGCTCCAACTCAGAATGACCTTGGCAATGTCACTCGCCTGTCTTTAACTCGTTTCTTGTTATTTAAGAGGGTGGGATCTCATGGTCCCAGGGGTCCTCCAGCTTTGAGACAGAATCCCCTGAATTACCGTCCCAATACGCCTATTGCCGAACAGGGTCCTGTGCGTGCCGACAGCGTGAGCTGTGGAACTATTTATGCCGGTGTCACAGTTAGCTGGGTGTGACTCGTGAACTCCAAGTGCATATTATCCGCCCCAGAACACAGAACTCCCTTTCAACCTCTCACCTCCAGCCCTCATCCCCAGGCTCTGCCCCTTCCGATTTCCACCCGCTGTCTCGCATTTATTCCCCCTCTCTAGTTGGTTCATGTTTTCATCATTCATTCATTCACTTGTTCATTCAACTAATATGTTTAGCCCCTGCTGTGTGCTGGGCACTAGATCAGGCCCCGAAACCATGCCTTCCTGACTCAAGTGAGCTAAGTGGGAAAGGAGGATGGGAAGGCAGGGAGGGTGTCCAGGACACTGGACCCAGGAGGCTCTGGGGAGGGCTCTGGCCACCCTTCCGGGCCCTCTTGCAGCAGCACCCATTTTCTGGATGTTTGCCGGATTACCTGGAAGGAAGGGTGAGGGGAGTCGCTGCACAGAGTGTCCCACCACACTGCAGACTCAACCTTCCAGACTGAAGTTCAAGACGGCATCCCCTTCACATCACAACCCCTCAGTGAACAGGAATACCCTCCCTTTTTCTCTATATATTTCTCTATTCACTCAGCTCTACTTGGGTGCATTGACGGGCCCACAGAGGAGGCAAGTGACCCCAAGAAGTAGAAGGGCGTATGTGGTCATTGGTGGGCAAGTGACCAGGAGGCAGTGGGCCTCTGGCGGTGGATTCAAGCAGCAGAGAGACGCAGTGTGGGGGGTGGGAGAAGGCCCAGGGCTTGCCGGAGGGAGGCCCCTGGCAAAGCCTGAGGGTTGCTGAGTAATTTGGGTCTCAGGGTTCAGAAATGCCAGCAGCTGGCATTCCTCCACCACCTCCAAGTCACTTTCTTTGCCGTCCCTGTGGCTTTTTATTTGCTTGGAACTGGGAGAGCCTGCTATGGCGTCTAACAGAGAGGCTCAGAGCTGGAGTCCCTACGTCAAGGGAGATTGGGCAAGCTCCCAGGCCCCGGGCAGAGCAGGCAGGCAGGCCTGGCTTTCTGCTGGGGTGCAGGGCCCACACCGTCCCCAGCCTGACCTGGAGACTTGCCACCTCCCATAGGAACTGTTACCTTTCCCTTGAGGTCTATAGGAAGCCCCCTCTCAGCCTCACTCTTCTCTGTCCCTAAGAGAGTTTAAATATGGAATTCAGGAGAGGGTGAAGGCAGGAAGGAGGAGTCCTGAATTAGGAACCCAGGGGCAGCCCAAAGTCATCAAACCTCCAAATGCAAGGAGAAAGAATTCTCTGAGCTGGGATGGGGGGAGCTATTTCAAAGCAGAAACGAAGTAGGGTGACAAAGTGGGGTGGTGGGTGTGGAGAGAGAGAGAGGGAGAGAGAGAAGGAGACAGATTTACAGAATTCTGGGGGCAAACTGAATCTTTCCTCCCCCTCCACAGCTGAATCTCAGCTCAGCCTGAGGGTCTCCAGATTTCAATCTCTCTCCCTCCCCATGCCTCCCACCCTCCTCCTCCCCATCCACCTCCTCTCCACCCCCACACTCCACTTCCCCTCCCACTTCCCCGCTTCCCCCTCCCCCTCCCTCTCTCCCCTCCACTTTGGCTTCAGGGCTTTGCATTATCATTGGTGGAGCATCTTGGGACCTGGTATTGACTTCAGCCCCAGCTGCAAACCTTCCCTCTCACTCCAGGAATTGCACAAATAAACCATGGAGAGCAGAGCCCTCCTCACCACAAACATTGAAGGGGCTTCTGCTCGGCTTCTGCTCAGCCTCTGAGGCTTTGAACCAGCTCCTGGGAAGGGCCCCTGTCTGGTGACAGGCACCAACACAGCCTGCCTATCCCCTACAGGCAACCCTGGGGACCCTCTCCCCCACCTCCCATGTGAGTGGGCAGGGCTTGGTGGGATCACAGTCACCCCTCCCCCCAGATGAAGCTGGGTCCAAGGCACAAGGCTTCTCTCCCAGGGGACCAACCGCACAATTCGGTGACCTTGAGAAAGTTATTTTAGCCTCCATAGACTTCCCTTTCCCTGTTTTTAAATAGATCAGAGATTTATGCTTCTTAATTCACAAAGAAGCTGCACGGAAAAAGACCGATTTGTTCTGAAGGGTTCTGGCTTCCTGAGAGGAACCCAAGGTTCCAGGCAGCTCAGACATGCATCGGCTCACGGATTGGACTACGAGGTCCAGCCACAGGGATGCTGCTGCGTGCCCTTCCGGGTCCCCTGCAGTATTGTGCTTGGAACAGTGAATGCTCAATACTGACTGAATGAATGCACTTGGCAAACGTTTCCTGCATTCCTTCCTTGGGCCAGGCACCGTGCTCAGAGCTGAGAGACAGCCCAAGCCCTTGAGGTGCTCACAGACCAGGAGGGAGACACGCACGTCCACAAATACAGCCCATACAGAGTGTTAATGGGCTGGTGCCAGGACAGAAGAGAATAGGGCACAGGAAGGCTCAGAAAAGAGAGCTCAGGCCTGCCCTTTGTGGGGGAAGGTGGACAGGAGAGTGGCAACTCTGAGCTTTGAAAGAAGGGGGGCATCCAGGGGTCCGACAAGGCAGGGAGTGGGGGTGGCCCGTGTCTTCCAGCAGATGGAAACATGTTCAAAAGCACTGAGTCCTGAAACGGCGTGGCAGAGTCCTGTCACCATGAATGACCCCTAGGGCAGGACCACAGGTGGTTAGGAGATAAGCAGGGAGGGGAAAGGGCAGATAAGGAGGGCTGGATCCCTTAGGTCATTATGTCCCCGTATTTTCCAGGAATTCCTATACATGACTTCAACATTCACCTTAGATGATTAAAATGTAGTAGTCTTATTTTGACCGAGAAACTCTAGAAGCATGATGGACTCACAGACTGGTCTACAGTAACTCTAAGAACCCATCCCCCTAACCTCATGCCTGACTCCACACTGTGCCCCATACTTGGGGCCATACCCAATACTTAGGGTGACCGTACAGTTTCTCTTCCAGATTGGTCCACTTTGGAGAGTTAATGGGGTCACTATGAATAACTGCACCAGAGGAACAAGGAAGAACTAGGACTATTCTGGGTAAACCAGGATGCATGGTCACACCAGCTAAAGACCTTGGGCTGCCACTGAAGGGTTCTACAGAGTAAATGGTACCATCAGATTCACGTTATTGGAATTGAGTCACTCTCCCACTCTCACTTTTCCACAGAACAGTGGGAGTAAGAGGAGAAGGATGGTTCAGATGGTCCCGGAGGGCCTTTCCAGCTCTGGCATTCTATAAATCTGTGTTTGGTTGGCATTTGAGCAACGAACGAGAAGGGTTGGATAGAATGTAACCTCAAGGAAGTTTTGGTGGTGGCCTGCAATTCAACCTAAACCATGAAGATCCATACCAATATCCTGTGTTTTTAGTTGAAACCCAATGAAAGTGCCCAAGAAAAACACTCCCAAGGAAACTCCACTCATTCACCCATCCAGGAAGGGAAAGGCAATGCCCACGAAAACATTCCATTGAAATTAAAGCCCTGCTGCCAGTCAGCCTCTCCCACAAGTCCTAGTCCTCCCTTCCTCTTCTTCCTCCTCCTCCTGCGTCTAGGGGCCAGCAGGTGAGATGTGATTGGATCTGTAACAGGATGTGAGCTTCAAGAGGTTCAGTTAATGCTGTGGGTTCAACTCCCATGACAATCCCCTCCCAATTAGAAACCTTCTCTCTCTGAAACAAAACAAAACAAAACAACTCCATGGCCCTCATCACCCGGAAAATTAAGCACAAACTCTTCAACCTCCATTTCAAGACTCTCTACAGTCAGAAGACACCCCCTTTTTTCAGTTTTGTCTCCCATTGTACTTTTTATACACTCTTTCTCACAATCTAATCGGAATTCTTGCTGAACATACTTTATATAATTCTGTCTAGATGCTAACTCATGTTCTATCTACTCCCTACTTATCAAATTTCTACCAATAAATTTCATCTCTTCCATAAACTTTATCTTCCCTCCTCCCTCACTTCCTGTCTTTCAAGTTACCTAAACATGTATCTTTCAAGATACTTGTGTACTTACCTCTAAATAAAGGTAAAATGACTGAGTATCTATCTCTGAATCCTCTTTTATAAGGAGCTGATGGTGAGTGTGGTTTAAGGAAGTTTAGACTCTCATCTGTGTGTCCAACACGAGGCTAGTCCTATCCAATTTAGAAATGCAAAGAAACTAGAATAACCAAAACACTTTTGAAAAAGAACAAAACTAAAGACTTATACACGTATTTCAAGACTCATTTAAAGCTATAGTAATCTTGACAATATGACATTGGTGTAGCAATGGGCAAACTGATCAATAAAATAGTACAGAGAATCTACACGTGGACACCACATGTATATAGAGGCAGAAACTAAAATTTAGTGAAGAAAAAGTGATCTACTTAAACAAACTGCACTAGAACAGTTGGATAAACAATGCAAAAAAAAAAAAAAAGGAACTTCAATCTATGCCTCCTGTCGTGTTCAAGAAATAACCCATGATACATCTTAAGATAGAAATATAAAATGTAAAACTATAAAATTTCTTTTTTTAAAAGACTTTCTATTTATTTATTTGAGAGAAAGAGAGAGCACAAATGGGGTGGGGGGCAGAGAGAGAGAGGGAGAAGCAGGCTCCCCACTGAGCAGAGAGCCTGATGCGGGCTCCATCCCAGGACCCTGGGATCATGACCTGAGCCGAAGGCAGATGCTTAACCCACTGAGCCACCCAGGTGCCCCTAAAACTACAAAATTTCTCTAAGAAACATAGGAGAAAATCCTTGTGACCCAGGATTAGGCCAGTATTTCTTAGATACAACACCAAAAAGCACAGTGCTTTACAAAAATTTAGCAAATTAGAATTTACCAAAATTAAGAGCTTCTTTTCCAAAAACAATGTTTTGAAAATAAAAAGCAAATAAATAAACAAATCACTTTGGAGAAAAAAAGAAAAAAAAATTTGGAGAATATCACAGATCTGATAAGAGGATTGCACCCAAATTATATTTAAAAACTTTTAAACTCGGGGCACCTGGGTGGCTCAGTTGATTGGGTGTTTGCCTTCAGCTCCTGTCATAATCCTGGAGTCTTAGGATCAAGTCCTGGGGCAGGACCCCTGCTCTGCAGGGAGTCTGCTTCTCCCTCTGACCCTCCTCCCTGCTCCTGTTCTCTCTCTCACTCTCTCTCTCAAATAAATAAATAAAGTCTTTTTTTTTTTAAAGATTTTATTTATTTATTTGTCAGAGAGAGTGAGCACAGGCAGACAGAGAGGCAGGCAGAGGCAGAGGGAGAAGCAGGCTCCCTGCTGAGCGAGGAGCCCGATGTGGGACTCAATCCCAGGACCCTGGGACCATGACCTGAGCCGAAGGCAGCCGCTTAACCAACTGAGCCACTCAGGCGTTCCATAAACAAAGTCTTTTTAAAAAATTAAAAAGTTAAAAACCAAAAAGTTTTAAAACTCAGTAATAGGGGCACCTGGGTGACTCAGTGGGTTAAAGCCTCTGCCTTTGGCTCAGGTCATGATTGCAGGGTCCTGGAATCGAGACCCACATCGGGCTCCCTGCTCAACAGGGAGCCTGCATCCCCCTCTCTCTCTGCCTACTTGTGATCTCATTCTCTCTCTGTTAAATAAATAAATAAAATCTTTGAAAAAAAAAAAAAACACCTCAATAATAGGAAAACAAAGAAGCCAATTATAAAATAGGCAAAAGATTTAAACAGACGCTTTATCCAAGAAGAACATAGATGGCAAACAACTCATGAAAAGATATACATCGGGGCACCTGGGTGGCTCAGTCCTTAAGCATTTGCCTTTGGCTCAGTTCATGATCTCAGGGTCCTAGGATCGAGCCCCACATCAGGCTCCCTTCTCGGTGGGAAGCCTGCTTCTCCCTCTCCCACTCCCCCTGCCTATGTTCCCTCTTCGCTGTGTCTTTCTCTGTCAAAAAAAAAAAAAAAAACCTTAAAAAAAAAAGAAAAGATATATATCGTCTGTCATTAGGGAAACACAAAATAAAATACAATGAGATACCATGTCCCCATGACACACCCACTGAAATTAGTCTAAAACAGAACCAAAAAACCCCTAAGTATATCAAGTGTCGGCGAGGACATGGAGCAACCAGAACTCTCACACACCACCAGTGAGAACGTAAAACGACAAAAACATTTTGGAAAACAGTTTCTTTAAACATATGCCTAACACAGGACCCAGCCCTTCCCCTCCCAGGCGTTCACCCAAGAAAAATAAGAGCGTATGTCCACACAAAGACGTTTACCTGAATATTCAAGGGGGCGTTATTTGTAAGAGCCCCAAACTGGAAATGGTAGGAAGGTCTATCAATAAGTGAATGGATAAACAAATTGTAGTATTTCCCTCCAATAGATTTCTACTCAGCAATAAAATGGAATAAATTATCGATATATGCAACAACAAGGGTGCATCTCAAAATAATCATGCTGGGTGAAAGAAGCTGGAAAAAGAAAAGAAAAAAGAGTAACTCCTTTATGATTCCACTTATATGACATTCTACAAGATGCAAACTAATATAGGGATATAAGGCAAATCATCTAGTTGCCTAGAGATGGGAGTGGGGGAGAGGGGCAAAGAGGGTGCCAAGGGTTGGCGGGGTGGAGACGCAAATGGAGAGGGGGAAACTTTTGTGGGTGATGGATATGTTCACGATCTTGATTGTGGTGATGGTTTCACAGGTGCATACGTATGTCAAATAAAAAATTGTATATTTTAGATATGTGCAATTGATTTCATGGCAAGAATACCTCAAGAAAGCTTAATTTTTAAAAAAAACAGACATTGTCATTTAGGAACTTAGAATCATGGGCTTAACTGAAGAGACACCACTCAAAGAAGAGCAGGGTTTCAATTTGACTGTTTTACTTTAATATTGTCTAGATCAGCCTTCTCCACAATCACTCAACACCTGGCCTACCATATTGCCCATGTCCCCATACTTGCTGTTTGAGCTTCTGGGTTAGAAGAGGGGTAAGGGTCTGGGTCTGATTTCTTGATCCACACCAATTGCTTCTGAACCACAGAGATACTCTAGGACATGACTGAGGGGCCTTCAAACTGAAAGGGACATTTGGGGTTTTCTGGTCCCCCTTCCATCCAGTGCAGGAACCCCCCTACTTCGAAGAAACCATTATCTAGTCACTGACAATGTCTCCTGGGATGGGAAACTCCCACTGTTACCTGCTCATCCAGCAAGTAGCCACGTCCAAGGGGAAAGAACGGGAGTAGGACAAGAGGGAGTGAAAAACCTATCCCTGAAACTAGCCAGGATCCATATCCTCTTCCAATGTAGTTCCTTAGGAATCTTATACTTAGGGAGAAATCAGATCAATGCCTTCAAGAGACAAATACACGTTCTCTGGCCCGTGATGGAAGACGATGGGAGGAAAGAGAGACAGGCAGATTTGTTAAATAAAACCTGAGTTAGCAACAAATTCTTTAAAAAAGAAATTCTATTTCTGACCCAGTGGGCTGTTTCTTTTTTCTCTTTTTTTTTAAATATGACTTTATTTTTAAGTAATCTCTACACCCAATGTGGGGCTTAAACTCACCACCCCGAGATCAAGGGTTGCACACTCTACTGACTGAGCCAACCAGGTGCCCCTCGATGGGCTACTCCTGTTTGGTTGGAGTGGTTTTTATGTCAGTTAGCTCTAACTTTGAGCCCATCTCTTAATGTCTCATCACCTTGGCTTTCCCAATTTTGTGCATTTAGAATCAAGATCCTGGACCTTCCTTCCTCCTGATGAGCATGAAGGCTCATGAGAACTTTGGGTTCTGGGGAGAGAAAACAGCCCTGTATAGGAAGACCAGGACTACATCATTTCTGTTTCTCTTGACACCTTTTCATGCTTGGTGATTTCGGCTACTTCTCGAGGGGAATAATCTCTTAAGCTCTCCATCTAATCTGTTCTCAGACAGGAGTTTAAACTCTCCCCCATTCGAAGTTTATCAGACAGATCTACAGAGACTTTTCCGGGAGGATGTTTACAAAGGACTTTTAGTGTTGCCAAGAAAAGAAACAAGGGGGGAAGATAGGGTTTCTGAAGGGCAGTTTCAGAGGCAGTGAGACTGAAACATAAAAGAACCTTTCTTTCCCTTACTAGCAGGTTGTCCAAAGGCCAGTGGTGGGCAAAATGGTTTGCGCCAGGGGCACTGGCTTCCCTGGCGGAGAGTGTCCCTTGTAATCGCTGGAGCCGTTGGGGTCTGCTCTTAGGGTAGAGACTTGTTCTCTCCTTTTGCGGAGCTAGAATCTTTCCAGAGATGAAAGCCTGTAGTTCTACTCCCCGACTTCCTTTTCGATCACTTCATTCTCTGGGAGGTCTTCTTAAACAGTGATATCTCGCTTCGTAACGATGTCATATCTACATGACTGTGTAGCACTAGCCCTGTATGTAGCATCTCCTTTGGGAAGAGGGGAATTCGAGAACATGCTAACCACCGTATCCAATAAATCACGTGACACAGACACAGAGCGTTTTGAGTATGTCTTCAGTAAATCAGAATTATTTAGAAATTGTGTACCTGCTCAGGTATTTACAACTCTGGAAGTTCACACCGTAGAAATCTAAATGCATTTGGCTTACTAAGTTTAGATTCCTATGTGAGAAAATGTCCCCCATATTCAAACCCACACTAATACAGAGTTAGGTCTGGAGAGCAACTTTCTTTAATGTGTCACTTGAGAGGCTCTCTTATTATTATTTCTAGAAAAAACAAACACTTCTGAGGCCAGTCTTGGGAAACAGTTTTCCTCTCTGATAAGAAGGACTTCATTTTATCCCAGTAAAAGATACGTTTTCATCATCATAATCAAGCAGAAGAGAAATTATTCCCTGCGAGCCGCCTGGCACGTTGTATAATTGGAGTTCATTTTAATTAACCGGCTCCATTTTTGAATTGTTAATCTCCATTTCTTTCATTTTAGTCAGGACTAAAACTAAATGGATTTCAACAGTGCGTTTCCCCCACCCCTTTCAATGAATGACTACGTTTCAAGTGTCTTCTAGAGGAGAGAATGAATTTACCCCATTTGTCATAAAGCTGAAGTCTTCAACTGCAGGAAGAAAGGTCTTATTGTTCATGGCAACGTCCTTGCGTGGTAAAAAAGAAAGTCTAAGAGAGAGCTTCTAGAGCATCTACTGCAAGGGGAGCTGAGAGAACACGTGTGTCCAGGCAGAGGGGAGGAAGGCTGGCATTCCTCAGGAAATTTCCACACAGCCTCCATAAATAGGGAAATCCGAGGCTCTAGCCTTCAAGTCACGTAACATATCGGCACGAAGAAAAGTTGGGAACCAGATTTTAATTTTCCTGGCACTACTTTCAGCACACACACACGCACACAGGCACGCACGTATTTTTTATAGTGTTTATTTTTTGAGCACTTTTAGGTTCACGGTAGTTTTTTCAAGAAGAAAAACCATGAGTCTCCACATATTTGCCTAGAAAGACCTCCAAGAACAAAGAGTAGCCGTGAGGTTATTGAGAATTAAGCAAAATCCTAGAATGGGCTTCATTTGCCCTCCTTACTTCCACCCATCACTGGGTGGTGGTGTGATTGAAACCTTCTTCCCAGGTACACTGGCCTCTGATGATCTCCCCCATTCTGCCCAGGTCACCGGTGTCACCGGCTGGGAAGTGTTTGTATGTGTGTGTATGTGTGTGTGTGTACGCACGTGTGTGTCTTTTGAATCAATAGAATGCTGTCCTGATTGAATGTGATCTGCAGCCATCCTGACAGAGGGAATTGTTCTGCCCTTTTCAATCAACAGCTTTCCATCTAGAGGACACAGAAGTGGCTTGGAGAGAGGTCACCATGGGGCACGCAGCCTGCACCATGGTCCTGAGCTTGTTTTATGACACCAGAAGACATGCAGAGTCAGCCCAAGGGAATGAAATTGAAGTGTCTCAATTAAATTTTAATCATGCACATAGGTCTGTCCCCTCCACTGTCACACAGAAAATCAAAACATCGCTGTCACCTGGTGTAAAGAATCAACCCATCTCCGAGCTATTAGCTTTGTGAGATTTTTGCCTACCTATGGGATACTTTTCTTTTTTTTTAAGATTGTATTTTTTAAGTAATCTCTACATCCAACGTGGGGCTTGAACTCATGACCCTGAGATCAAGAGTGGCACCCTCTACTGACTGAGCCTGCCAAGCGCCCCCATGTGCTATTTTTGTTAAATGAATCCGTTTCCCATTTTTCATTAATCAAAGCTACTAATGGTAACAGCTAACTTCAATCGAGGGCTTACTATGGACTAACCCCAGCAACTCTGTGAAGTGGGTATTATTACTATACTTAGTTCACAGACAAGAAAATGGAGGTTCAGGAAGCTCCATCAAAGCCATTCTGCAAGGAAGCGGACGAGCAGGGGCTTGACCCCAGATCTGCCTGCTGTCAAAGCTCAGGTGATTCATCGCATTTCCATTTGGCCCCGGAGAGATCCTGGTTTGCATGAGGTGGTGGTCCCCGGTATAACCACACTGCCAAAAGCAAAGAAAAGGGGGGGGCGTGTCTTCGTGAGACTGGAACCCATATCCAAACAAATGTGGAGTTCCCATTAAGCTCTTTGAAATACGGAAAATTGTTCACAGACCTCCTCTCATCTTCCCCATCAGTAACACCTGTAACTCTCCCTACAAGTCTATGGGCTCAGGGATAGAGGATCACTTGCTGCATCCCACCCGCTCACCTAAGAGAGAGTTCGGTTGTCAGTGGGGCTGGGGGGTAGGTATATGTACAAGGCTCCCAGCCCCCCTCCATTGAGATATTGTGCATAGGCTTAAACAAGATATTCTCCTTCTTTTCCTTCGAAAATTGGCTTTCCTGGGATTCTATCCCTTGCTGCCCGAAAATCAAAGTCTTCAGCCTTGACCAACAAAGAGCAGAAAATTCTATTTTTTTAAAAAATAATTCCTTGAGTTGTATAATATTACCAGCATGGGACCTAATGTCTCTAAGATTTTGGAGAGACCCCATGTTGACTGCTTCTGGCCGTTTTGAAACAATCTGGGATCTAAACCTACAGGCCAAGGAATACAAAGCCAGAGCAGGGCCATCAATCATGAGCGGAGGGTCTGAAGGGTGCTTTCTCCCACTTCAGAGGTGGGAGTGGGGCCAGGACAGAAGAATGTGAACATTTAAATAGATCTTCCCAGAACTTAAAAAATGAATTACTATCAAAAGATCTTTGAGACAAGCTGAGTCGATGTTGAAAATAATATTTGAGGAGCACCATGAATCCAGCTTCTCTGTTGACGGTTAGCAGCTGGGGGTCTGGCCCCCGCCGCTTCATCCCTGTGTCCCTACAGCGCCTAATACACAACTTGGCACCCTGGAGTGTTATGGAAATATTGGCTTTATTACTAAAAATAAAGTCCAGAATCTCCAGGATTGGCCCTGGAAAGAGCCTGCCTAGGGGCAGGGTGGGGGCGTAGGGAAGGCTGCTCCAGGGACCCTCCGGCCACATCTAGGACCCGCCTTGTCCTTGGAGGGGTCTGAAGACCACCACGCCTCCCTCCATGGTGGTCCCCTGGAGGGCTGCACTTCCCCCCACACGCTGGCCCCAAACATCTTTCCAGGTGAGGTCCAGAGTCGGCTGAAGGGAGGCTAGAGTGTGAAAAAAAAGACTCTGCCAAGGGAATAGGAAACCGCGGGAGGGAGGTAACTGAGAGATCAGGGAGATCGAAGAGCCGAGCTTTAAAACCCGGCTTTACACATGAGCAGCTTGCGGTTCCCCGTGGGCCCCTTGCCCGGCCTCGGTGTGGCAGAGTATGGATTTCACTAAGTCCCAGGGCGCCTGGGTGGCTCAGTGGGTTAAGCATCTGCCTTCGGCTGGGATCATGATCCCAGGGTCCTAGGATCGAGCCCCACATCTGGCTCCATGCTCGGCAGGAATCCTGCTTCTCCCTCTCCCACTCCCTCCATGTGTGTTCCTTTTCTCGCTGTTTCTCTCTGTCAAATAAATAAAATCTTAAAAAAAAAAAAAATTTTCACCGTGTCCTGCAGGAAGGCTGCCTGAGGCTTCCAGAACAGACATGTCCCTATTCCTGCAGGACCAAATAGGAAAACCAGGTACTGAGGCGACGATTCACCCAGGAAGCACTTGAGCTGAAGTTGTCCACGTTTCCCTTTTCAAGTGAAAGGAGGCAGTGGGTGCATGCGCTTCCCACCCCCTGGAAAAAACCAAGGGAGGGGCAGTCATCCGAAACGCCGGGAGGGAGAACTTTCTCACACGTGACATCCCAGTAACTGCTGACATTATTGTACAGAAACCTCATATAGCAGGGTCAGACCTAGAGGCACCCCACATTTACATATAAGGAAACTGAGGCCCAGAGAGGGAGGTGACTTACCCAAGGTCACACCACACAGGCTCTCTTTGCCCTGGGTCCCCTCCTCCTTCCACAACGCCCCCCACCCCCGCACTTGCAATGATGATCAGCTCTGAGGTGAGAGGGTTAACCTTCATTCTGAAAAGATATTAGTAGTGATTTATATTCTTAAATGTGGCTAATGGCAGAAATAAAATGATAATGAGAAAGCAACACATGCTCTCCAAGTGACTGTTCGCCAAAGCGAACATTAAGCCTGATTTGATCACCCCCATTAGAGAATTCAGCTGAACATTACGGAGATGTTTCTGCTGAATTTTTCTGATGGATGTGGCAGGGTCAGCTGCTAGGGATAAAGAACCATCTCTGAAATGTCCAACTAGACAAAATTTTATCAATTATAGGTACAAGAGAATTTGAAGTGCTACATGTAAATCAAACTATTTCTAAAATGAAGCAGTTATTTTTCAAATTCATGTGTGTAATACAAGCAGTTTTATCTTTCTTGGCCTTTCTCATAAGTAAAACGTTATTTGGGGAGGGTAGATTTTATTTATTGTTTCAGATGTTGGGTTTTATAAAGTAAGAGACACCTTACTTTAAGTCTGGAAGCCACCTTAGAGACTCTTTGTCAACCCCTTCGTTTTCCAAATGAGGCAGCTGTGGTCCAGAAAGGGGAAGTGACTGTTTCAAGGTCACACAGCAATCAGCATCAGAGCTAGACCTATGAAAATGCCTCAGGATCCAGGTCAAGGCGTCATCTGATTAAAAGCCAACAGAACTCCTTGCCCTGTGAGTTGCAGGAACAAGATTACAGTAAGGGAAATACAAAAGAACACAGTCTACTTCCTTTATAAGTCTTTTATTTTGCTTTTAAAAATATAATACTGTTACTCAATTTCCAAAAAAGCTTTAAATAGCATACAATAACACAGTTGGAGAAAGAGAGAGAAAGAAAGCGCGAGAGAGAGAAAGGAGGAAGAAAAGAAAGGAAGGAAGGAAAGAAGGGAGGGTGAGAGGAAGGGAAGGTGAGAGGAAGGGAGGGTTAGAGGAAGGAAATAAAAGAGGGAGGGAGGCAAGGACGGAAGGAAAGAAGGAAGGAAGAAGAAGGGAGGGAGGAAGAAAGAAGGAACAAAGGCAGGCAAGCAGATAGAAGAATGTATGAATGATGCGTGAGTGCGTGCGTGCGTGTGTGTGTGTCTGTGTGTGTGTGGTCTTGTGTGAGGGGAAGGGTAATCAAAGAATACATATTTTGGGTGAAATCAAAACCATTCATAAGAATAGTCATTAAAATTGATTTAGATCTGCTTGCCCTGGTAATAAAATTTTCATTTGCTTATTTATTTCCAAAAAACCCTGCAGCCGAGGCATAACCAGAGAGTCTCCCTTTCTTGCCTCTCCTATCACAGTTTCCTACACACCAGTCGGAGAACCACAGAGCAACACTGCAGCCCTCTGGACCTGAAAGGCTCGTCAGTCGCCACCAAGCCCAACCCCCAGTTGACAAGGACAGCTGGAACCCCAGAGAGAGAGAAGTAAATTGCCACCGTCATGGCAGAGTCCACGAAAAGGTGAAGGGGAAAGCTGGAGAGACACCAGACACCTTATGTCTGAGTTTCAGGGATGCTAATGATTAAAAAAAAAAAAAAAAACGTTTAACTTGTTTTTACAAATAACTCCAGTTGCCTAGCAACAAAGTGGCATCCCTGAGCCTCTTTAGCCTCCTCCCTGAGAACCTTGAGCCTGACGGTCACAGAACTTCTTCCTTCCATGGTATTTTATTAGGTACAATATCCTTTCTTGCCTGGCATGTCCCATGGTACTGTGGCTTATCCCCAGGAGGCAAAGGGCAGAACAGGAAATCGGGCTTCAGAGAGTCAGACTGGGCCAAGGTCACACCACCCGGCAGGGCTGCTGGTCGATCTGCTCCTGACCGTGAATCAGGCTCTTGAAGGCAAGTCCACTCTTTCCTGTCTGTGGTGTGCGTCCCCCTAACCCCGAGAGGTGGTGGAGAGTGCACCCCACTGTCCACTGACAAAAACCCTACAAGTACATGGTGACAGCTAGTCGGGGTGCCAGCTCCATGGTCAAAGTGCCATCTCTTATAAGCATTTAACATCTAAAACAGGGGATTTCAGTGAAATGCTTATTTTAAAGGGATATGTGTGTGTGTGTGTGTGTGTGTGTGTGTGTGTGTGTGTGCGCGCGCGCGTGCGCATTTCCCCCCGCCAAGGTAAAAGAGTCAAAGGCTTCCTGAACACCAACGGATATGTCAACAGATGACTTGCAAACCATGTGGTCACCCAGGGCTTTCTGGGAGTTAGGTTAACACTGTTCCAAAACTCCAGAAGGAGATTCATGGACTTTGGATGAGGCAAGGATTGAGAGACACATAGGTAAAACGTAAAGCAATTGTCAAGCGTGGACTGGGGACGATCACCTCTGTAGTCAGGATCCTACCTCAGGATCTTAGGCTTAAAGTTGAAAATAATAATAATAATGGAGCATGTTGGTTCCATCTGAGTATGAAAAGCCAGTGTCTACAGGCGGCTGGCTGCTGAGCGAGGCGTTCATCCTGCCGGGGCATCCACGGAGACACTGTCGGAGACAAGGATAACTGGAAGCAGATCCCAGCTGGGGCATCACCCCCACCCAATCCCCCCTTGTGAATTTGCAGTCCTGGCGGTTAGAAAAAGTGTCTCCATCTTGTAAACACAGTAAATTTGATCTGGAAGTCATTGAGAAAACATAAACACGGAGCCTCATGCGGTCATGTTTACACTGCCCCAGCCCCAGTGAAAGATGAGCTGGTTATGGAAGGATGGTTTTTTCCCAAAGGCGCTTTTCTTTTCTTTTTTTTTTTTAATGAAAATCCCAGGAAGCACACATTACCATGAAGACCAAAATTCCGAAGGAGAGACCACAAGAACACGAACAAGTGTTGCTTACGCAGGTAACAGACATAATGCCACATTTACCTGGGCTCTGTTTTGCAATTACAGAAGCTGCTTCACCAAAAAGTCAATTGCTTTTGAAATGGAAATTAACAGTACTGGAACAGCTTCTAAACTAGGCCCTTAGTTAAGAATACGGGTTCATGACGATTTCATGTTTCCCAAACCCATTCCAAATTTGCAGTAACATGGACTGGAATTCAGTCCAGTGCCCTATATTTAACCAACACATAGGTGGAGTCCCAGATGGGGAAGTGACTTACTTAAGGTCACAGAGCTTGTTGGTGCCAGAGGCAAAAATAGGACAATGATTTTCTGATGTCAACTGGTTCTTTCAGTCTCTTCCAGATGTTGCTATCTACCTAACATTCTTGCCCAAAGGCATTTATTTGGTATTACGATCTATAGGGATCAGGTAATGCTTGTTAGTCCATAACTGTGGGTAGGAAAGAAATGTGCATGATTGTTCTATAAATAAACTAATTCTGCTTAGGAGCGCCCTGCCCTGGGTGGGTGGAGAAATTCACCAGCTCGGTCACGAATGAATGGGGGTCCTCCTGGAAGCAGCAGCAGCACCCACTCAGGGGGACGTGGAAGGGCCCAAGGTGCATCCGTGTGGTAGCTGTAAGGGCCTCTGGTTATGGAGATCCTCGCATGTCAAGGTCTTTCCAGGCTAGTAGCTCACGGGCTCCTGGGCTGTGGCGTCTGCAGAAGATGCAGGTTCCTGGGCTCACCCCGGCTCCGCCTCCACTCTGGGGCCCTGAGAGGGAAGGGAGTCAGGGCCTGGAACTCAAGCCACCTCTCTTCTAAGTTGGAAGGACCTCTTGAGCCCACTTTCTCTCCACTCCCCTGATTCTCTCTCTTCTGCTCCTGCTCCCCAGCCTCTCCAGCTGCCTCCTTCCCAGGTTAGCACAATCTTCTCCAAAGCCAGGCCAGAAAGGCAGAGAGAGGAGTGCCTTGGGTGGCTCAGTCGGTTAAGCGTCTGTCTTCAGCTTAGGGCATTATCCCGGGCTCCTGGGATCGAGCCCCACATCAGGTTCCCCACTCAGCAGGAAGCCTGCTTCTCCCTCTCACACTCCCCTTGCTTGTGTTCCCTCTCTCCCTGTCTCTGTCTCTCTCTGGGTCAAATAAATAAATAAAATCTTTAAACACACACACATGCACAAGAAAGAAAGGGAGAGAAAATTATCTTGAAGAACTCCTGCTTTCAACCCTGTGCCCAAGGAGTCCTGATACAAGGAAACCCAAAAGGGCTATCTACCTAGAACGAGAAAGGGCGAAATACAATAAGAACAAATTCTGAACGGGTATCTCAGTGAATTATCCTGCTATTGGTCTATGCCACCTTTACCATGCAGAGTTCAGATCCTTTCATAATGATACAGCGATGCACCTGGTACAACACTGGCTGTCTCGTCTACCCAGCACTTTCAGACTCACCCGCTTGTTTCACCCTCAAACACCAAGGTCGCTCTTGTCACCCCATTTCAGATGAGGAGACTAAGGCTTAGTGAAGTGATGAGATACTTGTGGCTCCTTTTTCCTGGTCCTGAGAAGAGGGTGGCAAGCCATGCGTGTCAAACACCCTCTGAACTTGGCCGCACTCTGAGTAAACCAGTGCTCGTTAATGCCGCTCCGTGATATATTTCCTCCTCCGGTTTTAAACAGCCTGATGAACTTAGGTAAAATAACCACATGCAACTTTCGACATTCTTCTGGGGTGAGCGCCATTGTTTTTGTTCACTGAGCTTCAAGGTTAGAAAAAAGGGACCAGAGATCATAAACAATCTCCCTACTTTGGTTCCTCCTCTGCATTTGAAGGTTTTGGAAAGAAATTCAGTGAATGATGAAAAGAATTGTTTAAATTCCGCGGGGTTGTTTGGATAAGGTCTTTGTGCCCTGGTGCCAAGACTCCTGATACTGTCCTCAATCTCTGTTTGTCACCACACCCTGGCCTGATCTGCCCCTTCAAGGGGCTGCGTCACTGACCAGTGTCAACTTCTTCATCTCCCTGGAGACACACAGCACAAAACGAAAAGAGCTTCCTCAGTCACTGCAATGGTATCCATGTGTCCCCTAAAATTCGTATGTTGAATCCCTAACCCCCAACATCATGGTAGCAGGAGGTGGGACCTTTGAGAGGCGGTGAGGTCATGAATGGGATTAGTGCTTTTAATAAAAGGGACCCCCCTCCGCCCGCCAGAGCTCCCTCATCCCTTCTGCCATCCGAAGACGCAGTGAGAAGATGGCCTTCGATAAACCCAGAAGCAAGGCCTTACCGACGCCGCCTCTTGGACTTCCAGCCCAGAACCGTGAGAAGCACATTTCCGTTGTTTATAAGCCACGCAGCCTGTGGTATTCCGTGACAGCAGCCAGACTACGAGAGTCGATCGCTCGGTGCCCCTAGTCACCCAGCCAACATTTCCTGAGTGGCCCCTGTGTGCCGGCCATTGTTCTAGCACGTGGGATTTGGTCACAGAGCCCCTGCCCACGTGGAGCTCTGAGAGAGAGAGCAAGAGAGACGGTCAACAGAAATAAATAAATAATATTCCAGTGGGTGGAAGCAGTGTGAAGGAAATACAGTTGACCCTTGAGTGGCTCAGCGGTTAGGGGCACCGACCACCTGCTGCATCAAAAATCCGCATGTGACTTCTGACCCCACCCCACCCCCCAGAACACAACTTCGAATAGCCTGTTGCTGCCTGGGAGCCAACCGGTAACAGAAGGACTCGACGGATACACATTTTGCGGGTTGTATGTATTAGACACCACATTCTTACCACAACGTAAGCCAGAGGAAATAAAATGTTAAGAAAGTCTTGAGGAGGGGCGTCTGGGTGGCTCAGTCTGTTGACCATCTGTCTTCGGCTCAGGTCGTGATCCCAGGGTCCTGGAATCGAGTCCCACATTGGGCTCCCTGCTCAGCAAGGAGCCTGCTTCTCCCGCTCCCCCCTGCTTGTGTTCATGATCTCTCTCCCTCTCCCGCCCTCTCTCCCTCTCTCTCTCTCTCTCTCTCTCTCTCTCTGTTAAATAAATAAATAAATAAAATCTTTTTAAAAAAGAAGAAAAGAAAATCATGAGGAGGAGAAGGTACTTTTAATACTGTACTGTATTTATATATATTTAAAAAAAAAAACCTGTGTGTAAGTGGACCCACACAGTACAAACCTGTGTTGTTCGAGAGTCAACTGTATGGCAGGGTAAGGGGGTTCTTATTCTACAGAATAAGGTCTCCAAATGTCGTCCAGTGACATTGATTGTAAGGACTCAGAACCACTGTTGTTACTATCTTATTCCATTTACCAGGTCTGTGAGTAGGAGGAACATGAAATAATCAGCACAAATGGCCCCTGAAGGCTGTGCCCATTCACAAAACCCCACAACAGAGGCCACAATATCAGGGACAGTAGCCGTGAGAAAGAATGAGATCAATTGCCACTTGTCCTGAGATTGGAAGCTCTCATACCCATCATAAGGTGACAGGAGGGGCGCCTGGGTGGCTCGGTGGGTTAAAGCCTCTGCCTTCGGCTCAGGTCATGATCTCAGGGTCCTGGGATCAAGCCCTGCATCGGGCTCTCTGCTCAGCAGAGAACCTGCTTCCCTTCCTCTCTCTCTCTGCCTGCCTCTCTGCCTACTTGTGATCTCTGTCAAATAAATAAAATCTAAAAAAAAAAAAAAAAAGGAGACTGTTTATAAGGTGACAGGAGCCAGTTGCAGAACCAAACACAGGCCATGATCCCACCCAAGTAGGAAACCTGCTAGCTAGCATAGTCATAAGTGTACCCGTGTATGCATGTACATTCTAGAAGGATACACCAAAACCACTGACAGAGATGTCATCTGGGAGCAGGGCAAGGAAGGTCAGATTGTGTTTAGGGTAAGGGTAAAGAAAGGGTGGGGTGGGGTGCCTGGTTGGCTCAGCCGGTTAAGCGTCTGCCTTCAGCTCAGGTCATGATCCCAGGGTCCTGGGATGGAGCACTGCATAGGGCTTCCTGCTCAGTGGGGAGCCTGCTTCTCCCTCTCCCTCTGCCTGCCACTCTGCCTACTTGTGCTCTCTCTCTCTCTATCTCTCTGTCAAATAAATAAATAAAATCTTAAAAAAAAAAAAAGGTGGGGCTTGGTCTTTTAACTCTGAATTTCTATTTCATTTGAACTTTTTAAAAATAAACAATTATCCATATACTGTGTAGGTTTAAAGAGGTTAGCCGAAAAGCAATGTTACCTGCATCGGCCATGGCTGCCTAAAGTCTCAAGTCTCAACACTAACATCCCTCTAGGATGTGACCTTGCTCAACTCACTTTATCCCAGGGCCAGCACTGCCAGACGTGCAGGCTGTACACTGCACAATGCAAGGGGGAACCATTCACACAGTGCCCTCTTGACTGTGAAACATGGGACTCATCCTATCCAAGACTTCTCTCCCCCACATCCAACCCCATGCCATCACATGCTCTATTCACCATTTCCTAGATATGAGATATCTTTTTGTGCCCTTTATAAACTCCAGTCCCTTTCTTAGGAAAGTATCTCTTTACCTTCTCCATCTACAATCTATTATTCTTTCAAGACCTAGTTCAGATAGCTCTGGTCTTCAAAGGTCATTCTGACTCCCCAGCAGAATTTGTTCCTACCACTACCACCTCCCTTATCATATTGCTTTGACAATCTTCCCAGGGAATATCCTGGGGACAGAAACTTAATGTCATATTCATTTTGGCTTGCTCAGAACTGATTGCATGAAACATGAGCAATGGAATAAATGGAGGGACATGAGTGGCAACCTTAGAACACTGGTTTTTAGATCGATCGCCCGCAATTTTTTCACTCTTAGAACAATTCCATTTTTCAAACTGTTCTGCAAAACATCTCATCTACAAGGTTAATTCTGAATGTTAAAAAGAGGCTCCATGGGCAAATTTGGGGGGAATGCCATATTACAGGTAAAGAGTTCCTTTATCTAGTCTTCTCGGAAGGTTTCATATGCTAATAATCACATCGAATTGTCAAGAAGGGGAAATAGAAAACCAACTCCAAACTTATCTGACCATTAATCTGCTTTTCCACGAATACCTCTTCATTCAAAAGATCTACTGTTAGATCTCCTCTCTATGTCCCATACTCCCTAACCAAGAGGGAAGCAACTATTTTATGTATTAAGAAGCAGCAGAAGGAAAAGAGGGAGAGAGGGCTACCGCAAAACATGGGAGGATTCTCAGTGTTGCGCTAACATGTGAATGCAATGTGGCTGGCAGTGGGCAGACACCAGAAGAGGTCACATAGAGGCTTTTTGAGAAAGTCACCCTGGAATCACTGGAGAAAAAGGACCAGTTGGGAGCAAGGAAGGATGAATCAGGAAGACAGGTGAGGGGCTGTTGCTATAGTCCTGGCTAGCAATGACGGTGGCCTCATGTGAAACGGTGGCAGTAGAACTGAGAGACAGAGACACAACGAGACAAAGAGTCAGAGACAGACACAGAGTGAGACAGAAAGACAGAGATGGAAAGACAGGGCAGGAAAAAAAAGACAGGGACAGGGCACCTGGGTGGCTCAATAGGTTAAGCATCTGTCTTTGGCTCAGGTCATGAGTCCGCACTGGTTCCCTGCTCAGCGGGGAGTCTGCTTCTCCCTCATGCTCTGCTCCTCCCCCATTTGTGCCCATCCCCTTTCTCTCTCTCTCTCATTCTCTTTCAAATAAATAAGTAAAATCTCAAAAAAGAGAGAGAGAGAGAAACAGGAACAGAGAGACAGATGGAGAGAGACCATCTCAGACCTTCAGAGGAAGAGACCTTCAGAGGAAGTTACAAAGTGGAATTACCAGGACTCAGGACTTACTCACCAATTAAATTATACTGGGAGAGGTGGGAGGGGCTCAGGCAAAGCTGAGACCAGTGTGCAAAACTGAAGGGGACATCAAAAAACTCAGGACTCAGGATAAATATTTTAACGCAATATTTTTTTAAGTTTATTTTTTTAGTAATCTCTATACCCAATATGGGGCTCGAACTCAACCCCGAGATCAAGAGTCACACGCTCTTCCAACTGAGCCAGCCATGCGACCCTCAATGCAATATTTTTAAAAATAAAACATAATGCAAAACATTCGTGATATAGAAAATATTAAATTTTTAAATAAAGACAGGATGTCTCTCCTTACTGTTTTGTTTTGTTTTACTCCTGCCCTCATTGTGCAGTATGGCTTAGCAAAGCACTGCATGTAGGCTTACCTCTAGGTTACAGAATTGTGGTGCTTAGACGATGACCATTTCCATGAGGGCTGGTGGTGAGGATGCTGAGTGGGAAAGAGGAGGGAGAGGGAAGCCATGGCACAGGAGGATGAAGAGAGGACATGAAAAAGGCTGAGAGGAGGAAAGGAGAGAAGAGTGAAGAGAATAGATGAAGAGAAGACCCAAGAAGATGAAGAAGAGAAGACACAGTGCTTAAGTCAGGTCATTGGTCTTCTAAATTATGAATCAACTATTTCAGGTGAATTTCAAAGTTGAAAGCTGCTCTCCGCAGCCCGGGCCACTATGGGCCACGGTGACAAACTGAAGAGAGATGGCACACTGATTCCAGCTTTGCTGTGTTTTTCATTTGAGAAAGAGGTACCCCTCTGGGGAACATAGCCGCCCTGCCTGACCGCCCAGCAGGTGCCAGACTGGGACCAAAAATCTCAGTTCTTGGGCACAGAGGTAGGGTGGGCACCCAGCCCCCCAGCTAGCTCTGCGGGCAGTCCTGAAGTCCCCGGGGAGTACAAACACACTAGGGGTTGATCAGTGGCTCAGGGGAATCACTGCTTTCTCCTCTTTAGAAGGACAGAGAGAGAGTTCGCCAGCAATGATACCATTGCTACCATGACTCTCACATTGAGCTCTAACCATTAGGCTCAGACAAACACAGCAGGCAAGAGAAATGACCCGAAGAAGCCACATGGAGTAAGCCAGGCAAGGAGCTGGGTTTCTTCCAAAAGAGAATTTGGTGACGTGAATATGGTCTCCAGAGGAGGCAACTTCCCTGTAAATTCAAAGGGTGCCAGCAGTCCCCATCACTCTGGGGCCCTTGCTGCGCCCTGGAGTCAGAACGGCCATGCACATAGCTGCTGAGGAAATGTCCTAGTGTCTGGCGAGCCCTCAAGACACTTTTCCAGGGAACAAACAGGCCCCAGAAACAATCTTGGACTGAGTCAGGATACCCCTACCACTAACTTAATCAGATGACCTTGGACAGATCATGGAACTAAGTTTTCACATCTACAAATAGGGGACGCTGGGGTGGGGAGTAGGTTTCGCTCTCCTGTGGCTCCCAGATGCACATCCTGCCACGAGCCACACCAGATTCACCAGGGGTGGGACGAGGAACAGGGGCATTTGTGCGCCCTTTCTGGGCCAGCCCCCAGATTCCGGTTTGGAACATCCAAGCCCCCCCAGGCTGGTGCCCATCACTGGCCATGTGAGAAAGAACTGCTGGCCTCAAGGGACCTCTAACGTCCTTTGTGGCCCACAGACAGCCGGACACAACCACCAGACAAGGTTACTAGAAATTACATCAAAGTCATTTTGGAATGGGACTCTCTTTCAAATGACGTGGAAAAGAAGGACGGGACAGCCTACAGATTTCAGAATATTTCAAAAAATAACACTCGTGATGGGAACTAGAATCCACATAAATAAACAGAACTGAAAAGGCAATTAAAGAAAACTTCCCCTCAACTTCAACTCCTTAAGTATTATCTACAGGCAGCGTTGGAGGGGCAGGGAGCGAGGGAAATCGCTGTGTCCCCAGCAATTACAAAGCGATTGGTTGTGGAGGTCACCCTGGCCCCTGTTTGGGCCTGTTACAGCTCGCTAAGCTTGACTAAGCTTAGGTATTAGGAGAGCCTTCATTGGAACATTCCTGTTGAGGGAAGGAGGAGGAGGAAGGGAGGAAGCTTCTTTTTTTTTCTTTTTTTAACTGCCTGAGGCCCGGTCTTAATCTTGGGGCACAATTCTGTTTGTCTTCCCTCGCTATTCACGTTGCTGCTGTCCTAGGCATTCTCTGCCCCGTTGCTCAGTGTTTGTTTACGGCAGTGAAGTAGAAAATTGTAATGTCTCCAATTGTTCCTGGCTCGCTGATTGTGTGACCACCTGGTCTGCAGGATCCAGGACAAAGGCTGTAAGTCCCCCTTTAAAGCCTGAGCTATGTACTTTAGGAGGAGGAGGACGAGAAGGGGACGTTTGTCCGCCTTTTGTTTGTGTCTGTGTGTTGTTTTGTAAGGAAGCATTTAAAGTTGGAATTATTTTAAATCAAACAATAAAACCCCCTTACCATACTCTTGTGGCACCAGTTTGCAGGGGTTTGGTGTGGGTTGTTTTTTTTTTTTTTTTTTTTTTTTTTTAGCAATGAAATGCCCTGAAACTGAGGAATTCCTTAATAAACAACTTCATACTTGACTTGCCGTGTTCATGAAGTTGGATGGGCCGTTTCCAGATGTTTTCCAAATAGGCCCTGTGCCCCGAGGTACAGTGACGGCTCTAAGACATCCCTCTGGTGTGCAGGGACCCCACAGCTGTTTCAGCAGATTTTTTTTTTTTAATTTCATAAAATGCCACATTCAACATGCACGTTTCATCCAGAGAGGCTGCTAAGATGTTCAAAGGATTCAGAATTACTGGCCCACACCCCCCACCCTCTGGAGTTATATTAATGACTAATATTAATATTAGTCACAGAAAATATTTAACATCTGTACTGCCGTACCACCCAAAAATTGTATATTGAAGGAAGATGTGTTTCTTGCCCTAAATTACCCAAGGAATTTTCAGAGTAGAGCTCAGTTACTGAGGACGGCCAGGACAGTACTGCTGGAAAACCCTTCCATGCTTCTAAATGCCAGAGGACTGCAAATGGATGGAAAGGCAGCCCTTTGCTTTGCGCCTTACCTATACACGGCACTCAGCTGGCTCTGGCGCAGTGATGATAATCATTGATAATAATAATAATAATAATAATAGCATCTGGCATCACTGGGTGCTTACTATACACCAGGCCTTGAGTTCAATGCCTAATATACGTAACTTCATTTACTCTTCCTACCCACATTGTTAGCTGCGTATTGTTAATCTCCCCATTTTACAGAAGAAAAATATATGAGGCTCCCAGAATCTAGATGTCTAGGCAAAGATCACAACACTGGTAACAGAACTGAAACCCAGCTTTGTGTGGCTTGGTGCCCATGGTCTCAGCCACTCTGTGATTGGCATGGCCCCAATGCGCACAGAAAAGCATTAGCCATCTTGTCACCTGGATACAGAGCATCTTACCAAGAATCCCTGAAGGGCGAGAACCCGTGAAGGGCACAACTGTGGGCTGGGGTCAGAAGAGAGATGAATAGCCAATTCTGCTAATAACCAGTCATGCTAACAGGGTGACCAGCGGTCCCAGTTTGCCTGGGATGGTCCTGGTTTTAGCACCATGAGCCTTCATCCCAGATGTGGTAGGCAGAATTCTAGGATGACTCCCCAATTCCTGGCCCCTGCTGTACACACACACTCACCCACTTATTCAAACATTAAATGTAGGTGTTGCTGTGAAGGGATTTTCCAAGTGCAAATAAGTTGACTTTAAGATACAGAGATGAGATGGGTGGGCCTGACCTTATCAGAGGAGCCCCTTTAAATCTGGGTTTAGAGGTCAGAGGCAGAAGTCAGAGAGAACTGAAGCCCAGGGTGATTCAACAAGGCTTTGGTGTGGAGATGGAGATCACATGGCAAGGAATAGGGGTGGCAGCTGCTAGTAGCTGAGTGGCCTCCAGCTGACAAGGAAATGGGGATTTCAGCCCGTACACAGGAAGAAACTGAAATCTGCCAACAACTTGAATGAGCTTGGAAACAGACTTTTACCCAGAACCTCCAGCTGATGACTTGGCCTGGTCAACACTTGATTTTCAGACTTGGAGACTTGGAACTACCCAGCCATTTGGGTGTAAGCTCATACGGGCTTTGCTCTAAGCAAGTGGCAGTCCTTTCTTGTGCAGTCATCGAAGTGCCCTACACCAGGAAGCTTCACTCCTGGGCACACTGGAGCACTTGGTCACCCAAGTGATGGGAACGGAGGCTCATGTGGTGTGTGTTGCTGGGAGATCCAGAGTTAGCCCCAGTACAAAGGGGAGGATTTAGACACGGGGGAGGGGCTGAGAGACACTTCCGGAGGACACAGTATAAGCAAAGGCAGAGGCAGGTATGTGCAAGGGGTATCACTTCGAGGCTACCAAGGCACCAGTTACATCTTGGAGAGAGGTCACTGCTGGGGGCAGAGGCTTGGTACCTTCAGTATTTGAAAGGGTTTGTTCCAGAGTGGAGTCCCGAAAATGGAAATGAGATTAGCAGCCTGTGACTGCATGTTTTGTTTCTGTCCTCCCGGCCCTCACCAGCTCAGCCTTCTCCGAGAAACTCTGAACCCCTGGAAGGCAGGGATGGGGCTGAAGCTGGGTGACCCCAGAGCCAAGGGCCAGTGTGGCCCATTACTGATTGTTCAGTAAGCGCTAAGAGATGGATGAACGGCTTAATATGGACAAAACAATCCTACTTCTAAGTCTGCAGCCACGTTGTCCCCAGAAATTCCTAAGAGGTTGGCAATGTCCCATTCTGACCCTAACTCCTCCTGGACCTGTCCCCCCTGCTGTGTACCTGAAGGGGCCTCCTGGGACCTCCTCCACGGGACCTGGGACTCTGAGGTCCAACGGCCAGTCTCAGTGCTGCTCCTTGGGCAAGTAACTTAACTTTTCTGTGCCTCCGTCTTCTCATGTGTGGCAAGGGCACAGCAGGTCCCACCTCACCTGGTGATTCCAAGGATTAAATGAGTCAGCACAACAGGAGAACCCTTGGCATAGAGCCCAGGAAAGGGTAAGTTCAGTCAGTTTAGTTGTTATTAGGATTCATTTTTATTTTAAATAATGACAGATTTGCTGACCAAATTCAGGTAGAGACTCTTTGACAACCCCACCCCGACCCAAGGGCATTTTCATTTTACGAGAAGATTCTTGAAATCACAAAAACTTTGGGAAGCCATAGGAGGACTTCCCGATGGAGGTGGGTCAGACCAGGGAACCTCCAGAAGGCAGCTCTCCCAAGTGTAGTGGGTAAACCAGCACAGGCCACACCTGGGAGCTGGGGAGAGCTGCAGATTCTCAGCCCGCCTCCACATGGCCCGAGTCAGAATCTATTTTTCACAAGCTCCCCTGGGAGAGGCACCGGTGGACACAAGCTCCCGTCGGTCCTGCATCTGGGCAATGCAGCGTCTCTCTGACCTTTCCTTACAATTTGCTTTAAAAGTTAAGTGTTTAAGCACATAGGCGAGCCAGACCACAAAACTCTGAGCTGGCAAGAGAGAGCCTCCTTTCTAGGGACAGCTGGCTCTCTACATGTTTCAACAAACTGGCATTATCCAGGAGCTCTAATGGTCTGAAGTCAGGCTTAAAACTCAGCAAAAATAAACTTTCCAGGAAATTTCTGGCACACCCCCTCTTCAAACCCATCATCTCAGGAATGTTATCCAAGCAGTGGCCTCCTTTCCCACTTCTCAGTCCATTTCGTGTTTAGGGTAGTTCTCGTTCTGGACCTGACCTGACAAAATACACATACACAAATAGGAGAGAACAGGGAAGCTGCATTTATGAGGGCTTTAGGGAAGGACTCTGGAAAGTCCGTGATCTCATTTTGGCACACTTCGTGTTCTACTCCTTAATGCAAATAGTGTTTTAAAAGAATGTCTTAAATCTGAGGGGCATCTGCTCTTGGGCCCTGGGGTTCAGAGAGGCATACTTGCAAATAGGAGAAGTAGAACCCACACATCTTCCTTCCTGTAGTCACAACTTCCTTACACCCCAAGCCAGCCAAGTGCTCAAGTCTTCCTTGAGGACCCAAACTCCAATCAGCCACATCCTTTGGACCCACTCACAAACATTCATATTCATGAATGGATGGACTCCTGAGTGGTACCCACTCCAGGCAGTATGATGAGGCGTAAGGCTTTCACCAGAGGAAACTCACGGCTCAGAAGGGAGAGGTGTAGAGGGAACATATCAGTCAGGGTCTCTCCTACTTACCTATGGCTGTGTAACTATCCACTTTGATCTTAGCAGCTTAAAGAAGCAACGATTTCAGTATGTTTCATAGGATCTGTGGGACAAGAATCAGGCAGGGCTCAGCTGGACTTCTCTGGGTCCAGTGTTTCCCATACTGGCAGTCAGACAGGGGGTGCAGAGGCAGCAGGGCCAGCAATCGCTCTCAGTGCTTCCCCTTCTGGCAGGTCTTCTTTCTGCCGGAGCCAACTTGGGCTCCCTCACAGCATGGCAGTCTCAGAAGGAACTATTTACATGACAGCCTAGGGCTCCAAAGGTGAGTGTTCCAAGAGGACCAAGCAGAAGCTGTATTATCTTTTAGGACTCATTCAAAGTCATGGTGTCATTTCCTCCTGCGGGAGAATTATCAGAGTCACATTGTAAGAAGAGCACATGGGATGGGAGATATTGTTTTAACCATCTCTGGAAAATACAATCTGCAACAGGCTTCCAGCAGACGCTTCACAAAGGAACTAGCTGCAAAGACATAAGTAAGGTATAGGGAAGTAAGAGCTAAGTGAGATATCCTGACAGGACTGGTAACAGAGAAATTGTCATGCCCCCATTTGGAAGGAACAAGGAAGAGGGAGACGTTCTAGGAGCTTAGAGACAGGGCTCTCTGGAGAAGATCGGTGCCCTGACCTCCAGTCTCCTGCCTGGGCTCCCCATTGGCCAAACCCGATAGGAAGCCCACACTGACCACACTGGAGAAGAGTGGAGAGTGCATCTCCAGAGGCAAACAGAAGATGCCCAGCAGTAATAAATATCTGTAATACAAGAAAGATTATCATCTGGTGCCAATAGAGAAGTATGTAACAGCAGAGCATGTCTGTAAGAGGGAAATTTGGAGCCATTGCTATGTAATGTCCCAGAAATACAGACATGGCATAGGGGGACGTTCACATGCCAGCAGTCCTCTGGTTGTCTGGGGTCCCACCCTTTCTCTTGGGGCTTAAGAGGGTCCGGAGTGTTGGGAAGGAATTTGTCCCCATGGGTAAACCAGATAGGACACACAAAGTCTCTGGGCACTAGCAGGAGTGTTCCTTGATGGATGGTCCATGGTGGTGGTCCAATAGGAAGGACAGATGACAAGGTTCCTCAGTACCAACAATGTGACCGTGGGATGGAGGAGACGTGCTGGGGTGGAGACTGGGTGGTCTGTGGCACTGTCTGGCCCCCCAGAGCAGGGCTCCCATGACACCTGAATGAGTCCTCTTCTGTCCAAGTGGTCCCTCCAGGCATGGCTCTCATACTGAATTGCATCACCCTCTCCTCCTCATTATGTTCCCTCCAGCTCCCCTCTCCTCCCAATCCAGAGAGTCTTTATCTAACCTGGGGGTAAGGGAGCCTGGTTTTTCATCTAGTCTTCCAAACTGGTTCTCTATCAGACAAAAGGAACACTCAAAAGTCCAGTTGCTTGTACCTCCACATTCTCACCTTTTGAAACTCAAAAGCCAAGATCTGCATTCCGTATGCGTGTCCCCTCCTTAAAGCACACAGTATGGAAGTTTGGGGGGCCGGGGAGGGTTGCAATGTATGTGGCAGTGGTGGGTGGAGGGGTATCATAGAACAAAAGAATGATCACGATTCAAACTAAGAGGTATAAGAACCCCAGATGCCACTTAGGGGGGTGGCCAGAAAATACTTCATTTGATTCTTTGAAGAATGGGTCAGATTTTAACAGGAAGAGCTGGAAGAAATTTTCCAAAGAGACAGAAGAGAAGGATCGTGAGAAATAAAGCACATTCCAGAAAGGACAGTTTAATTTATGAAGAGTCTAAGGGTGTTTGCATGTATTGGAAATTATTCTAGAACATCAGGGTGAGGCCTGGTCACGAGAGACCTTGAGAGAAACCTTTCATGTTGCATTTTAAAAAAGGCCTTGAAGGGTGTGACCGTCGGTAGGGTAACGGGGTCTGGGCCATGCTTTAGGAAGATTAGCACAGTGACAGCGTCCAGGAGGCAGACGCTGTGGTTAGGGTGTTGGACTCCGTGTAGGTGTAAATTCTCCCGAGCCTCACGCCCGGCTCTGTCACCATTTGGCTTGCAAGTCCATGGGTTCAGTGGTGGTTTCTCCCTGATTCCAGACGTGCGTTTCAACTCCCTGGAGTGCATGCCCACCCACATTTCTAGGCGCTCTTTAGCTCAGTGCACTGAAAGCCAAACTGTCATTCCCTCTCCCCCACTGCCCTCCATCTGTGGGGCCTCTCTGCACATCCTCCCCTAGACTTGCGGAAGCTCCCAGGTGAGAAATCTCATTTTCCTCAACCTGCCTGCCTCCCCCGCTTCCCTTCCCCACCATCCCCTCCCCCACCCACATGGCCCCTTCCACCCTTCGTCCACCGTAGGCAGATCCTTCCAAACCTCCCTGTACTTCTTTGCCCACTGCCTCCATCTCTTTTTTATCCGTGTATCTGTCAAGGTCAAGCCATTAGCGCCTGTCCCTCTGAGGATGGGTATCCCTGCTTCTGAACTCAGGGCTACTACACCCATCCTACACAGTTCAGCCCCAGTCTCCTCTAAACACTAAATCTGATCATGGTATTTCCCCTTTAAAGACTTCCTCTGACCATCCCACAGCCTATAGGATCAGGAAGAAATTCTTTTATGTAGCATTTAAAACCTTCAGAAGCTGACCCAGGTTACCCTTCCAGCTTTGCCCCCCACCCCCCACCCCAGTCCCTGCTTACGCAGGAGTTGAGGTCTTGGCTCTCTGCATTGGGCTGGCTGTGCTACGCTTCCTGGAAGCAGCCCAGTGATGGGATTATCCCCCAGCTGTTTGGATTGGAGGGGAAGAGACTCCTGGCACGGGGAAATCCAGGATGTGTTCGTCTGTGGGGAGGGTGGGGAGGGAGCAGGAATGAGACTCAGTAATATCTGACCCCCCTGTCAAATAAGGAGGCATATTGCTGCTGAAGAAATGTTTGAATTGTCTTATGTTTAAAGACTGGAAAAGAGGGGTGCTTGGGTGGTTCAGTCGGTTGAGCGGCTTACCTTCGGCTCAGGTCATGATTTTGGGGTTCTGGGATTGAACTCCGGGTTGGGCTCCTTGCTCAGCGGGGACTCTGCTTCTCCCTCCCCATCTGCCCTTTCCCCTGCTTGTGCCCATCCCACTGCTCCTGCTCTCTCTATCAAATAAATAAATAAAATCATTTAAAAAAATAAAGACTAGAAAAGAAACAACAGATCTGGATAATATCTTATTCTCTTAGGGTCTGCCCCGGTGAGCTCTCAGATAGGTGTTTCTACAGGTCCCTCTCATGAGAGGAAGTAGAAGACTGGAGTTTGTTCTTGCAAGACTCAAAGTCGCTGGGAAAGCTTGAGAGGGCAGGTGAACCTTAATAAACACACACTCTTATGAGGAAGAAAGAGAAGAAGGAATTCAAGGCCAATAGGATTGGTGATTCATAACTAATTAAATTGTTTTTTCTTCTCTCTCTGGCTCTATTAAGCAAACACAGACGATCTTAGTGAAACAAGTTTTGGCTAACTTTACGGTGTGTTGTTACCAGCACTAGAGTCAGGAGACCTGGCTTCCGGTTCCAACTGTGTCTCTAACTCTCTGGGTGATCGTGGGTAGTCCGGGCCCTTCTCTGAGCCTCAGCTTTCCCATTTATATAACCAAAGGATTGAACTCATTTATACAAGTCCCTATATACTCAATTCCACATTTCTTCAATTTTAGGCTAGTAAAATATTTCCCCTCTATTTATCTACCCCTGAATTTTACTTTTTTGAATTACTTCAGTCTTCCTCTTTTTTTTTTTTTCTTTCTTCTCATTCTATCTGCTCAGCCAAGCAAGGCATAACACTTGTCCAGCCATTTTCCAGACTCTTGACTTGAGTGTACAGAGTATGTTCTGCCCACTAACTCTGTTCAGGAGTGGAACTTCCTTGGCTGGGACTCCAGCAGTCGACAGACCTTGGAACTCAGCCGTCTAGGACCCTTTCTAGACCTGAAGGAGAGGAGACCCAGGTACTCTACTGCGCAAGATGCCATGTTGGCCATTACCAAAATGGTAGCACCTTCTAACAACCTTTCCCACCTGAATGATCCCATTTATGAAATTAATGTTTCACAAGGGAAAGGAATTGAACGGTTATGTAAACTACCCTAGAAACAAAAACAAAAACAAAATCAGTGACCAAACTAAGGCCATGGCAGTCCTTCTGATGAGAAAAAGATCATTCTGGAAGCCCCTCAGCTCAGCAGTCTTGGCGCAGTCTCAATATTTTTGCATCTACTTTCAAGATATTCTTGGAGCCCTTCCAGGTAGTGGACCCCATGATAAGGACCTTGATATTTATATATTACCAAAGATCAGGATATGTATTCTTCAAAGGTCAATATCTGGATGATTGAGTGGATTTTCACTTAAGAAATGATGTCTCTCGGGACGCCTGGGTGGCTCAGTTGGTTGGCCGGCTGCCTTTGGCTCAGGTCATGATTCCAGCGTCCTGGGATCGAGTCCCACATCGGGCTCCTTGCTTGGCGGGGAGCCTGCTTTTCCCTCTGCCTCTGCTGCCACTCTGCCTGCCTGTGCTCTCTCGCTCTCTCTCTCTGGCAAATAAATAAATAAATAACTCTTTAAAAAAAAAAAAAAAGAAAGAAAGAAAGAAATGATGTCTCGACATCATCACGTTAGCTCAGATGGAACGGGGAACCACTAACCACAATACCCAGGTACCCCTGAATAGGTGGCAAAGTGTGCACGGTGGGATTTTTTTCATAAGAAGCCTGCAAAGCATCTCATGGTATTAAAGTGTGTCAGACAGACACCAGCTAAATCTAAAAGAAGGCAGAAAACTCATGCAAACTGAAAATACCATGGACAATGGACATATGCTATCCTTTCAGCCTTACTTTATTCCCCTACCTCGGATGACAGGAGAAAGGACCTGAAGAATGTTTTCAGACACGTTGTTTGACATCTTTTTCTCCTAATAATAGTCCTTTCCACATACAGGAGCGTTCACGTTCATTCATCAGCCCCACCTCTTGCTCACCTCTCTTCACCTTCTCTGACTTCCTCATTTGGCAATACCCGCTGACCATCTGCTACGTGCCAGCACCGTGTTAAGGTGGCACAGAGCGGAACAAAACACAGTCCTGACCTGCAAGGGCTCCTGATCCAGTTGGGATCAACCACACTTAAACAAGGCATGGCAAATAACAAGGTGAAGGCCAAGAAAAGATGCATGGAAAGGGAACTCAGTCCCATAAGCAATCAAAGAGAATCGTCTGGTTTTCTCAGTAAACCAGAGACTACTGGTGCCAGGAGAGATTTCACGGATTATCTAATTAAAACCCCTTCATTTTACAAACGGTGCAGTTTTAAAGATGGGGTTAAGAGATTAATTCCTGGTTGATGATTTATTGTATGCTTCTCAAAAAGTTTTTGGTTGTAGCTAGAATGAAATCATAAATATACCATGGAAAGAAATCCATAGTGTTTTCCAACTAAAAATACACAAGATAGATCTCATCAATATTTTTAAGCAAGAAGATGATTATTTGGGGTGCCTGGGTAGCTCAGTGGGTTAAAGCCTCTGCCTTCGGCTCAGGTCATGATCCCAGGGTCCTGGGATCAAGCCCCACATCGGGCTCTCTGCTCAGCGGGGAGCCTGCCTCTATGCCTACTTGCGATCTCTGTCTGCCAAATAAATAATAAAAAACTTAAAAAAAAAAAAAAGAAGAAGAAGAAGATGATTATTCTCCTAAGGTTGCTGCACTCAGTTCCCTGTCATTTGCTTTGTCTGTGTACTTCAAAGTCGTCCTTTAGCCCACCTTCCTACCACTGCTCTTAATCACTGGGGTCCTTCATAGAAAACTCATCATTATACCTATCGTATTCCTTACATTTGCCCAGCTCTTTGGAGTTTAAAAAGTATTTAAAAGCCATCGTCTCCAATTTAAGAATCGAGTTGTAGGCTTCATCGCTTTAGAGGGAGGTGGTAAGTATGAGAAGGTTCAGAACGGAGCTAAGCACATGATCCCAGGGTCAAGGAACAAGACCTGCAAAGCCAGGTGATGGGCGCCAGGATGCCTGGGACGACTCTCACGGGCGAGGCAGCCCGAGGAACTGCTGCAGAAAAGATTTCAATTCGGCGAAGCCCAGTGAACTGGAAGAAAGCAAGTCAATAAACACTTAGTGAATAACTCCTCTGTGCAGGGCACCAGGTAGAAGGCATGAGTGAGCAGAAGACACAGGGCGGAGGGGAGAAGTAGGTGCACCGAATTCCTGAGGTGTGACCAGAGCTCCTCCAGTGGGTTTAGGAGCACCCCAGCTAGTGACGCAGGGAAGGAAAGAAGGCACCAGGTCTCCTTGCTGGACGGCCAACACAGCCACTGGACGCAGGTGGACGATAACGTGTCACAGGAATGGTAGACTTGACCCCTCCCATGAACACCTTGTAGGTTGAACCCTTGGGCTGTGCCTCATTTCAAAGCCATTAAGTAGATTCACATGAGTGAGTTTCTACCTGCTTTATAGACAATGGGATTTTAATGACCTTTACATAGGCTGAGAGAGGCCAGAAGGACCATTCTTGTGATAGTTAAAGCTTGATGCTGCATGGCTGGGTGCCGCTGGGGAAACTGAGGCACAGATAAAGTATGCTGAGCAGATGACTGCAGAGGGGGCCAGGGAGGCTCCAACGGGCAAGACTAGGAAATAAGCGGTTGATCACCTTCAAGAACATGAAAGGCAAGAAGAAATTTCCCCGGAATCTCTCAAATCAACATTAGAAGGGAATGGAGGTGGGTCGGGGATGTGGGAGCCAGATAGAGAGCTATCACAAACCAACCGTGAAGGCAGAAACGTCAGAAAGAAGGGGCAAGTTTGGAATTCGCTTTATACAGACATTGAGCTAGTGGTTGAAGTGGCAGACCCACCAGGCAGCGCCTCCTCCATCTGGACTGCAGGTTCTCCATACTCCTTTAAAATAGCCCCCAGTTCTGCTTAGCAGATTGCCGGCACCCTCAAGGCAGACTCGGGGGGCCCTCTGTGCACCAGCTGGACCTCACTTCCCAGCCTCCTTTCCCACTGCTCTCCTCTGGCCCTGCTGCTTCTCTCCTGCACAGCTGCTGTCTGGACCCCTCTCTACAGACCTGCTGATATCCTCCCCATCCTTGCAGACTCACCTCCCATGCCACCTCCTACAAGAAGCCCTCCTGATCCATCCCCTAGAGGGTCTATGCTCCCTCCCCATAGCATGTGCTTCTTCATGACACTTTGATTTCATCCTATATTACAACAGTTTGTGTGCTTGTCTGAGCTCCTACCCCATACCTTCTTAGAGAACTTCAAGGGCAGTGACCCAGTCTCTTTCATCTATGTATCTGAAGCACCAGGACAGGAACTAGAGAGTCACAGATGCTCAGTTACCACGAGTGTACACCTGGGACAAGTGAGTCTTCAGAGATTGTGAGCTGGGCTCTGGACTCAGACAACTCAGACCCTAACACTTGCCTCTGTCACTAGCTAGGAACCCTAGGGCAGGCTTAAAGGGAAGGTGACGATCGAGCTGGACCCTAACAGGTGGGTGGGAAAAAGTGTGTCAAGAAGACCAGGTAGAAGCTATCCCACGTACAGAGAGCAACTTGCTCAAAGGGACAGGGCCCTGACACTCCGCACGTAGGAAATGATAAGGTCAGCGAGCCCAAAGGGCCCAAAATCAATCTACATTATCCTAACTCATGTAGACTTTATTTCAAGTAGAAACATTTCTATCAAATAAGGTATGCACCTCAGAAGAGATCATCTTATTGCTAAAATAAACATTTTTTTCTTTATTTTTTTCCCAAATGATTGGACCGTTACTTTTCGGAAATACATTTTTGATTTCTGTTGGAAAACAAGTGACTTCAACAAGTCCCTTTGGGCCCCGGAGAGAAAACTGAGGCAGCCCAGGATCAGAATGATTTAGTTAGCTCACACTAAGAGCGACCCCTTCGTGTTCACTGGACTACTCCAACACACAGGGGTTTGGCTCTTCGAAGCTAGCAAAGAGATAACCCAGGGCTCCCAAACTCAACAGGAACAGGCGCAGAACCCATTATCTCCTGTTTCATTTATTCTTTCGATTATTCTTTAAGCAAGGGAAGGAGAATGTAGCCAGGGCCTCCTTCATAAGAGACAAAGTCTTGGCGGCCCCAGAAAAAAAAGAAACACACACACACACACACACACACGCACACACACTTTTTGTCAAATTAGACTTAACTCCCATTTCTCAAGGTGGGGTTGTCATCTTACAGATACTACAGAGGCAAAGAAGCTAAGGTCCTCTGACACTGTGCGGTATCTGTCCATGATGTGTGGTCCCTGCTATTTAAGTGGCCTTTGCTTGTCTTGACTTTATGAGTAGCTCTTTCCCTCAATAAGCAGCATGGCCTGTTGGAATTAGCACTATTGTTTATGTGATTGTTGTCCTCTTGGTCTCAGGGCCTGGGCGGGGCTGGGTATACTGAGTTGCAGGCTGTCATGGAGAGCCTGCCCTTCCTACGGGTGGTTGCTCGAGCCAATACCTTTCCTGTGATTGTATTAATCGTGTTCTAGAGCACTGGACCTGTCAGTGGGAGCTTGAATAAACCACTTCTCTCTCCTAGACCTCAGTTTTCTCAAGTGTTACGAAGAGTTATGGCAGGGCGAGGGTGAGGACTAAGATACTTGAGAGTCTTAAAAATTTTCTCATTTAATTGATCTGAAAAGGGGGCTCTTTCTATCATTATGGTTTAAGGATATTTTGTGGGGAACAGGAGAATTGTGGTTCCTTGAGTTCCTTAGCAAGGGACCGCAGTGATTATGGGGCAGACAGGGTTAACCTGGCCGTAAAGACTGCTATACAGAGAACTTGACCTGCTTTCCAGGGCCAGAAGTGTTGCAAATTTTAAACTTGTATTAGGGATGTATGCAAGGGATGTGGGGTAGTAAAGAATGCAGACAGAATAAAAGTCTGGAATAGGAGTCTAACCACTAAACTAACTCACTGAGATTGCGACCAGGACCTACACATCTTAAGTCCTCAGTTTACTTGTGGGTGAAATGAACCTGGTGGACAGACCCAAGCAGGCCCGGATGGCCCGTGCCTCCTGGTATCCCTTCCCATCAAGAGTGGGCAGGATCCAGGACTTATTTCTAAATGATAGAATCTGGTGAAGGTAATGGGATGTCACTCTCACGATCATATTACATAAGATGGTAACACTCACCTTACCAGCAGCCTTTCTACTGACCGTCTCCCTTGCCAGGTCTGATTCAATAAGCTGCCATACGGAGAGGTCCCTGGGCAAGGAACCGAGGATGATCTCTGCCTGGTAAACCAGGAACTGAATCCTGTCAACAACCACATGAGCATGGAAGTGGATCCTTCCCCTGTCAACCTTCAAATGAGATCCCAGCCCCAGGTAATACCTGGAGTAGAGCCTTGTAAGAGACTCTAAAACTTGGTTGGGCTGTGCCTGGACCCCAGACCCACAGAAACTGTGAGATAATAAGTGTGTGTTGTTTGAAGCCACTAACTTTGTGATAATTTCTTACATGGAAAAAGATCGCTAATACAACGAAGCAGTTGGAATCTGACATCCTATGAGTGGGATAATTATATTCTTATGTTATCAGCATTACACACATAAATAAAATTACTCCTTTATGACACAGACAAACACATTGTAAGCTGCTGTCACTGTGCAGGGTTGAGAATAATTTATCTTTCTAGAACTCCTAGGGTACCTGTTCTATATTTAGATTCTCATCTAATCAGGCCTCATTTGCAGGCTTCTTCCTGCTGATTGCAAACACCGTACTCACACACACATCCACGTTCACACACAGGTCCTGCATTATGCTGAATTTAGGTAGGGATCAACCTGAAATAAAATGGCTCCAGCAGAAAAGAGGACTCCTCTGAGGCAGATTCCGAGGACATGAAGTGAGAGCCTTTGGTATCATTATTTGGTAGTGTTGGTTCTGAGAGTGAGAGAGGGTCAAGTAGAAAAATCTGCCAAAGTGAATGAAGACTGAGGAGGAATTAGTCTAGCGGGGGAGCCCCCATTTTGCAATAAATTATATTGCATTATTATTTTAATAGCAGCTAAAGATATCAGCCTTCATTTTATGTACAGATTTGCTCAGGGTGTGAAAGAGCACTGGTAAGCTGTATGTTATCCGCCACATTTTGTTCCTCTCCAGGCCTGCCTTTCTGGAATCCTGACATCCTCTATAAATAAGATCAACACTAGGAACTGCCTCATTCTGGGCAGGAAAGGAATAGGAGCAAAGTTTGGCTAGTGTCTGAGGTGGCCGGTGGCTGTTTGGAACGTTCCAGAACGGTCCTGAGGAAATACGGCGACACATGTCAGTATGAGGAGGGGCGGGTCTGTACTTGGACAGCAAGGGCCTTCGGTGCTGGTAAGGAGCGTGATGCTTTGTGTTTCCACGGAGTGTGACAGGTGCTGCCCTACATAGACGGGGGAGGAAGATTGGACAGGGGCCTGGGAAGGTGCAGACGTTCTGAGACCGGCACAGGGCTTAGGGGTGCTCAGTATATGTTTATGAATGAACGAAGGAAGGAAAGGAGGGGGAAGAGGGAGGAAGGAAGGAAGCATTAATTCCTGCCCTTAGATGGCCAGCAGCCACACTTCCTCCTGGAGTCTCCCCTAGTGCTAGGCTGTGTCTTCCAAGGAAGAGTGAGCTCTTCCACTGTCCTTCACCGAAACGCCTGGCAGGACAGGCGGGCAAGGCTCTTGAAATGCCCCAATATAATCTCATAAAGACTTGGGGCGGGGGGAGGCGGGGTGAGGGGGGATTGGTGGTTGGTGGCAGTTCATAGAGCCTGGGGGAATTTCTGGAGATGCCTTCAAACCCTAGCCAAAAGCCAGCTTGGACAAGGGAGTTGTGGACATTTCTTGATGAACTGACGCTCTAAAAGTCCCCCCGCTGCCTGTGACCCCCAGCAGAACCCCTTGGAGTTCCAAGGCTAAGAGCGTGAGGCACGCCTTCTGCAGGAGGCCTGCTCTGCACACAGGCCCTGCGCCCTGCGCTCTGGAGCCTCTGGCTGAGTTGCGAGGCTGGTGGGGCGTCCTACCAAACCCCAGGGGCTGGGGAGGGGGGAGTGTGGAGGGACGCCCTTGGCCCCAGGGGCGCCCACCTTTGTGTGGCCCGTGGCCGCCTCCCCTCCTCACCTCCCGCACCTGGCCCTTTGTCACCAGCTGCCAAAGAACTCAGAAAATCAAATTTATTTCCCGGCTCCTGCCGGGGCGCCCCTCCGCGCAGCCAAGTCGCTCAATCCGCGGAGTCCCGGCTGGTGCCGTGAAGGCCGGCTCTGCGGGCGCCCCGCTTCTCTCCACAACCGCCGCCCTCGAGCCCCAAATCACTGGCTTCCCAAGCCGAGGGCCTGTGGAAGGGGATAAATTAATAGGCATCTTGAGTTCGGAGGGCGCGTTTCCTTTCTACCCGCCTCGGCAACGAACGGATGAATGGTAAGCCCGTTGTTTACCAGCCCAGCGCCGTCCTGGCCCTTGTCCCTAAAAGTTCAGTTTCACCCTGAGTTTTCAGCACCGCCCTCTCTTCTCCACGAAGTCTTCCCGAAACCGCAGGCTGATCTGAAAATGCCCCTCTGAGGCGGGATTCTCAGGGGTCTGGGGGCACCTGAAGATGAAAAGACATTACCATTATTCTCCTTGATTAGGTTAATATTTCCTGAAATGAATCCAAAATATGGTCTTGCAATTTTTTTTTTTTTGGTGGTTGAGTGGGAAAATAAATGTCCTTTTTTTTTTTTTTTTAAGAAAACCAATAAAAGAAAAAAGGCAGTCTAGAGTAGGTACATGCTTACAATACATACACCCTACATTGTTTTTCTCCACACCTAAAGTAACGTTTGGAAAAGATGGGTATGTGCAAACCTACCAACCTGTGATGAAAGTCCAGTAATACCTTCGCACGGAAACAGTCGCAAAGAGGGGCACCTGGCTGGCTCAGTCAGTTAAGCAGCTGCCTTCAGCTCAGGTCATGATGGGGCTCCAGTAGTGGGGCTCCCCTCTCAGCAGGGAGTCTGCCTCTTCCTCTCCTTCTGCTCCTCCCCCTTTTCTCTCTCTCTCTCTCTCTCAAATAAATAAATAAAATCTAAAAAAAAACAAAAAACAGTTACAAAGAGCATCATATTTTGTACTCTCATTATAAAATACTATAGAGCACAATAATTTGAATTATATAGTCTTGAGGCAAAGAAATCAATAACAGTTTGGTCCATTGCTTGCAAATTAGGCATGTTATAAAGCTTTCGCAAATACTAAAAAATAACAATGATCTGCAGGGCTTAAGCGGAAGCCTTTTTTTCTTTACCTCTTTTTTTTTTTTTTTAATCATGAGAACTTAAGAGATGCCACTCAGTTTTTCTGTGACTAAAGGAAGCAAATATAAATCAATGCCACATTTGCTAACAGACAGCATTCCTCTCTTTACACACATCTGTCTGTCTCCTTGCACGCATGCATACACACAAGCACACCCTACATGAGCGCTTGGCCCACTGAGCTTCCCCATAATTTCACAAAAGAGTAACTCTAATGTTTTCTGCTTCGTAGGGAGCCGGTGGGCAGGGCCGTGGATTGGATACCTACACCAGAAAAGGCCCCAGAGGCGTAATCAAATAAGGGAGCCACTTGAACTGAACTCCCAGCAGGAGCTCGAGGGAGGCCTGGAGAGGTTACAGGTACTTTTTATCCGACCTCGCAGGAGAGCACCAACTTCCTGCTGCTAGAAATTTGTCTGCAAATTTTTTCCTCATTCAGATGGGGAGCTGGGGTCCAGGAGACACCGGGTTGATATGATAACTTGATTAAGGCTGGGACAGATGACGTGGAGCACCAAGTGGGCTCAAAGGAAACTGTGCTCTCCTCTTTAACCTCTCCTTGGGAGCCTACAAATTTTATCTGTTAATGGATCGGCCCCCTAGCATCACACAAATATGGTGTCTGCTTAAATGTGTGTCAATCACTCACAGGGGCCTTTGCGGGATTCCCACCGTATTTTCATTTCTCTTCCCCCTTTAAAAAAAAGTGTTTAACCTGTTGGCTTGCTCTGACAATGGCTCACAGCCCGCCTCCTCCTGCCGAAATCGCTTTGGAGGGAGAAGTCCAGTTTGTCTGCCAAAGTGTTCAGAGAACCGTTGAAATGGGCCCGGGGCAGCTGGAACGTGTCCAGGGGAGGGACCTACAAGGAGGAAGGGTTTGGAAACCATGTTCAATGAAGCATGGATGGAAAAACTGGGGATTAGCCTAGAGAAGAGAAAACACAGAGAGAACTGGAGATCTGAAGAAGTGCTTGGGGGAAGAAGGATGGGAGTTTTCCGTGGGCCCCAAGAGAGTCCGGGGAGAGACAGGCATTCACAAAGTGCCAACAAAGTGCCTGGATGAGAAATGGGCCACGTGCTGGGGCCGCCCCAGGCGAATGTGAGGAGATCTGTAGTGTGGCCATAGCTGAGGCATCACCGCTTCCTTCCCTGGGTCGGAGCCGGGAGTCAGCCAGCCAGCCACGGAAAGGCCGGGAAGCTTCGGCTCCAAATATTTCAAGGGGGTTTTAGTTGAAGGTTCAGTGAACAAATAATGCGATGTAGAGACTTTTAAGTGTATAGTTCAATATGTGTGGACAAGTGTTAACTTCTATAAACCACAACCCCAGTCAAGATACAGAACATTTCCATCAACCCAGAAAATTCTCTCGTACCCTCTTTCCAGCCAAAACACTCCCCCCCCACACACACATACACACTGCACCCCCAGGCAAGCACTGTTGCTATTTCTATCACTACCCATGAATCTGGCCTGTTCTAGAACTACATTTAAGTACGAGCATTTGGTATGTACCCATTTGCATCTGGCTTCCTTTACTTAGCATGCTTTCAAGATTCTTCCACATAGTTTGCTTCTTTTTATTGCTGAGTAGTGTTTTCTGGTAAGGATATAATGAATTTCGTTTGTCCATTCTCCTGCCGGTGGACATTTGGCTTATTTCTGGTTTGAAGCTGTTATGAACACAGCTGCTGTGAATGGCCTCGCACAATTTTTTACTGCTGGGTGGTGTATATTCCAAATGCCATTTCGACCAAGACTGAGAAGCAAGGAAAGCCTGAGGTCAGGACAAGTGCAGTCTTTAGTCAAGACAAGCAAGAGTTTTGGGATTTAGTTTCTGGCTGTCTGGATCCTCCCAGAAAAGCACAAGTTGTGTTCCCATTCCTCCCACTGGTGAGCAGGAGGCAGACACCAGGACCAATCCAAGGCAGCCCGGGGTCCTTCGTGAGCAAAACTATCTGTTTCGGCAAAATGGGCACCGGCCATCATTCGAATTTACTCAAAACGTTAGAATTCACGTCTGCAGAGTTCTCACTCTATGCTAGGTCCCATGCGTGGACGAGCTGCTATGGGGAAGAGAGGGATGAATTTGAATTTGATGAGCCTCTAACTGTGAAGTGCTTGCAGTCTGAAAGGAGAAATAAAATGAGTAATAAATTATGAAACCATAACTCAGTGTTCAGCAAACACTTATGGGTCAGCTGCTGTGTGGGTGTGCTGGGGACGCGGTCAGACAGCCTTAGGAGAGAAAGTTGAACGCACTCCTCTCGGTGCTAGGAATAGAGCCTCCTACTCTGGGAGGATGAGTCCCATCCAGAGAAGAGTGTGTCAGGCCAAGGGACAGATGAAATCTGGGCTTGAAACTGTTACTTGAGAACCCATATCTGCTGTATCACCTTGGGACACAGAACCTGTCTATGACTGCCTTTGCCCTGTGTCCTCAGAGCCTCACTTCAGGTGGTCCCGAGAATGACTTAGGCACTAAGGCTTTGAAGGTCACATCAAGGCCATCAAAACACAGAATACTGGAGACAGATGTCCCTTTAGAGTTTATCGTCCGCTCTATCCCTGGCACAGATGGGGAAACTGAGGCCCATGCTAAGAGAAGTTGTTTTCTCAATGTCCCAGGGCAAAAACGGTTTCCTTCCAGTATGTTCATTCTTCTGCTGTATCAGTCTGCCATTTATTATAAAATTCTTACTATGTGACAGAGACCGATTTATAAAGCTGTTACTGGAGGGATAAGATTAGCATATTTCTATAGTCTCAGCAGGTTAATCTATCAGATTTTGCCTGTGAACAGCTGTTACATTTGGAGAAACATATTTTAGTCCAAAAGTTATCTAAACTGTGTGATAAAAACAGTAGACCACATTATGATTGGGCCCTATGTGATTTGGACTCATTTATCTTCCGCACGAGGTTGTTTATTTTTTTAGTTGTTTGGCTCTTGGTTTATTTCCATCCATTTTTCTATGCACAGATTTGATAACTATGTAATGATAGCATGCCATATACACTACTTTATATTTTGGGGTTTTTTGCAGAGAATAAAGCTTTCTTACTTTGACCAAACTACTCTGGCCTTTTAAGACACTGGTGTATACTGCATTACCACAAGGAGGAAGGAGAAGTTGTGGCTATATCAAAGTTCCATGCTATCTTCCAAAAACTTATTAACAGATTTCTTTAAAAGAAAAAAAAGACATGAATTTGGATTTATGCAAATTTGGTGGGAATTCATTCAAAATTAATTTACAAATCAGAGGGAACAAAGAGCAACGTTCATGATTCTTGCTTTGCGATTTTTTAGTAATACTAAAAGTTATAAAGTCCTTCGAACATGCACAACACTTTAAAACTTTCGAAACATCTTTATATCCTTTTTTTTCTTTTTTCTGGAACTTCAGACAAAATGAGCAAGGCACGTGTTATCTCCATTGTGCAGATTAAGAAAAGAGAGGCCTTGAGATAAGCGACTCGTCCCTGTTTACCTAGGTAATAACTCCATGTGGTTTCAGCAGCCACCCTTTGCCTACAGAGCAAGGCAGCACCGTGAACCAGCCCCTCCAGCACACCAGTGAGACCCAGAAGACAGTACCATCCATAGATCAGTTCCTTTTGCAGTTAATCATGGCTTCTGTGATCACAGAAGATTGATTTTAAACACATAATATTTATTTCTACATGTCTTCTGCCAGAACACGGCTAACGACATAACGCAAGAGCAGTACAAAATAAAATCATTGGCCTGTCATCCAAAAACCAGGAAAAAAGTACCATTAAATGTGCCAAAATACAAAGCTCTTCCCTTCCTTCTGTGGTCTCTCTCTCGACTTCTTGTAGTGACTTTTATTGGCTATTTAATGTCATTTTAAGTAAAGAAGGAGAGGTCAAATTTTTACATCATTTTCCTGAGTTTCACCATGCATCTACAGATTGTACAATGCCAGTTTTCAGTGCAGATGTAAGAGCATTTAACCCCTCTACAGAATCGACAAAAGGCAGAACTTTGACTCTGTATCCCATACAGGCATGTGTGTGCTGTTCTTTCCAGAATAGAGAAAGTGCTACTCAACACCAACTCAACCGTTTTTGTTTGTTTGTTTGTTTTTAATTTTTTTATTTTAATAAACATATAATGTATTTTTATGCCCAGGGGTACAGGTCTGTGAATCGTCAGGTTTACACATTTCACAGCACTCATCATAGCCCATACCCTCCCCAATGTCCATTTAACTCAACCGTTTTTATGCCACTTCGTGGTACATACACATTCTCCCAACCCTCTCTGCCTTTGGTTCACCGCAGAGGCTGCCGGGAAGGCAGACATCATCTTCTCTCCTTTTGTTCCCTCACGGCCTTCAGCTGAATGACTGGCTCACAGGGGGACAGTCATATGAGCAGGAAGGATATGACCAGGCTCTCCGGGCAGCTGTGTTTCTTAGAAGACATTGCCTTTTTTGGCAGAAAGCACAGCCTGTCCAGGCCACGGGCGACCCACTCAGTGGCCACACGGGGCACTTAGCTTGCTGTGACTTTTGCTGAATTCCCTCAGGGAGTACACAGAGGACGCTCTGTGCAATGGGGCAGCAAGGAACTGCATGGACAAGCAGAGTGCACGTAGTGCCCTTGCTCCCCTGTTTTATTGGCCTTCACTTATAAAACAGAAGTTCAAAGATAAAGTATGAAGAATATCAAGATAGTGACAGCAGAGCATAAAACCACACCCTTTGGAGCACGGGGTCTGCTACCTCCTCACAGATCACGTGCCCAAGACACCAGCCCTGGTCTTGAAATCAAAGTCAACTTTGACTCTTACCAGTCTAGAAGCTCTAAGGGTCTCTCGGGCCTGAACCGCAGCCAAATGTAGATGAGTGCCGGGGTGGAACCCCCTTCCTCACGACGCCCCTGGAACCCATAAGGCTCAGGGAGGCACCCCGCCCCCCACCCCGCAGGGAAGATGGACAATCCAATATGGCGCCCTGCACCGGCCATGCTCCTGTCACTGGGTGACTTGGGGTGGGGGGGGGGGGGAAGGAGTGGCTACGAATCAGGGCACAGCGAGAGTCCAGTGAAAGGAGACGTCTTGCCGCTGCAATGCTATCATGACCAAAAATTAATGCGGAAATCCAAAATGCCACCATAATTGAGCAGCACCCTTCTTTTCCTAAAACGTAACGTTTTCCACAAATGCCTCTGTGAATTTGTCTCTGTGGTGCACACACACATACATGACATGCCGCCCCGGAACAAAGCGGGGTAGAGCGGGAACAGTCACGGGGATCTCAGTTCTGGCCACAGCTCCTTTCCCTACGTGATGTATGACTCTGGTCGGGTCACCTGACTTTCCCAAAGCTCAGCCTTCTTAGCCGTGTCACGCGAGCAGTGACTCCAAACTCAGAGGTCGGCTGCGCAGGAGAAGTAAACTCAAGAATGTCCCCAAGCCGGTTGTGAGCCGAAGAGCGCGTGTGGGTTGCACGGGCACGTTGGTATCCTGTGTGCGACTAGTGTATATCACATACAGACCCCATCAGGGAATTTCACTCTGGGGCAGAGTGATTTACAAAGCCTGCTCAGAAGTGGAGTCAATTAAGGTCAGCTTTCTATGTTGCTAAACAACAGGGGATTCTGGGTTCAGTAACGTTGAAAGGCAGGCCCAACACACCCCTTGAAACCGGGCTTTTGAGAGGGTTCAAAGGAAGGGGAGACAAAAGCCTCTCTTTGTGATGTTTTCACTCTTCCTTCATTGTCCTCTTTCACCCTCCAAGGGCCTTCATGTAAAGAAAGGGGCTGCTAATGTGGCGAGTGGGAGTTTAAAATTGTCCCGGGCCAACAATGTTGGCACATTCTGCCGGGCCTCATTACAGAATCATCTGAAATGCTTGAGAAGTGTTTCCCACTCATTAGCATAAATAGCAGAAAAACTCTTTCACAAACAAAGCAGGTTCCATCTGCCCCCAGTATGTCCTCACCTTGACTTCAAATGGCCAGTCCCTCCCCCAGTACAATACCGGGGGCGCTGGCCTCCGAGGCCCCAAGCACCCCACTTCAGAACGGCATTCAGGGAAATATCAACACGGTAACCTGCATGTTTATTCATTGGCCGGCCCCTGCTTTTAATGGAGTCCCTTCCCCATTGTGGTCACTTGATTCTTTCACACACCGAGAGGGCGAGGCAGGGAGAGCCTCCCTTTCCGAGCTGTTGGGGTCCTTAGCAACCCACACCTTGTGAGTGGGCTGACCAGGCTCTAATTAGGTTTGTTCTGCTTTTCTGGCCTGAGCGTATTTTGTCAGGTATTCTGCTCTGGGATTAAAGAGTCATTAATCACCCGGGGCTGACGCTGACAAGGTGGTTTGTACAATGAAGTCCACTTCCCTGGTGTCGGCCGGAGCCAAAGCCGGATCTGTTTTGCATTACTTCGCAGAAGAATGTAACAACTTCTTCTCCCCAGTCATCCTCTGAGGACATCTATCATGGGCTCCAGTCCTGTAGGAGGCCGGTGCCAGGGGCAGAGATAGCCTCTGTCTCCAAGTCAAACGGTGCTAACAGCAGGAGGCTGGAGTCGGGTATGGGAAGGGCATTTCACAGACCAAGATTAGAGCAGGGCAGAGTTGGGGTGGGGTGGGGGACCTTCATCACCATCCGCACAGCCCCAGATTTTGCTGAAGGAAACACTGAGGCTCAGGAAGGGAGATAGACTTGCCTAAGGGTGCACAGCAAGTGGCCGTGAGTGCCAGCATCAGAACGGGATCGGGATCTCCCTGTGATCACCCTCGTCACTTCCGAACCCAGTTCTAAGCTTTTATAACCATTTGCAACATCATCAGTACTATTGTATTTGTTCAGTCGGAGAGCCCTAAGATCTCAAGAGGAGAAAGGAAGGAAATCATTTTCATTAACCAAGTACAGTCGACCCTCAAACAACATGGGTTTGAACGGCAAAGGTGCACTTATGCACAGATTTTTTTCAACAAATACAGTACTCTAAATGTAGTTTCCTTAAGATTCTCTTTCTTTCTTCCTTTCTTCCTTTCTTTCTTTCTTACTTTCTTTTTTGATTCCTTTTCTCTCTCACTCTCTTTTTTTAAGCAGGCCCCGTATGGAGCCCAATGCAGGGCTTGAACTCACAACCCTGAGATCAAGACCTGAGTTGAGATCAAGAATCGTAAGTTTAACAGACTGCGCCACCCAGACACCCCTTCCTATTTCCTTAATAACATTTTTTCTCTATTTTAACTTATTGTAGAAATACAGCATATAATATATATAACATACAAAATATGTGTTAATCAAATGTTTATGTCATGGATAAGTTTCCTTCAACAGTAGGCTATTAGTGGTTAAATCTGGGGGGGAGTCAAAAGTTACACATGGATTTCTGATGGTGTGGGGGGGTGGGCGACCCTAACTCCTACGTTGTTCCAGGGTCAACTGTACTTCAAAAGACTAGACAAGGAGGTAGGCATTTTGCATACAAATGATTTAATTTAAGTGTCATTTTAATGCGATGACATGACATCGCTCAGCAGCTATTAGTTCTCACTCAACACAGCACTTTTCCTGGGTAACTACTATCAGCCTTTTTTTTTTTTAGTGGACAAAGAAATCAAAACAAGGAAAGGTTAAGTAACTCCTTCACTGCCTACATTCTTTCTCCGTGCCAGACGGCCTTCTGAAAAGATGAGAGGAGTCCTGTAAATCCAGGAGTTCTTGTGAATTTTCATTACTACTTACGTAAATCATAAGTTCAAAGTTTAGGTCGGTCATTCAAACATCAGACTGTCAGGGTTCACTGTTTTCCTTTTATCTCTTAGGTCTGTGATAACTTTTTCTCCGCTGGTGGTTTCTTGTCCTCCTTTCTTCCTTTATTCTTTCATTATTTAACAAACATTTATCGGGCACCTGTGATGCTGGGTGCTGGAAATACTGAGGTTAAAAAGGCATGGCTGCATGCCCCGTGTCTCCTGTACTTCGTAGAAAATGAGCTCCTCGTGAATAGGATAAATGGAGGATGTAGGAAACAAGAGACCCACCCGGGAAGGGCAGTGAAAGGAACCCCAGTGATGTAGGACAGCCGATGTTAGGGTTCAAAGCCAATGGCCAAGAAATAATTCTTGAGACGTCTTTGGTGCAAAATGGTGATTTTTATTAAAGCACGGAGACAGGACCCGTGGGCAGAAAGAGCTACAAATGGGGTCGTGAGGAGTGGCTCCTTATATACGTTCAAGTTGGGAGGGAGTTAGGATAGCGTGAGTCTGTAAGGAATTTTGGAAGCAAGGTTTCCAGGACCTTGAGCGGCCAGCTATTGTTGGGAAGAGGTCGTTTATTACCGTCTAATAAAACCTTAGTCATGAGACCCTTCAGATGGATATCGGTGGGCCATATGCTTGGGCGGTGATTGCCAAAACATATCTTGGGGGTTTATAGATAAAGGAAGTTTTCCGAAGGAATTTTTACACGTTAAAGTAATCTTACAGGATTGGGGCGGGGGGGGGGGGGCGCGGGGGAGGGAGTGGAGCGGGGGGGGGGGGGGAGGTGTGGGCAGGGAGGTCAGACTAGGATTGCCTTTTGCCCTTAGCAAAGTATTAACATTGAGGCAGTTGAGTCCCTAGAGGAATGTCACTTTGCGTATTTCAAGGATTTGTCAATGGGCTCTACGTAGTAAGGAAATTTAATAATTTTTCTTCTGCCTTCATTTCCCACATCACCCAGGATGCTGCAGCCTCCTTCCCCCCATAACCAGGAAAGCTGAACAGCACGCACGCAGGGAGATGCAGGGAGGGCCACCAGTGGCCACTGCCACCGGCCAGAGCTCCGGGAGTGTCTTCTGCACTAAGATGAATTGGATAGAAGACCTGCGGAGGGGATTTAGATCTTTGGCAAAGACTTTGAACTTTAAAGATTGCTTAATATAAAATAAACTGAGCAAATGACAAAAATAAGACAGTAACTCCAGAAAAGGAAAAGTAATCTCAGCTTACCAAAGGGCTCCGTCAGAATTATCATCTATATTTTCATAATGTAAATACAGAAATATCAATAAATGACATTAACATATAATAATATTAAGATGTGGAATGGAAAAGGAGTGTGTGTCTAAGGGGGCTCGGCAGCAGACAAAAGAGTGACACTCATCTTTCATAGCAGGAATTCAAGGGTGAATACTTAAAAGTAAAAAATCTGAACAGAAACACAAGCATGTGAGAGGCAACCCTTGTAGAACTATGTCACTCTCCAAATTGTGTGCATGTTTCATTTTGATCAATATAAAAACTAAAATTAAAAAGCCATTGACTGGGACGCCTGGGTGGCTCAGTTGGTTAAGCAGCTGCCTTCGGCTCAGGTCATGGTCCCGGCGTCCTGGGATCGAGTCCCACATCGGGCTCCTTGCTCCGCAGGGAGCCTGCTTCTCCCTCTGTCACTCTGTCTGCCTGTGCTCGCTCTCGCTCTCTCTCTCTCTCTCTGACAAATAAATAAATAAAATCTTTAAAAAAAAAAAAAAGCCATTGACTAATGTAATTTTTAAAATAAGAGCCTGTGTTGTCAAGGGCTAACAACATCAGTGGGAGACTACCAGGTAAAGAAATACTCAAAATGTGCCTGGGCTGCTGGCCCTTCTGGGCTGTTCAGAAGGACGGGCAGAGGCACAGGCAATTCGCAGGGGAGGGCTGCTCCATAGGCCAGTATCTTGAGTGAACGCAGCTGGGACAGGGAAGGAGTCCTGAGGAATTGGTTCCATGAAAGTCTGGAAGCAGGAGAAGGTAATAGAACCCTGGGGAGATAATGCTCAGGCCCCGTCTGGTAAGGTAGACAGTGAGCCTGATCCGACCTGGGTTCGAATCCCAGCTTCGGTACTTATAGGTCCCAGGACTTTAGAAAATGGTTTAACCTCATAGATCCTCACTTGCTGCATCTATTAGAAAGAAAAATAGGGGCGCCTGGGTAGCTCAGTGGGTTAAAGCCTCTGCCTTCGGCTCAGGTCATGATCCCAGGGTCCTGGGATCGAGCCCCGCATCGGGCTTTCTGCTCAGTGGGGAGCCTGCTTCCTCCCCTCTCTCTGCCTGCCTCTCTGCCTACCTGTGATCTCTGTCTGTCAAATAAATAAATAAAATCTTAAAAAAAAAAAAAAGAAAAAGAAATCTCCCACACAGCATTATTGTCAGGGTTCTTCCACACACATTTATGAAACCTGTACTAAATACTTAACATATATCAGGCACTGAATAGAAGCTGTCTTCAAACATAGTATCAGCAAAACCCACAAGGGCAAGATTTTTTCCTATTTCTTGAAAGTCTAGAAAAATACATGCAGAGGTGATCTATTCACACCTACAGGATGACTCAAAGTCAGAAAGATATGAGCACTTGTACCCAGTCTATCAGCCCTACTCTGTGTTTAATTCCTGGATGAAACTTTCTAGGTCTGGCTTTCTGTTGGGAAAGACGCAGTTAACTTGTCCTTTAAAGCCATTTTCCTGATGTGCGCTTTTTTTGTCTTCTCGTTTCAAATCTTTTCTTAGGTTGAATGCTCAGAAAACTACACAGGCACACTCTGCCCTTGTTTTCTTTCTTCCTCAGGTCCCTACGCCATGGGTCTCTGTCTCTCCTTGTCTCTGTGTCTCTTGCTCCCTCAGGCCCAGAAGCCCTGCTGTCTTCCCTTCTTTCCCTCTCTCTGTCTGAGGCTTCAGCTGCCTCCACCCCAACCCCCTCAATAAAAGCCTTGCCGTCTTCCCAGCTCCCCCCTCGTGAGCGCAGGCGCAGGCCCACTGTCAATGTTTGTCCCCAAGACTAGAGGCTGTTTTTTTAAAAAAGATTGAGTATTTCCATAACAAACGAAAATTTGACTTAGCCTTATGAAAAATATAATCAGAGGCTGGCCTCCCAGACTTTCTGGGGGTGGGAATGAACTCCCCGGAGGGTAGGTTTAAAAAAAAATCAATATAAATGATATTCGCTTGTAGTATTTTGGAGGGGAAGGAGTAGAGGGAGGAAAAGAAACCCGTCTGAACAAGAGAGGTTATAATTCAAAAGCTGCCACACAGTAAGTAGGAACCTCCGAGAGGCTAGATCATCACTCTCTCTGGGTTTGACAAGGGGGTTGATGGGAAGTCGTGACCGGACTCGCACCTGCTCTTCAAGGAACATGAAAAACACGGCTGGCCTCACCATGTTCCGGGGAAGGTGGGAAGGGGCTTAGCAGCACCAGGAAAACCACCCTCCACAGACCTTTATGCATGTAATCCTGAAGCTAGGAGATAAAAGTTAACAGTCTATTTTATAACCATAGCTAACATCGTATATTATTAAAATTGTAGCTAACATTTATTGAATACTCGCCATGTGCCAGACACCGTCCCAAGAATTTTGCATGCGATCCAGATTTGACCCTCATAACAACTCCATGGAGGAGTCTCCACTCTGATTTTCCCTCACTTACAGATGGGAAGGTGGAGGCTGAAAGAAGTGGTGATTTGCTCAGGTAAAGCTAGGGCTCAGACAAACACAGACTCTCCTGGATTGCAAAACCCTGGTTCTACACAAGAGCGTCTTTAAAGTGTTCATTTGCATGCATTTTTTCTGAATTTTCACAAGCCTTCTGAACAGGTAGAGATTCCTGTCTCAGGGGTTTATGTAGAACAACAAGCAAAAACAAAAAACAAAAAACAAAAACACCACCTGAAAATCAAGTCTCCTGCTGTTTTTTGTAGAAGCCAAAGGGTAGAGGGATGCTGGCCAGGGAGAAGAGTGGTAAGAAATTTCTCCCAGACCTGGAGAGAGGTCCCTGGAGTCCTGAGCTGTCTCAGCCCTTCAGGGAGAAGACAGAGCCTCCTGGGGATGGCTCCATGTGCATGAGGACAACCAACCCTGGGAGTGCTCAACAGATGACACCTTCCCCGGGACATGTGGGAGAGAGCAGAGGAGATATCCCCAGTGATGCCTGGGATTTATTTCCCCTGTCAAAAGGATGGGGGTGTGAAGAAGGACTTAAGATAATTATAAACAAAATAAAGTTATATTTCGTGGACAAATGAGTTTAGGCACCAAGGTCCATACCCACCACAAAAGCACACAGTGAGTAGGGGTGAGGAGGGATGTGCCTCCATTTTGAACATCTCCTTGTTGCCTGTTGGTAAGAGTTTGGCCAAGTGCGGTCAGGGGATTGGAACAGAAAGTTGAAAATGCCGAGTTTCACCCTCATCGGCTGCATGGAAGAAAGGTGTTCTTCACCTTCCGCTCCCCATCCCGCCTCTCAGCCCAGAGAGAACCCACTGGGCTCACCATCCGGGCTCCGGGAAGTCCCAGCGTGTCCTGTGTAGGGAGCAGAGGAATCCGTCACTGTGATGGAGAAAGCATTGGGTAAACGCACGGCCCCCTGTCAGAGACGAAGCTGGAAACCCTCCCCAGAGCTACTTCATCACCTTACCCCGAAGTCTGAAAGTTTCTTAAATTAAGAGAATATCCCTTTTTTGGAGTAGGCTTATCTGGTTTGACAATCCCCACAAGATATTCATTTATAAACTCTCATATCACTAGTTATTTCCCCTTCCCCACACAATTTGTAATGACAGATTTATTTGTCATTTGTTCAACTTCTATCTTCTATGTTCGTTCCATTAGGGGAGGGATTGTGCCTTGTCCTTCGCTATTTGCCTAGCCTGTAGCACGGTTTGCAGAACACAGTAGGTGCTCAATTAATACTTAATTGAGGGAAAAAGAAAAAAAACCCTTACTGAATGAACCATGGATGGAACGTGGAGCAATCATCGGGGGTCCAAAACTTAGTGATCATCCAGCCCGATGGCTTGAGAAGGTGAGGCCTAGAGGGGCTAAACAGCTTGCTTGAGACTCCAAATTTCATTAAAAAAAAATTTCAAGGACTCCAGGCTTGGAGTGATTTTCCTTTCCTGGACTCTGGCATCTTCAGTCTCTGAATTTTTCACGGTTTAGACCAAGACCAAACCCTGGACCACCTGTTCATGTGTCCACGCTTGTCCTCCCTTTAGGCCCTCAAGCTCACCCATCACAGTACCACGTGAGGCCTCACTTACCTACATTTTGGTGCCTCCTGTCTCCTGTGGTGTCTCAGTCTTCCCTAAAAGGTTACGGCTTTCCTTCTTCTTGTGCAGAGTTTCATATATGTGTGTATGTGTGTGTACATATATATGTATTTTTTAAGATTTCTTTATTTGAGAGTGAGAGGGAGCATGTGTGTGGAGGGGGGGGAGGGGCAGAGAGAGAGAGAGAGAATCCCAAGCAGACTCCCCACTGAGCGTGGAGCCCAACATCGGGCTTGATTCCAGGGCCCTGAGATCATGACCTAAGTTAAAACCAAGAGTCAGATGCCCCACCCAGGTGCCCCTGGGGAATTTCATACCTTAATATGAGAGTCCTTGTTCAACAGCTCCTCACTGGGAACCTATAGGTACCAACACCCTTCTCGTGCTGGGGGTGCAGCCATAAGCCACCGCGGCCCTCACAGGAGCACACGTTCTGCTGAGGAAGACATAATAAAGGGAAGCCAACGAGCACAAATCGCACAGTGGCAACGACAGTGAAGAAAAGAACACACGGTAAGGACTCGGAGGCTGGAGGGATGGGCTGTTTTTGATCTGGAATTAAAGAAGACTCCTCTGGGAAGGGCCTGTTTATATTAAGGCTGAATTACGAGCAAAGACGCGTCTGCAGAGCTCGGGTATTTCAGGCAGACGTTACTACTGCCAGAGCCCCAAAGCCCCAGCCACTGGCTGGAATGCAGGGAACAAAACCTCAAGAAGTCAGTGAGATGGGCGAAGGACGGGTCTCGGAGAATCCTGCAAGTCACGGAGGAAGACTCAATTTTATTCTCTAGGCGTGAGGAAGCCAGTGGTTTTTCATGTTTTTCATGTGAGGAGTGATATGACCTTTCATGTTTCTTTTTTTTTTTTTTTAAGATCTTATTTATTTATTTGTCAGAGAGAGAGAGAGAACACAAGCAGGGGAGCCGCAGGAGAGGGAGAAGGAGAAGCAGGCTGCCCGCTGAGCCAGGAGCCTGGTGCAAGACTAGATCCCAGGACCCCAGGGCCATGACTGGAACTGAAGGCAGAGGATTAACCCACTGAGCCACGCAGGCGTTCCAACCTTTCACATTTCAAAATGACCAAAAAGCCTTGGCTATGGAGGAGAGCAGCAGCAGAGACACCCGAGGGGCTCCAGCAGAGGTCCAGCCGAGAGAGGAGTGTTCCCAGAGGATTCCGGGAGCGTCGGGAACCATGAGGAGTGACTGGATCCACGTATATTTTGGATATGAATTGCTGACGGACAGGATATGGGCAGGGAGGGAAAGGGATCAATCAATCAAATGTGACTCCTAGAGTCTAGCTTGAGTACAGTGGACTTGTGACAGATCTCCTAGTATGTGGAAGACTGGGAAAGAAGAAACTTGCAGGAATGGGGTAACCAAGAGCCGCTTTTCCACACATTTAGTCCAATGGGTCTGTCAGACAGCCCAGGGGAGACTCCAAGTACGCAACCAGATAGACAACCCCAGGAATACACAATAATCAAGAAATTGCTGAAATCTTTTTTTTCAATTAGTTATTTATTTGTTTGTCAGAAAGAGAGAGAGAGAGCGAGAGCACAAGCAGAGGGAGTAGCAGGCAGAGGGAGAAGCCAGCTCCCCGCTGAGCAAAGAGCCCAACATGGGGATCGATCCCAGGAGCCTGGGATCATGACCTGAGCCCAAGGCAGACACTCACAAAATTTCTGAAATCTAACAGGAAGCCTTGGGCCAAGGCTGGAGACAGCGATGGGGAAGGAGAGGACCTCCAGTGCTTTGCAATCTCGCCCGCCGCCCAGCCATTGGAGAGATGACATTCCCTCTGGGTTTTAGCACAGGAACCTATCAAGGCAGCCTTCCAAGCAAAGGGCCCCGGTCTCACCTCCCAGCTGCAGGGATGTGGGACTACTCTCATAGCAGCTGTCCTATGAGTTACCTCGCATGGCTGATCTGTGAAGGTCTACCATTACATCAATTAATCAGGGAACAATTGCAATCAGACCTCTTCCGTGATTAACAAAAAGATATATGTTCTGTCTTAATCCTGCTGTCTACAGGTCCAGCCTCCAACTGCAGAGCCGCCAGGGTCCGCACTAGGAAGTGCAGTAGACACAGCTGTTGCCCATGCACAAGCCTGTCCTCGCCCCACCCCCCACTCTCCTGCATGGTGGAGAGGCTCATGGATGACATTAGGGAGACTTGGTGCCCATCCTGGAAGTGTCAGCTCTGAGGCTCGTTAAGTGCTATAATAAACATCCTTATGTTTAAAACTGCTTAAAATTGGGTCCTCTCAGGGCACCTGGCTGGCTCAGTGCGTTAAGCGTCTGCCTTTGGCTCAGGTCATGATTCGGGGTCCTGGAATACAGCCTGGAGTCAGACCCCCACTGATATGTGCTCTCTCTCTCTCAAATAAATAAATTTTTAAAGTCTTTTTAAAAAATATAGGGACGCTTGGGTGGCTCAGTTGGTTGAACAGCTGCCTTTGGCTCGGGTCATGATCCCAGGGTCCTGAGATTGAGCCCCACATCGGGATCCTTGCTCAGCTGGGAGCCTGCTTCTCCCTCTGCCTGCCACTCTGCCTGCTTGTGCTCTCTCTCTCTCTAACAAATAAATAAATAAAATCTTTTAAAAAATAAAATAAAGAAATAAAAATAAAAATAAAATCTTTTAGAAAATATAAAATGGAATTGTGTCTTCTCTTCCCTCTGTATACTTAGATGTTCCTATGGAGTTCACCTCCTCAAGCACGACTCCTTTTTCCTAACCACTCTCACATAGCCCTTCACTCTGCCATGGGCTAGGCACTAAATAAAATGTGGTGAAGAAACCACCCGTATTGGTGGTGCCTGTCTTCGCGGATCCAACAGGATGGTGTGGACACAGACATCACACAGGTAAATGACTAAACGTATCATTACAGATTGTGACTAGTGTACCCATGAAGGGAAAGGGTGGGTGTGCTATGAGACATAGCCTGGGGATCTGAGCATCTGAGAAGGCATCCCTGAGGAGGTGACTTTTAAACTAAGACCTGAAAGCGCACCTGGCTGGCTCAGTCAGTAGAAGATGTGACTCTTGATCTCTGGGTTGTGAGTTCAAGTCCCATGTTGGGCATAGAGCTTGTTTTAAACAAACAGACAAACAAACAAACAATGCTCTAGAAGAGGAGAAGGATCCAAATGGGGAAGAGTGGGCAGAGGAGCATTTGGAACAGGCTGGAACAACTCAAACTCTGACATGTGCCACCATCCCCTTGGATCTCTCCTTCCATCTCCATCTCTAAACAGAAGCTCCTGAACATCACAAACCATTTTTGATAGGGCATAGTGTTGTGAATCTGAATCTGAATTATCTAAGAGATAGAAGGGTTATTTATTGCCCCTTTACTAACTCCCGAGGTTGCTAAATCCGAAGTATCTGCCCCAGACACCATCACTATGGGTCACTGACAAAGTTTTTGAGAAGTTCCATCTCTGCCCTCAAACAAACAAAACCAAGAATACTAAAATTCCTTCCCCTGTGAGTTTCTCTTCCTTCCTTCCTTCCTTTTCTATTTCTCACTTTCTCTCTTCCTTCCCTCCTTCCTTTCTTTCTTCCCTCCCTTCTTTTCTTTTTCTTTTGTCTCTTTTCTTTCTTCTTTCTTTCCTTTCTTCTTTCTTTCCTCTTTTCTCTTCTTTTCTTTCTTTCTCTCTTTCTCTCTTCCTTCCCTCCTTCCTTTCTTTATTCCCTCCTTTCTTTCTTTCTTTTCTTCTCTTCTTTCTTCCCTTACCCTCCTCCCTTTCTTTCTTCCTCTCTTTCTTTCCTTCCTTCCTTTCTTTTCCTTCTTTCTTTCTCTTTCTCTTCCTCTGTCTCTTCTTTCCCTCCTTGCTTTCTTTCCTTCCTTTTTTTTTTGGAAGCACCTTTAGACTCCCCTTTTTAAGGGGCTAGAATTAATGCTGGGTAACAGTACTCAAGGTCTCCCTCACACTGTCTATACTATCCTCTCTGGTGGTTGATCCTGATCAGGAGAGGTGGCTTTGAGAAAGGAGTGTCAACCCCAACGATCCAGAGTCAGGCAGGCCATTTTTGCCATGCTTTAAAATCAGGAGAAAGATTTCAACTCATTTAGATAAGATGTCAACATGCTCTAATGGATACCTACACAGACAGACCTGGGTGTGAATATAGATTCAGTTCTGTGACCTTGGCGGTATTACTTCATCTCTCCAAGTCTCAGGTTCCTCATCCATAGAATAAGGACAATAATTTCTACAAGAATTGACCGCGATCAAGTGTTGAAAGAACCCATCCCAATATGTAGTCAATACTCAGGGAATGTTGGGTCTCCTCCTTTCCAGACCTGGCTCTTCATTGCCTAATTCTATCTTTTGAGGCATTCACATGTGCTGCCACCTCAGAGAATATTTCAATTACAGGTGCCCTAAGTGATACTCTCTCATTTGGAAATCCCTAATTAAATCAGCAGTGGCTGCAGGCAGCTCAGGTGCGTCAGGAGAGCTCCCACCCAGCTCACCTTTCCTCCCACCTGCCTCATCCAGCCAAGCCAAGGGAAACTATAGGAATAACAATCCCTGAACATATATAGAATATTGAGCAATTCGCAAAGAGCTCTCAGGCTCAGAACAACACAGGAGCTGGTATTATTACCACCTCGTTACAATGGGAATGGGGAAATTCAGGTCCAGGGAGGGGAAGCAATTTACTTAAAGCCTCTGAAGTAAGGTGCCTAATGATCCAGTGTTCCCACTGCACCCCCACATCCCATTCAGTGGAAAAGTTCACCACCAGTCACTGTCCTGACTCAGCAGCAGTAGAGAATTCACTCCTGAATTGCTTCCTCCCACCCCCCACGCTCTCCCTTGCTCCTTATTCTGCCAACTTTCCTAGACTAATGTCAGTGGCTTCCTCTGGTCTCGGGATAGGCTGGCTTGATTCCGGGGCTTGCCTAGCATTTCTCCCACTGTCACTGGGCATTCTCAAGTGGCAGCAGGCTGCTTTGGAGCCCTTTTACCAAAACTTGTGACTTTTTTCTAAGGCCAGTGTGAGAAAAATCAGTCTGACTTTGGTCGGAATTTGGTGGGCACTGGGTGATCTGGCCCGCCCATCTACCCAAGGCTGACAAAGGTAAATTAAGGACCACTTTGCTCTTCAGAAAAGGACCAGCTGGAAGACGTGGAAAATAGGATTCCACCCTCAAAAAGTCAGGATGGAACTCAAGCAAAGCTCTAATGTTTGCATTAACTTCTCCAAAATAGAAACAAAGCGTCAGAGCTGGTAGAGCTCCTCTGACTCAATAACCTCATTTCACACCATGATAGACTGGCCAGCGGAGAAGAAAAGAGGCCCCTTCAAGGCCACACAGCTGGCAAGAACAGGGCTAAAACTTAGGCCACAGGACCCCAGTTCACTTTTGTTACTGGACCAGGCAGTTCACCCGAGAGCCCAAAATGTGTTCATTTGGATAATCCAGGTGATCTCTACTACTTCTTCCACTGTACTTGCCCCTCCCAGAAAGGATACACTGAGCGGATGTTTGTGATGGACTCGGTTGATACGGATCTACGTCTATAAGATACTGAGCCAGGGAGAGCTCTTTCCAACAAGGGTCGCCCAAGGAGGCCTCAGCTGTGAGTGAGCCCCGCCTATAACATGCCCAGTGACCTAGGAAGGAAAGGACTGGCATACCCTTGGGTGAAACTGGGGATTCCTAAGATACACTTCTGATCCTTCCCAGCTTTGTGGGAGCTGCTGGGACAGGATGAAGGAAGCCTGGACATTAGCTCGTTCTTGTTTCCAGTAACTCTGCTCAGACTTCATCGGTCCCTCCAACACCATCGCTGCCCCCAACCCCTCCATGTCCTCCTTTACTTCCTCTTCCACTTCCTCCCCCACCCCCACCTTTCCGGGTCCTTCTCTGCTTCTTCCTTCACTGCCAGCACTACCGCACCAGCCCCCCTCCATCTCCTCCACACCACCACCACCTCCACCACTTCCTCCATTTCTTCCCCACCATCTCCGCTCCCCCACCCCCTCCATAGGGACACCCAGTGCCCCTTCCTCCTCCACCTCTTTCAGAGCCTGTACCCCTGAACCCCCACCAACAGCTTCACCACCACTGTTCCGTAGCATTAGCCTAGGTCTCCCTACCAAATATCACTCCAAGACCTCAATGCTTTCAAAATAAGACAAGCCATCCCTATCTGAAGCCAAAGCCAGAGTCACAGAGATTTATCACACATCTGAAATAAACCAGGATTAACTCCTTCCCTTCCTGCTCCTTTTTCAAAGTGCTTATTCAAACACACACGCTCACCATTTCTCTCCCTCTCTCTCACCAGAAGACTGTAGGTACTCTGAAATGAAGCAGACAATGGTGGCCTTGTTGCAGAAGCCTGATATTAATAGGCTATGCCTTTTGATTTCAGCCTGGAAACACTGGCAGCAAACCAATGTGAGAAAAGAGGGGCCGCGGAGCAAAAGTTTGAAAGAGAGATGAAGAAAAAAAAACCAACCCAACTTTGATCAGAAGAGACTGAAGATGAATTGTGGTCATTTCACAGGTCTCTGGGTGGAGGTAAATGTCATTTTGAGACAAGGAAACTGGGTTAGAAAAAAAGGGGGGGGGAGGGACTGAGAAGGGATGCACTTTCTGACGGAAGGGGGCCACCTCTCGCCCAGAGGATCAAAGCTGCTCGCCATGCAGAGAATGAAGGATTATTCACTTTCTATTTTTTCACGCCTGCAGCACACATGGGGATCTAATTGGTGGGGATGCGAAATACAGACAGGCAGCCCCAGCAGCAGGGCCGGCCCGAAGGGGGAGGCGGGCTTGGTGCAGCTGCAAGCCATTTGAGGCAAGCTTACCGCCCTGCGCCGCTTTAATTGCTCTTCTGTGTGTTTCCTCCGCTCACCAGCGCTAGTGTCTACTTCCCAGTCCCTCTGATCTCAGAGGCGATGAGCTTGACGGCTGTCAGGCCTGCGGGGTCAGGGGAGGCAGGAGGCAAGTCTCAGGGGAGCGGAGGTCGCCCCCCGACACACACACGCCGGGAGGGGCTGCCGCGGGAAGAGGCGGAGTCAGGCGCTCCCCGAGTCCTGCCCCCCCACACACCCCACACCCCGGGGTTCCCTGGCATCAGGCAGGTACAGAGCCAGGGTCCCTCCAGGGAGGGCTGTTGTCTGGATTCTAACCCATGACACCAGGGGAGATAGAGGATAGAATGAAAGCCCACACTGCTGTGCGATGTCTGACCTTAGGCACGTTGCTCAGCCTGCCTGACCCTTCGTTTTGTCGTCTTTGAAATGGGGTGTGTGCCTCACCCCCAGCACGCCCTGAAGATGACCTGTCCTGAAATGTTAAGCAGTGAAGGCAAGTTCCTGTTGGTTGTTATCACAGACTAAGTCCTCCCTGAACCCTCTCTCAGCCAGCCTCCAGATCTACTCTAGGTCCAAGTCTCCTCCCCGCCCCCAAGTCCCCTTTGCAGCCCTTCTCAGTGCCCCTCCCTGGAGAAAACTGCCTCACCACCCAGTCTCAGGACCCAGGAGGATCGCAGACCCCTCCTGTCACTCATATCAGGCTCCCACCTTTTTTCTCTTAGACGTGGTCCTTAGCCACATGTTCCTGGCTGACAGCACTCCCTCTTCCCCTCCATCGCCTCCCATTTCAACAGCCAGTTCTTTACCCATGTGAAGCTATAAAATGTGAGCTCAGCCATTCACCTCTCAGCTGAAAACAGAGGCGGCTGGCTTTGACGTTCAGGTGCTCTCCCCTTAGGGAATGCTTTCCTTCTTCCTTGGTCTGCCTTATCCTTCAGGACTCAGGGGAGTTATGGCCTCTTCTAGGTAGCCCCTCACTACAGGATCAGAGCCTCTGCTAAGCTCAGCGGTGCTTTCAGATCGCCCTGCACTGACCACAATGGACTAAAGTCACGTGGTCTTTCTTCCACTTGCCGGTGTCTGTCTCTTTCACTTGAAGGTGAGCTTTTGGGGAACAGGCCTGCAGTTTAATTCATCTGTGTACTCCCAGCAGGTAGGATGGTTAGCTTAGTGTCTGGAAGAGAGCAGGTACTCCATCAATACATTCTGAACTAATTTATGGCTCTCCGTTGTTACTCATCTCCCGCCCAAATTATCCAATCCAGTTGGAAGCATCTGGTGAGATGGAAATGGGTCTGCTTCATTCGGTATTCTACACAGTCCCAAGCACAGAGCAGAACCTCAGTGAAGAGTTGCTGGTTCTGAAGTCTGGCATCGCCAGCAATAATACGCCTGTGGTGTCTGGCTTGATTAGTGCTATTCCTACATCATCAAGAACAGACCTTTTCACATACGTGCTCAATAAACACATTTTGAATGGATGAATAGTGTGGCATCATAAGAGAAACACCATTCCTGGTTGGAGGTTCTGGGTTCTAGAGGTAACAAATTCAAACTCAATGAGGCCAAAAGAGAACTTCTGATTTTTTTAAAGATTTTATTTATTTATTTATTTGACATACACAGAGAGAGAGAGATCACCAGCAGGCAGAGCAGCAGGCAGAGAGGGAGGGGGAAGTAGGCTCCCTGCTGAGCAGAGAGCCTGATGCAGGGCTCGATCCCAGGACCCTGAGATCGTGACCTGAGCCGAAGGCAGAGGCTTAACCCACTGAGCCAGCCAGGTGCCCCACAACTCCTTATTTTCTCTAAAACTCAGTCCTTACCCCAAAGCCCCAGCAAACATTCCCCACCTTGATAAATGGTACCACCATCCATCCAGTTGCCCAGACTGAAATCTAGGTGTAATATTTGATTCATCTATTATCTTTGGGTTTTTCATTGAATCCACCAACAAGTTCTATAAACTCTGCTTCCAAAATATACCCACCTCTGACTATCACCCTTACAACCACTATCCTAGTTGAACCTGCTATCACCTTGACCTTGCAGCTGGTCTCCCTGCCCAGTACACACACACACACACACACATGCACACGCACACGCACGCACGCGCATGCACACACACACATACAGTATATCTTTTCATTTTATCACCATGGTCTATTCTATCACTTCAATGCCTTCCCACTTAGAATAAAATCCAAGCACCCAAACACCTCATGATGATCTACACACCATCTGACCCTGCCCCCCCCCTTTCCAGCTTCCCCTCGTACTAATCATCTCCTTCCAGCCACACTGGTCTTTTTGCCATTTCTGGAATGGTCAGGATTGTTTTTGCCCTAGAACTTGTTATTTCCTCTACTCTGAAAGCTCTTCCTCAATGCTACCCTTAGCCCAAATGTCGCCACCTCAGTGAGGCCTTCACAACCCTGCATGTGATAGTTCATTTTATGTGTCAACTTGATGAGGCTACAAGATGCCCAGATATTTGGTCAAACATTATCTTGGGTGTGTTTGTGATGAGATGAACACTTGGAGTGGTTGACTGAGTAAAGGAGAGTCCCTCCCTCACGTGGGGGACCCTTGCCCAATCAATTGAAGGCCTAAATAGAACAAAACATCTGGCCTTTCCTCAGGTAAGGGGGAATGTCCTCCTGCCTGACTACTTGAGCTGGTCTATCAGACTTCTCGAACCTTTGGACTCAAACGGAAACATCAACTCTTTTTGGATTTTGAACCTGCCAGCTTTTAGGCAGGAACTTACACTATCGACTCTCCTTGTTCTCAGGCCTTGCCACTCTGACTGGAACTATACCATCAGTGCTGTGGCTCTCCAGCTTGCCAGCTGCAGATCTTGGGACTTTTCAGCCTCCATATTCTTGTGAGCCAATTTCCTACAACAAATATTATTTATATAGTGATTCTGTTTCTTGAGAGAACCCTGTCTCATACACCAGGTCAAGCTGTATCCCTTTGCTCCACCCCCGTGAAGTTTTTTAATTTACTCATTGACTTGTTTGTATCTGTCTCCCCTCACCCACAAGGCAAACTCCTCATTCATCACTGCTGCATATCTCCAGACCTGTGCCTGGCACAGTGAGTGCTCAATAAGTAACAGTGGGCTCCCTTTTTGCCTCATTAGCCACATGACCTTGGCCAAGTCATTTTACCTGTGAGCTGATTTCTTCGTCATTGAATTAGGGATGACATTGTGTCTACCTAAGCCCAGAGCTGTTTGGAGGAGCCCTAGGTAGATGGCCATCAGAGTGCTCCTTACAAATGTAGGCAGTTTTCCTGGGCACGATGGGGTTGTGTTTTGTTCATCTTTGTATCTTCCGCCCCTCCTTTTACTCCCCCACCCTCTACAGCACTTTGCATGGAGTGGATGTTCAGTGGTGTTCATTTTCAACAATTAGATAAATCATTCCATGGTTGTCTTAATTTTTAGTCAATTACATTAATGATAGCAACATTCAAAACTCTCCTTGTTGCTGACTATCTTAATACCTAAAAAACATTGGTCAGAAAAGGGTGAATGTTGAGGGAAGGATAGCTGGAATGTGGTTGTATCTCATTGAACAAGATTAATAGGAACCTTAATGAAACTTTACAGTGCACAATGAAATGGGCTCTTACTTGTTAATGAGCGACATATTGGTACAGTCACTTCGAAAAGCAACTTGGCAATATACATCCAGACACATCAAAGCTTTCTGACCATTTAACTTGGTGAATTCTCAGAAAACCACCCTAGGTGTTTCCATGGAAAACAGACTCTGACACCTAAAAAAGGAACTAAAAATTATGAAACTCCTAGAAGAAAACAAAAATGCATATCTTTGCAACCTTTGCCTAGGCAATGGAGTCTTAGATATGATACCAAACAAGCACATAACCAGAGCAAAAATAGCGACATTGGACTTCATCAAAATTTAATAATTTTGTGCATTGAAGGACACTATTGAGAAAGTGAAGGCAACACAAAGAACAGGTAGTTGAATTTTTTAAATTTTTCTGCATATATCTGGTAAGGAATTTTTATCCAGAATATGAAAGAATTCTTACAACCTAACAATAGAAAGAAAAATAACACAATTTTAAAATAGGGAATTAATCTGAAGAGGTATTTCTTCAAAGCAGATAAACATACGAATGGCCCATATGCACATGAAAAGATGCTCCACACTTAGTAGGACGGCTGTTAAAAAACAGACAAACGAGCAGAAAATGGTTAAGTGTCAACAAAGATGTAAACCAATTGGAACCGTCATACACTGGTGATGGGAATATAAAATGGTACAGCGGCTTTGTAAACCAGTGTGGTAGTTCCTCAAAAAGTTATAGATTTAGGGGCGCCCAGGTGGCTCAGTCAGCTGGGCATTTGTCTTCCGCTCGGTAATGATCCCAGAGTCCTGGGATCGAGTCCCACATTGGGCTCCTTGCTCAGCGGGGAGCCTGCTTCTCCATCTGCCCCTGCCCCTGCTCATGCTCTCCCCCCACCAAATAAATAAAATCTTTTTTAAAAGATTTTATTTATTTATTTGACAGACAGAGATCATAAGTAGGCGGAGAGGCAGGCAGAGAGAGAGGAGGAAGCAGGCTCCCCAGCGAGCAGAGAGCCCGATGCGGGGCTCGATCCCAGGACCCTGGGATCATGACCTGAGCTGAAGGCAGAGGCTTTAATCTAATGAGCCACGCCGGTGCCCCAAATAAATAAAATCTTTTTTTAAAAAGTTATAGATTTAGCAAAGGACCCAGCAATTTCACTGCGAGGTGTATCCCTGAGAATATCGAAAGTATGTGTCCACCCAAAAACTTTGCCCATGAATGTTCATAGCAACATTACTCATAATGGCCAAAAAAGTAGAACTGCTGCAGATCAACTGATGAATGAACACCGAACATGTGGCACACCTGTACAGTGGGAGATGATTGGCTGTAACAGGTAGAAACACTGATCCATGAGACAGCATGGACCATATCGAATGATAATGAAATCATATTAAGTAAGATATAATTACAACTACATATTTTTTTCACTCGTACCTCTCTGGCTTTTTTTAGGTCTGGAGGAAAACACACCAAGTTTTAAAACAAATGTTGGCTATGGGTCGTGAGATTTGAAGAACTCCTCTTCCTTTTGTCTACTTTTCTATATTTCCTAAGCCTTCTTCCAATTTTTATAATAAAATTAATTTTTTAAAAGTTCCTAGCTGTGGTCGATAGTTAAAGTGTCCAAGTTTTCTCTTCTGCAAAGAGAACAGAGCGCAGGATGTCCCGAAGGAGACCAGACCAAGGATGGTCGTGGGGGGCGACACACAGCTCCCACACAGATGAGTCCAGGCCTGGCTGACGGAGGGCGGGGGCAGCCTCCTCACAGGCAAGGAGACTCTTCTGTTCCTGTTTTATGCTGTGCTCAGTTTTGTTTTGTTTTGTTTTGTCCATTGTCATTTCAAAAGTGGCATGAAGCAATCCAGTCCCCAGGCCAGCATCTTTCCTTTGTCTGCCCTCCCCTGACTATTTATTTCCTTTTCCATCTGGTGGCGGCAGCCCTTCAGGCGGTGACACCAACGATGTTGTTACAGGTGTCGGCTCACTCTGGTCTCATTTGCTCTGGAAAGAATTCTCGTTGGATCAAATGCCCCTGTGGAAACTCAACCTGAATTGTCTTCATTTTCTATCATTTTATTTTAACATCCCAGCGGTCCCCGCCAGTCAGGGTCTCCACCAGCAATTCAGCCATTCATCAATTTAAAGCATGGCCATAAGGTTCTGGAAAGCATCCAACTCCACAAAGAAATCACGTCTTTCCTTTTCATTTTTCTTCCAAAGCAAGAAAGAGTCTGTTCATCTGGAAACAAGGGATAATGACTTTTGAGTCAATTGGAAGCCGCTTTGAGGTGGGAATATTCAACGTTTTAATCACAAACCAAAAAATCCCCCCCCCCCGCCAACATAAGGTACCAATACTGTTACTGAGAAACTGGTGAGGTCACATTTTTATTTAATAATAAAGGTACTTAATTATTTAATGAATTATATTTCTCTTGTAATGATAACGACACTTATCACACGACAGGAGAACTTCTCTTATATGAACTCAAAACTCTCTGAACCACCCATAATATTATCCCCATTTTATAGATGAGGAAACTGAGGCATAGAGAGGTTGGGTAGCTTGCTGAAGTTCACACAGCCAGTCCTAGCAGAGGTGGGATTTGAACTCTGGGAGTCTGGCTACAAATCCTGTCAGTCGTTGCAGCTCTCCACTTTTCATTTACCACCACGGTGAATTACCATCAGGCCAGGAAAAAGACAGCCAGACTTAAGGATTAAACGAGTGCTAGAGCTACATTAAGGAACTTTTCGGGAGGACCGAGTTTTGCTTTCTGGAGTTGGAGTGGTTTTGCTCTAGGCTGATTTCATCCCCTAAAGGGAACCCACTGGGGTGCTACATGGGGAAGCAGAAGAAAGAAGACAGAATGTCCCTCATCAGCCTAGGCCTAGCCATAACAGGAAATCCAGACCATTCCCACGAAGGAGCCCCCTGACCCCTGGTGGGACAATCACTATTCTAGAGAATGCCCCAGCAACCTCAAAGGAGGAAAATGCCGAGCCACGTCATACACCTCTGGGGATATTGGCCCCCACTGTAGTGCATGTGGACGACATTCCGGTGTGTATCTCCCCAGTAGACTAGGTGTGACTGGTCCCCCCAGGTTGTGCAATATGGATTCTTATCCCTCGGTTTTCTGAAGGAAGTCTCTGAGATCCTGAGGAGATAGCTGATGCAAAACTGCCTGGTACGCCAACTCCAGACGTTCCTGCTCCAGCTGGTGGGTATGGGCTGTCCATGGAGGGGTCAACTTCTCCCCTAAAAGGGGAGCGTTCCACTCTGCCATGGGTTCTCCTCAGAGAAGTCTTATCTGCACCTGTCATTTCCCATTTCCATACTTCTCTGATTTTGGTAAACATCTGCCTAAAATTTCTCCTCACATTGTTTTTTTCCACAAAGTCTCAATCTTCTGGAACCCAACCCTGGATAGTGCTTTCCTACCCTACCTTTTCTCCATATTGAACGGGCCAGGAAGTTCCGTGGCACCCACTTTCTATGGCTTGCACGCGTCAGCCTGTGAATGTGCTTGAGCACACTTTACTTGCTCCTGCCCCTTCATTCTGAGGCAGAAATCGCCGTACTAGGCAATCACGGCTACACTGTGTTCTTTAGACACCTGGCTTTCCCCCTGGATTTATCCCGACTCTACGTCTGTCTGGACTATCCCACAATTCAGAGTTTGTTGAGCCAATATTCAGAGTAACAGCATATACTGCCCAGCCAAGCTGCTCTCATTTTACAAACATCACACCATTCGGGAGGCTTCCAAAAGTGCCACAGAGGACCAACTTAGAAGGGTCCCATGTTTTGTTTAATGCTTCTGTTGTCACTATCTCAAAGCTCTTGATAATTTTCATTATCACAATAACATCTTCATCTCGAAATAACCTTGCAAATTATGTGGCTGGTCTTGCTACAGCCTGTTATCCCCACTCTCCCCACCCCCACCCAACCCTACCCCGCTCCACAGTCCTGGAACAGAGAGGTTTGGTTCAGTGTAGAACTTCCAGGTTTGGTTCTTGAAGCCTTCACAAGATCTCTATTAGTTCTCTTTTTCTGATGAGGAGTCTTAGACCAGCAACATCTCTGGAAAATACAAAGGTCATCATCCCAGTTCTGCAAGTGAAACAGAGAGAGATCTGAGGCTTCAGCCACAGTCCCAGAACTAGGTAGGAAGAGTTCTAACTCTAGGACCTGCGGAAGAAGAAACTGGTTGTATCGGGTAGGGTGAGGAGTGAGTATTTTGTAAAGTGGTCAAACTAAGAAGTCCCTACAGCTTTCCCGCCTAGGAAGACATTACGGTGGTTCTTGAGCATCCAGAGAAAGGCAAGCGGCAATCATTTTCCAGAAGGCTGAGGGTTCCAGACAGACGGGCCACATTTGTGAATCTAGCTTGCAAAGCATTGCCTGACAAGAAAGCATAATTCTTATGTCTACAAGGGGACCTTGAGATGAGGAATCTGGATGTGAGTGGCTGTCCCAGAGGCAAACTCCCTAAAAGATAAAAAAGGAATTTGTAGCTGACGCACTGTTTTGAGATCACAAAGGGTCAGTCAGAGGGAGAAGGCAGCATTTCAAAAGCAAGCGAATGATCTAGACCTGGAAAGCCCCTAAGTCAAGGACGGCCAGAGACAGGACTGTGTTCTCTGACAAACACTGTGGGGAGATTTGGGGCAAGTGATTTCATCTCTATGGGTCTGGTTCCCCTTTTCTCAACTAGAATACTTACTAGTATTGACCAGAAAGGCTTAAGAAGAATAAACAAGTTTTTACATTAAAAGCAATGAGAACAGTACCCGGTGTAGTGTAAACACTCAAGAAGTGATGTGTGTTATGAGGAGGAGAAGGACCCTTCCTAACTAAACAGTGCAGCTAAAGACCTCAGGTTTTCTAGAAGTTTCTCTTGAGCCATTTCCTTTTCACCTTTGCCCCACTGGATCCCAGTGTCCTTACTCCCCACACACGTTCTTTCAAAATGGCATCTTGGATCCTGGGAAGAAAAGAGACTAGTAACTGGAGGACTAGAGGAAGGAACAGGACACCACCTTGGAAGTGTTCTTGCTAAAAAAAAAAAAAAAAAAAAAAAAGCCAAAAACAATGACTCCAGGCAGCCTTCTAGATGTAACTCCAATACACAGAAAATCTAGGGGACGGAAAAAACCACACCACAAGCAAACTACAGGACCACATCCAGTAAGAGCCATACTGTGGCGAACTCTACAGGGCAAGGAACTTAGTTTCTTCAAAGAGCAATAACAAACAAAAATGAAGGAAAAAAATAGAGGAGGAAATCTGTGGATTAAAACAATCTTAAGATACCATTTAAAATGTAAGAACCTTATTTATATCCCGGTTCAAATATGAGAATTATTTTCATCTATAAGAGAAACAGGGGAGTTTAAACACTGAATGAAGGATCATTGAATTACTGTTGAAAGTTTGAGGTGACCTAATAGTTTCACGCTTAATGCTTTTGGAAGAATCCCTGTCTTGTGGAAATACCAAAAAAAATGCACGTACACGTGATGTCTGGGCTTTGCTTCAAAAGAATCCAGGGAGGGGAGGGGATCGAGATAAAGCAAATTGGCCAGGAGTCTGAGAATCAATCCAGCGGCTATTTATGTGACTTTAATAATAATATTCTTGTTACTCTTCTATATGTTGGGATATCCTATAATAAAAAGGAGAAGGAAACCCGTTGAATCTGTGGGTCTGGGGAAGAGATGGTCCCCTGAGGAAAGTGTCTGCCCGGTTGAGACTATTGCCGTGGAAAGGCTTGGGAGGTTACTTACCTCTTTCTGCCTCTGCTTTCTTATGTGTACAGTGGGGATTGGATCATAACACATTCCTCGTGGGGCTCCTGTAAGTCCTGAAGAGCTAGATAGAAGTAAAGCGCACACTACACGGCCTGAGGGACAGGGTATGTCCCGTACAACTCTCGCTATTACTATTCCATACGAACCATCCTACCTCACGGCATCAGCCACAATTAAATCTCCACAGAACTCCACCCCTCACAAAGCACCTTCCCAGACAGCCCTCAGGGGAGCTTTGCCATAGCCCTTGGAGAGAAGTACGAGGCTTATTCCCATTGAGCAGATGGGAAAACTAAGTCTCAGTCCGTGGTGAGGAAGGCAGTTAATGGCCAAACCGGCACCAGGGTCAGGTGTGTGACTCCCTCCCACGTCCTCTTCAATGTACCAAGGTTGCCCTTTGGGGATGAGTCAGAGGCTAAGATGAGATATTCAGCTTTACGTCATCAAAAGCTCGATTTTGTCTCTGCGTGTTGTGTCCGGCGTCCTCTTTCCCTGGCTGGGGGAGGCTGACCACACTCATGGAGATAGCAGATGGTTCATAGCCCCCTCCTGGGCCAAAAGAAGGCACTGGGCTTAGGCAGCCTTTCCAGGGAGAGTTTGGCCAGCCAGGACTCCCTCCTGTGGCCAAGGAGCTTGTCACGGCTGTGCTGGGTGTGTCTGGAGCATGGGGCTGCCAGCAGGGCTAAGGAAATAGAACAGACAGGAGCCACCCCAAGTCCATGTAACTCAGGAAGGAGACTTCCTCCAATCTTCAGGGGGAAGGGCCAGGCAAGCGGGTCCCAAAACATTAGTCCAGGATTTAAAAACTAGCTTATTGCAAAGGGAGAGATCCCTGGGCACCTGTAGGGTGGTGTCTCTTAGTGATTTCTTCCAAGAACAGGTCTGGAGGCCCTGGGCTCTTTGAATATGCATTAATAATAATAATAATAATGATGAAACCTACCATATCTTGAGTGCTGGCATTGTGCCAAACACAACAGGCATAGTTCAGACATTCCTCATTCACCATATACTGTGGGGGAGGTTTTTGCGTTTGTTCAAACAATGCCAAAGTTTAGAAAGTAACTCCTGAAAACCTCCTTCCACGTCACCAACCCTGCCCTGCAGAGGTAGACATTACTTACCGTCCTGTGTGTTCTTCCTGACATCCTGACATTTGTCAATATCTCATCCAAATGATACATGCACACTCGCTCATGTGTTTGGCATGCGCGCGTGCACGCGCACATACACACACACACACATTTTTATTTTTATTTTTATTTTTATTTTTATTCAGCAACTTGCTTTTCCATATATTCATTGATCTTTTTTCCAATCCTATGCATAGAAACATGTGAGGGGCTATCAGGAGACCTGGAATAAGCTAGAAAGTTTCCTGGGTGTCTCTAAGGGAAAAGTATATATTGTTTAGAGCACAGCCTTCTAACCTCTGAGTTCATTTTGCAGCCCTGTAAGTTGTAGGGGACGGAAAGATCCCCAGGGGCTCCTGACTGTGGACACAGAAATGAGCTTGGCAACCTTCCCCTGTCCAAGCAAAGCCAGTTCGTTCTGTCCATTTGAAAATGCATTTCAAGATTTCTGATCTACGCATGTGTGTTTTATGGATTCTCTTTTGAGCCATTTGTGACATCTCTCTAGTTCCCTTCAACTTCCCTTTGAAGTTAAATCAAATCTTTCACAGGTATTCATTTGTTATCTGAGAGTTGTAATTTTACCTTTCCTGAAAACCCTCTTTTTTTTTTTTTAAGATTTTATTTGTTTGACAGAGGCCACAAGTAGGCAGAGAGGCAGAACAGAGAGAGAAGGGGAAGCAGGCTCCCTGCTCAGCAGAGAGCCCAATACGGAGCTTGATCCCAGGACCCTGGGATCATGACCTGAGCTGAAGGCAGAGGCTTTAACCCACTGAGCCACCCAGGCACTCCCTGAAAACCCTCTTTTAACAGCAAACATTACTTTCTTTATTGTAGAGGTGGGGAAATTGAGGTTTAGAAAAGTAAGCAAATGCTCAAGGTAACACTGTCGCTAAAGAGCAGAGTCTGGATTCAAAAGCGTGTCTGTCCACCCCTAAAGTGACCAGGAAATCCTGCCTGGACAGTTTTAAAGGAGCAGGTATTAGCTATCTAGGTCCTAGCTGCCTAGCCAGCTGTGTCCCTTCTCTGAACCCTCTCTTCAACCTACAAAGTGAGCGTGAGCCTTGTTAGCCCCACCGTATAGACAAAAAAGTAAGCTGTGCACAGAGAGGTCAAGCAGCCGAAGTAGGCTGCAGAGCAGGGCACCAGAGCCACTCTTCACTGCTACCTGTCCCTCCCTGCTCTTTTTCTCTGTGTTTTGGTAAACTGAAGCCACCCCGGGCTGTTGGGATGCTTATCAGTAGGCTCACACTGCCAGGAAACTTTGGTTTTGAAAGTTGCTGGAAGCAATGTACTCATTTCCCACGGGTGCTATACTCCCATGCCACAACTTGGGTGGCCGCAGACGACAGAAATTTTTCTCTCACATTTTGGAGGCTAGAAGCCTGAAATCAAGGTGTTGACAGGGCCATGCTCTGTCCGACGGCTCTAGGAGAGAATCCTTCCTTGCTTCTGCTAGCATCTGGTGTTTGCCTCTGGTCCCCCATGTTCTTTGGCTTATGGTGCGTCTTTCCAGTCCTCCACCTTCACATGGTGTCCTCCTGGTGCATCTGTGTCTCCACAACATCTGCGCTCTGTGTCTCTCTGTCTCTGTATCCAAATTTCCTCTCTTATAAGGACACCAGTTGTGTTGAATAAGGACCTGCCCACAGATCTCGTCTTAACTTGGTTAAATCTGCAAAGACCCTATTTCCAAGGAAGGTCACCTCCCGAGGTACCGAGGGTTAAGATCTCGATGTATCTCTTTTAGTGGGGGTGGAAGGGACACAATTCAGCCCATAACAGGCAGCATACTGGAGGTCAACCCCTCCCAAGTATCTTCCATGCACGCGAGTCTCACGAGAAGCTCTATAGAGGAGAGGTTCCTGTGGTGTCACAAATGTGGAAGACCCCGTACCCCGTGGCGATGCTCAGTGGTCATAAGCATCTAACATCCTGAAAACAGCTTCAGTGAAGAAACCCGTGGACTTTGTTGAGGTTGGCATGTCCCAAGCTTACTTGAGCATGGATATTCCTGGGCGTAGTGGTAGCTGCTGTTTTAATAATGTTCTGAATGAACTTGCTTGGGGAAACTCACACGGTGCACATGCCCTTAAGACCAATGAGGTCTAGACTCCAATTGTGACCTTGCTATCTACTCGATATGCGACCTTCGGCAATTTCTTTTCCTCTCTGAGTTTTGGTGTCCTCAGAAGTGCATAACATGGGAGTGAAAATTCCTAGTCACTTAGGGTAGGTTGACTGATAAAACAGAGAGACCCCCAAACGTATAACGGCTTGGAAACAGTAAGATATAAGTTTATTTCTTGCTCAGGACTGGGCAGGGAACATACCGGCCGGGCAGTCTTTCTGCACACAGGCATTCAGGAGCCATATTAAATCTGTGGCTTCTAGGGGCATCTGGGGGTGGTCCCCGTTCCCCCTGGAGCGGAAGAGATAGGGCTTGGAGGATCCTTCTGGGGAGGTTCTCATGGGCCGGGCTTTGTGTGGAGCAACTTACTTCTGTTCACAAGCCACTGGTCAGGACCCAGTGCTATCGCTGCAACTGACAGTAAAGGGGGTTGGAGAATGTGGTCCCTGGAGGAGGAATCATTTCCCAGCAGGACTGGCCCTAAAGAAAGAGAAGGACGCACTTCTGGCTGCCAACCAGCCATCTCCGCCACCCTAACCTTGCAGGTGTGTTCTGAGGCTCAAGTGCAGCTTCTGACACATGCAAAGTCCTTAGCATCACACACAACTAAATGAACGGCAACAGTTTAAAAATGAAAAAGATAGAGAAGAGAAGCGCCTCGAACTAGGAGCCAGGCGCTGGGGCACAACACAAGTGTGGGACCCTCCTCCCTGCTCTTCCCAAGGCATTCCGGGGGCTGCTGTCTGCTGTGTGGCAGGGAAAGGGGAGCAGAAGTCCTTGGGGTATCATTCAACCCAGAGCACCTCTCCCTCCCCCCGCTTCCTTTCCAACCAGATGGAGAAGCGTGTGCTCCAGAGTCTTGACAGCCTCGGGGCTCCCCAGCGGTGGCCCCCAGGACTGCAAACCCCACCTTCCTGCCGTTGCTGAGCCAGCTGAGGGGTGGGCAGCCCGCCAGACCCCCGCCGCAGCCCCTGGAGCACACGCCAGTTGCAGACTTTCAACATGCTGGAGGGAGGGATGCGGTTCTCACCAGACCTCCAGAGCCACTGAAAGCCTGAGCCTTTGTCCTGTTCCAGGCTTCCCCACCTATCTGGTGGCAAGGCACAGGTGAGAAGGAAACATCAGGAGACCTCCCGCCCTCTGGCCAACTTTGGTCTGCAAGGTCTCTCAAAGAATGCATGTTCTCTTTTTAATTAAGTCCGCATTAATTATTAAACCAACTGTACTTCAGATCACATCCCCAGCCCCTCCACGGGAGCCCAGTTCCAACAGATGTCTCTCACAGCCCCTCCCCACCTTTCTCGAATGTAAATAAGCTTTCCAAGCTGCCGTCAATATGTACACACAGCTCTGCTTTCCGCTCTTCCCATTCTGCTTTGTATACACTTTCCCATGGATCTGGGTCATCCTGGTGCTGAGTATCTCCCAGGACTGCAAAAAATATGGAAGACGTATTTTGTTTTAGACTCTTAATACCCAGAACATCTGGGGGATGCTCAGACAACTGGAGAGATTCTTGCTGATGCTGCAAGTCTCCAAGTACAAGTTCCCTTGAAGACAGAAAACGCTGGATTTTGCATCTGCTCAGAAGAACATGGGTTTTCTCAAGCACTGTGGATGGTGGGGTGTGACGGTTAGTGATTTCTGCCCTGGAAGTGGCATGATCTGCCTGAGTTCCCGTTGGCTGGAGCTGCGAGTACAGCCCAAATTTATTGGTTTTGATTCCTGCACTGTTCCCTGCGTAAATTAAAATGTGACATTATTACACCCTCCAACAGCCCACTGGTGACCTTTAGCACACTCCCCCCTCCACAGCCATTATTCAGCATAATTTGACTGGTTTCAGGCAAGTTGGGGGAGCGGGGAGGGACTGGAGGGGGCAGGGGAAGGCAGAGTCCAAATTAGAAACAGATTTAAAGAGCATTTGCAGGGAATTAGGCAGTGGGCCAGGAGCGCTTGCTGGCAGCACGCACAGCCCCTCTTTAGGGACTGTCAGCTCCTCCTAGGTCTCCACAGCGGATGTTTCCCCGGCCTGAGCGCAGCTGGGTTTCAGTTGTCAAACCCACAGCCAAGACATCTGAGAAGGGGGCGGAGTGCCTGCGTGCACACGTGTGTATGCGCCCAGGCCACATTCACACACACACACACACACACGCACACACACACACACACACGCATGCACCCAGCCCCAAGGCCACTCCCAGCACAGTTCCACACGTGCACACCTACAGAGGTGCACACTGAACTGTGCACGCACCCTGACGTGCAGGAGAGGCACGGACAGATGCGGGTGCCCACAGAGAGAATCAGGACACACCAACTTGGGCTGTGCCCCTCCCGATACTTCCCAAGAGGACTTTCAGAGCAAGTTTCTCAACCCACAGCCCCTCCCCCATCCCCAGAATGGCTCTGCGACATTGGGTTTGCCTTCCACCTCCCTGAACTTTTGTATCTTTCAACTACAAGGTGTAAATAAGGCAGCTGTGACTATCAGAATGAGATCGTAAAGGTGAGCACCCAGGTAAACTTCCAGCAGGTGTATTCAGACGTGAAAAATGGTGAGGAGGGTGGTGGTGGTTGATAGGGACGAAGATAACCAGCCTTTGGTTCCCTGTCCTCTCTAGAGGGGACATAAAGCTCTTGCTGACCTGATTCTTATCTTGTTATAAAGAGTGAGAAGAGCTTTGCATCACCTGGGGGAATGGGGGCAGAGAAGGACCAAGGATCCCTCCCGCTGGAGGAGGGCACGTGCAGCTCCCAGCATGCACCTCTCTGTGGCTCTCCACTGCCCGGGAAGCCTGGCCATGGGCTTGTGCACCAGGTACTCTGCTCTCCCATCTCCCTCCCCACCCCCCCCACCCCACTTCCACCCATATGCCTGCTATTCCTGCCAGTGTCCTTCACATCATCTCCTCCTTGGTACACACTCTTGGTGGGGAATATCTTCCCTTTTTCCCCTCTCCCTCCTCACCTTTACAGCTTCTCTCCAGTCATCCTAATTCCCAGAGCTTGAGTACCTCCAGCTTCTGATCAATCTCACCTGCCCTTTTCTAGGAACCTACTATGTACAAAAAAGCCTTTGTTCTGGGTGCTATGGGGCTAGGGGGTGGTCAGGGGTGCTGCTAGACATGAATTAGATGTCACCCCTGCCCCAGAGTGTTCCCAGCCCGGTGAAGGGATCAGCCTAGCACAAAACACCCTAAGAGACCCAGTCAGAAAATGTCAGAAGAGGGCTCAGCCCTGGATAGACTCTGGGAGGTCAAGAAACACTAAAGCCTAGCCTCTGTGCAGGTCAGAACACTCTATTTCAAGTGGCCCAATGTTGGCCAAGAACCGGAATGGGTGATGCCAGTTCCTGGAAACCAATTTCCACATGATGCTGGTCGTGAGACTCAGAGACCCCACTGCACATCACAGTGACCACTACCAAACTGCACATGGATTTTCGGGGTGGGGGGTCATGTTCACTGGTGGAGACCTGAGGGTGGCAAGGGGTAAGGCACAGAGGCAGGCTTTTCTACACCTTCATTTAGTCAAAAATATTAAAGGAGCACCTCCTATGCATTAAATGCTGGGAATACGATGATTAGCAAAACACAGACCGCGCATCATGGAGCTCAACGTCAATGAGAGAGCAACCCGTACACCAAATGGTGATCCAATGCAGGGGAATTTGTGTTCTGTGGGGACACGCTGGGCATGTGGGACTCTGGGGCACAGAGGAGCTGTCTCATTCAGACAGGAGGATAAGAGGCTTCCAGAGATGGGGGGAGCACAGGGGGCCCAAAGGAGTTCAGGATGGGTGCCAGGTGAAGAGGAAGCTAGAGCGAGGACAGAGGTGAGACAGGAGAGATCGTCGGGGAAGGTCTCGACGGCTCACTCTCTCAGTCACTGACTCAACAAGCACTGTAAGCAGCCACCTGCCAGGGGATCCCGTGCCGGGCACTGAGATTGTGACGGGGAGCTGGACAGGCACAGGATGGCTGAACTGAGGTGGTAGCACTGAGGATGGAGGGGAATCCATAGATTTAAGACACTGACAATCAGCTTCAGTTGGATGATGGAGGAGAGGGAGCAGGAATGACTTCAGGTGATTCTGAGATTTCCAGCCGGGTGCTGAGTAGGATGTGTGTCCTTCCCTGTGGGGGAAGGAGGCACACAAAGGGGAGCAGGTTGAGGGACTGGGGAAATGAGGAGGCACTGGTCTTGCCTGCCTGCAGGGCCAAAAAGATGGCAGCAGTACCCAGCACCTACATAACCGCCCAGGCAGGAGCCGAGCCCCAGGGGAAGATACAGGGAGCGTCTGAGACCGCACGAGCTTTGCCAGTTGCCTGGGGCCCAGCTCCGAACAGTAGGGTTTCAGTGTTCTAGTCATAGAGGGGACCTGCAATACAAAAGGCAAAATGTCAGCTCCTTCTGGGTCTTCAAATGCTGCCATTGTGACAACAAAAGGAATGCCAGCCCCCCCACCCCCACCACCACTGCCTGGTTAGGGCGCCCCCTGGAGGAAGTCTGCTAGGGAAGGAGCCTGCCCTTGTGCAGTCCATCTCTCTGGTGTTAGTCTGTTCCGACAGCACTGGCCCAGAGCTGGCCAGGTACTAAGTGCTCAATAAATGCTCTGCTAGGAGCAAGGAGACACTTAGCAGAAAGCAGGAGACTCCCGGTGATGAAGGCAGCACTAGCCTCACCTGGCCCCCCCCCTGAATTCTCCTTGAATTGAATTGGAGGGGCGCCTGGGTGGCTCAGTGAGTTAAAGCCACTGCCTTTGGCTCAGGTCATGATCTCAGGGTCCTGGGATCCAGCCCCGCATAGGGCTCCCTGCTCAGCGGGGAACCTGCTTCCTCCTCTCTCTCTGCCTGCCTCTCTGCCTACTTGTGATCTCTGTATATCAAATAAATAAATAAAATCTCAAAAAAAAAAATTGAATTGGAGTGGCTGGGTCTTCAGCCGCATTAGGAGAAAGTCCCATTTGCTTATTATCCTCCATGAAGATGGCAGCTTTTGCTGTCTGCCTTTACCCTTCTGGAGCATAGGTAAAAGGCTTAAAGCTGACACTCCTTGAAATCCCAAATGTTAGCCCTACAGATGTTTTCCCTAAAATACGGCGATTTTGATGAAGTCCAGGCTGACTTGCTGACTTGCTTAAAATAAATAGCCAGACATCACAAATCGTGCTGAAATTAAGGGCCTGGAATAAATGAGAACAGCCAACCCAAAAGAGAAGGAGATCATTTCAATGCTAAAGCTCACCTCCCTTAGAATGGCTTCATCTGAGCAGGTAAGTTTCCAAACTTTGCACCAAAGACACCTGGGTGGCTCAGTCAGCTAAGCGTCTGCCTTCCAGTCATCGTGATCCTGGGGTCTCGGGATCAAGCCCTGTGTCGGGCTCTCTGCTCAGTGGGAAGCCTGCTTCTCCCTCTCCCTCTCCCCCTGCTTGTGTTCCCTCTCTTGCTGTCTCTCTCTGTGTCAAGTAAATAAATAAAATCTTGAAAAAATAAATAAAGTAGGCTCTATTGAGTGCCTCACACAGAGTAGTTGTTTTTCAAAATGTCTTACGAAAAGTAAATTCTTGTATCTTCGAGTTGAAAGTAGACATATTAAACTATGAAGCCTAGTATTATTTCAGTTAATGAACAACAATGTCAACGGGAAAAGTACTGGGAAAAACTGAGTCACAAAAATGTCTCTTCCCAGATGCTGGGTCAGGAGTATCTTGCACTGGAACCCTAGATGCCCTGAAGTTGTCCCTGAGATATAAAATATGAGGAAAACACAAACAACTAAGAAATGGACCAAATGTGGCCCATCCTAGAATAAAGTGAGCAGTCGGGCCTGTACTGCGTGCCCAGAGGGTGTGTGTTCCCTGCCGGGCTGAGAATAGAACCAGCCGCCACCGGGATGGGAGTGGGCCTGGCGGACTTCCTGCCTTTTGGTCAGACAGACTGCCTTCCTGAATTACTAGGGCTAGGAAGTGGTGTTGACAAGGGTGTGGGGAGAGGGGGGAAAAGTCACACGTGTCACATACAACCCCCGCCCCGCCCTCTCGCCAGCTGCCGGCCGCACTTCCCCTCCCACAGACCAGTTACCTAATCTGCACCACGCTGAGATGGTATCTGGGATCTCTAACGGCTCTGCAGTCCCACAGTGCTGTAACTCAAATACGAGACCAGTTGTACGAGATAGGCAGAAGCCCAGCCCCGACTCCCAGTTTGCTGTATGTCATAATGCAATACAGCAGGTACGGCTGTCAAGGACTCCAAGAGCTGCTCTGTGCTGAGCCCTTGGCATGCACTCAGCAAGGTGACGTGACTCTCTGTGTGCCATCATGCCGCCGCGCACCCATAAGGGCATCGCTAGCACCCGTGAGAAGACGGAGCACACCCGAGATGGGGGAGATCACCCCCACCGGATCAGCCCCTGAGGTGTCCAGACCCTCACCCCAGTCTCTCCCCATCTCAACACGCTAGACACTGGACTCTTCTGGAGTTTCAGCCTGGACACACATAGGTCTCGGTTCTTCTCTCACGTGCCCCCCGACACCGTCAACGCCGGGAGGAACACTTACCCCAGACCTCCCCGCTCCCCAGGAGTGGGCCATGTGTCTGACCGGTGAAGCTGGGAGAAGAACCTGTACCTGCAGGACTCTGCTCCTCCGCCTCTCAGACCAGGCGATGGGCTGTGCCAATGCATCCAAAAATTATCATTTCAGTACGTGTTCAAATGCCACATATGGCTACCGGCCACTGTGAGGGATGGTGCAACTTTAGAGGCTAACCCACTGACCTCTTGTGTCCCTGCTTAAGCACTTCTGGTGGGGGAGAGGTCCCCACCTTCGGAATCCCTCTAGTTACTTGATGGGCACCTCTGATTGCTAGAAACATCTTCGTATCGTGTGGAAATCTGCCTTTTTATACTTTCCCACCTCCAGATTCGAGCCACACCTTCTGGACTACCTCTTCCCCCAAGGTGGCTCTTCCAGTGTTTAAAGATGGGGAACACGCTTCTCTTGTTCCCCAGCATACAGTTCTTATTAGGGTTAAACCCCCTCTGTTCCTTTAGCTGTTCCTCACATGATTTTGCTTCTTCGCTCCTCATGGGCTCATTCTCCCCTGGACCCCAATCTGCCACTAAACTTGCTTCTGTCTCTCTGAGAGACCGTCGGAATGGAGCACATCCCCCCAGAAAGTTCCTCAGCCCTTTTTTAATAGCCAGCTCCTTCTTTTCCGGCTACTGCCTCCCTGAGTCACTGCTCCACGTTGCTATTGTTTGATGGGACACGGCTTCTGGTTTCTCCTCACTGGAGAACGCTATATTTATAACTGCCGTGGGCACCTGTTGTTTTTTGACTACCCAGTATCCAGTCTGCCTAATTTAGAATAATCCCAAAATAGAGAGAGCTAGGGCCCTGCCCCCTGTGGCGGAGGCCAAAGGGGAGCAGACATTCACGCTCCACACCTCAAGGAACCCAGCCTCTCACAGGCTCATGCCTGAGCTTTTGAATCTGACAAAGAAGCACCAAGACAGAGGTTTCCAAGGTTTATTTATGGTGGTGGTGGCTGTCAAGAGTCCCCAGAAGAGGCAGCAAGCATCCTGAGGTGGCGGCATCGTGGGCAAGAACCCACGGCTGTTGTTGGCAAACAAGGCCCCAACCGACAAGGGAACCACAGAGAGATGGTGCCCTGGGCACACTGGCTGCTCCGTGGGTAGTCGCCTTCCCTCCCTGGGCCTCTGTGTGAGCGGCGGTGTGAGGTCCATCCCGGCGACGCACTTCCTTCCTGAGTGTTTAATACATCCTTACTGATGGTTAAGAGATGTGGCTAGGGATGCCTGGGTGGCTCAGTCAGTTAAACGGCTGCCTTTGGCTCGAGTCACGATCCCAGGGTCCTGAACTCAAGCCCTGCATCGGGCTTCCTGCTCGGCGGAGAGCCTGCTTCTCCCTCTCCCACTGCCCTGCTTGTGCTCCCTCTCTCACTGTCTCTCTTTCTGGCATATAAATAAAGTCTTAAAAAAGAGAGAGAGAGCTAAAAGTGAAATGGAGAGAGAGGTCCAGAATATCCGACAGACTCCTCTCCACCAGTTCTTCAAAACAGTTCTCCAGAAATCACTCCAAATCCACTCAGGGCACTGAACTCCAAACGGGTTCCTAAACTGAGGCCCAGACAGAGATGCAGACACTCCATAGCTTTCTCCGCTCACACCAGCGACAGCTGTTTCCACGGACAACTTGGAGGAGAGCCCTGAGGGCGTGGATGTACGGTGGCAGAGAACTTGGAGTCAGGAGAACCTGGTCCTCCTCACAGCGCCAGCCCCTCATGCCGAGGGACCACAGGAAATGGCGCTCCCTTGCCGGGCCTCAGGTTTGCCACAGGGAAAACAAGGCGCCGAGGGATTTCTCAGTTTCTTCTCAGCTCTGATATTCTGTGACTCTGAACCCTCGAGATGCTATTTCCTTGAGTCCCTTACTGCGTTTCCCCTTCTTTCTGGCTTCTATATAAAACGTGACAAGTTTATGAATAGATAAACAAAATGCGATCTCTGGATGCCATGGAGTACTATTCAGCCATAAAAAGGAATAAAGTGCTGACGCATGCTACAAAATACATGAACCTCAAAAATGTGAGGCTACGTGAAAGAAGCCAGTCACCAAAAAACCACACGCGGTATGCTTTCCAGAACAGACACATGTACCACCACATGACGCAGACTAGTGATTGCCTAGTGTTAGCAGCAAAAGGGTGCTGACTGCCAACACATACAGGATGGTGATGAAAATGTTCTAAAACAGTCTACAGTGGAGCGTCCAGGTGGCTCAGTCAGTTAGGTGTCTGCCTTCAGCTTAGGTTATGGTCTCAGGGTCCTGGGATTGACCCCCGCATAGGGCTCTCTGCTCAGCAGGGAGTCTGCTTCTCCCTCTGTCTCTGCCCCTCTCCCCTTGCTTGTGCTCTCTCTCTCTCTCAAATAAATCAATCAATAAATAAAAGCTTTAAAAAAAAATGAAGCAGAACTATAGAACAGTGCCCACCATACTCCAATGTGCTCACCATGCACCTGGGGGAGCTTATTAAAATACGAATTCTAATTTAGTAGGTCTGTGGTGAGCTCTGAGAGTCTCCATTTTTCTTCTTCTTCTTCTTTTTTAATGTTTTATTTATTTATTTATTTATTTATTTATTTACTTTTGAGAAAGGGAGTGAGCAAGCTGGGAGAGGAGCAGAGGGAGAGGGACAAGCAAATTTTAAAAAATAATTTTTGTATCAGTGGCATGTCAAAATAATATTTTGGATATGCTATATTAAATAAAATGTATTATTATTTTTTAATCACAAATTTTATTTGTGGATGATACCAGTAGTCCCCTGCCCCCCACTATTTTTTCATTTTCCTTTCTTCCTTAATAATAGATTTTTGGCTGGGCTCGTGGGGGTCACCCGGAATGAAGACTACATTCCCACTTAAAAAAAAAAAAAAAAAGGAGAAGAAGAAGAAAAAGACCACATTTCCCAGCTTCCCTTGCAGCTAGGTGGGACCATGTGACTAATCACCACACGGAATGTATTGGGAAAGAGTCATCTGGTTTCCAAGAGCTTTCTTTAAAAATTATGTAGGTGCACATTTGCCTTCCTCTTCTTTATTCCTTCTTTAGTCTCCATCCTACTGCCTTGAATGCAGACCTACTGCCATCTCAGGCCCTGAGTTCAAGGCCAAGCACAATGGCTCAAAAGGCAACTCTCATGATGGTAGGGATTTTTGTATTCTCCCACCCCCCCACTGCTGGAATACCAGTGCCTAATTGATGGTGAATAAATACTTGCTGACTGACTGATTCAATAAGTGAATAAATGAATACATCTGGGTCTCTAATGTACAAGGAAGGTGATGTCAGCCCCATACCACCCAACCTGGGCTTTTACAGGAGAGAAAAACAAACTTCTACCTTGTTTAAACCCAAACCTCATCCCAATCAATAGAATATCAAAACATCCCATAACTGCTTTGTGCCACAGACGGTTTACCTGAAATGTTATGCTAAACCTCAGTAAATCAAATCCCATTCCAAGTGCGTTGTGAGATTCATCTTTTCAATGTTGTGGATTATTTTACCATGACAAAATCTATCCTTTTGCTTGTTTAATAAGTTGAGGCTTCAATATTTCAAGTTCCTAAAATCAAGATACACCTCTGACCTTGCTTTCTTCCTTACGCGATTCAAAGCACTGTAGAAATCCAACCGAGCCACACTTCTCCTAACAACTCTAGGGTATAGGTGAGTTAGCATCAAAAAGAACATTTTGGGGGCACCTGGGTGGCTCAGTGGGTTAAGGCCTCTGCCTTCGGCTCAGGTCATGATCTCAGGGTCCTGGGATCAAGCCCCGTATTGAGCTCTCTGCTGAGCAGGGAGCCTGCTTCCCCTTCTCTCTCTGTTCTGCCTCTCTGCCTACTTGTGATCTCTGTCTGTCAAATAAATAAATAAAATCTTAAAAAAAAAAAAAAAGAACATTTTGTAAGATAAAGATGAGCTAATTTCCCTTCCTGATTAAGAGAAAAATTTCCATCTCATTTTCTGTCCAGTACACTTTGCTGTTTCTAAACCAAACCAGGAACTTTACATGAGAGAGGTTAGTAAGAGTGGATTTTAAACAAAAACAAGAATCTTTCGCATTTTTAAGAAAATCATTTCACTGCATTTGCCCGTGTTTTCAGCCCTACTGATGTCTGAAAGGAATTAAGCCTTTGTACATTGCTCCCTAAAAGAAAAGAAAAGAAAAAAATCTTTGTAGCTTTGGAAAAGACAGCAGGCTATTTAATCCTGGTATGCAAACAGGTGAGGATGGGATCCTCGTTGCCAATTCTCAGAAGAAAGAGATGCTGGGAGGGTTTCAATAAGCTCCAAGAGAGCAGGCAGCAGGTTAGATGAGGGATGGGCTTGCAGGAGAGTGGAGAGGGGTTAAGGGAGCGGGAAGAAGATCCATATGGACTGGCCCAGGATGTCTGCGCTCAGGCCCTTCCCAAGGACCGGCAGAGTTACAATTACCCATCAGCAGGACGGCAAAGAGAACACCCATGTGAGTCTTCACCCTTCCAATTCCTGGGCCTGGAGGGCCTCATGCTTCATTCCAAACTCACCAGGCTTTGAAGTTGTAGGAGGCCACGTATCAGCTGTTGGTCATGTCGGATTCCCGAGTGGTCACCCGGTGACAGGTCCTGCTAGAGACTCCCGCTGCTAGAAGGATCCCTTTGTTTATAACCCTAGAGGAATTCTGGAAGGAGAATTTAATCAGATGGCATCCTTGCTTGTCACCTCATTCTTCGCCTGGACTAGACATGTCATGTTTGCTGTTAAAGCATTGACCCATAAGCCCAAGTCCTGGATATTTCTAGATAGAACGTATCTGATATATAAGTTCCCCTTCAGCAGAAAAAAAAAAAAAATTAACTATACCAGTAGTACAGATTTTCCCAGAGCTAATTTCCAAACTAGAACGAAGTAATATACCTTTAGAAACTGTGTTTCTAAACTCTGGGGCCGTGTGATACTGTTTAATGACTGATCTGTGCTATCTTGGACAGTATGCGGATTCCGGGGTGTGAGAAGGAGGGAGCAGGTAACAGATTAAAAAATAGCAAGAGAGAAGCATGTTCAGAATGACGTCCACCTGTGAGGCCAGAACACGTGGCAAACGATGCCGTGGGGGTGGGGGGAGAGATGAGGCTGGAAAGACCCCAGAAGATCAGGGGACATTGGCAACGGGGAACCACTGACGATTTCAGAAGCTGAGCAGGACGGGTTAGGAAGGTAGCTGCTTGGGTGGCTACTGGCCTGAGGGTAGGAGGGAGCCAGCGTGATGACCACTGAGGGATCCGAGGAGATGGAGAAGAAATAGCAGCTTGGGAGGCAGACAGCAGAGATGAGGAGGTGTGGTGTGGACAGCGAGATCGGGACACCTCCAGAAGGGCCACGTGGGGACACCTCTGCAAAACCACCTGGGTTTACCTAACCCTCCCTTTTCCAGACTGCAGGGTAGCTTCCCATTTATCCTCACACTATCCTCCCCTCCATACGTCAGAAGGGAGAAGAATCCCGAGGCCCCACCTGGAGCCTGACCCTGAACACACAGGGCTGTCCGCAGTAACACTACATCCTTCCAGGTGGCAAGTGGCGCCATTTCTCCAGCACTTCCTGTGTGCCCAGCACGGGCCCCAGGCTTCCCGCACATTCTCTGGGTTTCCCACAACAACCTTTTATCTCATACAGGCAAGCCCAGAGGCTATGCCACATGCCTGTCTTCATGGCGCAGAAGCAGCTGAACGGTGTTCAAACAAGGCCTACAGATTCCCCTCGATGAGATTATACTCACCCATATTCTATGGCTTCCTGACAAGGATCAGATTCAAAAACTAACCAGTTCTATATCGGTTTCATTTACAAAGTCTTTCATTCACGCATTCACTCAGTGAGTTAACACTGAATTCCTCTGAGCACAAGGTGTAAACCCAGTCAACCCCACACTGGTGCTGGGGGTGAGGAGAGGGCTCGTGGTTGTATAAAAACAAAGAAGAGTCCCTGTCTTCAAGTTCAAAAGCAGAGATCTGAGAATGACAGCCCACTGCCTGTTTTTGTGAATAAAGCTTTATTGGAACTCAGCTGTGCCCATTTGTTTACATGTTGTTTAGGGCTGGGTTTGAGCACTGGCAACAGACGCCAAATGCCCACAACTTCAAGTATTTATTCTCTAGCCCTTTACAGAAAAAGTTGCCGACCCTCCGTCTAGAGTCAGAACCACAGAAGTCATAGATGATGATAAAACCTAGAGTATTGAAATGCCACAGATAAAAACCTGTGGGGATGGCAAGGAGAGACTAAAGCCACAGGCAGGATTCACCTAGGAAGTTTTCAAAATGCACATGAAACGATGGTCCTGGAGCCCATCCGTCTCCTTCTCCCATCCCCATGACCCCCACTCCTTACCCCCCCCCATCTTCCCACCCCCCACCCGGGCTGGTGCTAGCACGAAGTCCAGGATAAGGGAGGAGATGCTCAGGTGCTTGGAAAGTAATCCTGGAAGTTCTCTTTCTAGAACAGCCAAAGTTATGGCAGTAGCGGGGCTCTGCTGAGCTGCCTGACCTTGAGCCAATCGATCTACCCCCGGTCCCCAGATAGCAGCCACCTCTTACTGACCTATCGGGTTGTGAGAAGCAACTGTGGGGGGCTGGGACTTGTGAAAAACTGAAGTGCTCTGTACTTCCTGGGGGTCCCCGGGGCACACCCATGTCTGCACAGACAGACCGCCCTGAGGGGAAGGGTGCCCAGACCTGAAAAGCAAAAATGTCCGCCCTCAACGCAAAACCGCTTTTGTCCCCAGCTCAGCACGCGATCTTTTATTAATTCCCTCACAATACAACTGGGTAGGTTACGAAAGAGTCCTCCCCTGAGAGGAGTCATTCTTGCAGCTGGGAACGTGTGGACATCCCACCCCAGGAGACCGCAGTGTGTTTTCACGGAGGCGGAGGCCGCCTGGAGGCTGGAGCCGGCCTGGGTTTATGCTGGAGGTCTGGACCCAAGTGAACACATTTTTGTCTGGAACCGTCACAAAGGGGTCCTTGCCTGTCCACAGCCAGCTGGCCCAGGCCTGCGGGATGTCGTGTTCCCGGCTCCCTCGCCCTCCTCCAGGAAGCGCCTCCCCTGGCCCAGCGTCCGCGGTCCTTTTCCGCTCACACCCTGAGCCCACGTCCCAGCCCTGTCACGGCAGGCCGCAGCACCTGGCCGGTCTTCCTCCACCCTGGGCCAGACCCTCAGACGCAGGAGAAACCAGAGCTCGCTCAGCTGGCCAGCGCCTGCGCTTCCTGTCCAAGTGTTTGTGGCCGGGCTTCCTGCTGACGGAAGGGCGGCTGCAGCTCGCCTCTGACACCCCGAGAGGTGGCTCCCGGGGCCCCAGCCTCTGAGCACGTCCAGCTGGCACCAGGCACGGGGGCTGCAGTGCGCTCAGGCAGCTGTCAGACAACATTCACGGGGACACTGGGGTCAGGCCTCAAGAGCCAGAAAGGGGATTCCTCCGGGAAGAGAGGAAGCTGTGAATCAGAGCAGAAAGCCAGGAGATTGGGCTTGTGGCTGGTCCTGGGCAGACAGCCAGAGTCTGCATCACGGGCGCCCCGCATTCCAGAGTGACAGACCCCCATCACTTCACTCTGGCCCACCTCCATCACCACCTGCAAGCCTGACCCCTGCCTCCGTCTGTGGCTCTCCCCCACGCAGGTTCCCTCTGCCCCAGGTGAATGGGGAACAGGTCTCGAGCCCCCAACCCCCGCCTCTGGAGATGACAGCCCCGGCTCTGACCTCACGACCTGGAAGATTTTACCTTCACAAAGAATCAGCTTCCCTTTCACGAGTGGAAACTGGACAGTGAGAACATTTTCTAAGCGTGCCATGTTTATTTTTCCCCGTTTCAAGGGCACTGACATAGGAAATGGGGTTAGACTTGTTTTGTATAGCTCCAGAAGTCAAAACAAGCACTGCGGTTTAAACAAGGAAAAACTAACCTGCAGAAAAAGGCTATCCCATACGGTAGTGAGCATCCTGTGTTGGGAGGTATTCAACAGAAATCATTTGCAGAGACTTTCAAGGGCTAGACCGTCAGCTCTGTGAGGATAAGGCCCATAGCTGTCTCCATTTCTGTCGCAGGACCAGCAGCCGGCACAGAATCCAGCAAAGAGCAGGTGCTCCAATCATTCCAGGATGGAAGGGAGAGAGCGAGGATGGGAAGGATCAGCTTTGAGGACTCTGGAGAATAAATTTCCTCCTTTAGGAGAGGGTTTAGAGGAGCTGACTGGAATCCAGCTGCCTTTGATACTGTGGTTATAAGGCAAGGGTTAGGGGTGCCCACTCTGACCCCGAAACAAAGCTGAGCTCCCTTCCTGTCGTGGTACGTGTTCCCAGGCACAAGCCTTTCTATCTAAACATTCTGCAGTCCACAAATCCCCTGACACACTTTTTGTTGCTCACTTCTACAGAATCCTGGAAAATGCAGTCTCCATGAAAGATGTGTAGCTGGAGGCTCAAAGATGGTAAGCGGCTTGTCTGAGTTGAGACTTAGCCTCAGGTCTCCTGCTCCCGAGTCCCACCGCCCTCCTAACACGCATGTTAGTCTGCCTTACTGCTTGCCACAGATCTTTCTGTCCCTCAAGGCTGATATTATGGTCAAACCTAGTGTTTGGTCAAGCACCAGAAGTTCCTGTAGCCTTTGAAAAATGCACAGAAAACAAGAAATGGTTCTTTCTCTGCCTCAGTCCCAGCAGGGAAAATGCTTAGGCATTACCACTAATTGTAGTGACCAATAGAGGATCTGGGACAATTTCCAGAGGCAAGTTGACTTTCCAGGGCCAACCCTCTCCATCACCCTGTTGGAGGGATACAATCTCTTCCAAAAGTCTGACTAGCTGGAGATTAGGCAGGTCGTTTTGCTTGTTCGCCCTCTGATAACGGCCCTCCCCTCCCTAGCCTCCCTCCCCTTCCCTACAGGGGGCTGACCCCTGCAGGTCACATTTGCCAAGGCCCCAGCAGCCACAGCCAGGAGGGTAGAAACCAGAGTCTTTTTACCCTGGTAGGTCACCCTCTGTGGTGCCAGTTCCTGCCAGGAAACCTCCACAAGGGTTCCTGTCTCTCTGGTTCTGGAAACACCATCTCCTCTCTATGACTTTCCACCTGAGAATTCTCCTGTGGTGGCTGCCCACAAGGCTGCCTTTCACCCTCGTCTGCCCCTTTCAACCCTTCCAATGCCTGCATAACCATAACTGTGGAGGTTTCTGGAATGGGTTATACTTTCTGCCTGGCCTGTGACCAATTCCATGTCAGCGCGAGTCTGCTGAGACCCAGCCCAGAGAGGGTTAAACACACGGAATTATGGGACAGTTTTATCTTGACCACCTGTAAGGGAAGTCGAAAAGGCAGGCCGGCCAGAAGGCTCCTGAGGAAAAACCGGGTCTGCAGTTGCCTGGAGATGAAGAGGGAGGCCAAGTGTACCATGGGTCTGCACAGGAACCAGGAGACCTGGGGTTGGCCCAGCTGTCTCATCCCAGGCCCCTTTTCTTCTCACAAGACCCCACCCACCCCAGCATCCTTCAGGGCTATGACACTGTCGGTGCTTCTCCCACATGTGGGCCACACAGCGTGACTCAGCCTCTCAGAGCTGGGAGCGGGCCAAGCGCTGGGTCCACGTCATCTCTGCGGAGCTGGAAGAGGAGAGCTTGCTCAGAGATGGCAGCAAAGGGAGCAGGTGTCTTTTCTCCCCACTCCTACACCTGTGGCATCCGGGACTCAGAGAGGAGAGTCACAGACCCTTCCTTCCTTCCCCTGCCTCACCCCGCCCCCCAGCCCCTCACTCCCTCACGTCAAAAGGATCGAACAAGGACCTTTAACAGTCTTGCCTGGACAGGGACCCCAGGGGAGGCCATGTTCTCCGAAAATATCATTGGTGAGCACAGCTACATCATGTAGAGAGGAGGAAGGCCGGGCCTCCCCTTCAGATTTATGGACCTACTACACACAAGCTTGCCCCCGAGGTAAGTACTTTCACGTATTTTATGTCACTTCATCAGACTGTAATGGGAGAGAAACAGACCCCTCCCCAAATACATCAGGCCCTAGTCGATGTTTCTTCATTGGCTACCTGCCAGGTATCCGGTGCTCTACAGAGACAAGTAGACTGCGCTTCCTGCCTTCTAAGAAACTTCAGAACCTGGGGTCTGAAATCAGTCAGACCTGGCTGGGTTTGACTCCACGCTGCAGCAATCAGTGCGCATGTGACCTTGGGCAAATGACACTCGTCCCTGAGCCTCAGTTTCTTCATTTATAAAACGGACATAAGAAGGCTCTCATCTCATTGAGTTGTTGAAGGATTCATATAGGTAACACGCTTAGCAAGTGTCCAGTACTTGGTCAACACTCTTCACGAAGTGTTGGCTATGACTTCTTTAAATTAAAAAAATCTAGATTACACACACAGCCCCCATGAGAAGCATTTTTGGAGGCTGCCCACTGTTTCTGTTCACTCTATGGGTACATCACAGAGCCTTCTGACTCCAGAATAGGATAAAATATGGCTCTTCCTTTCTCAGGCTGTAAGTTGCCAGCAAAGCTGACCTCAGAGGGATCCCACACGCACTCAGTCCCCCTGACAGGCCCTGCCGCTGAGTTGCCGGATGTCCGCTGAGGTCCAAGGCTTGGAGAGTTTCCGGGACTGGCGGGGTCACACTGTGGCTGGGCCATGCCCGGCAGCCCCACCCTTCCTGGCAGCCTGGCCTCCTCCTTGTCTCTGAAAGCCTGCCAGTGCAGAGGGAGGGCGGGCAGAGGGAGATGGAAGGTCCTGCTGGGATGTTTGCCCTAAGGGAAGCCTGAGGGAGGGGGGAGAGGAGCGGGAGGGGGAGGTTCCACTCCACCCTCCCGTCCTGCCACGCAGAAAGTCCCGGCTCTGGAAGTGCCGAGTGCTCCTCCTAGTGGGGAAGGAGTAATGCAAAATCCCAGCCTTGCCGCCCCCTTCACCCCCCCCCCCGCCCTCCCCAAGCGGCCTGGCCCACCCCCACCCCCCTCACATACACCGTGAGAGGAGAGCCATCTCAGCCAGGCCTATTGGTGACACCAGTCCTGGCCTACAGCACTTCCCAGCTGAAAAAGTCCTTTCACATCCAGTTCCCACACTCAGCAATGTTTCAGAGGGTACATTTTTTTAACACCTCCTGTCCCAGACAAGAACATGGAGTCCCTCCCTGGCGGTCAGTCTCTGGCCGAGCTGGGACTAGACGTCTACCGGGCTTTTCATCCCACTTGGTACAGGTTTTGTTCAAGGCAACGCATTTAACAGCAGCAGAGAGGGAGAAATGGTTCCCTTCATGCCCCCTGCCCGCCCCCTCCATCTCCAGGCCTCACAGGAGCATGACACTGTCCTGGGAACAAGACTGCTTCTTTCATGTGTCCCTCAGTCACAAGAGCCTCAGTGCCCTGTGGTAGCCTGACCAACACCACCCCCTCTTTTCCTGCAGGATCTGCCTGTCTCTTTAAACCCCACCCCTCTCAGAGCCAGCCTTCCCTTCCACCAGCAGAAGAAAGGCTTTCTGCTTACTGTGGTCAGATCTAGGAATCCATAAGTCTCCTCCCCAAGCTATCCCAACCACACGGAAGCTCTGCGGAGCCCGGGGAAGCCCAGATAGTGGGGAAGTGGGTGCAGCAGCGAGGACTGACTTCAGCCCTGTGGGCCCTGTGGTTCCTCAGGTTGGAGAAGGGCGGTTTTGAAGTCACTCACTCATCAAGGAGAGGGAGGTGACTCTTGCCCTGCCTTCTTCACTAAAAACATAGTCCTTCCTTTGAGCTCTCCAGAGGCTGGCCTCCCACTCTGGGTGCCCCTACATGCAGCCCTGGGGATCCCCAGTCCCGGTAACGATCCCAGAGGCCTGGCTTAGAGACCAGCTGCCACTGGCCCGGCTCCTACAGAAGAGGGGTCTCACGGGGAAGGTTTCCCAAGCCTGGGAGTCTGCTCTCTTCCCTGGGAGAGAGGAGGAGGCCAGCTCTCTGCTCCCCATCCAGATCCTGCCATGGGTCAGAGCTGGGCCTGAGCTCAAGGACAGACCGACCAGACAGTGACCTATGTTTTCCGGGAAGGCAGCCAGTCCTTGTGCCCTCGGGCTTCCAGGCACTGAGGAGAGTGACAGAGCAGGCACCTGCCACTATCCTGGGTAGGCCTCACCCAGGCTCCAGCAGGCCAGGCATGCCTGGCTCTGGTCTCTGGGCCAGAACATTGCCCCAAGAGGGGACCACTATGCTCAGCCCTTTCCCTTGGCCACTGCTTCATGAACTAAACAGTGCTGCATGGAAGGGAACGAGGGGCATGACTGCGGCCTTAGGGCTGTCCCCCTTGTGCCAGAGAACACAGGGCTGTTTCATCCTCGGCAAGTCTTCTCTCCCCTGCTAGACTGAGCTGTTTCAGGGCACGGGAAAGGCATTTAACTTGGCCTCAAAAGTCCTGGGCTCTATTCCTGGGTGGTGTTGCCATCTACCTGGGACCACGGTCGTGTCACCTCAGCCCCCTGAGCCTCAGTTTCCTCAGCTGTACAGAGTGAGGGGGGAGGCAGTAACCCCCTGCTGTCCCCAGCTCCATGGTGGCTCCAAGCTTTAGAGTATAAGATGTCTGCGAAAGTCCCCAAGGCGCGACACGCTCATGACGGCCTCTCGTTAGTAAAATCTTATTGACCTGGGTTCATACTTCCGTCTTCCACATGAGAGGAGGGGAAATGAAAAACAGGAGAATGGAGCCGCTGGCTGGCAAACTTGGGCTCTCCTCAGCCCTCTTCCCTGAGCCCCCAGAGCACCCTTTCCAGGGAGGGCCCCTGTGGCTGACACAGTGTGGCTCACCAGGCTGAGGGCAGGAGGTGGGAATGACCCCATTTCTCACTTGGCAGAAGGGCCCTCCTGCCCAACAGAGGATGCAAGGGACCCTCCAGCCCCCTCCTCAGTGCTCACCCGGGAGGCACATTTCTAGCAAAGGGAATGGGGCTTGGACAGCCAGTGAAAAGGGTCTAAATCAGGTTGTAGGAGGACCAGCTGAAGAGACACCCGAACCCAGAGACCTAGTTCCCAACAGCACAGAGCAGTCCCGGGCAAGGGGATCAGACCTTATCCCACCCCAAACAGCCTTAGAGGGAACCATTAGAGGGCACATTTCCAAAAGCTGAGCTCTCCCACAAAGAATAACCAAGGGCTTGGGCAGCAGGTTGTGATGGCTGGAGGTGTTCTGTGCTCAGATTTGAGAGACCTGCTAGTGGGAGGCCCTCCCATAAGCTGGATCAGAGCGAAGGACATCAGAGATCCTCCCACTTCCTGGGGACCCCAGGACCCCCCGGTCACCTGGAGATGCGTCATCAGCCACACCATTCTGGAGGATTATTTGGAACAGAAGTTTGGCTGGAGCATGCTGCTGGTACCGCCAGAAGGGTGACGCACGTTGTACATATTATCCACACGCACGAGGGGCCCGTGTCTATCAGGACAGGAAATTTAATGGCTTGTAAACTGTTCTGGTCTCATGTCACCTTCTATTTACACACACACACACACACACACACACACACACACACACACACAGTGTATCTCTCTCCCTTCGCTGTATCCTAGTGCCAGGAAAAACAAGTCGGTGCATGAAAATAACCCACCCTGAAACGCAGCAGGCCGGTTGCCCAGGGCTGGGTGGTCCCCTGGTTGCCACACACGAGTCTGGCGCTCGGCATTCATGTGCCAAACCACCCCCTCACCCCCCCACCCCCCCCACCCCCGTGTCACCCAGAGTCAGGAGGGAGGCAGGTGCAGCCAGCAGCCAATTCCTCAAGAGGCTACTGGTGATTCTTAAGGTGGAAACAGCCAGGGCTGTCATGGAGCTCCCTGTCCTCCAGCCGCGCCACCAGCCCAGCAGCCCAGCCAGCAGCCAGTTGGTGGTACAGCAGCTAAATTTACAATCAGGAGAGGAGGGACCAAGTAGGTGCTTAACAAACACAGTTGAATGACCAAAAGAGAAAATTTCATGTTTCATTGCCGACAGTCCAGTGTTGGTGGAGATGTTGAATATTTGTGGAGATACTGTTAAACCTTATGTGTTGAATAATGTGTGGGTCCCTTGGGTGGTTCCTAAGGTCCTTGCACCCTGGGCTGGCACCTCCAACATAGTCGGGGTCTGTGATGCTCACAGACTCTGCTACCTAAACAGGACAGAAGGACAAAGCATTTTTCTGGTCTCTTAAGGAGCAAATGGGATTTTCTGAGAATAACCCTTCTTTGTTTTCCTTCTCACTTGCAGAAGGAGGGCTCAGGAGTTGGGGTTGACAGCCCTCTCTCTCCTCCCTTCCCCCCTCCCATAATTGCTTCCCTCCCTTCTTCCTCTCCCATCCTGACTATTTGTCATTCTCTGCTTGTGGCAAATTGCTTTTCACCTTTGAAAACCCAGAATGGTTGCTAACCAAGACAGCCTGGAAGGGTTTTTTTTTTTTGTTTTTTTTTTTTTTGCAAGCAGGGGGTGTTTAGAGATAGAAAACACTATTGATTACTCTCTCCAATAGCAGCGTCACTGAAATTCAATTTACTAAGCATTTGTGGGCAATCTGTGAGGCCAGTATCCCGCTGGACATCCTGGTGGTGTGGAGGCGGATCCTGCCTTTGAGGGGCTGTCAGACCAGTAAGAAAGAGATTATTTTGACTCAATAAATGTTTTCTTAAGACCTTACTAAATGCTAACCACTGGATGGCATCCAGTGAATGAGGGATAGGCCTGCCCTGAGCAACTCATCAGCATGTGGCGAAAAGAGAAATTCCTGACCATTTCAATACTCTGTTTTGGGTTCTGTGGAGGAAGAGGCACAGAGGAGAGGAGAGGCCAGCAGGTACTAAGAGAGCAGATAGGGAAGTTAAGTTCTAAAGGAAAGGTCGGAGTTCACCTGAGTGGGGGGAGGTGTGTGTGTGGGGAGGTAGTTAGACAGAAAGGCTTCAGAGAGAGGGACAACAGGTGCAGAGGTGGGCATGTGCTTGCTGGGTCCAAGGACTGAAAGGAGCCTCCTGTGGCTGGAGGAGGGAGGGAGGGAGCAGTCAGCATGAGGCAGGATGGGGGAGGCAGGCAGGGAAAGGATGGAGGACTGAGGCTGAGAGAAGATTTGCAGAATAACAAGAGGTCTATCGCAACAAGAAGATAGAAACTATGTAAGGGGGCAGTGAAGGAGTTTAGACATTATTGTGGAGCAACGGGGAGCTCAGGAGGGGATTGCTCAAGGTGGAAGTGGGGAGATGGCAGTGGGCAGACCATTCTGGAGGTTGTGGCCTGGAGGCGAGAGAGATGACAAGGGCCAAGGCAGTGTGACGTTGGGGTGCTGGGGATTGACAACTACAATAATAATAACGTGGTCTTTCCACCCCCCTACCACGTGAAGCCCTCATGTCAATTGCCCTCTCAGACTCTATCCCTAGGTCCTCCCTCACTCCATCCCTCCCTGCCTCCCTGCTCCCCACTGGAGATGGCATCAGGCATCAGAAAGCAAATGTTCCTGGAGAGTATGTACATTCTGTCGCAGGGAGAGAGAGAGCCCAGAAGCAAGGAACCCGTCCTGAAAATGGACACCCATGAGATGCCTCTCTCACCCCAAAGATTCTCACCCCTCCTGTGTCCATGTGTGTGCACTGATGGTCGCCTTACCTGCATTTCCAACACCTAGAAATGAACCAGAGGAGGAAAATCCTCCTTGAGAAAGTACAGTCTGACTTATGCATGAGAGGAGGGGCCTTGGGCACTGGGGGACACAGTTGATCACAAAACTTTTTTTTCTGTGAGAAAGCGTACCCCTGCTCCAATCAGCTGGCTCACAACCCTTTGGCCCACCAGTACACTAAGGCCCCTGGATTTGTTTGGTTGGGGAAGAGTCGATAGGGGGTGAGAGAGAAAACACAGGGTTGACGTGCCACGAGGCCTGGGTCCTGGTACATACTCTGTTACCGTGTAGATCCCTTCTCCTCTCTGGGCCTCAGTTTGCCCATCTGTAAAATAGGAGGTCAGAGTGGCTGACAGTCAAATGCCTATGGTTTCTGACCTCCTCCCTGTAAGGTATATGTGGGCCAATTAACCTGGTTCCCCCGCAGGACCAAGGGCACATCCATCTCCTGCCCCGAAACCAGCCCTTCCTGCCAACTCCAGTTATCTTTTCACACTGTGGTGAAAAGCAGCCAAGGTCAGGCACAGCCTGCCCACTGTAGCGCACTTGCTGGCCGGTGGGCAGGCAGGTGGGCAGGCACAGCTGATGAGGGAAAGCCCCTTCCCAGCCACTTCCCCCTCCCTCAGCACCCCCAGCTGGGCCCAGGTAAGGTTTCCCTGGCAGCTGGTGGCAGCCACCCCCAAACAGGTCTGGCCTATTCCCCTCCCTCTTCCTTTTCTAATTGGGCCTCTGACAGCTGTCAGGACTTCCCAACAGCTCAGGCGAAGGCCTCCACCCCAACTGCACCCAAGAGAAATGCTCCCACGCCTGTGCTAGGGTGGTCAGCACCCCCCTCCTCTTTCCCCCCCTGCCGGCAGGCAGCCAGTGAACCCCAGCCCCAGCCCCTGGGGGTGGCCAAGAACAGCCAGGGGTAGACTCCGGGGCTTTGCCTGTGTTCCCAGAGACAGCTGTGGAACTGGGGCTGGAGGATAGCTGAGAAAGGCAGGAAACAGTGGTGGGGAAACAGATCACCTGGTTGGAGATGAAGAGGAAGCTTCAAGCGAGGGAAACCGGGCCAGCTCGGTAGCGGGCAGGGAAAGCAGGAGAAGCGTCACCTCCTGCCCAGCACCCCCTCCCCAGGCCCACTCCCATCACCCTCTACAACCTCTCAGCCTCCCCTCACCCTGCCGTGCCCCTAACCCCGGCCCAACTGAGAGCCAGGCCCTCACCAGAGGGTGTTTGGTTAAGCCTTAGAGTCATACACACAGCAAGTGAGCTTGGTTTTTCTTTCTCCTTACCCTCCCTCAAGGCTCCCAGGAGGAGTAGAAACAGACCCAGCCCAGATTGCTGGACCTAGAGGCCTCTTGGCTCCACCACCCACACACCAGAGAGCCCCGTCTAAAGCGCAGTGGGAGAAATGGGGCCAGGGAGAGCAGGCAGGGCACTGACCACCCCCCTTGAGGAGACAACTGGCCCCAGGTCCCGGATGGGTTGGCAGCAGCTCTTTTTGGCTCTGACGAGCTCCCTTGGAAACAAATCTCTGCTACTCACTTCTTTCCTCTATTTGGCTGAAAACGGAGCCAGAGCTGTTGGCTTGAATTCTTTTTTTCTTTTTCAACTCGCTCCCTCCTATTTTCTGCTGCTTAAAAAAGGAGTTTTGAACCAAGACTTGGTGCAACCTCTTTGGCTTCTTAAAGTTTCTTTAAGAAAACAATGGTGATCCCAGTGAAAACATGGTGCCCCCTCCCGCCCCCCGCCCCCCGCCGTGTCTGCACAGTGCCTCACCAGGTAGAAGCTTCTTACAGGAATCTTGCATGGCCCCTGAGCTGTGGATGACACAGGGGTGACCCTGCCCACACCCAGGGAAGAAGAAGTTGCCCCAGGTCCCAAAGCTGGCCAGGGAAGGACCCAGGTTATCTGGATTCTGCCAGAGAAGGCCCCGGGGCAAGTTTCCTTGGAGCCTCTCAGGCCACAGCAGCAGGAAAGTGGAAGGAAGCCCAGTTCCTCACAAGACGAATTTCCCTCTGACTTTCTGCCCAGAACAACCTCCAACCGGACAACTGGGGGGCATACAGATGTCATCAGAGCTGAGGAACTACCTCACTAGTCCCCATGGGGATGAATCTTAACCCCCTCCTCCACCCAAAAGGCGAGGGTAGTGACTGGTGTGACATTTCTTGAGCACCTACTGTGTACCCAGCATCTGCCAGACACTATCTCATTTTAAACATGACAACAACTCTGCGGGGGGTGGGGGGGTGCAAGGGATGTTGTCCCCATTTTATAAGTAAGAAAAGCAAAGGTGGGAAATGGCAAAGTCATTGCCAGGGCAACACACAAGAGGATAGGGAGTCAGAATTCGAACTCAGGCCTCTTTGGCTCCAAAGCCCCACCCTCTGTCTTAGGGTCCCCGTGCCAGCACCTCCCGAGGGCACACAGTCCCTGCAGAGTCTCCCCTGTGGTGGGAGAAGCCAAGGGAAACACAGTGAGCATGGGCAGATGGCTCAGTGGGGCTCGGAACAAATCTCTTAATGGATTTGCAGGCAGCCCCAGGCCTGAAATGGGGCTGGACCTGTCACCTGAGCACCGAAGTCCTTTTTTAAAGTGTAACAGTCATGGCGTGAATTGCAAGAATTCCATCTGGCTCAAAACGTTCTTCATTGAGTCCCTTCTGTGTGCCTTGCACAGAGCTAGGTCCCAGGGCAAGCTTCAACCATACTCCATCCTTGTCCTCTCCGGGCTTTGAACAGGAAGTGAAGGGGCCGTGGACCATGAGAACGACCCACCGGCTGCTTCTGGCCTCCCACGGCTGAAGGTGGAAGCAAGACATGGAAGACGGAGGGGCTGCGCACAGTCTAGACAACTCAGAGGGTCGGAGTTGTCCATGTACTCAGCAAGCTCTTCTCCACAAGCAAGCTGCACACCCCCCTCTCCTGCCCGGTCTGGGGGCCGCTGCACCCGAGGGGCCTCCCACCCCCGGCATCACTAACAGCACAGGTTCCTTCTCACCTCCTGTCGTCCGGGGCAGGTGCTTCCACGTACAGGAACGTGAGTTCTAGGTGCTGGCTCTAGCTACTCAGAGATCTGCTGGAGGCTGGGGACATATGGTAGAATTGGGGGACATGCCCTGTGAGGCCGAGGACCCTCGGAGTGACTTCAGTTCCATACTCAGTTGAACCTGTCGTGGGCCATCATTGTGCTGGGATGGGAGAGAAAAACACGTCGGAGCCCCAGCCTTCAAGGGACTCCAGTCCGCAAGGACTGGGAGACTGTCTCTGGTCTAAGGAGAAGTTAAGGGGGCAAGAGAAGGGTAGACAAAGTGCTACAGGGGCTCCGGTGGGAGGAGTCGCCACTCTGCTTGGGAGGCTCAGGGAAGGCCCCTTGGAGGAATTGACTCAGAATGGACTGAGAGGGCAGCGGCCAGGGTTTCGACAAGGGGGAGCGGGGGTGGGAGGGAGGTCAGTGATGGTTCTATAGAAAGAGGAATGCAAAATGCTGCCTGAGCCCCGGCCTAGCCACACTGCAGCTGGCTTCTCCGAGGCTGCCTCCTCACTTCTAGAGCGGAAAACACAATCCTCTGCCCCTAGAAATGCCTTCCTGGGCACACTGGCCATTGAGACCCTCCCCACCCCCCCACCTTCCCGTCTTCTCAGCCACTCCCTGCCCCAAACACATCCTTTTGGGAACTGCACACTTACACAACAGAAATAAAACAGAGCATGAATGCCGGGGTGGCTCTTAGCTGTCCATCAGGGGCTCCTGATGTTTTACAAAGAGGGAAACTGAGGCCCAACAGTATCATATGACTAGCCCAGCATCGCTCAGCCAGCCAATGGCAGAGCCAGACCCGGAAGCACCTCATCAGTCCCAGTCTGATCACATGTTTGTGATAATCAGATTTTAGGAGTATCTTTTGGGGGCTGGGAAGAGTCAGCCTTGTCCCCCTTCTCTCCGTTCTGGTCCTCTGGGTCAGATCAGGTCCTGGTTTTTCCTTCCCATTCATGGGAGCCTCTTGCATCCACACTGTTGTGGTGTTTACTGCTACAGTATGTCCGAGTCAGGACTTACAAGACAGTCCCCGGCTGTGCAACTCGGTATCTGATTAATGGAACAGTCCCAGCCCGTCACTCATGGGGTCCTATCTGTCCTCAGCCTGAGCCCCTGAGGCTGAAGGTGAGAAGCTCCTGTTTTCAAGTGGCTTCCTTCCTTGGGACCTGCGTGGATGGACGGCAGCTTGCCAAGGGCAGCCAAGGGGTCTGGGCAACTGGAGAGGTAGGGAAGGGACACACGATGGGAGACAGCAGGGACAGATCGCCCAGAGTGTTAATAACTGCTCACCTGAGTGCCATCGCACAGGCCCCAAAATGTCAGCGGCTGAAGCCATCCTGCCTATGGCACAGGGAAGCAAGGGTGGAGAGGAGGGTGGCAGGTGACACACGGGACGCCAGGGTGGTATTTCCAGGCTGTGGATGAGGCTCTCTGCACACAGGGGAGAACAGCTGTTAGGGCGGCGGGCTCGTGCCTATGCCTGTGTGTGTTGCACTTCCGGTCCTCCGTGCAGGCTGTGTTTAGATTCCAACCGCATCTCCCACTGTGCATCCGCCTTGGGTTCCATGGCTGGTGGGGCTCTTCCTCAGGGGCAGGCAGTTTGGAGAAATGCCTGCGTGCGGGGGTGGAGGGGGAGCGCGGGGTCCAGACATCCCAGGCCTCAAAGCAGAGCTATAAAGCCGGGAGCTGGCTACAGTCCGGTGGCCCCAGCCACTCTCAGAGGGCAGGTGGGGTGCAAAAGGAAACAGACAGCTGCAGACCCGCTTGCACCTTCCAAGCTCTCCGGCCTGCATCTCCCTCCCGTTGACTGACGCTTTCGTTGGCTTGGATTTCACAGGATTTGGGGTCTGGGCCCTTGTTTTTTCTCCCCTGATGGAGGAATGGCCCACACTGTGAACACCATGGGTCCTGGCATCCTCGGGGAGGGGAAGGGGTCACGTCTGGGGCAGGATCGGGGAGGTACTGAGAGACCTCTGTCTGCAGCAGATACCACAGAACCTCAGGGCTGGAAAAGACTTCGCAGACCGAGTACTCAGAACCTCTCAGGTTACAGCTGGGGCCACTGAGGCCCGGGGCCAGGAGCCACCAGCCTTACAGAGGGGTGTAGGACATTGTGTGAAGGCCAGGCTCCCTCTGCACGAGGGCAGCCATGAACAGAAGCCCTGGGGACCTGGCCCTGTGGAGCCAGTGAGCCGGGACAGTGAGAGAGGGAGGGTACAGAGGGAACTCAGCCATCCAGCATGGCTTCAGACTTCGCCAAGGTCCCTGCTACCAGCAGGAGACAGTGAACAGAAAACCAACTCGCAGAGACCAAGAGTGAACCAAGAGCCCTTATTTGGGCCAATAATTGCCAGTCCCTCCCTAGGAAGCCATTCCCGAGGCCTCCAACAGGAAGCCAGGGAGCCAGTAACAATGACATCCTGGCTTCTTCCAAACTCCTGTTGCTCTAGGTGAAAATGGGTCACGGCCAGAGATGAAGGGGGACAGCAAGGAGACACCTGTGGTGGCCGGAAGACACAGTCCAGCCAAGGGCTCAGGTCAGAGACTCGAGTGCCGTTCTTGCCTGTGTCTCCAAAGCTTGCAAGGCCATCAGCAGTTCTCAGAGCTGCGTATTGTACCCAAGAGGCGGGAGCAGAACCAGAGTCTCAATTGTGCTGAGTCCCAGCCTTGCCTGGGGCGGGTGGCGGGGTGGGGGTGCATTGTAGGAATGCAGATTACTAGACCCCTTCTCCAGATTCAGAAGGGCAAGGTGAGGGCCCAGCCACCCACACTACCCAGCCCCCTGCCCAATGGTTCAGACGTGGGTGGAGGGGTAGTCCACCCTGAAAACCCAGGCCCCGTGAGCTAGGGATATAAAGTCACCCTTTAGCAACGACAGCCCAGGTCCCTCAACCACAGCCAGACTGTGCAGCCGCCAGGAGCACCATCTGCCTGCCCCTACAGTACGAGGGGTCCGGGAGACCAGCCCACAGGCCCACAGCGGAGGCAGAGGGCACCAAGACTCGGGGCAGTGCTGTGCGATGTGTTCCAAAGACTGCCCCAGGCTGCGAGGGCTGGGTCTGGGAGCCTATGGCAAGGGGGTGAACTGGGCCACCGGGAGGGCGGTCTGGGTGAGTGCCAGGCCCAGCGGGCTCAGAGTTCCCCACCCCGCAGGACCCCTGGGGGACAACGGACACTTGCTGAGTGAGGAAAGCAAAACTCTTAACGGTCTACACAGGCCATTACAGCTGTGCAAAGAACACGAACAAAGAGAATTTGGAGAGATGTAAATAGCTACATTTCGTGATCACCGGGTTCCTTTTTTTCCATAAACTTTGCTTAAGTTCATAATAAAAAAATAAACACAGGCAAATTACACTTACTTCACACAGTCATTTCTGGGTGGTAAGTTCTGTATTAAATTCAAAATTCATATGTGTGGGCTGAACTTCCCACATGGGCCAAGACACGAGTTCTGGGAAGGGGGGTAGATGCAGGGGCTTTTACTCTCTCAAACAGCCCCACGGGGGAACCTGTGTCCCCAACCCCCCCAAACCCTGTGTGTCCCACCTGTTCAGAACACAAAGCCCCGAGCTCCCGGGCAGGCAGAGGTCTGTCAGATTATCTCCTGGTCCCTTAGCGGGAAGTGGGAGTGAGGGGCGGTCTGACGTAGTACAAAGAGCACTAGACGAGATATCTGCATTCATTTCAAGAACTGAGTTGTCATTTGTGAAGACGGGTGAGTGAATCCCCCCACGGTGCCTCCATCCTCCCAAGTGATCTGTGCGGAAGTGCTGTGGACCAGCTACCCCCACAGAGGTCGTGGCTCCAGCCACGGTCCCCGTGGTCTTATGGTTTCTGTGGGCCGGGAAGCTTTGGCTCACAGTGTCTCCTGAGGTTGCAGTAAATAGTCCACCAGGGCTGCTGCGGGCAGCTGGGACCCTGCTGAGGGAGGAGCTGCTCCCAGGGTCACTCCTAGGCTACAGGCAGGCTCAGAAGACCATTGTCATGCTCCTTTATGCCACTGCTAGCAGGCTTCTCCGGAGGCTGCTGCACAGCCTGGCAACTGGCTCTCCCCAGAGCGAGTGATTCGAGAGAAAGGGGGACAGAGAACCCAAGACAGAAGCTACTGTCTTTTCAGAACCTCATCTTGGAAGTGACATCCATCAGGTCTGCCCTGTTCCCCAGTGGGCTCGTCACTAAGTCCAGTCCGCCCTCAGGAAGAGGGCAACTGAGATTGGCCTCTTGAGGGGAGTCGTGTCAAAGACACCATAGGGAGTTAGATCAATGATCCCTAAAGGTTCCAGGCCTGTGACTATGGCTCCCTGACCCCTTGGAACATCAAATGTGGTGGATACAAAGATGATCACAGGTGTCTAAGTGAGCCACATTCTCAGCTCACGAGAGAGGACCTGAGGAATGAGGAGGTATGTTTCTCAGAAGGTGTGCAAAGACCAGGAGAGCTGCCATTCTCCTCAGTGAAGCCAATGCCTTCAAGTAAATACCTGCTGAAAGAGGTTGGCCCATGGATGGGGCACCTGACTTGGGGGCCCTCCCGCTGCAGGGGAGGTGCAATGTTGGACTACCCGAATGTCTGGGGCCTGGCAGCTGGTGTTGAACCCTGCCCAGCCTAAGGTAGCCTCCCGCCAGCACAGGACATTCCCCGGTTTCCCTCATTCCTCCAAAGGACTGGAGAGGAGAGACCTTGTGGCAAAACGGGATGAGCCGGGTGGGACACGGTCAGTCCCCTCCTACCGACCAAGAAAAGGAAACAGAAAATTATTCAGAATCAAGTTCTCTTAAGAGGCCTCGTGGCGAGAAGTCAGTAGCCTAAGCTTGGTGTCAGATGGGTCTGGATATGAATGCTGGCTCTGTTGATACCAGCCCTGCCCCCAACTTCTCCAGTCTTGTGTCCACAACTGCAAAATAGGCATGAGAGAGCATACAGAACAGAGCCGTGAAAATTAAATGAAATAATCCTTTAAAGTCTTGGAAGAATGACTAGCACATCGTTAGTATTTCTAATGATATTATTGTTAATATTAGGATTACACAAGACATCAGAGTTCATCCACTTCAGCTATACATCGGGTATGGGACTCCCACCCAATTGACGATGACAGAGGACAGCGGGTCCACAGACCACTGCTTGAATACTTTGAGAGCCTGGGAGCTCACTCTCTGCCCTGGCGGCCTAGGACCACAGTGCTGACCCACAGTTGAACAGCTCGAACCAGACCTGGAGCCATAATCGGCCTTTCTGAGGCTGCCCCCCTCCCTTGCCTTCCTTTGTTCCTTTTGTAATGCAACAGCAAGTGATCGGTTTGAACTTCAAATGGGTCCCTAACATACCAAAGGAGAAATAACAGGGCACTTTCCTATTTTCCTATTTTAGTGTAGGTAAAGTCTCCTTGGCAATCTCCAGAACAGTTTACTTACCCTCGTTTGCATCTTGCTTCATTCTAGAGCCAAATTATAATTGAAACATTTGATTAAAAAAAAAATACACCATAGCAGATGTGCTCGGGGAATGGTTAAGAAGACGTTTGTCCGTAGGCTACCTAAACCAGTTTAGACCGGGAGAGGGTGGGTGGGTGCCATATTTGGGGGTGGGATGTTGTGTGTGTATTTGTAACCGCAAGGATGCACGGACACGGGAGTGAGCGGAATGGGTTGTTACATGCGTATGCGCGTGTCTGTGTGTGTGGAGGGGAAGGCACGCCTGTGTGTAGGTGTGGGAAGGCGTGGGGTGGTGGTGAGTGTGTGAGTGTAGTGAGGACCATCTCAGAGTGCTCCTGCCAGAGTACAAGGTTCCCCAAGAGCAAAACAATCACAAATTTGGGAGCACATTTCTATCTGGGCCAAGCTGCCTGCTCTTCTCAGGAAGCTGCCTCTGTTGGCCGGGATTTGAGATTTCTCTCGCTGAGGCCTCCAGAGAGACTTTCCAGGAGTGAACATACAGCCCAAACCCCCCAAATAAAATCACACCAGCACCTGGAAGGCCCCAGGCAGGAGGGTGTAGAAAACCCCAGGGGAAGATACAAGGGCTCACACCCCCTGGAAAGAGAGTGGAGAGCCAGCTACCCCCTCCAACCCCAGATTCACAGTTTGAATTTTTTAAATCAGTCTTCCAAGCAAACATCTGCCACTCTCCATCTTCTGAATGAAAGGTGAAGATCAGAATAAGAAATCTTTGTGTTTTCATTAGGTATTTTAGCAAATGCAATGAGGACATTCAGATTCGATTTCCCTGTTTTGTACACACACATAAGTAGTGCTAAGAGGATTACTTTTCCCGGGGGCTGCATCCTTCCTAAAGGCCCCAGTCAAAAGAGACCCTTGTTAAACAGCGTTTTCTCTAATTCCCCTGGCTTTCTTCCTTGCCTCGCGGGCAGACACCTCGCCCCACTCCCGAATCCACCCACCTCGCGGCCACCTTTGCGGTAAAGAGGGTCCGGGAACTCCATTCTCCTCCTGCCCCCGGTTCCTTAATAAAGCCGAAGATGAACATGAGCGCCTGCGGCAGCAGCAGCCGAGTGGGGAAGGCGGCCTCACGGAACCCTCGACGACCCCAGAGAAAGATGTAGCCTTTTTGCCTCTGCGCCAGTGAATGGCTTTTCGGGGGTTTTCATTAGGCCCTGGGTCTGCTGGTGCAGAAAGCCTCACAGATGTTGACATTTTTTTCATCCCTGGGTTAAGATGTCTTCCATAAGCTTTTATTCCTCATTTGTTACTTCTTTATTATCAGGGAGGTTTGGCCGCCTCCCTCTTCTCGTCTCTCTGAAGAGAGCAGCGGTAGCTGAGCCTGTCATTATCTGGGCCCTTTTCTCTTGCCTCCAGAGGCAACCGGGGCCTCAGGGGCCCCATTGTGGGGAACAGCAGGTAGCTGAGGCAGGCCGGGTCACTCCTCAGACCCTTTTGTGCGGAGGCCCCCTCCTCCCCGCAGCTTGGCTCTGGGGATGTGAAAGGTCAGGGGCGTGCCATGCTTCCATACCTGAGCTTTTGTTTGGGGCTGGAGGCCAATGATTCTAGAAGTAATTTCTTGGAAAGCGGTCTGGAGCTGTACCACTCCGCTTGGGGCTGGGGATGAGGGGACAGGGGGTACCTTTAAATCACTTTATCCCAAAAGACCCTGAGGGAAAAAAAATGTCTACCCAGAGGATGGCTCAGAGACATATCTGAATGGAAGCCTGAAACTTCCCAACTGTTGAGAAAAGGGTTTTGTGATAAATACGGGGAGTGTTCCACTGGTTTTCATTGTCCTTTGTCCCTATTCCCAGGAGCCCAGAGCCCACCCACACCCTCAGCTTCTTCATCTGTCAAATGGGACTATTACAGCCTCCTCTGCACACGTCATTCAGTGATCCTGCGTATTCCAATGGCCCCAGTGAACAGAAATACAGAAACAGAATACAGAAACCGTTCTACAAACTAAACGTTTCTGTCCAGTATCTTGTCCAGTAGGGGCTGTGCGGACCCTGACCTGAACGGGAGCCATCACACACGTTCAGAGGGCCAGGGAGGCCTCGGGGCAAGACAGGCTCTGATGATGGCAGATCCTCTGAGGCTTGAAGCCACGCTTCTTTGAAGGCAGCAGAAGGACCCCCCAGTCCTTACTGACCACCAGCTTCATAAGAGCCAATTGCAACGTGATTGGGAAGTACACCAATGGGAACAAGGTGCCTGTGGAAAGAAAGGGGATCTCTAGGCTTCCCAGACCTTACTTACCCCAAGTATCAGGCTCTTTCTGGACATCACATGTTAAGGAAGCTAGGTAGGGACAGGATCCTACTTGAGAAAAGGAGATCAGAATCACATGGGTACTAGAAACCAGCACCACAAACACTGGCTGGGAGAGCTGAAGCTGCATCCCCTACCTGAGGGCTCAGTGACACTTTGGGCGGGGGAGGTCAGGCTCATTCTATGTGGCCCTGAGGGTTGGAACTGGAATGGAGGAGCAAAAGCTGATGTGAAGACGTTTTGAGCATATCAAAAGGAAATATTTCAAATGGTCAGATTGTCTTAAATGGAGTGGGCTGCTTTAGGCCGTAGTGAACCCTCTGTCACAGAGAGCAATCCAGCGCAGTGGGATTCATGGAGATTTATCCCTGGATAAAATTTGGGGAAACATATCATTTAGGGCTGTCCCACCTAGCAAGCTCTTTGTAATTCTGAAAGTCCTGAAATTCTCCCATTCTTAATAAAAGGAAACATATCGTTCATTTTCTAGTGGTTAAGTTAAATACAATCAACTTCTGCCTCTGATAATGGTTGATAAAGATCACACTCAGTGAACAAAAGCAGATAGAATACGAGGGAAAGTTCGTGCTCTGAAGAGCCAAGGTCCATATCTGCAGATTTTAGTTGATGCCAGATACAATGGACACAATGTGCAGTGCAGTGAGGGGCGGGAATGGGCACTGGTGATAAAAACAATCTTTTCTTGTCTGGAAACCAGAGACACCATGATGGTGAAGAGAAAGAGGGTAAATGCTTAAAGGTAAAAAGCAAGAAGGAAGATCCCAGAATTGTCTGTCCACATCTCTGTCTGAACCCTGAACCACACTCACAAAGAGAAGATGCAAAGCAGATAAACTATAGTATAATCCAAAAATGGATTTGGTTTCAAAAAACCTGAAAAAAGAGTTCATCTTGTTCTCCCCTTCCACTATCCCTTCATGTCACTCTCCGACACACTGAGTGGGGATAATGCAATTCCACATTGAATACATTAGTTACCGTGCGTCAGATCCCTGTACTAGGGACGGGGTCCCCAAGAGGAATCAGGCATGGTTTCTGGCCCCGAGAAGCTCCGAATAAGCAGGGAGAGAGGTGTGCACTCAGAGAACGCTAATAAAAAACAGACTGATGGGGCAAAGAACAAGATAATCTTCACAGAGGGGACAGTAAGCTCTGACCAGGCTAAGAGTCTGAAGACTGGGGCTTCACCAAGGTGACACTGCATAGGACCTCAAAGGATGAGACAGAGTTCACAGGCAGAGAAGACGGACAGATGATGACAGAGGAAATGGCAGAAGCAAAATCATGGGGCAGGACCTCTTGTGATGTTTGGGCAGATGAACTGGAGAGTAAAGAATGGAGAGCGCTCAGTCCGTATTATAGCTTTTTGCTGTCTGATTATCTCTGTGCTTGGTCACCAGTGCCCCAGCAGGGCCATTCCTCGGGAGATGGGAATCACCGAGGCACCTTGGATCTTTTGGTTCCAAGGGAGCTGCCAGTTGTTAACTCCGAATGAAGAATCTTCTTTTAAGCCAGATCATCTCTGACACTGGATCAATGGAGTCAGGTCTACAATAACAGGTGTGTGTGTGTGTGTGTGTGTGTGTGTGTGTGTGTCTGCGCAAAATAAACTCATCTAGCACCTTCCACTTTATTGACAAAGAACCTTCTCACCTGTTAATGAGTTGATTCTAGCAATGCTCCCATGAGTTAGAGAGGTACAGAAGTGTGTCCGGTTTTATAAATGAGGACACAGGCTGGAGCAGCCACTGGGTTCAAGGTTGATATCCCCTGTTACAAAGTGCCTGTAGACTATAAGCACAGTCTGAAGCACAGGAAAACAGTGATTTATTGGCCACTATACTTTTTTAAGGCTATTAGCCCTCCATCAAAATGTCAAAAAGTCCAGTTTTCTGTGGACATAGGAAAAGTTGATTTTGACCAGATCAACAAGCCCCACACAGGGTTAAAAGTCATATCCTCTGGCGTTTCCTACTAATGAGTATGAAATTCACATTCAGTGATCCACTTAGTCTCGGGATGGAATGCTCTTACATTAATGCTAATTAATAATGCTCCTCTTCTCCTACTCCTCTTTGGTATATCAAATCATAGGGCATCGATGCTGGAAGGGCTTTAGAGGCACTGATAATGTGATATTAAGGTTTCTCCATTACTGAGCAGCATCTATTGGCACATTGGCCTGTAACCTGCTAAGAGGGGAATTATCAGGATCATTATTCCCATCTTACCAGTGAAGTAACTATCACAGAAAGAAGCGAAGCCACTTGCCCAAGTCCTAGAGCTAAGCCTGAAGCACAAATCTCACCATGCTTACCAATAATTGACCTACTACATCCAATTCCTCTCCCTCCCTCCCTGCAGACTGGATGTAAATTACATCTGTGCATTTCACAGAGACAGGCTGCTCAGAGTAAAGCAGAGGTCTGGCCTTGATGGCATTCTGGAGGGCTCCCCATCTCTCACACTCCCCCCAGAGAGGGAGAAACACAAATACCCTCTTTGTGCCATCATGCCTGTTGCTGCACACCAGCCGGGTCTTAACTTAAATATGACTCTAGGCCAGTATCAAAAGGAAGGGGACAGAGCCTACCTACCCATTTACGGGGAGCTGGCCACATTGTGTTGTTCTGGCCATGGCGGAGGCTGCTCCAGGGCGTTCTCTGGAAGCACATAATAGCATCCCCTGCTGACAGGCAGGCTCTGAAGCCAGCAGGCTGCAGCCAGAAGCAGCTCCCAGCAGGAGCTGGACGAGGCCGACAAGGTTACAGGTGCTTTTCATCCAGCCTTGCAGGAGAGCTCCAACTTCCTGCTGCTAGAAATTTGTCTGCAAATTTTTGTCTTCATTCAAATCGATGGATGGAGGCCTGGAGGCACTGGGGTGATATGATAACTTGATTAAGCCCCAGGACAGATGACATGGTAGCTCAAAGGCCATGTGCTCTCCTCCTTAACCTCTCCAAGGGAGACGGCTGGCTTTGCTGGTAATTGGCCCATTGTCCCTTCCACTGCACTTCCTACAGAAGCCCCCTAATCACCATGTCCCTGGGCTCCTCTCTAGGGCAGCCTTAAATACCCTCAGACCCATTAGACCCAGTGAACTATGAAAAATACCTATGCAATGTGACGTGCCAGAGTCATGATTTGAGAGGCCCAAAACGACCCTTACTGGAAACAATGACTTGTTAAGATACCCTCCATCCTCCACCCTGGGTGTAAACTGCAACACATTTAGGGATGAAAACCCTAGATGGTTTTGTTTAAAGGGGAGTTCAGACTTGTAGAATATTTTGTTCTCTAGTGGGAATATACCCCCTGACCTTCCATTCTTTTTCAGTTTAGTGTCTCTTGTTCGACTACACTTTATTGAGAGTGTTTTTGATCAAACTTTTCCAGATATGCTGGCGTGCACTGATGTACATCTGCCTTGGGTGAGCCAGTGTGAGTACGTCATTGCTTCTGGAACCGATGTAAGGTGTGGGCCTGGGGAAGCAGAGTACCAAACAGAATAGGATGGGTAGCTGGTAGAGAGATCGTTTGTCGCCGTGATAGGATTTTCCCCACTCTGTTGGAAAATCTGTCAGCCTCTGTACACTGGTAGACTTAAGGAACTTTAGGGCTGAGAGAGGGTTCAAAATGAGTCTCCTCAATTCTTTTTTTTCTTTTTTTTAGGAATATGTTAAGGAATAAAATTCACCATTGTTATTCCACATTTGAGATGAGTTCTTTTCTTTTTAAGATTTTATTTATTCATTTGACAGAGAGAGACAGCAAGAGAGGAAACACAAGCAGGGGGAGGGGGAGAGGGAGAAGCAGGCGTCCCCCAGAGCAGGGAGCAAGCCGGATGTGGGGCTGTATCCCAGGACCCCAGGATCATGACCTGAGCTGAAGGCAGGCGCTTAGGAGAGCCACCCAGCCTTTCTGAGATAGGTTCTTTTCTGAAGGACATCAAGAAACAGTTATTGGCACTTTGAAAATACGTACACTGTTAAAAGCCAAAGAAATGCTATTTTAAATTTTTCATTCATTTTGATTTATTGCCTGAATCTCCCTCTAAGAGAGAGGGCTCCGGTAGGCCAGCATCACCGTTTCTGTTTCTGTCATGGGAATGGAATGTCTTTTGAGCTGCTAAAGTAGATAATTCCATGCCTGGAAGAAAAAGGAAGGGATGGGGGAGGGGGAAGAACCGTAGGGGGAAAAAAAAAAAAAGATCCTCTCATTTCCCAATAATTGCAAAGGCCAGGAATGCGCCACAGTGGCATTCAGGGAAAGGCAACGATGCGTCCCACGGTGGCGTGCGCGCCTCAGTCCCCTGGTGCCAGCTGGGTGACCGGGAAGGCACTCCGGCCATCTGCTAAGGACCCACAGGGCCCGAGTCTTCCCGCCACGGCGCAGTTTTTTTCCAACCCTGGTTGGTGTTTCAGCCGCGGCCTCGTGGCCCCCAAAGGGCAGAGCGCGGCCGCGGGCTGAGCCCCGGCCTCGCGGCGCCCCGAGCTTCTGAGCCCGGGCCCCGCGGCTGGAAAGGCCTCTCTAAAGGGGGCGTTCCGCTCGGCCCACTGCGCCGCCGGCCATTGTCCCCGCTCGCCCCGCATGGGGGCTGAGGAAGGGGCTTCTTAAATGGTTTGCCGGGAACAAAGGGGTCCCGGGCGCCCGGCTTCATTACGGGCTCATCGGCCACACCAGCGGGCCCGCCCCTCGTCACACAGGCTCCCGCGGCTCCGGGCCGCCGCCCACTTTCTGGGCTGACCCAACCCTCCCCTCCTCTCCACCTCCTTAACCCCTCTCCCCTCCGCCCTTCCACCTCTCGTCCCCCCTCCTTCCCTCCTTCCCTCCTTCCCCTTCCTCCCCTGGGCTTCCCCCTTTCCCCTCCCTCTCCTCCCCCTCCCCCTCTCCTCCCGGCCTTCTCCTCCCCACTCTGGCCTCCCACCCCCCCCCCGTTGAGACTGCGACCCCCCCCTCCCCTGGAAACGCTGTCCCAGCGCTCTGCACCTGCCTCCCCATGCGTCCTTGTCCTCATCCTTGTCCTCATGCTCGTCAGGGTGGAGAAGCCCTAGCCACCTGGACTGAGAAGCACAGCCGCTGCAGGGAGGGGACACGTGTCTAAGACACCGGCTCTGGTGAACACGGGCTTGGCCCCACCGGCCCCACCGCTGTGTGACCCTCCTTCTGCCACCGCAGGCAGACTTGGCTGACTGCAACCGCCATCTGTGGGGCATCCGAGGGCCAGGATTCTGGCCTCAAATAGGCATATGGGTGACCCCAAACGTTCTCTTGGCCTCTCGCTGGACAACACGGAGAAAGGCATTCTGAGGGTAATAAAGTTTGTGGTGCTCCCCTTTCTAATAGGTGCTGCTGACATAATTACAACGTCATTAGAGCAGGGAACGGACTGGCTCCCCCAGCAGCCGCTCAGGAAGGGGCCTCTGAAGGGATGAGGTCCCAGGAAGCACAGGGCCAACAGCAGGCAGCCGGGCGGGTCCCAGCGGATGCCCTTTCCCTGGGAGAAAGCTTGCCCCAGAGTCCCACCCTTCCCCACCGCCCCCCAAGCTCCTTTTCTGAGGCACCAACCAGCCTGTGACAAACCCTGTGGACAGGCGCTCCCCGAGGCCAATCCTGAGCCTTCTGAGAATGGCCCAAAGGCAGGCAGAGAAGTCAAATGGGCCCTTTCCCGGAGCCTGGGGGTAGGAGGACGAGGCAGATCTTGCCCGGGTGGCTAGGAGGACGGTATCTGTGGACCATTGCCTTGATCCTCTCTCGCAGAAGCTCCGGTCAGAGCCCTCACAGGACGTGGGCGAAAGAACATTCACCGTCAGAACTAGAGCGCAGCCTCCCTGGGGAACTTCCAAAGGACAGAAGAGCCCTCCACTCGAGCTGTTCAGCACCATCTGCCCTTTCCTTAGAAGGCGGCCTCCTGGGGGTCCCCACGGAGAACGGGTGGTAACATTGGCCAGTGGGCTTGGGAAGGACGGGTGAGAAGCATGGACCCACAGGCAGCTAGGGACAGCGACATATCCTGCCACCATCCCAGCAGAAGGCCATTTGCTTCTTCTTACTTGCAGCGGCCCACGAAGAAGGCGGTTTATTACAGAGTGGAGCCCACAGCAGTTCAGGCTGGGGATCAGAAAGCCCAGTCCCAGATCCCAGATCCCAGATCCCAACCTAATCCAGACCACCTGCTGCGAGCCTCAAGATCAAGAGAATGTAGCCCAGTAGCACTTCAGACAGGTTGGCGCATGCCTGCTCCTCAGCGCTGTTCACCCCGGGCTGCAGTGATGCCCACTGTTCTCACCAGCTGTGCTGAGGTCTCCAAAGGAAAACAAAGAAGGAGCCGTGGAGGGGAGGGTCCAAAGCCCACCATCTTTTGCTTGCTGGGTTGATTTCTGGCAGACCTGCCTGCTAACCAGTCTGAAAGTATCACCTTCTTGGATGTGTATGTATTTCAATCTTCTGGTATTACTTTTTAATATTTTCACACTTCCTCCCTATTTCTCTACAAGGATCATGCATTAATTGCAGATTTTTAAAAATTTTTTATAAAAGAAACAAGAACTGGGGCGCCTGCATGGCTCAGTCGTTAAGTCTGCCTTCGGTTCAGGTCATGATCCAGGGTCCTGGGATCAAGCCCCACATCGGGCTCCCTGCTCAGCGGGGAGTCTGCTTCTCCCTCTCCCATTCCCCCTCTCTTGCTGTCTCTCTCTCTCTGTCAAATTAATAAATAAATTCTTTTTTTTTTTTAGATTTTTATTTATTTATTTGACAGAGATCACAAGTAGGCAGAGAGGCAGGCGGCAGGGGTGGGGGTGGGGGACCAGGCTCCCCACCAAGCAGAGAGCCTGATGTGGGGCTCGATCCCAGGACCCCGGGATCATGACCTGAGCCGAAGGCAGAGGCTTTAACCCACTGAGCCACCCAGGCGCCCCTAATAAATAAATTCTTAATAAATCTTTAAAAATCTTGGGGCGCCTGGGTGGCTCAGTGGGTTAAGACCCTGCCGTCGGCTCAGGTCATCATCTCAGGGTCCTGGAATCGAGCCCCGTATCGGGCTCTCTGCTTAGCCGGGAGCCTGCTCCCCATACCCCTCTGCCCTTCCTGACTCTCCACCTACTTGTGTTGTCTGTCTGTCAAGTAAATAAATAAAATCTTTAAAAAAAAAAAAAAAGCTGATTAGAGAGACTGAAAGCTTACATATTCCAGTGAATGAGATTCCTAGTTGAGACTGCAATAGACTCCGAAACTACCCAAAGACGTTGCGGCTTTAGCGTACTTGTGTAACATCATGTGTGGGGCACGGATGAGGAAGGCTGATGCCCCCAGCCCTAGACCCCAGGCTTATACAGTGTCTCTGCTTATGTCCTCTCGTTCCTTTTTCTTTTTTTTTTTTAATTTTATTTATTTATTTGAGAGAGAGGGAGAGAGAAGCAGACTTGCCACTGAGCAGGGAGCCCGACACAGGGCTCGACCCCAGGACCCCGAGATCATGACCCGAGCCAAAGGCAGACGCTTAACCGATTGAGCCACCCAGGCTCCCCGTGTCCTCTCCCTCCCGAAAGCGAACCTCTCAAAGCATCCCAGACTGATGACTACCATCCAGTCTGTCCAGTGTGAAGGGATGCTGTCCCAGAAGCACAAGGAGGCCAACTGCAGTCTTCCCGAGGAAAACGTGCCAAACAAGTTTTTGCCCCATCTGGGATAGTGGAGCAAATGGTGGCTCCACTGTTGGAATGCTCTTAAAACGGTTCTGGTGCGCTGGCCTCAAGCAAGGTGGGCCGGGGCCCAGGATGGATGATGTAGTCCTGGCCCCCTCTCCAAGGCTGGCTTGGGAAAGAGGTGGAAGGCTTCCATATAATGAGATTCCCAGCCCCACTCCATCAGCCAGGGGCAGCGAAAGTATCCAAGGGCCAGAAACCTTGCTCTGGCTGGAGCAGAAGGCTCTGGGCTGCTCTCTTGGAAGGAGAATCTGTTTAATCTGGAGCAATAGAGACCTCAAAATGAGCGGTATTTGTGTGTACCTGGGGAGATGCGTTGGGGAGGGGGGGAATATGTAAATATTTATTGGTGGTGGTTTTAAAAGTCTGGGGAGGAATCTGCTAAATGAAATTTAACATATATTTAATACTCAAAAGCCCTGCTTATAATGAAAAGTTGATTTTAAAGTCTAAAGTTTTGCTTTTTTTAAAGTCTATGAAAGTTTCAAAATTAATTTTGTTCAACCTCCTGTCTTAACTGGATACTTGAATAATAACTGAACTGTTTTTGAACTCTGATTTTGAACTAGTGAAAAATCTCATTTCATTAGACTGATTTCTAAAGCCTATAAGATTTCTCTCTAGTGGTGTAGGGCTCACCTGCCAGTCGTGGCTGAATCAGTATACGGGCATATGACCAGCCTCCACATCTCAGACCGCATAAATGCATAAAGCCAGCATTTTTAGGCTAGCACCATTCAGTTAAAATAAAAAAAATTGGACTTCAGTCTAACTCACTCTCTTTGGAAGTCGTAACATATCTGATACTTTAATAGGCACTCTGCATCAATAATGTTTGAATAATTGTGTGTGATAATGGGCCTCTGGAACTTTAAAGAACAGAGTTAAGTGACATCACCTTTGCAGAAAAAATGTATGTTATATCTACATTCTATATTTTATGTAATCACCATGGACTAGTCACTCTCATTATTATGATTGGCATTCAAAAACATCATCACAATAACCATTATATTCATTTGATCTTGGTATATCTCTTTAGTCAATATCTGCTTTGTTATTTATGCATGATTTCCTCCAATGTGCCAGGTGCCATGCTAGGGACCAGGAACTGAAACAAATGTGCATCGTTTCTGGTCTGGAGTCACATTCATTAGAAGGTACAAACACGGAAGCAAATCAAGATGATAACATGTTACAAATGTTACAGAAGTGAGGGGTGCCTCATGGCGCAATGAGTAGAGCATCCGACTCTTGACTTCAGCTCAGGTCATGATCTCAGGGTCGTGGGATCGAGCCCTGAGTAGGGCTCCCCACTCAGCACGGGGTCTGCTTGGGATTCTCTCCTTTCCCTCTGCTCCTCTCATGGCTGGTGAGCCTGTGCTCTCTTTCTCTCTGTGCAGAATGGATAAATAAATCTCTAAAAAAAATAAAGAAAGAAGTGAACAAGGAGCCAAAAGGAAGAAGATACAAACTCCACCCAGAAGAGGGAAGAGAAAGTAGGGAAGACTTCTCAAAGGAGGTGGCATTGAGAGTGTCTCCCTGCTGTCATCGTCACTCTATGGGACTGTTCCTCCTGAGTGGTCTCCTGGAGTCCACACTTATCACACAGGATTTATGCCTGTGAAGGTTCTGACAGTGTGTCGGAGGCCCAAGGCCTCCAGGTCTTCAGAAGGGATGGAGAATGGCCATTCTGGTTAAAAGTAACAGCCCGCTCTCTACAAGACGCCACCCTGGATCCTCTACCAACGAGTAGTAAAGAAAAGGTTAAGGGATGCCTGTGTGGCTCAGTGGGTTAAGCCTCTGCCCTCGGTTCAGGCAGTTGTCTCGGGGTCCTGGGATCGAGCCCCGCATCGGGCTCACTGCTCAGCAGGGAGCCTGCTTCTCCCTTTCTCTCTCTCTCTCTCTGCCTGCCTCTCTGCCTACTTGTGATCTCTGTCAGATAAATAAATCTTAAGAAAGAGAGAGGGGCGCCTGGGTGGCTCAGTGGGTTAAGGCCTCTGCCTTCGGCTCGGGTCGTGATCCCAGGGTCCTGGGATCGAGCCCCACATCGGGCTCTCTGCTCAGCGAGGAGTCTGCTTCCTCCTCTCTCTCTGCCTGCCTCTCTGCCTCCTGTGATCTCTGTCTGTCAAATAAATAAATAAAATATTTTTAAAAAATTAAAAAAAAAAAAAAGAAAGAGAGAGAGAGAGAAAGAAAGAAACGTTTAAGCACCTGCCTTGGCCTCAGGTTGTGATCTAAAGGTCCTGGAATCAAGCCCCACATCAGGCTCCCGGCTCAGAGGGGAGTCTGCTTCTCCCTCTGTGCTTTCTGAATGGAATCTTCAAAAAAAAAAAAAAAAGGACACATTTATTTACTCAACATTAACATCATGAAGGAAACACTTATAGTGACGACACATAAATTCTGAATCCTACTCTAGGCTTGGTGGCTCTGAGAATGAAGTTGGTCCAGGCGTTTTGTCCTTCTGCCTAGACCACGTAGCCATGGATTCATCATTCAGCAAACCCTCCTGACAACTGTGGCTGCTCATGGCTTTCCCCCCCTCACCTCTCATTCATTGGACTAAAGTTCCCTGAGCTTACCACATGGCAAACATGAGAGAAACAGCAGTGAGCAAAACAGACAAGACATCCTGCCTCCCATGAGCTTAACATTCTAGTGAAGAAGAAAATAAGCAAATAAGTAAGGGAAACCCAAGAGTCTCAATCAGGAGAGAGTTAGTGGGAGCTGCCGGTCTTGGTAGGAAGGAGCATCTTAGAACATTGTTAACAATCGCCAACACACAATGCTGGTGAAGAGCTGACCAGCCTTTAGTACATGTCATGATTATTGTGACATTTTCTACAGATGCTGTAGCTCCTTGTGCCCTGGTGGGTTCCCCACACCCACCCCACTACTGAATTGCGATGGCAGGGAATCAAAGAATAAGAAGTACAATGTAGAAAATAGAGCAGGGATACAGGGTGGGGAATGAGAATGGGATAGGTGGAAATTTTAAGTAGGATAATCAGGAAGGGACTTACTGAAATGGCATTTGAGGAAAGAGCTTGGAGGAAAAGAGTTCCAGCAAAAGAAACTGTAAGTGCAAAGGTCCTGAGGGAGGAGAGAGGGAGCAAAGGGCTGAGTAGCACAAGGCAGTCAGAGAGGTAATGGGAGCATAGACCATATAGGGTTCTACAGGCCTTGGGATGAATTTGGTTGACGCTCAGAGTGCCGTGGGAAGGAAGAGACATGATCTAAATTGCTTTTGAAAGGGTTATTCTGGAAGCTGTGTGCAGCGCAGACTGAGGCAGGGAGGGGGTCAGGGGAAGGGTGGAGGCAGGCAGAACCCGTTAGAAGTCTATTGTCATGCTCACGGTGATAGCAGTGAAGATGCTAAGTGTCAGATCTTGGAGGCAAATCTTCTGATTGGATGATTCACTCAGTGAGCCTAAAAGAAGATGCAAAGAGGATACAAAGGGTTTTTAGACTTGCCCTTAGCTGGGATGGGGAAAACTGCAGGCAAGAGGAGGTTTATGTGGGGGTGGGTGGGGGTGAGCAAGAGCCCAGTTCTGGAAGAGATGTGTATTTAGCTGCCCAGCAGAAACGTCTCATACGCAGCGGGTGCCAAGGAGCCCTGGGGAGTCGGTGTGCATGGATCATTTAAAGCCATGAGCCAGATGAGGGAGGATAGATAGATGAGAGTCACAAGACGGAGACTGCATGTTTGTCTTTGTCCCTCCTCTTTCAGGAAGCTGTGGAGAAGCTAGTCAAAGAGGCAGATGGTGCACCCCGAAGTGGAAGGGAACCCCCGGGATGGTGGTGTCCTAGAAACTGAGCAACAAGAAGGGAGGGGCGACTGTCTAATGCTGCTGACGGGTCAGGCACGGTGAGGACCGTGAACTGTCCATTGGATTAGCAAAATGAGGACACTGATGATGCTGACAAGAGGGTTTCATGAGTGACAGGATGACGGGAGTGGATTCAAAGTAGAATGGCCAGAGAGGGTTTGGAGTGGCAAATACAGATGGCTATCTTAAGAGCTTAGCTATAAAGAGAAGAGCACTGGGGACCTTTTTCTGGGGGAGGCAGCGGAGTCAAGAGAAGGTATATTTGTGTGGAAGAAATGGCAGCGTAGCCCCCCACCCCCCCCCACCCCGCCGCTGTTAGGAGAGACACAATAAAGAGGGAGAGGCTGATGTCGCAGGAGAGAGAAGGGAGGGGCTGGAGCAGTGTCCCTGAGCAGCCCAGAGGGCATGGGAGGGCTGGCGCTGGCAGAGGGGCTGGGCTTGGCCAGCGTGGAATGTTCATCCATAGGAACAGGACAGAGGCAGGGTCAAGGGCACGGATGCAGGCATGGGGCGTGGGGGGTGGTTACTAAAGCCCATGCCCATCCCTGATTGCTCTGTCTTCTCAGTGAAGCACAGGAGGGTAGGAAGTGGGATTGTAAGCTCCCGAGGGCAGGAACCTTGTCTCTGGTCCCCATAGTCTCCCTGGTACTGGCCGAGCACATGTGCAAAAGGCACTTCCTGGAGGATGAATGATTAACTAATTAATGATGTGTAAAACGGGCCAATTATCACAGGACGTGGAACCCATTAGCCCTTTCCTCAGTGGTCTCAAGCCAGATGCCTGGTGCCATCCCAACACACTTGCGTCCATGGCCGTCAAACCTCAGGGATGTCTGGGCCACCAGGGGACTGCAGCACATCCCTGCTCTTCCCTCTCTCGAGGCTGAGCGACAGGGGGTTGGCCTCGGCCTCCTGGTAAAACCACCAGTTTTATCTCATTGGAGATTAGCGGAGCATATCATGTTTGTCTCCATTTCTTGCTTTTTCTTCTTCCTGTTCACTCTCACGTGGTCTCATGTGTTGCCAAGCTCACCAAGAAGGACGCTGTGGGACAGTCTGGCCACCTGTCGTTAGAAGGGAAAGTTCGAAAACCACAACACATGACCCATTTGCTTTTATAGGCACATTAAAATTCAGTGGCTTCGTCGAGGCTTTCTATTAATGCCTTTCTATTAATATTACTAATATTCTATTAATATTACTAAGAGCTTAAATGGTTTGGAATGTTTGCGTCCAAGGCCATGCTATGGGCTGTGGAGGACAAGGTCTTGCCTGGGCTGGGGTAGGATGACCATCCCACAGGGCTCTTCAAGCCTAAGCATCTGGGTCCTCAGCCAGGGGCCACACAGCCTGGAGCCCACAGGCCACCAGAGTCGCACACTGGCGGGAGTCCCCGGGCTCTGCCATGTTGTCTAGTGCAACCCCCTCCGATGCTGAACAGCTTATGTGGTCACGTGGTCAGCCGGTCTTCCCCTTCTGGATGGACTGTAGCTTTAAAAGCAATCCGCTAGAGAAGCAATTGCCCCCAGTGGCTCTAAAGGCCCTTAGGGTAGGGTGGCCTTTCCTCTTACAAACAGGTGACACCATGGGTCAGCACTGGCGTACTGGGAACTCATTGCTCCCTAGTGGCCCCTTGGAAACCTCTGCAGAAAGGTGACAGTCTTCCCAGAAGATCCTTTCTTTGCCACGGGGGCACCAGAAGAGCAGCTGAGAACTGGGAAGAAGCCCTTAAATTCCCTTCCCATCAGGCTTGAGGGGAGGTTTGGTGGGGGAGCGGAGAATTCAGTTAGTCAGTCACCACATATTTGCTAAAAACCTACTGTGAGCCAGGCACTGCTCTAGATGATTCGGATACGTGAGGACAAAACGAATAAAATACACGCTTGTGGAACTCACATCCGAATGTGAGGGGAGGCCAAAACCGGTTCTGGGTTCAAGCTGGGCCCAGATTCCTCTCCTCCCGCAACTGCCCAGAGTGAGCAGCAGCTTCAGATCCTCGAAGACCTCCTGTCCCCTGACAGAGGCCCAGACACTTCCCAGCTGCAGCCTGTCGCAGCAGATCTGCAGAGGACATCAGCCAGTGCCGTCTCCTCAGAGAGGCCCAAAGCCACTGGCAATCAATGAGATCAGCACCAGCCACGGTTGGTGGCAAACCCTGGCGGGCTCTGGGTGAATCTGTGGGGTCAGCTCCCTGCCACCTGCTTCCTGCCTCAGTGGCCACAAGGGAAACACCCCCTTCTGAGGAGGGAGAGCCTATCACCCAGATAAGCTGCCGCCGGTGCCCCCACTTCAGCAGGAAAACCCACTGGTTGAGAAGCTGTCTCTCTTCTGGCTGTTTTCCTGACTGAGTAGAAGCAGCTCGAACACCTGCAGAGAGCAAGGAGATGGGAGATTACCTCTGAAACACCCTCCATCTCCCCAGATTCAGAACCGCCTCCCAAATACACCGTTTTTAGAGAAAAAGAAAACAAACTCAGATCTGCCACTGTTTGCAAACCCCAGACAACCTAGGGTACATCTTCTCCCTGTCATGGGCAGTGAAGAGTGGCTCCTGACATCTGTTTTCTTTAAAGAGCCTGTCAGAAAAAAAAAAGAAAAAAAGAGCCTGTCAGAGACACAGGGCAGCAACAGCCCACTGCCCCTCAGGCCTGGGGCCATGATCCCCCAGCTCCCAGGGCTGGGGAGGCAGAGGCAGCCTCCAAGGTGGGTCTCTGGGGGTTGGGGGGGCGTGGCCGCAACATCCCCTCACCCACAAACTACTGGGCCGGATTTTCCCAAACCGCTCAGAGCAAACTCCTCTTTTGGACTCCACACTGTGCATAGAAGTTCAGTCCTTGCCTACAGCTACGGAGGGAGATCTCCAGGCCAGGCACAAGTCACTCTGTGATATGATAAAATTTCTGAAGCTTAAAAAAAAGGTCAGCAAAATACAAAGACAGTTGCACGAGCTGTCTTCCCATGCACGGTTCCTTCTAGATCAGGATTTTCAAGTCAGGTGGGGTAAGGTAGGGGAAATAGTAGTTTTTCTAGGGGCTTTTTCAAACCACCTATAATCCCCCCACTTGCAGTTCTGGAGGCGCTAGTACAGGCCTCAGGGACCCTCGGACACAAGCGGCATTGGAAGCCCAGAGGGTCTGGTCAAGCACAAACCATTCTGCACCCCCGCCCCCGGAGTTTCTAATTTCATAACTCGGAGCCGGAGTCCAGAAGATACGTGACTAACTACTGGTTCGGAGAATAAACCATTTGTTGTTTATTGCAAAGGAGCAAGACCAAATGTCCCTGTCGTTTCTCTTGTTGCTGCCACTCTGAAATGGGGGGCGGGAAGCAGGGGGCAATGGCTTTGAGATGAGAATGTGACTAAGCCTCCAGCCCTATCTGTGTGCACTGCAGACTGCAGACTGCAGTTCCCTGCCGGTCATGAGCTGAAACCAGGCTGGGAGGCACCAGCTACTCTTTTAGCTGGAGCTTGGACATGAGGAGAACAGGGCACAGATGCCCCCCACGAGGGCCGAGAGCCTCAGCTCGTCCTGTGGCCATGCTGAGGGGCCTCTTGGGGATCAGTCCTCAAGCCGGTGCAGAAGCATTCAGAGGTGAAGGCCCCATTCTCAGAATTCAGAAGGGACATTGTGGCAACCAAACATACAGCTTTTATGGCCAAGTCATACCATTAACCCCAACTGGTCCCAATCATTACATACAAAGGAAGATGGCCTGTGGTTCCATGGAAGGAAAACCACAATCTTGGAAAAGAAGAATTTTTTTTTAATTTTTTATTTATTTGACAGACAGAGATCACAAGTAGGCAGAGAGGCAAGCAGAGAGAGGGGAGGGAAGCAGGCTCCCTGCTGAACAGAGAGCCCGATGCAGGGCTCGATCCCAGGACCCTGGGATCATGACCTGAGCCAAAGGCAAAGGCTTAACCCACTGAGCCACCCAGGCGCCCCAAAAGAAAAATTTTTTTAGAATTGACTTCTATCTCCTATGGTGTTCTCATCACATAAGAGGTTGTAGGGCTCCTAATTATACGAGGGGGGAATGGATTCCTGCACTTCCTCGAAGGCTGGGAACCACATGTCAGCATCTCCAGGGCCTAGCACAGTGCCTGAAATACACTAGGTCCTCAGTGAAAGATAAATGAATAAAGCCCTTAAATTTGGTTTACAAGTCAGGGCACCTGAGTGGCTCAGTCGTTAAGCATCTTCCTGGAATCAAGCCCTGTGTCGGGTTCCCTGCTTGGTGAGTCTGCTTCTCCCTTTGTCTGCTGCTCCCCTTGCTCGTGCTTTCTCTCTCTCTTTCTCTCTCTCTCTCTCTCTCTCTGTGTCAAATAAATAATTAAATAAAATCTTTAAAAAAATTTTTGGGGAGGTTTTAAGTCAATGCCTTCCAAAGGGGGAAAAATGCCATCACAGGGCAGAGCTGTGGGGGCCTCGGGCAGTCTAACAAGGAATCCTGCAGTCATGGAGCAAAAATCCTTTTCCTGATGCTGTTGGTCCCAGACATTTAGCTATTGGAGTAATTAAGACTGTCACCCATAGGCAGTCACCCTGAGCATTCAGAAACTGTCCTGTTACTCTTCCCAAGAGTTAACGATCTTCAGACCTTGAGATCTTCTGTTTGGGCTGGTTATCTGAATTACCGACAGAGGGCTGATTCCAGGATTCTGAGTCTTCTCTCCGGTGGTGTGTATGTTGAGGGGTGGAGAAGTAGGACGTTGCGAGAAGGGCTTGTATTCACACCCATTCACATACAGACATGCCCACGGAAGCCAACACCAAACCCAAGGTATTAGCTGTTTCACCAGATGATTCATTTTCTGCTCTCTGGTGGGGACACAGTGGGGAGAGCTGGCCATGTGTGGAATTAGTGACTCTCTGGAGATACACTCCACCTCGCACCTTCGGGGGCTTGCCTTTCTTCTTTTTTTTTTGCCCCAAATCCAACTCAAAGTGCCCTTAAGTAGGGATTGTATGATGTACAGGCCAGATGAGTTTACCAGTCCTCTTAGAATTTCCCACATTTCATTGTACCCCAAGACCGACTTCCATTTCCCAGACCGGTCTCAGTGATGTCCTAAGTGTTGGCCAAGATCATGGTAGAAAATATCCATTCATTTAGCATAAAATAGTTGTTGACACATGGCTCCACTATAGCACTCTACAGGAGCCCCTCCAAACATTAGAACTCAAAGACAAGATAAACTTTATCTCCCCTAAGGAATGAGTCTACTTCCTTTCCTTTTCTTGGCCACTAGGAGCCTCGGCATTCACTTTAGTAATAGCTTCAGGTTTTGTACATTTACATTCCTCCTCCTTCCTATGGTCCTGAAATAGGCAGATAATTTTAATCTTATTGAATGTGTGTTCTTTGGTCAAAAGCACCCAATTTCTTTTCATGTTTTATTTCTAGCTAAATTCAAGGTATCAATGATCTTTGTGTAAAACAGAGTGTGAGAAATATAAGAGCTGACTCTCAGAGAAGAAACCAGCTGCATAAAAAAAATTATTTGCCACAAACAAAAATTCCTGAAAACAATTAAGAGGTCAAAGTGGGGTACAAGCCAGTGATGCAACAATAACCTTGTGCCAGGGGGCTACTCCTTCTCTAGACCACCACTTTCTTTCATTTCTCCATGAAGCTTGGTGTTTGAGTCTCACATTGACCTCTCGAGATGATAACGGTCTTACTAAGACTTGCAGGAAAAAGTCGTGTCATGCTTAACTGCAATCTTTCCACATAGGAAGGCTTGTCTAACAAACACCCATTAGACACCCAGTGTTGTCAGAATCCTGCCAAGCTCTGGAAAAAGGATCTTCCGGAGAGCAAAGAAAAGAGTCCAGGCCTCTTTCCTCAAATGGTTTTCTCCCACCCGTGGTCATCTGTGTAGATAAAGGCTGCTGGTTCCCCAGCCTCCCAGATGGGTGTCTGAAAAAGGCTTTGGATTCTCCTGTTCTCCGGGGCTTTCAGAAGATCATCATGCATCGGGACTGGTGTGAGTGGGACCCAGTCTGATCCCTCAGGACTTCCGCTCTATGGAGCCTGGGTCCCACCACCGCCTTGCCCCAAAGCCTGACCACGAGCTCCGGGAAGGCTGGCGTGAGGTGTCCCTGTACCATGTAGTCCTGATTCTCTCCTCTAATCCTCCCCAGGCTTCCTCCCCGGAGCTGCCGTGCTGGGGGTTCATGAGCTGTGCGGGCTGGCCCCTTTCCCTGCCTTTTTTTAAATATAAATTTTAAAATGTGACTTGGAGATGAAAGCAAGAATGCCAAAAGGAGGCCGATGCTTTCTTGTGTTCAATTACAGCCCTGGGGAGCACCCCACAGAAGGAGCCGCTCACAGCTCCAGCCAAGATGAAATCTGCTTTTCCAATAAGCACTTCAAACAGCGAAGGAGGTTTTTGGCTGGATTCGGCACCTGGGAAGCCAACAGTTAATGGGGTTGGGCACTGAGGCCGGGCTCTCCGCCATCAGGGGAGATCTGAGGCAGCCGCTTTCACTGCCACTCAACTTATAAGGCACTTGCTTGCCTGCTTCCGCCAGACAAGAGCACGAAGCCCACCTTTGGACCTCACTGAACAGATCTTCCAAGAGGAGAGATTTTGTTAACCCAGTTAATTTCCCTCCATATAATTTTTCTTTGTTAGTTCTTCAGGCCAGATTCCTTTAAAAGAAGTTCTAGGTGTGGAACAGACCCCATTAGAAATGCAAATAATATGGAAATAAGGAAATTGAGGGAGATGGCTGGTGAGCAGGTGGATGGATGGACAGACAGACAGACGGCTGGATGGATGGATACACAGACTGGCTGGGGATGGAAGGGGAACAGCACTGCGACATAGAGGGGAAGCTTCAGCAGCTCTGTTTCATAAACCTGGAAACCGAAACTCCTCAAAGCAAATGACCCTCCCAAGCTCACCACTACTGAGCCCAGGCTAGACCCCAAGACTTCCAGGTCATGCCCTTTCCATGACACCAGCCTGCTGCTCCAATAAGCTGGGCTGCACCTTGATGGGACGACATCAACGTCTTGCCCTGCACTGACACAGGGCTCTCCAGACCCAGTCGTGGTCAGGAGTGCATCCTACCTGCTGGAGTTACTCAGTATTAGCCAATTATCAAGTCATACAGGGAATCGTCACCAGGACCCTGGATTCCAGCTGCATTCATGACCTCCTAAAGTCATACCTGGATTTGGGCAAATATTTCCTGAACTGTTAGGTCAGAGAGTCTTTTGCATGGAGAGGAAACACCAGGGTGCAGAGCAGGTATTTCCCAATTTGGGTGTGTGCCAAGGACTTGTCAAAATACACACTCCCAGGCCCCTTTCCGGGAGGCCCTGAGGGAGCAGGTCTCCATGAATACAGAAGGCACAAGTTCAAGAGCAAAACACCCATCTCTGAAGTTTTGGGTCAAGAGTCACCTTCTGGGCTAGGCCTCTCCTGACCATTATATTTAAAATCACAACCCATATACCATCTCTCTGGTCCCCCTGCCCTCCCCTGCTCCTTCCCCTCACAGCAGGACACGTTCTGTATACCCCCACGAAGGACCCCACGTTAGTGTCCTCCCCACACACCCCTATATTGCAGTCCTCACTCCAAAGGTGATGGGGTTTGGAGGCAGGGCCTCTGTGGCGTGACTGAGTTTAGAAGACGTTATGAGGCTAGAGCTCCCATGACGGGTTTAGCACCCTTCTAAGAAGGGGAGGAGCCCCGAGCTCTCAGTCTCTGCCCGCTGAGGACACAGCAAGACAGTAGCCATCTGCAAACCACGAAGAGGGCCCTTATGGTATTTTGTTATGCAGCCCAAGCTAAGATAGCCATAAAACCAACCTGTTACTTACACTCCTTTTTGGTCTTGCCCGCACTGGCAGCTCCCCAAAGGGAAGACCCATCTTGTCCACTGCTGAATCTCACGAGCCTGGAACAGTGCCTGGCTTGGCCCTCTCTAGGTTAGCGGGGCTGACTGAAGGACAAAGGGATTCCGGGGTAGATGGAATCACACACTTGAGAAACCCTGCTCCAGGAAGAGCTCACACCTTTGGTACTGGCCCAAAGAGAGTTGGGATTAAACTCTTCTCACTTCCGTATGACTTTAGACCATTGAAGCCCCCTAAGCATCAGTTCTCTCAACTGTAAAATGAAGACAATACTGGAATCTTAAGGTTGAAACCCAAGGACCCAGGGAACTGGGCATAGAGCATCACTCCCCTCAGTATTTCCTTCCTCTTTCCTCGTCTTCTGGGTAGGATTTTGCATTCAATGTCCTCTGAGCAGAAAATCTGCCTGAAGCCTCCCCCAGTGGGAGGGGCGAGCATTCTGCTTCGTGCCAGATGGAGAGAGGGGAGGAGGAGGAGTGCATGGAGGTCCCAGGGAGTGGGGGGAGGGGATAAGTTTAAGTGACCCAGGGGCTCCCTCCGCAGAGCACACAGGTTCACCCCTCTGTCCTCTGTCCCTCATCCCTTCCCACCAGCAGACGCTAACAAGCAATTTCTGGGGAAGCAGACTGCAAATCACGAGCTGGGATCCCCAACCCCAGAAACAGTGGCATCCAGGATGCCAGGCAGAGAGAACCCAGGCCAGAGACAGCAGGGTGGACACCCGGAGGAGGCATTCCTCAGGAAACAGCCCACCCCAGTTCCCTGGGGCGCTTGGACTACATCCCAGACTCTGGCAGCCCCACCTGGAAGGACTTACACCAGAGCATGGGAGCTTTGGGAGAGGTGATCCTGGAATCGGTGACTAAGGTTGTAGAATCCTTTTTCTCCGGGTGTCATGAAACAGGATTTGGAGGCAGAGACACAGAAAACAGGAAATGTCTGTGCACGTGTGCGTGCACTCAGACACGTACATTACATAGCCAGAAGAGAGGAAAAGAGGCAGCCCCTGTAGAGTGGGGTTGGGGCCTCTTTCCATATGGAACACAGGACAGTGGTGGGACACATGACTCCGAGCCCAGCACCGGTATGTAAGCGCTGGCTTGGCCACTTGTTGGCTGACCTAGGGCAGCCCCTCTCCTGCCCCCCTCGAATTACTCCCCTATGCGCCCTGAGCACAAGTCTCCGTGGTCCTCCCTGTGCTGGTGGCACAGGAGCCCCAGATCCCAGCTGGGCTCTGGCCAGAGGCACTCCGAGGCAGCAGCGACACCCCAAACACACCGTGACCTGGATATTCCTGCCGGCCACCCCCGCCCCACCCCTGCCCTGACCCACTCACAATCCAATTCAAGGCTCAAGCCTTTACTTTGTGAGGCTACACTGGCTGGTGCACAATGTGTAGTGACCTCCCACACCTCTTCCCTGGCCTCCTGTCCCCCGTGAGTGAAGGCCGGCGCCCACCAGGCTAAATTCCCTCCGAGTCCTGGGGAGGCCGTTTCCCTGCACAGCTCCTGCTGGGTCTATGACTCGGTGTTGCCCCAGATTCAGGTCGACACCTGGAATGACATCTGCCCCAACAAAGGGTCACTCACCCAAATTCAAAGAGAAACTGGTGTTCTTCAAATTGAACCAAACCGGTTTCCTTTGGAACCCAGCCACTACTCTCTCAACACTGCCTAAAATGTCACACCCAGCACCTAGTAGGAGCTCTGAAGGGCCTTGGCAGGAGCTTCTGAGGAATTAGCTTGAAACGGGACCTGTCAAGAACCAGTTGTGTGACCTTGAGCGACTCCCTTCCCCTTTCTGGGCCTCTGTCTTCCCCTCTGGGCTGGCCGGGCTCTCTGGCATCTGCCCAGTGTGGACATTGTGTCCCTCTCCCACCTGCAAGCAGCCTCCCTCCCGGGAGGGGGGGGTTGCAGGATGCCCACCTCACTGGCTGGTCGTGGTTGGGGGTGGATGGGGTGGGATTCACACAGGAGAAACCAGGAACAGGTCCTTGAAGTCAAGATCAGAAGCGGGAACGAAGCCTGCTTCCTGCTTCCCAGAATTACCTCCTCTCCCCTTCCAACTGTGAGCTGTGGAAGCCGGAAGGGTCATCAGGCACCATCCGCACCAGAGAGATTCAAGCTGCTTTGACCCGCACAGACCTTCACCAGATGAAATCTCACACCAGTGAGGCCCAGACAGCAAACAGATTTTGCGGGGAGAGGGGTGGGGGAGCAGGGATGAAATGGAACATTTATGATCCAAGCAATACTGGCCGGCTCGCTGGGAGAATCAACTCTAGGAGAGGGAGGAATGTCTTCAGCCAATGAGGGAAGCTAGATAAGAGAACATCACTGTGCTCCACTAGGCTCTCATCTCCAGAATAAACTCCCACCCTTGCTTAAAGAGTGTTGTTTTGTTTGTTTGTTTGTGTTGTTGTTGTTGTTTTTTAATTGACGTTTCATTAACAGCCAGAACTCACCCAGCTCCCACGCACCAAGATAGACAATGTTCCTTGGAAATGGCACACTGCCTTATCTGTTGCATTAAAGCTTGGCGATCTGGCCCTGGCCCTTCCACTCCTGCCTATCAAAACACATGAGCTGGAATTTCTGATCCACACAGCTCAGACAGGGGAGAAAGGGAAGAGCAGGCAGCAGGGAAGGAACTGAGCCTCGGAGTGCCAAGCAGAAGAGAAACTCCTAAGAGGAAAGAAAGTTAAGAGTTGGTTCCTGCTGCTGACCTGATAAATCCGAGGACTCAGGCCTGGGGGGATTTCCTGGCCCTACAGGGTCCTGACATGGCAGAGGAGAGGCAAGAAGCTGCTGGGAAGATAGGGTAGGGCACAGGGTCTCAGACCCAGTTGTCGGAGCGTGAACAAAGGCTCAGTACTCAGAGTGGGCCCGGCATCCTGCCTGGAGGAGGCGGGCAGCAGGGCTGGTCGCGTGAAGCAACTTGTCCCCGGTGGCCGCAAAGGCCGAATCTCTCCAGCACGGGGCACATCGCTGACGTCAAGCGGAGCGGGACCATGGCCAGCACTAACTAGGTACAGACGCACGGGGGAGGGCGGCCTCCGCCGGGAGCAGCTCCCGCAGGCGCCGGCCCGGATCCCCCGCGCGGCTCCTGCGGCGGGGGGGAGGAGTCCGGCCGGCCTCGGAGGTGGTGCGACAGCGCACTCTAGTGGCCAGGGCTCGGAGAGCGCCTCCGGGAGCCCCGCAGGCCTAGGCGTGGGGCCTGACGTTAGAATCTGGGACGTTCTCACCACTCCTTGGCCTCACGTTAGAATCACTTGGGAAGCTTTTAAAAATCTGAATGCCCAGCAGGCACTCCATCCCAATCAAATGAGAAGCTCTGGAAGCGGGACCCAGGCGCCAGTATTTGTAAAAACTCTTTAGAGGGGTGGCTCAGAGGCTAAAGGTATTCACTCTGCCAAGTTGACATAGGAGCTCTATAAATACATATATGAGGGCGCCTCGGTGGTTCCGTCGTTGGGCGTCTGCCTTCGGCTCAGGAGTCCCAGGATCGAGCCCCGCATCAGGCTCCCTGATTCTCAGGGAGCCTGCTTCTCCCTCTCCCACTCCCCCTGCTTGTGTTCCCGCTCTCTGTGTGTCTCACTCTGTCAAATAAACAAATAAAAATAAAATCCTTTAAAAATATACTTAAAATAATAGTAAAATACACATATGATAATTAGTTAATTAATTAATTAAAGAAAAAACCGAAAACCTCTCTAAGTGCTTGCCTGGTACGGTCATGTTCAGAACCAATTTCCTTAACAGCAGCAGTTGAGGCTGGAGGCTTCATCAGAATCACATGGAGGGCCCGTTAATACACAGATCAGGGAGCACCACCCCTGAGTTTCTGATCCAGTGGGTCTGTGGTGGGGCCTTGTTAGCTCCAGTGGCTTCCCAAGGGAGGGGATGCTGTCATGGCTGTGAACGCACCTGGAGAACCCCGGGCTAACCTTCTGTGCAGACTGGGCCATGGGCCGCAGCCCTGACATCCCCTGGGAGCTGGTTAGAGATGCAGATTTATTTGCCGGTCCCACCTGGGATCCACTGACTCAGAATCTATACCTTCTCTAGATGCAGGTGATTCTCATGATGTGAAGGCTTCCAAGGGCTGCTCTAAGCACCGTGTGGTCAAGCCTCGTGTGATGAGGCTGTTTCGAGGGCCAGCAAAACCTCTTTCCATCCTCCCCAGAACCTCTGGATCAGAGAACTGGATGGAACATTCTGGATTATCTGATCCATTTCTCTGGCATGACAGAGAGGGGAAACTGAGACCCAAAGAACGGAAGGAACTTGTCCCTGGTCAGTCATCCCGGGCGCCTCCAATTTCCTATACTCATGAACGTGCCCTTCCTCTCCCCAAGAGGGGGCACACATGAGTTCCGATCTTCATCCAGGCACCTTGTGAACTCAAGGGGGCCGGTGGAGGTCCGCATCCTTCCTGGCCCATCCGCTTGGAGTGCACTGAAGCAGGGAGCACAGAGGCAGGAGAAGCGCCCCAGAGAGCACAGCGGGAGGTGGCCTGCACAAGATGACCCAGGAAGACCAGTTGGAGACTTGAGTGTCAGCCACTGACTCTAAGTGTTGAGACTCATACCAATTTTTTGTTCATGATTCTTCTTCTGAAATGTCAAGGAAGAGAGATCAGAGGCCCGTCTCACAGTCACCTATCTCATAGACAAATCTGCACACGCTGTGCAGCCTGTCCCCAAAGTGGCCTGAATGGCCAGCTCTGGCCAAAACTCATAGTGGGTTTCCATCTTTTTATGTTACTGTTCATGCTGGTGGTCTGAGGGGCACGCAGAGTCCAGGTGGAGGGACTAGACGAACACGTGAATAAATGACAATGAAATACTTTATCACAAGATTGGAGGATTTGATGTCCAGGACAGTGAGGGGAAGGATGGTGTTTGAACAGATGGACGCTGGACAGATGCACAACAGGGGTCAGGGAAATCAGAGAGGGCTTCCTGGAGGCTGTGTGGCCATCCCAACTGGGGCATGGTGGAAGCTTGTAGGTGACCTCTGGCCTGTCCAAATTTGGATTTCACATTTCTTTTTTTTTTTTTTAAAGCTTTTATTTATTCATTTGAGAGAGAGAAAGAGAACACAAGCAGGGGGAGAGGCAGAGGGAGAGGGAAGAGCAGACACCCCACTGAGCAGGGAGCCCAATGCGGGACTCGATCCCAGGACTCTGGGGTCACAACCTGAGCCAAAGGTAGATGCTTAACCGACTGAGCCACCCAGGCGCCCCCGGACCTCACTTTGAACCACTCCCCCGCACTATCCGCGAAAGGTGCAGAATGAGACCCACCCTGTGGCATGTCCAGAATCTAGAAACAGTATGTCTGGCTGGAGAAAGGGCAGCTGAGGCTGAACAGAGAGGGAGGGGAGGGAGGTGGGGCTTGAATCTAAAGTTGAGGAGTTCAGGCTTTATCCAGGATCCCACTGGAATCTGAGTGACAATGCGATGAGGCGAAAGTGACTCCCATGGAAGTTTGGTGATGATGGAGCCTTTTTAGAGCCAGGCAGGCATATTGCTGACACTCACCGCCCCAGCTCCACGGGCTGGCGGTGAGACAGTCTCGAACATCCTTGATAAGTTTCTCACATTTGGGACGGCTACATCTTACCGTTCTGCATTCATTCACACTCCTTCCCAAAGAGCTGGGGGCAGGGGGCCGATAAGCAATTTGTAATCATAAAGAAAAACGGGCGGGTATTTGTTTTCTTGTGGTCTATCACACTGCAGCCACAGCCCCCTGTTCCCCGCTTCACAGAAATCAAAGAAACCGAAATTAAACATTAACCAGGATCATTGACAACATCCACGAAATGACATGGCCCGGTGCGAGGAGGGAGAGGACCCCCGACCCTCTGAGGGATTGTTCAAACAGGCCCGGGACCTGGGGGCGGGCCCCATTTGCAGGGGACTGGGAGGCCCGCTGATGCCAACCAGCACACTCTGTTCCAGCCAACAATCCCGTCTCAGGGCCGGCTGTGGCACTGGTTCCCTGGGGACCAGGAGGCTAAGAAAATCACATCACACAGGAGAAGGGCTCCCAAGGAGGTACCCCCAGGGGGCCATGGAAGGCAGAATGGAGAGTGATGCATGTCAGTGCCCTGTTGTGGGGGGCAGCCTTGGATGCAGGTCTTCAAGAATCAATAGGTTCTGTAGTAAGGAAGAAAGGGCAGTCAAGGCAGAACAGGTGAACTAAGGGGGGGGAAGAGGCAGCGTCTGGGAAGTGACTAATCTGGTGTGGTGTGTCAGGAAGATGGCCAGAGAGACTGCCAAGGCCCGAAGGCAGCTTGGGTCAGATTGGAAAGCCCAGCTCTAAAGGGCAGGCTTGGCTGGGAGGGTTCTGAGGGCCTTGTCAAAAGCCTCTGGGCCACTGTGGGGAGGGTGGGCTCGCCGGGAGGTCACGGTAGAAGGCTGCAGGGGTCATCCGGGCCAGGAATGATCAGGACTTGCCCCCGGCTGCAGCTGTGGGGAGGGATGGGCTCAGCAGGCTTTTCAGAGACACAGTCCCCCCAATCGAGTGACGAAACTGGGTGGGGGGAGGCGAAGTCAGGGACTGAACACTTTGACATTCTGAGAAAGGGATGTGTCCATCCGGGGTCCAGCTGGGTTGGCAGGAAGCCCGTAAGCACTTCTGAAGAAGGGAATTTAATACAGAGGGTTGGCTGCATAGCACCATAAGAGCTAAGGAGCTGAATGGGGTGTTGAGGCAGCACAGAGGTTAGCGATGGGAAGAAGATACCAGCTTCCACTAGGGCAGAAAGGACAAAAAAGGGAGGCAGGGAAACTAGAGCTGAGAGCTCCCCAGCCCAGCACAAGCCCCAGCAGGACATGGAGGAGGCCCAGTGCAGGGCTAGGGGAAGAAATGGCCCGGCTTCTGTCCCCACCTGCCCTCCCACCTTGCACCTGCCACTGGCCAAGCCTGCTTGCAAGCCAGGAGACTCAGACACCTGGGAATTGCATCTCCAGCCCACAAAGCAGGCAGAGAAGCCTGGGGCACATGTGACAGCAGCAGGCCAGGGCCTCACACGGGCACTAGAGAGCCGGCAACTGAGGATACTCGGTGAGTAGGAGAGGCCACTGGCAGGGAAGACACGGGCCGGGGAGGGGGGTTTGGCAGATATGGAAGGGTTGGCATGGCTCCAGCCGAGGTTTTCCCAGCTGAGCCAGAAGCTGATCCTGCCTGAGCCACGCCGTCCGTCCGGAGCGGAGCCTCAGGGGTGGTGGGGCAGGGCGAGGTGCGCTCAGGAAGCTCAGCGAGATCTCCCAGGCCTCCGTTCAGGGAAACAGGACGGTGCCGGGGAAACAGGGCTGTCCCAGGGCAGCCGCTGGACTCCCGGCAGTTTCCAATCTGACAGCAGCTAGCTGTGGAACTGTGAACAAGTAAACGAAGCCTTCTGGACCTCAGTTTCCCACCTGTGAAGTAAAGAGCATACCTCTCTTGTTGGGAGAATCGAAACCACAGAGAAGCACCTGGTGAGCAGGAACGCTCTGTCTACTCTGGGAAGACCAGGGATGCCACACAGACACCAGGCCCAGCCAGGACTCAGTAATGCCACTGAGTCCCTTGAGATGAGGGCAAGGCTGAGTCTGATGGGCTCCTGGGGCCCCCCAGGATTACCTACCTCCGCAGAGAGGCTGGGGCCACGAGCCCGCCGCTAACAGCTGTGCTCGAAGGCAAGTTTCTGTTGAGTTATAGCTGGCCGGCCACATCTCTGGCCGTTCTGTCAGGACCAGCCACCCATATTCCAAATGACTGAGAAGGCAGAGTGGCCGGCGAGGCCCTAAGCACAGCCAGACCAACCCATCCCTGCCAGGCTTCGGCCTGGGACCCCATCGCTGGCAGCGGGGAGGCGACCGCCCTGAGAGGAGGTACTCTCAACACCCTGGGAGCCATGGGGTCTGTAGATGGGAGAGACAGGATACAGTGGGAGGTGACTTCTTCTCCCCTTCTCCTTAGAGCCCCATTCACGACCACTGGCGAGTGTGGGGCCCAAGCTGGCTCCACAGAACACAGGGCAGGAAGTGATCTGGAGGGCCTCTTGGGCTGCAGGCCTTGCCCTGGTCCCTGAAATGGTGTCCAGTATCCTTTGGGCACTTTTTCCTGAGCGGAGGGCCATAGCTTTCTCCTGGTTGTGAGGGGAGTCGGCGGACCCCCTTGTCACAAGCTCCAGGTGAAGCCATCCACTATGCGGCCCCATCCCCCGCCATCCCCGTCTCACACAAGGGCTCCAGCACACAGAACTCCTTGTCATTGCCCAAAGTCCCCGTGTTTCCTAGGGGGTACTGTCTCTCCACCTAGAATCCCTCTCCTCCCCACCTGGCCACACATCTTGGATTCCCCAGCCTTTAAGGCTCAGAGCAAGCGTCGCCCCCTCGCTCCTCTCCTATACAGCATGGTGGACGGTATTTCCCAAAGATGGCGGCTCCGTGTACTTAGCCCATTCCACAGGACCTGCTGGCAGCGTGAGGGACTCTGCTTCCACGGAGAGGTGGGTCTCAGGCCCTCCCCTTGGGTCTGGGTGGGTCGCTGTCTAGCCCCACCAGTGGCGTGTAAGGACAGTGAGGCTTTGCGACTTCCAAGGTGAGGTCAGGAAAGGTCAGCTCTTCCACCTGGTTCTCACTCATATTCATGTTCATTCTCCCTCTCTCTCCGTCTCGGTCTCTCCCAACACCTGCCCTTGAACCCCAGCCACCGTGCTCAGGAAGCCCAGGGCCGACAGTGAGTAGAGGTGCCTTCAGGTCATTCCAGTTGGGGCCCCATGAGGACACCCAGACGAACTGTTCCCGCCATGCCTGTCTGCATGCTGACCCACAGAAACCCAGAGAGAACAAATGATCACTGGTGGTGGAAACCACTGTGTCTTGGGTAATTTGCTGAGAGCGATGGACAAAAGGACTGGTCTGGAGTCCCATGACGCCTGGGCTTCTGTCTGCCAGCCCCCTCGATCCCTGAGTCAGCCTGTGGGCTGACCGCACCAGTTCCCCACTAGACCGCGAGCTCCCGGGCCCCCCGCCGCTGGCCACCTCCAGGTCCCAGGCCAGACCCACTGCTGGAGCTCTGGGGGCTCTCAGTGAACCTTCATCCAATGAAACCCAGGAACTGGGAGAGAGACAATTAAGTGTATCAAAACCAAACTCCTGGCTGATTGAGTTACTTGAGCGACAGCTCTACCTGTGTGAGATACAGACTTCTTCAACCAACGAAGTGTCCGAGAGAATGTCTTCATTTAAACCCTTACAAGGGTTTCATGAACTGGTCCCACCAGGCTCTGGTCGCCTATGCAACCTGCAGAGGTTCATCTGCAGAGTAAACAGACATCAGGGACATGAGAGGACAGAAATGGACCCTGTGGCAGCGAACCCCTCCAGCCAAAGTAATCTCAGGGAACCGCCCTCATGTCCTTGGGTTTCTTCCCCCTGTGACTGCATAGCCACCTTCTTCTCACGCAGCCTCACTTCCTCCCTCCCGTTCAGTGCTGGGACTCTGTAGGACCCCTAGATGGTCCCCCTACTCCCTGAGGCTGTTCCCCACGGGGCCGTCCTGTGAGGCCCCAAGCACAGAATGCGGCTCTGCTGTCGTCTGGAAGGCCCTCCAGGCCGAGAGAGTTCATGATACAGACCTCCCCAGGAACGTTGCACAGTTTGGGGAGCATTTGCTCCTGCCTCATTTCCCCTGATTTCTGCACCATCATGGAAGCAGACTTAGCAGGAATGACAAGGCCCATTTTATAAAAGGAAGTGGTCCCCCCAGCTCTCCAGCCCGGACTTCTGCCTGCACAACACAGTCCCTCAACCCGTTCTGTCCGCTCTCAGCCAGGCTGCTCCTAGTCACCAGTGGAGGGAGGGGTGTCCTGCTGCACGTGCCCCAGGGGGAGACCAAACCATCCACAGCCGTTTGGCCCACTCAGCTCACCCCTGAGCATCCAGAACAAGTCTAGACCTCCTTGACCTGTCAGATAAATGAAAGAGGATTAGACTTGTACTTCTGTTACCAAAAGACACCCACACATGCACAGGTAGCAAAAAACAAACAAGGAGACAAGCCCAAACCTTTGGTGTACGTTCCCCGATTACAAAGACCCGTTTTTGGATTACTTACTGTTTGGGATGGTTCAAGATCTCTTGCCCTGTATCAAATATAAGAATCAATTTTGCTGCACCAGGCCTGTTTCACGAATGTCTACTTCTGTAAATATTTAAGGGGTACAGTCATGGGTCCCCCGTGCACACACACCTCTTTCTGGATAAAGAGGTCTCCAGGTTAGGATGTGTCTGGAATCTTTCCTTCTACACCTATCGGGTCTGGTCGCTGTCTGCAAGGCTGACATTCCTCAAGGGGAGGGATGAGCAGGCAGAAGGCTGTGGGCTGTGTCCCAGCCGGGTCAGGTTCCTGGGAGCTGTCAGCTTGGTTTCTGACGCCCCAGCGAGGCCATAAATAACCACAATGAAAGGGCAGCAGGCGGCCCAGGCCTCACCGGCAAGGCACCCCCGCCCATCAATCTAGTCTAATGAATGCTTGGCATTCAGGCTTCCGCCGCGACCCGACCCCGGCCCCAAGCATTCTTGGGGGTGCAGCGTCCCTTCCCAGGCACAGACTGGGTCAGCCAGGAGCACGTGGCTTTAGTCTGGCCCCGTGTCTTTCCCATATACTTTATGGATGCCGGAGACAGGCAGGAAGGCTCTCATCACTCAAAACGCATCCCCCCCTTCCAAGATGGGCTCCAGAAAGCAGAACTACAGCCCCATCCATGCCCACGTGGTGGGTCCCGTCCACAAAGGGCCCCACGCAGCAATCCCAGCTACCCGTACCTTGTGACAGCTACTCCACGGAGGGAGCTGGTCTTTGTGTTCCCTGCTCTGTGGGTGAGCAAAAGCCAGATGATACTCTAGCTCAACTGTTTGTCCTCCTTTTGTCCTGGCCTCAAGTGGCAATTACCTTTTATTCTTTCATTTGTACGTTTTGTTCTTACATGGAGTTTGCCTCGACTATCTCAACACTTTAAAAATACCCACCTAAAATCACATACCCCCCCCCCCCACTTCCTCTCTGTGTCTCTGGTCTCTCTCTGAGCTCTTGTGATTGAATTTGCATAGGTAAAATGCTCAGACGATCCTATTCTACCACCAAATAAAAACAATTTGGCTTATAACAGACTTTTCACCACATACCTCTACAAAAAATAAGATGCACCCTTTATCAGTGCATACATACCGCAACGTGAAGGCTCTGTGACCACGAGTCAAGCCCCCTCACTTCTATATGGGAAACCAAGGCCCTTCAAGTTACAGGGTTGGATAGAGGACCCATGTCTCCTAGGGTCTAGTGCACTTGGGGTCAGGAATGACCCCGGGACATTCTGGATGCCCCTCAGGCAGTCCTTATGGAACCGAGCCCCACGGGCAACAGCACCTTCCACAGAGCATCCTTGGTTGGCATTTCCCCTTCTGTCTCATGGTGCTGCCTCCTGGAATTACCTCCCAATTAAAGCCCATCCAAGTCCTTGTGCCCAGCTCCGCTTTCGTGAGCGTGCAAACTAAGCCCATGTTATACAGAATGTCCACTTTCTCCAGGCAGCTCAGGGTCATCATTACCTACCTCAGCTCATTATCCTCCTCCAGCTCAGTGCTGGACTAACGTGTCGCCTCGGGAGCCATGGAGGTGCCTGTCCCACTGAACAGCCCAGGCCCCTCTTCTCTGGAAGTTTCTGTCAGAAACTTTCTGTCAGTTTGCCATGTTTCCGTCTCTTTCTTTGTTGCTAGCAAGTCCCCAGCAGGACCACCACCCTCCTCCCAATGTGTGATTTTTTTTTTTTTTACCTTTAATCTACTCCAGTCTGGAAACCATATGACCAAACTTGATAGATTTGTGTCTAACATAAAAGTGAACAGAGTCTGAGCAGAGGGACGTTCCTTTGAGCAGTGCATGAGCTTTCATCTAAGGCACTGGAAACTTCTTTTTTTCTTGCTGCTTGGGAGATGTTTTTATTTTTTCCTGGTTTAGAGCTCTAACTTAGAGGCTAAAAGTTGGGTAGTGAAATTTTGCATGAATGACTTCTTATGTTTCAATTTAAATAGGGGATGTGTTCATGGGCTAATGCAGTGGGTCTAATAATACTTATCGCAAATGCCCTAAGGCTTTTGGCTTGCCGCTTGTTGGGATATGTCAATTTCATAGATCTGATTTTCAAGGCTTGGGAGACTTCAAGAGTTTGCCAGCTTCACAGATGTCAAAACAATATCATATACCAGAGAATAGTGGCTGACACACAGATTTGAGGGCAAAAATAGAATCAGTCCAGGGACTGAATACAAATCTCCCCATCCAGCCTCCAAGTCTAATTCCTCCCCGGAGAATCCCGTGTCCCCTCTCCTGGGTGGGAAGGAAGACGAGCTCATCAGCCGCGGCCGAGGAGTCTAGCTTCTCCCACAGATCTGAGAGTTTAGAATGCGCTGGGCCCTCCCCCAGGTGCCCATCATCTCCCAGGCCAGGTGAGCAGCCCTGGGAGGGGGGGGGCAGGATGTGGGACCCTCCACACCCCCATCTGAAGAGACATGCGCTCTCAAATCTTTCAGCACCTGCTAACCCGTTGAAGGTTCGGAGGCCCGGAGAGAGGAAGTGACTTGCCCAAAGTCACAGAGCAAAGTTGAGGCAGAACAGAAGCCACAAATCAGGTATCCTAATCTTTTCCTTCCCTCCAAGCCCAATTGGAACCTCTGTTCCCATTTACAAAGCCCTCCGGTAAAGTGGAAGTGGCAGCTGCTCTCACCAGGTAAGGGAAGGAGAAACATGGGCAGGGACCCAGGACCGCCATCTCCACCTCATAAGGAAAGGCGGGCCCAGGAACCACCTCAGTCAGTGAAGACAGTGATGGTTCATTGTATGTGTCCCCTTGACTAGGCTAGGGGCTGCCCAGGTAGCCAGTAAAACATGACCTCTGCGTGTGTCCGTGAGGGTGTTCCCAGAAGAGATGAGCATTTGAACCCGTAGACTGAGCAAGGCAGATCCATCCCCCTTCACCAATGATGCCAGTGATGGACTGGCATCACCCAATCCATCGAGCAAAAAGTTGGAAGAAGGGAGAATGTGCTCCCTTTGCTTAAGCTGGGACATCTGTCTCCTGCCCTTGGACATCAGAGGGCCTGATTCTCTGACCCTTGGACTCTGAATTACACCACGGATCTTCCCGCTTCTCTGCTTGCAGGTGGCAGACCATGGGGGACTTCTCAAGCGAGAGGGAGAGAGAGAGAGAGAGAGGTCCTACTGGTTCTGTTTCTCTGGAGAACCTGACATCCAGTTTTTGATCCTTCCTTTACTTTGGAACAATGGATTTCATCACTGACAGATCCAACACCCCTAGTATAACAAATGATTCTTAGCAACCCCTTCAGTCTCCTGAAATAAATTTCACAGAGAGTATAATCAGATCTCACAGAGAATTTAAAAATTAAATGCCCTAACTGCAATAAATTAGAAATAAAAGGTAGTGTATGATAAACTAATATTCCTCTCCATGTGAAAATGCTCAGGTATGACCTCACCAGAGATCTGATGAAGGCCTCGGAGGCTTTCACCTACTAGATAATGAGGAAAGGATGAAACTAAGAGAAGCTGCTTTCTGTTTATGTTTGAGTCTTTGAAATAAGCATTGCCAAGGCGGGGCAGGGATATTTTCCAAAGTCTGAACAACTGTGATGAAATTGTAAAGAAGGCAAAGCCCAGTCTTCCCAGCAGGTACATGCCAAGTTGCACTCCTGGAAAAGGGAAAGTGTCCAAGCCTGAAGGACAATTTTGGGGTCACCTGTGTCAGGGTCAGTGGCAGGCTGAGCTCACTACAGGATTTCACCCACAGCGGTGCCTGGAGGCCCGTCTGCAAGTCGTGGGCAACGCTGACAACTCACTGTCCTGCACGGCTGTCCCAGGGTGCAGGACGCGCCGCATCACCGGGACAGACCAGAACGCGCCAGGAAGGGGCGGTGCCGCCCCGGCAACCGCCGGCCGCCCCTCGGGCGCGGGCCCCCAGCGGCCGGCACTTGCCCAGAATTACAGGAGACAGAAGCTTCAGCAGCTCGTCCTCCTGCCCGAGAGCGGCTCGCGCTCCACCGAGTCGATGGGCCCGGCTGTCCCTTCGTGGGGGGAGGGCGGCTTGTGACTCCCAGGAAGAAAAGCGCAGCGCCCCGCGAGGGGAGCCGTTCCTCCAGGGTGCCGCAAGGGGGCGCCCTGGGCCGCTGGATCGCCGCGTTTGCGGGTTTCTGAAATGTTGAACCCTACGAGATACAGAAGTGGGGTGAGTTGAACACACAGCGTCAGAAAGAATTCTTTGATAGGCTTACATTGTGCTAAATTGTCTGATTTTTGGAAGCGTCGGCCACTCTCCATCATCCACAGTAGGTACTGAACAGTGTTGTCAATGGCATTTCCAGTCCTCCCAAATGATAGAATTTTGATATGTAAACAGCAACTTTAATATCCTCCCAGAAACGGATGGGAAGAGGTCACACCAATGCAATGGCCAAGGTCTTGCCTCCTGCCTGCCACACTTACCGCACTTCTCTGGAAATCATAATAACAGATAACATTTCTGAGAACCCATGTGTCCTTCTTAAATGAATGCACTTACTTCCCCCTCACCAACAGCACCGTGAAGTGGGCACCACGAAGCCCGTGATCAACAGTACGCATGAGGAAACTGAGGCACAGAGAGCTACAGTACATTGCCCAAGGTTACACAGCTGGCAAGTGGCAGGGAATCATCCAACTGTAGAACATTCAGGACATCAGGGCAAGGCGCCCCACCTGTTGGAAGGAGGGGCTTTGGGACGCCTTAGCAAGAAAACAAGGCAGCACGCAGCCAGCTTGCTTCTTCAGGATCTCCAGAGGGCATGCGGATGGCAAAACAAGAAACACCAACAAGAAGAAGAACCCCTATGAAATCTCTTTATATGGCCCGTTTCGTGGCTCGTTTCGTTCATGAATTCATTCAGACCACTACAGCGGGTGGGTCCAACCAAGCTAGCATTCGCACCACTGCCCTGGGTCTAGCTCCAAACAGCCATGAGACCCAGTGTGGTACAAGATAGAGACCAACTTTTCAACCTTGGCTCAGTGTTAGAGTCTCTGCGGGAGTTAAAGATAAAACTGGTATCTGGGTCGGTCTGCCCCAGGTGGATTGAAACAGAATCTTTGGAAGTAGGGCCCGCCCAGGCGCCTGTTGCTGGGGTTAACTTCACCTCTCCAGGTGATTCTAAGGTTCGATCAACATCAAGAACCAAACTCCTGGGGTGCCTGGGTGGCTCAGTGGGTTAAGCGTCTGCCTTTGGCTCAGGTCATGATCTCAGGGTCTTGGGATCATCAAGCCCCGGGTTGGACTCCCTGCTCAGTGGGAAGTCTGCTTCTCCGTCTCTCTCTGCCTATTTGTGATCAATCTCTCTCTCTCTCTCTCTCTCTCTCTCTCTCAAATAAATAAATAAATAAATCTTTAAAAACAAACAAACAAACCTCCTGGGGTGCCTGGCTCAGTCATTTGGGCATCTGACTCTTGGGTTTGGCTCAGGTCATGGTCTCAGGTTCGTGGAATCAGGTCCCATGTCTGGCTCCACGCCAGGTGGGAAGTCTGCTTAGGGATCTCTCTCTCCCTTTCCCTCTGCCCTTGCCCCCACCCCTTGTGCTCCCTTGCTCACTAGCTCACTCGCTCTCTCTCTCTCTTTCTCTCAAATAAGTAAATGAATAAACCTTTTTTTTTTTAAGACTTTATTTATTTGACAGAGAGAGAGCAAGAGAGGGAACACAACCAGGGGGAGTAGAAGAGGGAGAAGCAGGCTCCCCACTGAGCAAGGAGCCCAACGTGGGGCTTGATCCCAGGACCCTGGGATCATGATGTGAGCGAAAGGCAGATGCTTAACGACTGAGCCACCAAGGCACCCCAAATAAATAAATCTTTAAAAAAGAAAAGAAAAGAAAAGAATGAAACGTCTTTTTCTATAGCTGAGGAAAGACCTGGAGAGGAGCCATGATTTGCCAGAGGCGGAATGCTAAGGAAGGAGGGAGCCAAGTGTCTGATTTCTATCCTGGAACCCATCAAAAGCGTTAGTACCACCCCAGACAGGGCCAGCTCCACAAGGAGACAAGGACTCCTGGGGTGTGGGGCACACTCAGAGTCTCTTCTCTGCTGCCCTCAGTCTGAGCTGCAGGGCTGCTCAGTGCCTCCTGCTTCCCCTCAGGACCCTGTGGCCCCCTCAGTGATCAGAACTCCCCGCACCACAGATGCCGCTTCCCCAGTGTCCATCGGGTGGTTGGGTCAGCAGATAAAACACTGGATACCCAGTTAAACTCAGATTTCAGATAAACTACAAATAGTTTTGTATTGTGAGGATGTCCCATGCAACATGTGTATGTTTATTTGCAAAATTCGGCCATGCTACTCAAAAGAGCACAGCGACTCTGGTGTCGCCCAGCCAACCGGAAAGGGAAAACACGCCGCTTGCCCAGCCCACCCAGCCCCTGGCTGTCAGCCGGGGCTCTTTCCCCAGTGTCATTCAGCACAGAGAGAAATCACTCTATTTTAATTTAATAAGGAGTTAGAGTTTGGGGAAAACATAAGTAAGAGAAATGTCTACTCGATTATCTTGTTCCTTTATCTCTGGCAGTGGAGGTTTGACTCTTCGGACCGGCATCCATTGGGTAGAGGCCTGGGAAACTCCTGGATGTACTGGGGCGGCGATGCTCTCACCGGACAGCGGGCATCATCCCCAGAGGGAAGCCAGCAGTCTAACGGAGCCGGCCTTGGGCCTGGGGCTGGGAGAGCACTAGCCTGGGGCTGGCCTTACAGGACCCATAGACACTCAGGGCCTTGGGCTCCCAGAGGTGGCACAGTTCCCTAGCCTTGGAGGACTGATTAAAATTATTAATCTAGGGGTGCCTGGGTGGCTTAGTCGGTTAGGCAGCTGCCTTCGGCTCGGCTCATGATCCCAGGGTCCTGGGATGAAGCCCTATATTGGGCTCCCTGCTCACAGGGGGGTCTGCTTCTCTCCCTCTGTCCCTCCCTGCTGCTCGTGCTCTCCAGCTCCCTCTCTCTCAAATTAATAAATACGATCTTTTTTTTTAAAAAGGAATATTAATCCAAATGCCTCCGGGAATTGAACCCAGTGAGTCTGTTCCTTTGGCAAATCTGCTCAATTACCTTCCGTCACCTTAGAATTATGGTGGTTTTGATTTGAGCCTTGGGAAGCGTATTTTTTAAAAGGGCATCTCTGGACGCGAAGGAGGAGTTGCAGTTCCTTGCCTGCAGCTGACATCGTGCTCCTGCCTTCCCCCAAACCTGTCCCTGCCCTTGGTTCATGGCTTCACTGTCTACCCTGCCCACCACCCAGGAGATGTGCACCCTTGTCTGATCTCTCACTTGCCAGACCCTGAGTGAGTTCCTGGAGGGCCTGCCAGACATCAGATTCGTGTCTCCCTCCCCTTCCCCAGAATTTCATTCAGACCTGTCTACGCCGGAGGCAGGAGAACCAGGAAAGTGGCTTGCCACTGGAGGCAGGGGATGGGAAGGGGGAAATGGATAGACGGGTGCTCAGAAGACTTCCCAGATGGATGGGCCATGAGATCAAAGGGGAGGGGAGACTGGAGAACACACCCAGCTCCTGGGCTTTGCTGGAGGGAAATCCCAGAGGAAGCCGGGATGGGTTTGCTTTACACGTGTTTGCGGTGGGATAATCGAACACAGCGCAGCAGAGCAGGCAGGTATCTCCTCACAGAGGCAGTGAAAACCTGAGCCCGAGGTGGAGATGCAGGTCACCATGCATCCGAGCCCGGGGACATGCATGCGATTCCCCGGGGAGGCAGGACAGCAGGTCCCCGGCAGATCCCAGCAGAGAAGGGACGGGCGGCTGGGAGACGGAAGGTATGGCCGGACTGTGAGAGCGTGGTGTCCTGTGATCCAGAGGAGAACCATCGCAGGGAGCAGGCAGCCACAGGGGCAGATGCTGTCAGAGAGCTGAAAGCTGATGCACCTCCGAGCCCTGCTCACCACTCCTCCCCACTCCGGGCTCAGGGAGCAGCCCCCGTGTCTGCTGGACCATGGGGCAGATAGGGATGGGGGTGGGGAGAGCCAAACGGAGCCTCCTGAGGCCCCCCATTCATCCTGGTCTCCCCTGGCCATGGCTCTGGAAGTGGCCCCAAATGACACAAGTCCCCCCCACACACACACACCAGTCAGACCTCTGTCCCTCATCCTTCTGCTCACTTCTGCTTCTCACACCTCCTTTGTTTTTCTCTATATCAATTGAAAACAAATTTCCAGTGAGAGAGATGGAAAGGGACATTTGTCCTTTGAGCTAAAAGTCCCAACAGGACCGGGGTGGGCGATGCCTGAGGCTCAGAACCTCGGGCGGGGTGAGAGTGGGGGGCGGGGTGTTAGATCATCAAGAAACACCAGAGAGAATGTTCTTTTATTCTCCAGACCTCGGCACAGCTTTACAACGCTTGAGGAAGGCCCAGGTAGGGCTCCGCCTGGGTGATAGGAACAGAAGAGGGGAAGGAGGGAGGAGAAGGAAGGAGGACGGAGGGTCCCCCCCCCACACCACCCGCAGTGCCACCTCCTCCCCCTGGGAAATGCAGCTCCTTCCCAGCACCTGTAGAGGCAGGGCTTCGGCTCCTTCTTGGACCCCACCTCTGGCCTGGCGGGGCCCCCGGAGGCCACCTAGGCAGGCTCCCGGCTCCGCACGCCCTGCACCTAGCTCCCCCCTGGCTGGGCCTCAATGGCCACGGTGACCCTCACAGAGCCGCAGCTTGACTTCAAGTCCCAGTGCTGGCTGCCATTGAACGTTAGTCCTTGGGGGCCTGACCCCAGCCTGGGGGACAGCTGGACATTCAGCCAGCGGCACCGATCCTCACCATCGCAGGCAAGCACCACGGTGCCCTCAGGGTTGCTGTAGGTGCACCGGCTCCCGACCACCCTCTCCTCCGCAGCCAGGTCCCAGGGGCCCCCCAGCTCCCCGTCCTCTGACCCTGGGGCCTGGAAGCCCAGACGGTTGCCGGTGATGGGACACACCAGCTGCTCCTCCTGCAAGGCAGGCAGGAGCTGGCCCTTCAGGTAGGCGGGGCCCGAGCAGTAGGTCTGCGTGTTGAAGAGCCGGTCACTGTACTCACGCAGCCAGCCGAAGAGGTAGGCCAGGTGACAGTCACACTGCCAGGGGTTGCCGCGCAGGGCCAGGTTGAACAGGTTGTAGTTCGTGTCGAAGATGCCCTCGGGAAGCGTGGTCAGGAGGTTCCGGGAGAGGCTGAGCAGCTCCAGCTTGGACAGGTTCTGGAAGAGCGCTGGGTGCAAGGTCGTCAGGTTGTTGCTGCCCAGGTAGAGCCTGACCAGCCCCTGCAGGTCCCTGAAGACGCCGTCGGGGAGATGGGTGAGGGCGTTGTGCGACAGCGTCAGGGAACTGAGGCTGGACAGGTTGGCAAAGGCGTCCTTGCTGACGGCCTCCAGCCGGTTGTAGGACAGAGACAGGCCGAGCAGGCCCGGGGTGGGCGAGAAGAGGCCGGCGGGCAGCCCCTGCAGTGCGTTCCCCTGCAGGTTCAGGAAGGTCAAGTTGCCCAGGGAGGAGAAGACGGAGAGGGGCAGGTGGCCGATGGCGTTGTGCTGCAGCCACAGCTTCTCTAGCCGGAAGAGCCCTGAGAACACTCCGGGGGGCAGCTCCTTGATGGCATTGCCGTCGAGGAAGAGCTCCCGCAGGCAGCCCAGCTGGCTGAACACGCCGGGGGGCAGGCCGGACAGCACGTTGCTGCTCAGCCTCAGGGTCTGCAGGCTCCCCAGGGGCTCGAACAGCTCCTCAGGCAAGCGGGACAGCAGGTTCTGGGCAAGGTTGAGGGCTTTCAGCCTTCTCAGGGGCCGGAAGAGCCTCCCAGGCAGGCTCTGGAACCGGTTACCCTGCAACTGGAGAGACTCCAGGGCGTCCATCTGCTGGAAGAGGCCCTCGGGCAGAGCCTCCAGCGTGTTGAAGTTGAGGGTGAACTTCCCCAGCGAGGTCAGGTTGGAGAAGGCGTCGGCGCTGAGGTTGGAGAAGGTGCTGCCGGTGATCTCCAGGTCCTCCAGCCCGGGCAGCCCCCCGAAGGCGTTGGGCCCGAAGTGCTGGAGCTGGGTGTTGAGGAAAACCACCTTGGTCAGGTTGGGGCTGCCGCTGAAGGCCCGGGCTCCCACCGTGGTGAGCGAGGTCTCTACAAAGATGATGTCTGTGGCATGGGGCGGGATGTCCGGCGGGATGATGGCCAGCCCTTCATCGGAGCAGAACACCTCCTGGATGAAGCAGTCACAGCCTGCAGGGCAGGGCCGGGAGGGCCTGGCCAGGAGCAGGAGGCCGGCCCAGGGTAGCCAGGCTCTGGACAGCATCTCCTGATCCCAGCAGGAAGAGAGAACAGAGATGATGCCTTGATCAAGGGTGGCCAGTGCCAGGGTGGGCCAGCCAGGAGACAGGGATTAACTCTATCAGGGAGGCCACCCCTTGGGACAGTATGTATTTTCAGTGGTTGTTTTCATACAGCTTCATGGCAGCCTTGCAAGGTTCATGGGACCCGGGTTCGGACCTCCTGACGGGCTGTCACATGGCCTGTCCACAGCCACCCGGCAGGTTAGCGGCAGGACAAAGACCCAGGTCTCCTGGACTTCCCATATGCTTTCCAGTGGAGGGAAAGGGTGGAAGTGAGATTAAAAGGCGTGGAGGAGAGGGAAAGGAGGAGACTGTGGGTAGTATGGAATTTTTACGGTAATGTGTAAAATCTGAGCAGGTTATTAGTGCACAGGGAATTTTTAACCCAAAACCCTTCCTGGGTTCCCAAATCTCAGCACCTTGCAGAGCCTAATGATGAGACTTACCATATGCTCTTGTACATCAGCTGGGGCTGAGAGCAGCCGCAGGGAGAAAATGGGCTCTTTTATTTATTTTCTTTAAGATTTTATTTATTTATTAGAGAGATAGCATAAGCAGGTGGAGCACCAGCAGGCAGTGGGAGAGGGAGAAGCAGGCTCCCCCCTGAGCAGGGAGCCCAATGTGGCGCTCGATCCTAGGACCCTGAATTCATGACTGAAGGCAGGCGCCCAACAGACTGAGCTACCCGGGTGCCCCAATAAAACAGGCTCTCATCTTGAATTAGTCACCTGCTCCTTGCTACCACTGCCAAACGCTCCCTTCCCACCACCCCCCCACCTCCCCCACCACTAAGCCCATGGAACTTTCCAACATCATCTGGACAGGAGGATCCCAGATGCAGGGCTTCCACAGACCAGTGGATTTGGGGGTTTGGGGGTTTGTTTTAAATAAGAAAAGAGGATGAAGATTTAGTCAGCTAAAAATATTGTTTTAAACGCCAGCATCCAACCCCAGGTCACAGATTGGTGCTGCAGCTCCCAGGTGTGTTTTATGGCTCGTTTTTTTCCTATGTGAACCATGAGCCAACATGGAAAATTGAGAAATCTCACATTAAAAAGTCCAGATTTCAGGATGATTTAGGAGAAGGGAGCTCACGTTCCCACATGACAAGACCAGCTGAAGTTGGGCTTAATTGCCCCATGGCTTTGCGGGGGGCGGGGGGGGGGGGCTCCAGGCCACTACTGCTCCCACCTGTCATTTATAGGGCCTGTCGGCGGCCAGGTTCCATGAGTTCAAATACCAGCTCCACCACGTTCTAGCTCATTCTCACTATGTGACCTTGGGTGTGTTACTCAACCCAGTTGTGCTTCACTTCCCTGGTCTGTAAAACAGGGATAGTGCTGACCAGGTCAGGATAAGGCAAGGACTGAATGAGAAAACATAGCCAAAAGTTTTAGGTCAGTGTCTGACGTGGAGTGAGAAATTAATAAATCATGTTAATTATTGTTAAAAGTTGTAAGCCACCATCATAACAGAAAGGTGATTTGAACACCAAAAAAGTAGGAAGAACAGAATGTCCTTTAGATAGAATACATTTGGCTTTACCAGAAAGAGACAGACAAGCAGGAAGGGAGGAAGGAAGGAAGGAAGGAAGGAGAGGCAGAGAGGAAGGAAGAAAAGAGAGATGGGGGAAAGGAAGAAAGGAAGACAGACAGAAAGAAAAAAAACCCTTGAAAAACATAATCCTAACTTTTCTCAATTTACCAGTCCCCTAATAGCACTCACAATCCGTCTTGGCCCCAAGCCCTCTTTGCTGGCCGTGTCTCTACTGCCCTCTGCTGGCTGCCTCCTCCCTCCCGCGATTCCACTTGAGGCCAAAGGGCTCCCCATGGGCAAACACGGTGCTTATAAAAGCTCCCTGTTCCTCCTCCTATTCAGACACCCAATAGTCCAGTTTTTCCAGGAATATTTCTGCCTAATCAATAGAGAGGGACCATTTCTCCCATAGAAAGTGCGTATCTCCCTCGAGGCCCCTCTGTCGCTTGCACAGATGCTGAGTTCGCCGCAAGAAGTGGCAGGGGAGGGCTCTCACAGCAGCCGCTCCTGCCTGCCACTCAGGACACGTGAGTCTGTAGCCTCTACGTGCAACTACCAAAGAATAGAGTCTCGGGCTAAAGCTGAGCTCTGTAACTGCTTGCCTGGGGGTCGTAGAACCAGGGGGCACCCACTCATCTGAGGCGTGTTACAGATAAAGGGAGGGCTCGGGCTATAGAAGGATGAGATGGCCATGGTCTCAGCCCCACCTGCCAGCCAGGCTGGCGCTGGGGATCCTACACAACACCCCCAGGGGTCCTCACAGAAGCCTTCCCTGACCCCAGGAATATGGTGCCTGGGAGTAGCTCCTCGACCTAGGTAGTTAGCATAGTTCCCTGACACGATCGCTCATTGTGGCTGTCCCTGCTGTAGGAAAACATGTGCTTGGCATCTGGCCCAGCGCTGACCTGCGTGGGCTTGGTTCAAGCCCCAGTGAGTGATTGCCAGCCAGACCACGAGACTGCACAGGATTCGTCCTTCTCCGGAGGGTAAGAGGGAGTAATGTTTATCCTAAACATGCCATAATGCATAACAATGCATACTGTGCCAGTCCCCTTCCTTGCTAACCCCTTCAGTCCTTGGTTCTCAAAGGCAGTTTCCAGAAAACTTCCACTACAGTGGACATGAGGCCCTAGAGCGAACATACACAAGGGACCTCACCTGCTGTCTGTCTGCTCATGCTTAAGGGCAGGCACTGCTGTGACCTGGTCAGCCTAGGGAAGATAGACCTGAGGAGGCGACCCACACAAGCCCTGGTTCCTAGGTACCTGAAGCGTGATTGAAAACGGGGGCATAGCCTCCAGATGGATATGTGCCTTTGGTTTTGCACCGATGGAGGTGTCAAGGTGGGAAAGAGGACCAGAACGGGGCCTCTGAAGTTCAGGATGGGGGCCCAGTCTATGCAGTTGGAGGAAGCAGGGGATGGTAATCATCGTGAGGGTGTGGAATGCTCCCAACTATCCACTCCCAACCTAAGACTCATTCTCACATCACTCTAGAATGGCTAAGAGTTTGTGCTCTGGAGTCAGATAGTACAGATACAAATCCTGTCCCTAGCCCTCATAACTATGTGGCCTTGGCTGAATTGCTTAACCTCTCTGTGCTCCATTTCCTCATCTTCACAACAGCAAGCTTCAGTACTACCTTCCTCATGGGGTTGTTCTGAAGATTGAATGAGATAAACCGTGTTGAAAGTAGCAAACCCAGAGCCTGGCCCATAGTGAGCATTCAGCAATAGAACCTTAAAGACCCTGATTATTCTGCACTTGGACCAGCCCCAACTTTGTTCTCCAGTTGTTACAGGGGTTAGCTGTGGAAAACCTGATGAGATCATCCAACCTCCCCAGTTATGGACCAGCAAGCTGTCTCTCTACAGCATTTTTTTCCAGCTCTTTCCTCTCAGCCAAGGGAAGCTAATCATTGTTTTGCCTTTGGTTGAGAGGAGCACAGATTCTGATGGCTGTAGCTAGGCTACCCTGGCCATGGGCCCATTTCCCAACTGCCCTCACGAGCAGGTCACTGGGGGCTCTGGAGATGGAGAGCGTCCCTGCCTGGGCACTGTGGAGGCCAGCACCGGAAGGGACTGTGGGGAGCAGCCAGAAGATTCCAGCATCTCTCTGAGAAACCACCTCTGCATTTCTGCAGAGACCAGCACACGCCCACAAAAAATGTTCCATGCTCTCAGCAAGCCAGGGGATTCTGGCTCTGGTGGGGGCAGGGGAGTGGTTGACTGGTTGCAAATGGACTTTTTCCCCTTCTCAAATTTCTTTTAGGTTGATACATATCTGTGTGTGCCCCAAGCCAGTCTGTCATTCACCGCAGAGCCAACCCTCACTCCTACCAGAGGGTGACAGGAGCCCAGAGCCTGAACCCCAAACTGTCAGGGAACTGCTGCTCTACTCAGAGATGGCTACGTTGCGCTCTGCATCACCAACGGGGCCGGATTCTGTCCCAGCACATCTGGGAGCAGGAAGAAGGGCTTCAGAGGTCCATCTGGAGCCCCAGAAGGCCTCATCCAAGTCCCCTGGGAAGTCTGGTCTCCTTTCCTGAGCTCCTCCTTTCCCCAGCCCCAGCCAGCTGGCCCTCCCCAACCTGCTACCCACTTTGTCCGAGGTGTCTGGTTTCTGCATTTGTAAATGGAAAACAATCATGATAGGAACACTACTACCTAAATGACAGCTTTGTTAGAGTTGTGGTAATTAACTGAGATCACCGGCATTGAGTTTGTGATATGGTGATATAGTTAGAAATACATATTTGGTCTTTGCCTTGACTCCTGCTACAGAGATCCAAAAACCCTGGAAATTTCCTGAGAGATAATAGAGGGGCATCTTTTGTTATACATAATAAGGCCCTCTCGACGCACACGTTCATATTAATGAAGTGACTATCCATGGCTCTTAGTAAGCTTCAGATTATACACAAAGTATTTGCAGTAGTTATCTCTGGAAAACAGAATGGTGGGTGATTTTCACTTTTTCCTTTTGCTTTATCAGAAATTCTCTACAGTTTCTAAAAAAAAACAGGTCACGTTTGTAATAAGGTTGAAAGTCATGGGACACCTGGGTGGCTCAGTGGGTTAAGCCTCTGTGCTCAGCTCAGGTCATGATCTCAGGGTCCTGCTGTGTGCTCAGCAGGGAGCCTGCTTCCTCCTCTCTCTCTGCCTGCCTCTCTGCCTGCTTGTGATCTCTGTCTGTCAAATAAATAAATAGAAGTCTTAAAAAAAAAAAAAGAATGAAAGTCATAAACATTCGGATAATCATGTAAGACACATAGCCCCTGAATGCAGACTGTGGGCTTCCTGGACTTCTCCCCTCCCTAGAACCCATATCAAGAAGGCTCCCGGCGGCCCTGGTGGGAGATAGCCCGCGTAGTGAAATGAAAGAAGCTTTGGGGGTGGCTCAGTCAGTTAAGCATCTGCCTTTGGCTCAGGTCATGATCCCAAGGTGGCTCAGGTCATGATGCGAACGTCCTGGGTTTGAGCCCTCTGTCGGGTTCCTTGCTCCGTGGGGAGCGTGCTTCTCCCTCTCCCTCTCTCTCTGCCCCTCCCCCTGCTTGTGCACCTGGGTGCACGCACTCTCTCTCAAATAAATAAATAAAATCTAAAAAAAGAAGAAGAAGAAGAAGAAGAAGAAGAAGCTGTAAACCGAGCACTCCCCTTTCTTCAAAGGCTTCCGCGAGGGCACCACCTCTAACTCCCGCTTACACAGCCCTTTCTGCTTTAGGATGTCCCCGTGCCTCCTTGTTCCACCTGCACCCCAGGCCCGCACAAGTCACACAAGTCACACCTTCCCCAGGAAGCCATCCTTGACTATGGACCCCACAGGTCATTCCCGTCCTCAGTGGAATGCTCTAACTTCTGGTCAGTTGCGACCGTCTTGACTGTGACTTCCTGGGGGCTGGGGATGTCTCCTGCAGCTTGTCTTACAGGGCTGTGCACTCCAGCTCTGAGTGGCCCAGAGCTGAGTGCAGACCAGGTGTGCTGTGTCGAACTGACCCGAATGTATCTGCAGCTCTTGGTCCCCTGTATATCATGTCTTGTGCCCCTTGTGCTTTAGTGGAATGGGGATGCCCTTGAGCTCTGCCAGGGCTGTGACCTGGGTTCAGATTCTGGCACTGCCCCTACAGGCTGCGTGGGCTTGGACAGGTCCCTCCTTCACTCTAAGCCTCAATTTTTTCCATGCACGATTGTAACCTCGTCCCTTAGGGTTAAAATTAGTCCCCAACTGGATAATACATATGGTTACATTAGATAGTAAATACAACTCAATTAACACAATACCTGCCGAATAGTGAGTGTTGGATAACAGGTAGCTACCTACAGATTTTATTCTTGGAGTGACTATATCAACGAAACCGGAACTCAAAGGCGAGCCACACGATGGCATAAACAAGGCATAAACGAAGATGGAACCAGGCAAACTTGGACATATGGTCTTCCTGCTTAACCCCACCATTCCCTATGCACTCCCGGAGCACAGAGCCCAGACTACTTTATCTCAGGACCCCCGTGCCGCCACCTGCCTCCTGCCCCAGGCCAGCACCACCTCAGCTAGGGGCCACGGGGGCTTCTCGTCCCACAGCAGAGGACACGCATGGTGTCTCCTGCTTGGAGCCAGGGCCAGGCTCTGCCCCTGGGAGGAGTGGCCTGCTCCTCTTCTGCCCTGGAGCTGGGACCCGAGGCCAGATTCCTCCCCCGTCCCCACAGACCCCAGGAGACCTACCTCGAGGGGCTGAGAGGACGCACACCAGCAGCCCTGGTTCTTTCTAGGGAGCAGAAGTGTGTCCGGTGTGGCCTCTGATCAGTGTGAACCCAGCAGCCCCAGCGCTGATCAAAGTTCCCAGCAGTGGTCCCTCCCCTCACGTGGACAAGTGTTCCCGGAATGTCACCAGGGTCACAGGACAGGAGAGGAGAATCTGGGGCAAGGCCTCTGAGGATTAACGAAATGACCCTGAACTGTTCCCACGGACAGATCCCCACTGAGGCCAAAATCCAGCAAAGATCACAGGCCTGGCACATTTAGGGTCCTGGGGCATCCACCAGGCCCTAGAAGGTTTCCAGTAGGATGCAGGGGTGAGGACCGGAGCCAGGGATCCACGCTGACACCCCCTCCCGGTGAAAGGCCGGGCTGGTGCTGGGAGCCAGACAGACGAACGGCTAGCCACAGACACCTGCCTGGCTCTCAATGCCAGGAGGAAATCTAAGAGGGCTGTGGGCTTGTTCCTTGGTTTGCTGGTTTGTTTCATGAACTAACTTTCTAAACCCTCTCTGAGTTGAAAGGAGAGAAGATGGAAAGAGCTGAATTTGGGCCCAATACACAGAGACACACTTTCACCACAGGGCTAGCCAAGGATGAAAGAAGTTGCTTTGGAAAATAGTGGTTTTCCTGGGGCACCTGGGTGGCTCAGTCGGTTAAATGTCTGCCTTTGCTCAGGTCATGGCCCCAAGGGTCCTGCTCAGCGGGGAGCCTGCTTCTCCCTCTCTCTCTGCTGCTCCCCCTGCTTGTGCTCTCTCACTCATGCTCTCTCTCTCTCTCAAATAAGTAAATAAAATCTTTTTTTTAAATGGCGGTTTTCCTGTCTGGAGATGTCCATCCAGGGGCTGCAGAATGAGGTAAAGAGAGAGAGAGAGAGAGAGTGTGTGTGTGTGTGTGTGTGTGTGAGGTCCGCATGTGTGCACATGCGCACATAGCTAAGTGTGTCTTTGTTTTAAGGGGTGTGGTGAGAAGGCATGACTTAGATAAGCAGCCTCGGTAGTTTTCAACGTCCAGAGGCTACCATTCAAAGTAGACTGATGACTTTAAAACCCGTTGTGTGGTATTAATATCAATCTCACTCTTTTTCGTGACTTAACCAATATTTCTTAGGTATGCAAGTGGCTTTCATCAGCTAAATCCCAACGTTCTGAAGACTGTAGCAAGGAAACATCTTTCGGTGGAGACATAGTACAAATACACACTCTGGCAGAGGTACAAGGGAGCGAGTCAGAGGGAAGAGGGACTGGGAACACAGTGCGCTCCGCCCCGCCCTCCACAGTGCGCAGACCAACAGCCACAGGAGGCTGTACTCCAGGAACGGCCAGGGGCGGGGTGCTGAGAGAAGGGGGTACACCTCCGGAGGAGACCCACAGCCTGGCTAGGGGAACAGTCCGTTCTGCCCTGCGCTCTGAATGGCTTCTTGAGGCACTGACGCTGAGTTCTAGAGAGAGAGCTTATCTATTTACCAGTGTCACGGTGAACCAGAGAAACTGGGCATTCACTGGGATCTGGGTTCAAATTCTGATTATTCAACTAACCAGTCCTTACACAAAGTATTTAATCTTTGCAAGTCTTTGCCTGCCCATCTGCGGAATGGGTGTGGTAGCGGGCCAGGCTGGGTGTGTGTGTGTGTGTGTGTGTGCATGCACACGCACATGCGTGAAATCAAACCAGATAGGAGCAGCTGGCAGAACCCTGGGCGTATGTGCGCATGTGCAGAGGGGAGACTTGCGTTAAGAACTCTAGGGACCTTCTGGGAAATAGGATGAGAACTGTAACCCCTTTTCCCATTAGCCAAATCTCCAGAGACCTGTCTGAGGGGACAGGCTCAGTGGTGAGGGAAGGACGACAGGCCCTTCCCCCACCACTGACAGCGTCCGGCCCCATGATACTGTGAGCACATTACTGACCCGTTTGAGCCCAGCTTCCCGGGACAAGCTTACACCTGGCAGACAGGATCTAAGAGCTAAAAGAGCCCAGGAAAATACAATCAGAAGTGCCTACCCTGGGCACAGCAGTGGGACAGAACAGCAGAGCAGATCACCCCTTTCTCAAACACTGTGTCGCAGCTGTGCAGCCCCTGGCATCCCCGGAGACCTGGAAAAGTCCTGCGGACACCTGGACACTTTGGAGGGAGACACCTTCACTCAGATGGTGTCTTCTGAGGGCCTGTGACCCACGGAGACTGGTGCTAGGCTCTGACAGGAACGTGCAGTGTGCAGGAAGAGTCCCACCCACCTAAGTCTGTATGCATGTGTGCTTGTGCGTATGTGCGTATGTGTGCATGCACGCAGACAGGTTAAATGAACGCCTTTCTGGGGACATAGAAGAACCCCCAGTCTGGGAGTGTGAGCTCAGGCATTAGTTCACTAGGTGACTCGAGGAAGTTCATTTCCTGCCTTGATCTCAATTTCTTCGTCTATAAAATGGGTTGAACCTATTCTTAAGGCTCCTTCCAGCCACAGTGGCCTAGAGATATCATGTGCTCTTGCATTTAGGTTCCCCACTCACTTTCCAAAGGCTTTTTCTCAGCTCAGAATCTGTTCTCCATGAGGGTCTGCCTGGGTCAGCCTCGCACTCATGAACAGGAGTGGAAGCAACAGGTGTGAGAGCCCTTCGCCGAGACATCCACAGAAAGCACGTGTCCTGTGTACACCGTTTATTGTTGATTCTGTATACCAGATTTGTCATAGGCGGCATCCAGCAGACATGGACCCCCAACCCTGCCCACCAGGGCTTACACTCTATAAAACCCTGGGGGCCTAGAAATCTCTAAATGCGTCACCAAGCACCTGGGACTATTTGCAATGATTCTCTAAGCGAGGCAAACATGATCTACTTTTGAAGGCAGCATGAAGGCAACGGGTTGGTGAAAACGATCTTCCCTTAGGTGAAGGAGAGAGCACAGCTGGCAGAAGTATGGCCTGGAGAAGCACCCACCCCCTTCTCTGAACCACAGAGAGGGCTTCCTCCCCGAGCCCCCCACCCACCGCCTCCCCAGCCACCCCAAGGTTCAGTTCTGACTGTGGGATCCATGGGCTGAACTCTGTGAGCGGTTTGTAGCTAAAGGCTTGGACACAGCAGTGTCTGGTTACCAGCTCTTGTACCTAGTTATCTCTAGCTGTCTGCTCTCCACCAGCTTCCTGAGGGTGGAAACAGATTCCTGAAACTGTTCTTTTTCTTTAGTGGGTGGGTGAGCTGAATGTTCGCCTGTATTGACAAAGCTTTTGATCTACACGGTAGCAAAGGAGGTTCCGATGGCTAAGACTGTAGGAAGCAACAGGAAAGTGATTCCCATCTTCTTTACGGATAAAAGCCCAGGACAGGCCATGAGGTCTTGTACAAAGTGTAAAGAGAGAAAGAAAACCCACAGTCCACTGAAAATGCTGCAGAAGAAAGAGTGAGTTTGGACCCATTTCCAGGGGTAACAATAGTACCTATGCAGATAGGTGTTGTCCAACTTAAAGAGTTGATCTTAAAGAGTTGATCTTAAAGAGAAGATCCTCGTTCTGTGTTTTAAAGATATCTATACACAGTAGGCACTCTTGAAAAACAGTGGTTCTAACTGGCTTTTATTCTCTTTCCTCCAACACTGACCCTTCACTCCCAATGGAGACTGCTGGGCCTGGCAAGGTGACCTAGGGGCCAGTGAGCAAACAGGGAAATTAAAGTGGACTCCATGCCCTACCTCAACTTGGGGGGACCAAGCAGCTCACTCCAGGCCTGAGAATTGAGCAAATGTGATGTCTTTTTGGAAAGGGAACTCCATCCAGCTTTTCTGGTAGTTCCCTGAACAGACAACACGGTTCAGAGAGCCAAAAGGCCTGCCATGGAAGAGGAGGCGCAAGGGTTCCATCCAATCCACTCAGGCAAGCTCAGAGCATCGGGTAAAGAGTTCACCACTCCCAGCTGGGGGTGCTCCTACATGGAGACATCTGAGGACAGCTGCCCTCGGGCCAACCTGTGGCCTGGAGAAACATGTTGCTATCTTGGGCCCGGGAGAAAGGAACTCCAGTGTCATGCCCAATGCCAGGACTACCCAAGGGTTCTGGGTTTAGAATGGCAGGACATAGTGGGTAAAAAGGACTCCTTCCTCACCTCTCTGCCATCTTCCTCGATGACCCCAGGATCAATCAGGCAGGACATCATTGTGGAATGATGCCCATGTCCCAGGCTCTGGGCTTACTTCCTTTTGGCCCCTGGCAAGTCTTGGTACATGTCCCCCAGTTGCTATAAATATTCTGAAAACATTTTGGAGACCCAGATTTACCTTGGAGAGAAGATGTCTTTTGCCTTTGATAGGCCCCATCGTTCCCAGATTCTCTGGGACAGAGAATAGAAACTATGCAGTGAACTAGTTCTTACACACATCCCTTCCTGGACCCTTTTTGTCAGGGACCTGTCAGCATCACACGCGGAGGTCTGAGGGGATTTCTTATTTGCCTTGTGGGACAGAGGAAACTAGTAAGAGCCAGTCAGGATTTCCAAATCCTTACAGCACCTCCTGAAGTTCTTTCCTGAACAAACACAGAAACCTGAAATTCTCCATGTCACGGTTTTTACTTCTGAACTGACAGACCACTTGTCGGGACAAAGACATGAGTTGCCACGAGCACAATTTCTTTACCGGTGTGAGTACATGGCTGGCAGGAAGGGTGGTGAATTTATGTGGCTAGCACTCAAGGAGGGCGATAACTGTGCACCAGACGGCTCAAGTCTTAACAAGCAGGCCACAGGCAGCAGGAACTCCAGAGAGCCCCCCAGACCCAGGGTGACCTATCTGTGTACCCAGACGTTGCCTCCCATATGTGAGCATTCTGAACTTCAGTGTCTAGCCGACTGGAACACTGATGGAGAACTTTACCTCCCTGGAAGGATCACCAGGTTCCATTACACTCGGCTGTTCAGTTGAAGGATCTCATCTCAGAACTATTTCGCTTCCCCCAAATGGAAAGTGAAAATTAAAAACAGACAGAGGCAGAATGTGCCCAGAAAAGGCCCAGGCAGAGAGGCCTCTGCTAAGCAGCAGACAGCTTGCTGGCAGAGAAGCGTGTGTGTCTGTGGGGATCTCTGCTGTCTGCCTCTGACCGGGTCGTTCTGGGGGCCGCGGGGTGGGGGGATCTGCTAACATCTCCCAGCCAGACCAGAACGTACCCACATCGTCTCCTCTAGCCCTGGCACCTGGGCCTCAGCAAAGGCAGGCTGGCAGGGGCATCGAGGGGCCGTCCTGGCTCATGGGGACCCATCTCCACCAGCCTGTCTTCTCCAGTAAAAGCCCGGGATGGAGGATACTAGCGATGTCCTGTTTCTTGGTCTGGATACTGGTTACACGGGTGTGAACTGTTTGTGAAGAGCCATCATGTGATCTACACGGTGACACGCCCACGTTTCTGTACGTGTTATACTTTGGTAAGAAGCTAAAAGAGACAAACCTTAGGGATGAACATAAGGACCCCGTCCCCCCCCCCCACCCCAGACCCCCGGTACCAGGGTGCTTTCTCCATCCAGTACCAGTAAGCTGATTTTCCAGGTTGTTAAAGGTCAGACATTCTACATATCTTATTCCTCAAAGGACCAACATTTTCCAAGCAAAATTTGCAGTTTGGAAATCTCTGCGAGGCTGACGTGTTGCCCAGGTGCCTGTCTTCCGTTTCCGGGTATCGATCCCGTGAGAGACGCTGACTGTGGCTCTCTCTGCAGGCACGGAGGGACCTCTTCCACGACGTCCCGAAAGCCAGGTGCTTGGCAGCTCTGAGGAACCCAGCTGAGGGGATGGAAGCCTTCTGTGAGGAGAGAACTCACCCTGCCTTCAGGAGCAGAAAATCAAGGGAGACCTTTCATTTGCGGGGACCGGGGAGAGCCATGCCACGGCCAGGAGCGGAGCGAAGGAAGGGAAATCAACTTACATCCTACTTGGGAGAGAAGCCGTCCCTGTGGAGAACTATTCCCACAAAGTGAGCAGGCGTGGTGATTGAATCTACTGAGGCCGGCAGGACCAGGGACGCAGGGAAGCTTGATGTTGGAGGAGAGCTGGTGAGGCTGTGGAGAAGGGCTTTCTCGAATGAAGCCCAGGGATGAGAATGAGAAACCCCACGGGGTTTTGCCATGGCCGGTGGGATCTCCCTGGTGGTAGGGAGTCCCACAAGAGCTGGTTCTCCTCTAGTTCTCTAGAGGCGAACCAGGCAGGTCAGGAAAAGGTGGGGCGCACCTTTCTCTCGGGGACCAACGAGAGGGAGCGGGGGTCGCTCTGCGGACCCAGGGGTGGAGGCGCAACAATGAAACTCCCAGATCCTCCAGCAGCCACACGGTTCCCCAGCCCTGCCCCTGCCCTGCCTCTTTAGCACTCATTGGGTGACTTCATCTGCATCAGGACTGTGTGGTCCCTCTTCTTGCAACAGCAACAGCAGATGCAGGCAACCAGAGAACAGACCAGGGCAATGATGCCGATGACAATGGCAGCGATGGCCAGCCCACTCTGGGCCTGTGTCATGCCCCATGTGCCACGGTCTTCGGTGACCTCGATGGTGGTCAGATCGGTGTAGTCCTCCACGGGGCTGGTGAAATCGGTGGTGGAGATGGAGGTGGTATCGGGGTAGCTGGGTGTGTCTGGGTACTGTGGTGTCTCCGGGTAGCTGGGCACCTCAGGGATCACTGGGACCTGGACACTGGGGACAACCGCGTTGACGTTGATGATGATGAGGGACTGGCCTCGGACGCTGGGTGGGCTGAAACACACCGGGAGAGTATCCGTCCCCAACCTGGGCTTGTTGAGCAGGAGCCAATTGTGGAGCGGAAGGATGTCTGAGTCACACCTCCAGGGGTTGTCATAGAGCCGCAGCTCACACAGGTTCCCCAGGTGATCAAAGATGCCCATGGGCAGGTTCTCCAGCTGGTTGTTCTGCAGCTGGATGGTCATGAGGCCATTGACGTGGGCGAAGATATTCCCCGGGAGCTGTCTGAGGCGGTTGTTCTGCAAGGAGATGTTCTGCAGGTTGACCAGCATGCGGAAGACGCTCCCGTCCAGCTCTTGCAGCGCGTTGGTGTGGAGGGACAGCTCCCGAAGCTCCGCCAGCCCGTTGAAGGCATCTGGGGAGATGTAGTTGATCTGGTTACGGCTGAGGATCAGCACCTGCAGCTGGCGGAGGTTGCTGAAGACGTTGTCCGGGACAGAAGTGATGTGGTTGTCGTAGAGCCAAAGCTCACGAAGGTTGTGCATCGGCCCAAAGATCCCCGGAGAGAGCTCCTTCAGGGAATTCCCAAAAAGGGTGAGACGGTTGAGCTGGGGCAGCTGCATGAAGATGCCAGGAGGCAACTGGGAGATGTGGTTGTTGGACAGATAGAGCTTCTGGAGGTTACGGTTGTTGTGGAAGAGGCCAGGGGAAAGCATACCAATCTGGTTCTGCTGGAGGGCCAGCTCCTGGAGGTTTCCACACCCATCGAACGTGCCCATGGGGATTTCGGAGAGCCTGTTCTCATACAGCCGGAGGACCTGGAGGTTGCCCAGCCGCTGGAAGATCCTGGGCGAGAGGTGGGTGAGGCTATTCTTGCCTAGATTGAGCTTTGTGAGACCCACCAGGTGGTCGAAGACGCCGTCAGGGATATATTCCAGGTGATTGCCATGCAGCTGTAGCTCTTTGAGGTTGCTGAACTGGGAGAAGTGTGCCGGCTGGATCTGCACCAGCTGGTTGCTGGACAGAAGGAGTGACTCGAGGTTGTTCAGGCCGTGGAAGAGGCCAATAGGCAGAACCTGAAGCTTGTTGTTGGCAAGGCTGAGGTAACGCAGGGAGCCTAGGTTGCGGAAGGCACCGGGCATGATGTGGGACAGCTCATTCTTCTCGATCCTCAGCGCGATGAGGGCCGAGATGTTGAGGAACGGGGACTCGTTGAGTTCGGTGATGTGCGTGTTGAGGATCTGCAGGCTCATGGCATTCCAGGGCAAGGGGGTGGGCACTGCCACGATGCGCGCCCCCGAGCACTCCACCTGGGAGGCCCTGGAGCAGGTGCACTCACTGGGACAGCCATAGTAGGCCAGCCCCGCGCTCCAGGCTTGGCAGCCCACCAGCAGAAGAAGGTAATGTTTCAGCGGCATGGCCTCTGCAAGGGGAGAGAGCGCACATGAGTCAGGGTCATCTCACCAACACTGCCGTTAAATTTAAGCCAACATCTTTGGTGCCAAACACTGGCTTGCCTTCGAACGCCATCATCACAGACCCCAACTTACGCTACCTATTGTCTGGTCAGTCAGTCTCTTACACCTTCTCCCCATGCCTTTGCCCAAGCAATTCCCCCCACCCAGGGTACTCTTTGTCCTCATCTGAATCTTTCCCATACTTCAAGTCCAGCTCAAAAGCAGTCACCTCTCGGAAGCATGACTCAGATACCGTGAGTCGGCATTAGTTACCCTCCCATGCCGGGGTTCTTCCCCATGTCCACTAGGACCACGCCAGAGCTGGCACCATATGACATTTGCTGTGTTCCCATCTGTGTCCTTCTCTAGTCGATAAGCTTTTCAAGGGCAGGGATGTTCATCTTTCATCCCTATAGGTCCCTTAAGGCGGGAACAGTATCTTGTCAGGATACAAAACCCCCGGATCAGACTCATCTGTGTATCCCTCAGAGCACCTGAACTTGCTGTTTGGACGTGATCTCCTCAGGAGGAACAGAGAGGAGATGAGACCAAATAAATAGGGCCTGAACCTGGGAGAAGATGCTAAGACCACACTCTTGGAGGTCTGCTGGGCAAGCAGCAGCAGCCAGCTAAGGTGGGACGCACTGCCAATCTGGTGGAAAAGGTTACAGGGCAAGCTCAGCTCTTCCCCTGCCTGGTGCCAACCCCCACCCCCACTCAGCACCGCCCTGCCCAGCCCCATCACCTGAATCGACAACCTGGCCCTTTGTGAATCCGTTCACAGGTGCTTAATGGAGACTTAATTCAAACCACCTTCCCAACGAAAGAAAATGATCTGGGCCACTTCCCGTCTCACTGGAAGAGACTCTTGTGGCTCAGCCAATGCCTGGAGCCAGCGTTCTGAGTACTAGTTCCAGTTTCCACAAGGAAACATTAAGTGACCTTGAGTAAGTCCCAGAAAACCTAAGATGCACTTTGAGCTCAAAGGGGATAGGGCCAGATCCTCCCACAGGCGTGGTACTGATCTGGGGGTGGAGCCCAGTTCATGAAAGGTTGAATGTTTGCGGTCAGGGGTGACAAGAATTACCTACCTACATAATTAGAGATCACGTATACAATATGGTGGGGATAGGAGGTCTGGACGGAGCCCTACCTGCATGAATAGTTAAGAACCACTAACCAGCTGTTGGACCTTGAGGGAAACTTGGAGCCTTCAAGCTCAGCTTCCTCATGTGTTAAGTTGAGAGGATAACCTCCGCCCCCTTTTGAGGCCACTGAGAGGAACAAATAGTTGAATGGACGTGAGGGTGTCCCACACGGTGCTGTGCAAATGCGTGCGACTGTCCAGGCTCATCCACAACATGGACTCTGCCAGGCAGGAAGGCCTCAAAGTGGTTTTGATCTTGGCACTCTTACTCCAGGAACTAAGGATTTCTGTGTCTGTGTAGAGCAGCCTCTGTAACTTCCATCTGAGGTTCAAAGGAGTCTCTAACTTCCAAAGGGTTAAGAGCTGCTGATCATACGTTCCCACTATTTTATGGGGATGAAGGAAGCAGGGAAACTGAGGCTCAGACCTTAAGACCTGGAGCTCCAGATTCTTGGGTGAGCACTTTGATGCTCTTTTAACACAATGCATCTCCTTTTATTGAGCAAAAATCCTGAGTCAGAAGAAAGAATTTCAAATGATGATGTGTAGGACATAAACTGGTTGGGTGGAGAAGGTATTTCTCAGGCTCTCTTCCTGAACTCATGGGGTCCTAGTCTTGGCCCACGACTCAGAATAATCCAGACTTCCCCACCTGGCCTTGAGTCAATGCACCTTCATCCTGCCCTGTGCTGACAAGCCTGCTCTGAGGACAGAACCCAAGTTCACCCACCCAGACCTTGATTTTTTTTTTAATTTATTCACAGCCATCCAAGCACTGACCTGTTGTAATCTTGCATTAAAACTTGATGTAGGAAAGAAAGAATAATAATTGGCCAATAGAGTCTAGATGCTGAGGCATGGGGCCAAATGAAGTTATGGACACATCTAGAAGGACGAACCTACCTAGACAAAAGTCAAGTTCAGAACCTGAGAGTGGAAAATGAACAGCCTAAACAGGGGGCACAGAAAAAGTGACTCAACAACCACCCCAGGAGAAAGATTTAAGGCTTTTTATTGAGAGTAACAGAGAAAGGAGACTACCTAGAAAAACGAATGTGATCTTAGCTGGCACCATCAACAGAAGTATGAAGTATGGAACAAAGGAGGTGACCTTCTTCCTCTGCCCTGCCCCGGTCAGGCCACACCTGTCCTGCCATGCCCAGTCCCACCCTGAACTTCAAGAAGACTAATAACAAAACTGTCTCTTGAAGGCCTGCTAGAGAAGAGCAAGGGGAGGGTCAGGAGTCCCAGAAACCAGAATATCTGAGCATCCGTTGAAGGAACTGTGCATGGATAGCTAGAAGAAGACCATCTGTGAAGGAAGCTACTGGCACTTTCCAAGGATACAGGAAGGACTGCCCTGGGACTCACTATGGCTTCTGAGGTCAAAAGTGGTGTGTTGAAGCTCTGAGGCAGCAGATTTCAGTTCACCCCCAAAGAGAGCTTGTCTGAATCAGAATGGACAACTCATGGAGGTGGTAAGCTCCCCATCACTGGAAGTGTTCAAGCAGAGGCTAAGCAACTGTCTGGAAAGGAAGCTGGAAAGAAGATCCCTATACCTGCTGGGTACGGAACTGGATGACAGCTGATGGCCTGTCTATCCCCAGGACTTCAGGATTCTAAGGCTGAGTCCCAGAGCCAGGATATGAGATCCATCTACCAAGACGGATCGTGCCTATGCTCCCAGGGGCCTGAGTGGGCAGGTAGGGGTGTTTGGCCATCCCCCTGGTACGTGTGTGTGTGAGACTTACTTCTGGACTGATTTACAAAAGGTGGAACTCTGGGGCTCCTGATGATGTACTAGCTGGTACTTAGCTATCTTTAATGCCTACTCCTATCCCCAGCATGCTTCAGAATGGTGTCGTAGCCCAACCGTCAGAGACTAAACTAAGGGTCCATAACGCGGCAAACCCAAGGCAGTCTCTGTCCAATGTCCCCATCTGTCAGGGAGGGTGTGGGAGGAGGTGCCTTTGGAGGACCATCCCAGATCTTCTCTGCACCTGCACTCCCCAGCTGGGGTGGGGGCATCAAGCCAGCCCCAAGAAGGGCTCAGGGCCAGGGCAGGGTGCCTCCTGGCTTGGGAGGAAGAGAGAAAAGAGAATCCCCCTTATGGGAACAGAGCCACTGTTGTTTAAAATGGACCACACTCAGCTTGACAAATATTGCAAGAATTTGCAGATTTTCCTTTTTAGAAACCCTCATGTCTGCACAGTGAGTCTACCCTGGCCCCACATGTGGTGGTTTCCTGTTTTCCAGCACTTGTCACCGCCACAAGGCACTGACTGCTCCAAAGGCCCTCCGAAGAGGCCACCTCAAACCCAGCTGCAGAGCCCTCTCGGGAAGGAGGGGCCACAGAAGCAGGGCTGGCCAGCCAGCTGGGCCCTGGGATGTGGAGCAAGCGGGGCAGACGTACTCAGCAGCCCGTGGCCCTCAGCAGCTCGGCACGCAGCAGCCTAATAGCCCACGCTGCCCAGGGCCGCTTGGCAGCTGTGACAAATGCCAGTTAAAGACCCACAAAGCTACCCTAATTATACCCTCCTCCCCCTGGGCGGCCGAACGCGTTCCCCATCACTGCAACAACCCAGTCCAGCCCCCGTCCTAGGAGGAGGGCCAGCCTGGGATCTGTCGATGGTCCAGGAATTCCGTGAACCAAGCGGACAGACAGACAGCTCACCTGGACACTCCGACGCGGTCCCTCCCTCAGGAATAGAAGCGCCTGGCCCAGGCACTTGGGCTGTGAGTCTCTTCAGCGAGAACTACCTGTGACTCATGACTGAACACATAATTAGCCTGGAAGCCCTGGGCTTTGTTGGTTGGTGGGCTGGCACTTTTTGCTTTATTACCATCCTTCACATCCCCAAAACATGACGTCCCCTGAGAGCAGATGCCTTCTTATGTCAATGCCACGGAGCAAAGCTTCTGGAAAGAGCCCGGCAGACAAATGTGCTACTCTGGTCTTGATGCTAAATTGGAGTATGAGTTTGGGTAAATTCTCCAGGCCTTAGTTTCCCTCCTGTAAAGACTTCCAAGGGCCCTCAATAGCACTGATATCTTCTGACCAGAAATCTTGAAAGGTCATTCTCTTCATCCTCCCCGATACAGGTTACCCCGAACGGCCCAACACCTCCTGGCCTGGCCCCACCTTCACACGGAGCCCAGAGGAACTCATACCCAACTACCTCGTTTCAGGAGTTTTCCTGGCAGGGAACCACTCCCCACCCCCCCACCCCACCCCCCACCCCGGTAATCAGTGCATCTTCAAATAGCCAAGAGCCATTTCATGGGATTAGGGAGCATCTGGTCCTGCCCCGTCCAGTGCACCTGGGGAAACTGAGGCTCAGAGACAAGAGCTCCCTCCCTGGCCTGTACCCTCTCCCCAGAGAGGTCTCCCTAAACATGACGTCATCGGCAGTGACAGGCTGCCCCATCCAGCCAAGGGAGGCACCAGGCTTGTGTTGCTGAGGGCTTCCGTCCCATGGCCTCACCTCCGCCCCTCCGCAGCCCCCGCCAGCCAGTATCCGCTTCCATCAAGCTGCTCATCAGGCTCGGTCCAGCAGGTCCAAAGTCACCGACTGAGAGGCTCAATGCATAAAGACGCTCCCATCTTGTTAAACAGGGGGTATCCACCCTACACCCCATCATCCAGAAGATGCTGGGACGCTTGCTCCATAGACCTGACCTCACAGCACTGCAGCCATGGGGATTAAAGGAGTACTCCCTACGACGCCCTTAGAGTCCTCCTTGGTGCTACTCTTGGTGCTCCACTAAATGTCAGTGACATTTAGTTCATTCATTAGTTCATAGTTCATAGTTCATTAGTTCAGTGACATTTAGTTCATTCTGCTGTGGAGTAAAACCAGGATCTCCACGGGCTCCACCCACAGGGATCCTGATTCCTAGGTCTGGCTGGGCCCAGGAGTCTGCACTGTTTAACAAATTCCCCAGGTGACTCTGATGTACTTCGACACTCAGAAGCACCCCTTGGGGTCTAGCCCAGCCTCAAGACATGCTCCTGACCTGTGTAATTTACTGGCATGAACGGAGAGACTGAGCTCAGGACCAGGGAGGCTGAACGTTGGGCCACGCACGACCTCGCCTAGAAACCTCTACCCATATTTGCTTCTGCAGCCCTTACTGCAGCTGTGTCAGAAACCTGGTATTGGTGCTAAACTGAAGCAAGCCACAGAGGCTACTTCCAGAAGCAGTGCTTAGAGCCCCCCCGGGCATCAGCGTGCAAGGGCTTTTTGAGACTATCCAGTCAAACCAACTGGTTATTTTGTAGATGAGAAAACTAAGGGGCCCGGAGTGGGGAGGGGACTAATCCAAAGTCATACAGTCAGTTGAAGATTCCCAACACCCAGAGCAGGACTCTACCTAAGTGTAGAGCTTGGTGAACCCCTGAACCTTATCACGAGGCTTCAGGACCTTATCAGCCACGTGTGTGACAGTGCCTGGAAGAGGGGAAGAGATGGCTTTACTCCCTCCATCCTAAAATGGCCTCAGGCTCATATACAAGCCACCCTCCAGCTGCCCAGCATTACTAACCAAGGTCAAGCGCCCCTCCCAACTCCCGGGCTGCACAGTTTGGGGGGATGTTCTTCCTTAAAGCTGCTCTTATGCCCATGTTAGCTCAGTTTCACCTGGAGTGGCCTGGAAGAGTAGATGGAGGGAAGGAACAGAGGGTTGCCAGGAGGGGCTAATCCCATAATTTCAACACACAGCCCCTTCAGGGATTTACCCGAATTAAGAACATTGCACCCTAAACACAAATCATCCTGGAGCCCCAAGGGAAGACCGGCCACACCCTCACTCCCCACTTGGCTCAGCTGTGACCCCATCTCTCCTGGACATTCAAAGCCGAAACATTGTTCGTTTGTTTAAAAAAGAAAATGAGTAAGAAAAAGTAATTCCTTTCCAGCCCCAGGGTTTGGGGAGGTAGGGCTTCCGGCAGAGACCAGAGCAGGGCTATAATTAGCCTGGCAAAGCGGCCGGGGGTACAAACTTGCCAGCAGAGCAGGGAGAAGCTCCCACTCGGGCCTTGTAGGAAAGAAGCTACAGCCCCCTCCTCAGGCTGACACCTAGTGGACCCCAAATAGACAGAGGTGGATGAACCCCCACAAGGCATCTTGGAGACACTTTCTAAATCCTGTGTCCCCAAAGCCCGAGAGGCCATGAAACCAGAAGATACAGTTGTTGCTTCGTGGTCGGGAATCTGGGAAACAATTTGCCATGTGTAATCACAGCCTCGGGAGTACTTGCTGGCAGGACCGAGCTGGGACTGAGCTGGGACCAAGCTGGGACCGAGCTTCTCCCCCGCCTCTGCTTATTTCTCCCCATCTGGATCTACTCCCACCCACAGCCCCCCAGCCCCTCCAGTTACTGAGCAAGCCCCCATGGAGCGTCCACCAGTCCTGGGGGAGTCTGGGGTGCCCTGACTTTCTGCGGGGCGTGTTCATAACGCTCCCCCGCCCCAACTTCGCTCACATGCTGGTGTCCTCGTGGCCGAGCCCGCCCGCTGACTCAAGACCACAGGCAAATGGGACTGTCTGTTCTCGAATGCACCCCAGATGTCCTATCGATGCAGAATGAGAGACGTGCCAGCGCTTAGAGAAGTCCTAGATTCTGGGGGCAGTGGTACCAATACAGATAGGAGCTGCAGGAGATGAAGACAGGATCCCAGATAATCCCAGGGAAGCCGGAGCCTGACGGACGGGCATCCAGCACCTTCAGCCTGAGGGACACCTTCTCCAAGAATATCGCAGCCTGCCCTGAGGGAACACATTTGGCCCTGGCTCGCTCACACTCTGGCACAGGTGGGAAAGCTCTAGGAAAGTTCCAGTTTTCCTCAGCTGGCTCCTTGGCCTTGTTCTGCCTCAGTATTTGGGCAGAGACACCAGTAAAGCTACACCAGCGTCACAATTTTAAATGCACACCACCCTCATCACAATTCCTCTATGGCCCTGACCCCCTGCTCAGGACTGGCAGCCATGGCCACACCTGGACACGTCCAGCTGGCCAGACGGCAAAACCACCCAAATGGGGTGGCCTAAACCACACACAGGCTCAGAACCCGAAACAACTCTGAGTCCGCCGCTGAAGTCCAAACTGGAAATCTGAACCAGGCACGCCACATCGGCTGAGCTCACTCCTGCAGCAACTCTTAAGCCCCCAAAAAGAGGACAGACGTGTCTTCCGGTAACACCATTCCATGGGTCCTGGACAGACCCACACGCAGGTCGGGCCACCACGAGCCACCGCAGTGTGTGCTGGGGAAAAGCAGTGTTCAAAAACTCCAAATCTTTGAACAAGAGAAACTCTTCCCCCAGTGGAGCTAGTTCCACAAAGAGGTAAACTAGAGGGGTCACTGGTGTTCTAAAATTAGCAACTTTCAATACATCGTGCCCCCTGCAGAACATCTGGTCAACACCACCAGATTGACCTCATGGGACGACGGAGGATCAGTGGGGCAGGAGGCTGGTCCAGGAGCAGCCGCTGAGGGGGCTGATGGCCCCAAGCTGGCTGGGCAGTGGGAGGTCTGTCCTGGCACCCCTCCAGCTTGGCTCCACTTGGCCCCTTCCCGAGAGCCCCCCGGGGAGGCACCCCACAGCCCCCCGCCAGCCTTGCCCCAGGAGAGGCAGCGGCAGCGGGGTCTGCGGGCAGCGGGGTACAGGGATGAGTCGGCGCTGGCGGGTCGGTGGGAGGGAGGGAGGAGGCGGAGGCCGGTCTGCCCACTTACCAGCAGCGCGGCGCCGCCCGCCGTGGACCAGAGGGAGCGCGAGAGCAAGACGCGGCTGGCTGACGGCTGCAGCAGGAGTGCGGCGGGCCGGCCCCCGCCGTATTTAACCGGTCTGGGCGTGAGTCAGCGCCGGGGGGCCGTGCCAGAGGGAGGGGCGGGCGGCTGGGCCGGGGGACACAGCCTGCCCTGCCCGCTCGCGTGCCCGGCTGCCCTTCCGTCACGGTTTTTTTACAGGACACATTTTCCTCTTTTTCCTTTTCCTCCAGGGCTGTCCATCTCCACTCCAGAAAAGCATTGACTCTTTCTTTTATCTTTTAAACTTTTTATTAAGATGTAATTGCCGGAAAATTGGCACGAATGATACAAGGAACACTCTTATTTGCCTAACCCAATTTACGTTTTGTTCACATTTTGGCAAAAGCAGTTATTTTAAGTTCCAAAGAAAGATAGTTACCCCCCTCACCCCCAACAACCAAGTTCACCCTAAAAACAAAGTTTCAATTCCCACGGACATGGTCTTCTGTTCCCTCACTGCCCCCTCCCACAGGTGAGTGCGGCTGAGGGGCAGAGTTAAGAAGGAGAAGCTCCCAGAGCCTTTCACCCCTGCTGCCCACTCCTTACTGCCCTAGTGGGGGGACAAGAAACCGGTTCTGTTCTTGGTATCACTAAGGGAGCCTGGGGAAGAAGAGAAAGAGGTGCTCCTTGGTGAGGGGAGGAGGCTGCCGAACCCGGGCTTCTCTTCCAAATTGTAGCCTCAGTAAGGCAAGAGCTGCACTGGGCTGAGCCACCTGCCTTTCCCTGGCTCAGTTTACCCTCTCAGCCAAGTGGGGAGAGTGATATTTACACACCATGCCTCATGGAATGCCAGGAGCCTTAATTAATGTTTGCACTGTGCTTTGAGATCTGCGATGAAAGGCAGACATAAAAGTGCGTAGTGTTATTACTGAAATAGTCACTTGGGTGGCTTGCCGTGGTCAGGCCCAGGACCTGAATCACGGCACATTCCTCCTCATTGGAGGCACCATGATTCACAGCCAGCAACGGAATGCACCCAGTCCATTAAGTGACATGAGCCCAGGAGGGGCAGGACTGCTTGGAGGGGTCTCCACACGGCGCCCAGCCCCAGCTCTCCAATGAGCCTCCCTTCCAAATAATATTCCAGATGAAGAACTCCCTGGCTCTTACCACCCTGGCATTTCCGTATCTGCACAGTGGGGTTGTCAACTGCCTTTCCACAGAACCTGCTGGAATAAGAATACCACGCACCCCCGCTCCCCTTACCTTCTTTCCTTCCTTCTTGATTCTAACATTCAGCCACTCCGCACCAGGAGCTGTGGACAACAGGCATGAATCATACCTTTTTTGCCCATGAGGAATTGACTCTCGGGGTGGAGAGAGGAAGGATGGACATTTATGAAGCACCTGTTGTGAATCAGAGCCCACAGTCACCTTGTCACATCTCTACAGTGTCCTATCTACACCAAGTTTCTCAACCTCGCCGCTACAGATACTTGGGGCTAGAGGATTCTTGGTTGCGGGGAGCTGTCCTAGGTACAGGCATTCCTTGGAGATACTGCAGGTTCAGTTTCAGACCACCACGATAAAGCAAGTATCACAATAAAGCCAGGCAAATGGATTTTTTGTTTCCCAGGGCATATAAAAGTTGTATTTATACTATACTGTAGTCTATTAAGTGTGCAATAGCATTATGCCTAAAATAGTGTACAGACCTTAGTTAAAAATACCTTACGGCTAAAAAATGTCAACTACCATCCAAGCTTTCCGCAAGTCATGATCTTTTTGCTGATGGAGGGTCTGGCTTCGATGTTGGTGGCTGATGACCAACTGGGTGGTGGCTGTTGAAGTCTGGGAGTGGCTATGGCAATTTCTTAAAATAAGGCAACAAGGAAGTCTGCCGCCTTGATCTACTCTTCCTTTTAGGGACAATTCATGTGCAACAGGCAGTGTTGTTTGATACCATTTTACCCACAGCAACACTTCTTCCAAAACTGGAGCCAATTCTCTCAAACCCTGCCTCTGTTTTATCAACTACATTTAGGTTCTTCCTGAACCCTTTGTTGTCATTTCAGCAGTCCTCATAACATCTTCCCCAGGAGTAGTTCCCATCTCAAGATGGGATCCATAAGAAGTAACTCCTCATCTGTTCAAGTCTGATCACGAGATGGCAGCAATTCATTCCCATCTTCAGGCTCCACTTCTTTTTTTTTTTTAAGATATTATTTATTTATTTGACAGAGAGAGATCACAAGTAGGCAGAGAGGCAGAGAGAGAGAGAGAAAGGAAGCAGGCTCCCCGCCGAGCAGAGAGCCCGATGGGGGACTTGATCCAAGGACCCTGAGATCATGACCTGAGCTGAAGGCAGAGGCTTAACCCACTGAGCCACCCAGGCATCCCAAGCTCCACTTCTAATTCTAATTCTCTCGCTGTTTCCCCCACTCCTGCAGTTACTTCCTCCCCTGGAGTCTTGGACCCTCAAAGACATCCATGAGGGCTGGAATCAACTTCTTCTAAACTCCTGTGAATGTGGAATCACGAATGTTATTAATGGCACCTAGAATGGTGAATCCTTTCCAGAAGATTTTCAGTTTGCTTTGCCCGGGGGAGCCTGGCTGGCTCAGTCAGTAGAGCACGTGACTGAATCTGGGGGTCATGAGTTCAAGCCCCACATTGGGCATGGAGCCTACTGTAATTTTTTTTTTTTTTTTGCCCAGACCCATCAGAGTAATTACTATCTATAGCAGGTATGAAATATATTCCTTTTTAAAAAAACATTTTACTTATTTATTTGACAGAGAGAGAGAGAGAGAGAGCCCAAGTAGGCAGAGCGGCAGGCAGAGGAAGAGGGAGAAGGAGGTTCTGAGCAGGGAACCCGATGTGGGACTCCATCCCAGGACCCTGAGATCATGACCTGAGCCGAAGGCAGCCACCTAACGACTGATCCACCCAGGCGCCCTGAAATATATTCCTTAAATAGTAAGACTTGAAAGTAGAAATGACTCCTAGATCCATGAGCTGTGGAATGGATATTGTGCTAGCAGGCAAGAAAACCTCATTATCCATCCCCATCCAAGCTCTTAGGGACCACGTACTTTGTCAAAGAGCAGTAATGTTTTTAAAGGAATCTTTTTTGCTGAGCAGAAGGTCTCAACAGTGGGCTTCAAATATTCAGTAAACATGTTGTAAACAGATGGGCTCTCAACCAGGTGCTGTTGTTCCATTTATGGAGCACAGGCAGAGTAGAGTTAGCATAACTCTTACAGGTCCTAGGATTTTCAGAATGGTCCATGAGCACTAGCTTCAACTTCAAGTCACCAGGTGCCTTAGCCCCTAACAAGAGAATCAGCCTGTCCTTGGGAGATCTGAAGCCAGGCATTGACTTCTCCTCTCTAGCTATGAATGTCCTCAATGGCATCTTCTTCCAACAGAAGGTGGTTGTTTAGTGTGGCTACCATCATGGATGATCTGAGCTAGACCTTCTGGAGAACTCGCTGCAGCTTCTCCATCAGCACCTGCTGCTTCCCCTTGCACTTTCATGTTATGGAGACGGCTTCCTTCCTTAACCCTCATGAACCCACCTCTGCTGGTTTCCGACTTTTCTTCTGCAGCTTCCTCACCTCTATCAGCCTTCCTAGAATTGAAGAGAGTTAGGGCCCTGCTCTGGATTAGGCTTTGGCTTAAGGGGGTGCTGTGTAGGGTTTGATCTTCTATCCAGAACACTTGGACTTTATTAACAGCAATAGGGTTGTTTCTCTCTCTATATATATATATATTTTAGAGATTTTATTTATTTATTTGACAGACAGAGATCACAAGTAGGCAGAAAGGCAGGCAGAGAGAGGCGGGAAGCAGGCTCCCTGCTGACCAGAGAGCCTGATGCGGGACTCGATCCCAGGACCCTGAGATCATGACCTGAGCCGAAGGCAGAGGCTTAATCCACTGAGCCACCCAGGTGCCCCCCCTCTCTATTTTTTTTTTAAATCATTCATGTGTTCACTGGAGCAGCACTTTTAATTTCCTTCCAAAACTTGTCCTTTGTATTCACGACTTGGCTAACTCTTTGGTGCAAGAGGTCTAGCTTTTGGCCTGTCTCAACGTTCAACATGCCTCCTCGTGAAGCTTAATCATTTCTAGCTTTTTTTAAGGCTTTTATTTATTTATTTGACAGAGAAAGACACAGCGAGAGAGGAAACACAAGCAGGGAGAGTGGGAAAGGGAGAAGCAGGCTTCCCGCCAAGCAGGGAGCCTGATTTGGGGTTCGATCCCAGGACCCTGGGATCATGACCTGAGCCAAAGGCAGACGCTTAATGACTGAGCCACCCAGGTGACCCTCTAGCTTTTGATTTAAAGCTAAAGATGTGTGACTCTTCTTTTCATTTGAACCCTTAGAGGCCATTGTGGGGGCCATTCTCTGGCCTAATTTCAATATTGTTGTGTCTCAGGGAATAAGGAGGACCCAGGAAAGGGAAAGAGGTGAGGGAATAGCTTGTCAGTGGAGCATTTAGGACACACACACCACATCTATGGGTCAAGACAACTGTCTTGTATGGGTGTGGTTTGTGGCGATCCAAACCAATTGCCATAATACCAACAAAGATCGCTGATTGCAGATCCCCTTAACAAGTATAATCATAAGGAGAAAGTTTGAAATATTGGGAGAATTACCAAACATGACACAGAGACATGAAATGAACAAATGTTTTTGGGAAAATGGTGCCAACAGACTTGCTCAACAGAAGGTTACTATAAATCTTCAATTTGTAAAAAAAAAAAAAAAAAAAAAAAAAAAAAACCAGTATCTGTGAAGTGTAGTAAAGACACACACACGCACATACACAATTGAGAACTACTTGTCTACCAATAATCCTGTGAGTGGGAGTAATTGTCCCCATTTTACAGATGGGAAGACTAAGGTCCGGAGCAGTTAATTAATTTCCTCAGGATCACATGCTAAGTGACAGAAAAAAATTCAAACCCCAGACTGTGGGTTGTGTGCTTTTCCCAGCACTGTGTGCTCATACACACGTAACTGCTACATAGAGGTGTGGCCATGTTTAAATCGGTCTAGAGTAAGGATTTGGGGAAGTCCATGGGAGTGAAGTCCTCAGCATAAGGTAGCTAAATGTGGGTGTGTTTGGAGGGATGAGGCTTGAGTTTCCTGCAGAAGGTGGCCTTAAGTGATGAGGAGGATCCAGAAGTGTGGGGACAGTGAGTCAAGGAAAATCATCGAATCAGACTAAAGAGAGGCTTTCTACCAACGCTGAGTTTGGTGGGAGCCCAGGGGTTGTGACAGGTCTCCCTGGAGAGGGCTGGGATGTCTCCCTGAGGGGCGTGATGTCCCTTGCAGGCAATAGGAAGACACTGGGGGTTGTGGAGAACAGTAGAGGTACAGTCAGAGCCACACCACAGGACGAACAGCATGGCAGGAGTTCAGGTGTCATGGAGGACCCTTGGCTGTCCACAAGGCACCCAGTTTTCAAAGCACTCCTACCATCCTCTTTGGTCTTCATGACAGGACATGGCTTTCAACACAGTAACCCAGTCCATGCAGGAAGGACCAGTTCCCCAGTGACAGAACCTCTGAGCTTAGGTCCCTGAGGCCCCATCTTTCATAGGGAAGCACAGTCTCTGTTACAGAGAAAACAAAATGGCCCCAGTCAGTCCCCAGAAGTAAGATCTGTTGGTGAAAGTAAAAGCCTGATTCACCAGCCACAGGCCCTGGGAACCTCAGGGCTCACTTTCCAGCCCCCCTGGGAGAACCAGAAGGTCTATGTTGTCCCCTGGGCTTCAGAGAAGTCCAGTCTTTCTCACCCGTGTCCAGAGAACTGGAGGTCATGTTATCCCTTCCCCAGCACCCTGAGAGATGGAGTTGTGGCCCTGCTTGGTTCACTTCAGGAATGGGGAATTCAGGACCACATGGTGAAATCCCCTGGGTAGACTGGCAGGATAAAAAAGATAGGGAACACCCAGGGCTGCTAGGGATGTGGGCGGTCTCACGCACTGCTGGTGGGAACCTAAACTGGGAGAGCAACAGCTATCAAACCTCAAAATGTGTAGAGCCATTCACCAGGGTCTGTGCCAAATACACAGACAGGATTGTGTGTGTGCACAAAGCTACATGCCCAAGAAAGCTCGGTGCAGCACTGCTTGTAAAAACAGATTATTGTAAACAATACAAATGTCCGTCCATAACACAGTAATTCCATGCATTGCGAAAAACCATACCAAGTAGCCCATTTTAAAAGATGGGTTACGTTGGGGCAGTTGGTTGTGTCTGACTCCTGGTTTGGGCTCAGGTCGTGGTCTCAGGGTTGTGAGATTGAGCCCTAGGTGGGGCTCCGTGCTAAGCATTGAGTCTGCTTAAAAATCTCTCTCCCTGGGGCACCTGGGTGGCTCAGTGGGTTAATCCACTGCCTTCAGCTCAGGTCATGATCCCAGGGTCCTGGGATCGAGCCCCACATTGGGCTTTCTGCTCAGCAGGGAGCCTGCTTTCCTTCCTCTCTCTGCCTGCCTCTCTGCCTACTTGTGATCTCTGTCTGTCAAATAAATAAATAAAATCTTTAAAAAAAAAATCTCTCTCCCTCTCCCTCTGTCCCTCCTCACCTCTCAAATAAATAAATAAATCTTTGGGGGAAAATGGGATACAGCTTTATTTGCTGAAGAAGAAAAATATACCTGATGTATTAAGCAGATATAGATATAGATATAGATATAGATATAGATATAGATATAGATATAGATATAGATATATATGGATACATGTATATATATATATGTGTGTGTATATTTATAATAAAAATATGATTGCCCTTACTGGTTTTGGGGGGAAATACACATGGACACCTCCTCAGTTATACTTCAACATATGGGAGATGTAGTGAGGAAAAGTATCTCACTATTTGTCCATCGTGATCACGCAAAACACTAGAAGATGGTACAAAACATCAATTTTCCAATCGAATGGCTCACAGGGTCAGATCAGCACCCAAAGCTCCTGTCCCAGCCTGTCCCCTCCACCGCCCTCCTCCTCCTCCAGGTCACCCTGCTCTGCTCCCACCCGCTGCTCCCCGCTCTGTTGGAGGCAGAGAAACCACGAAGACCCTACCTGCTCCCCCGCTCATTCCCAAGGCCCTGGCTGCTCTCTGAAGGAGGAATTTTAGGTCGTTCCTGAGAGCAGTGACTCTCAAAGACCAACAGACAGCCATCCCTTTCACTCATGTGGACAGCATCTCCTAACAGGACTGAGAAAATAGGTCGCCATCCAAGTCTCTGTCGATTTTCTTGGTTTTATTAAAAAATGTCCGCCACACAGATGAGGAGGAACAGGAAAGAACAGTGCAGGTGAGAGAGAATTTCACCCAGTTATAGATCTGTATGTGTGTGTGTGTTTCTGCTCAGACACGTGTATGCACACACGCGTACCCATGTGGTCTCTGCAGCTCTGTGCACATGCTTAAAGAAGGGTGCGGAAGGGCGCGCCCACATCTGCTGTGGTAGGTAGAGGAGGGGACCAGTGACAAACACGAAATTTTTATCACTGTGTGTTGGCTTATGTTCCATTTAAATAAAAACGCATTTCTGAGCTGCGTCTCATGGACCGTTAGGACAACTGTTTTCAAAGACAAAAAAAAAAAAGTTCTACTTTTTCAAACATTTCTCTTTATTACACTGGGACCTGCCTCCCTAGAACTTCCACCCTTAGGTTCTCGTCCCCTCTTCAGGCCTCAGCAGGCCACCCCCTCACCTGGGGGCCATCGCATCAGACGTTTGGAACCCACAAACAGGCTCACTCCCTTCCATCTGCCCTTTAGACACATCACGCACAGTCCCTTCTCTCAACCGTCCTGGTTGCTCCCCATGGGGCCCCGCGTTCACGCAGCAAACAGAGCATTCAGTAAGTGGCAGGTCCTGGCAAGATGCCGGGAAACAGTAGTGAATTCGTCCTGAGAGGCACTCAAATGCATGACCAGTCCCATTCAAGTGTAAGGTGTATGTGGGATGGGGCCACCTGAAGGAGCCTCCCAGCCTTCCTGGGCCATGGGAAGAAGGCTTCCCCTAGGAGATGGCCCTTGAACGAAGCCTGGGAGGATGAAGGGGCATTTGGCCTCTGAGAAGAGCAAATAGCATTTGCAAGGGCCCAAAGGTACAAAAGACCATGGCTTCCTTCAGCACGTGGCAAAAAGTCTAAGATAACCAGAGAGCAGGGTTCGTGTGAGGGCTTAGAGGAAACTCCATCCTACAAAAAGAGGGTAAGATGTAACACAGGAAGGGCTTCACCAGCAGGACTCATTCCATAGGCCCCAGAGCGCCACAGAAGGGTGCGGCCAGGGACAGACACGGTCAGATTGGTGTAGGGCTGCTGTTTAGCAACAAGACATGATTCTGTCCCCCTCCTGGGGGACATGTGGCGATGCTTGGAGGCATTTTTGGTTGTCATCACTTGGAGAATGCAAATGGCATCCAGTGAGGACAGCCAAGAGAGGCCCTAGACATCCTCCAGGGCGTGAGCAGCAAAGAATTATTTGGATTGAGATGTCAATGGTGTGGAGCATGAGAAACACAGGCTTGAAGGATGAGTAGTTCCAGCAGCAGCATAGAGGATGGATCACCGGGGGGTATGGTGGAAGAGGGCAGGAAGACCTGATAAAAAATGATAGCAGTAGGTCAGACGGGAGACCGTGAAAGCCTGAGCTAAAACAGGGCAGTGAGAAAGGAGAGGAGACTGAATCATGAGGTGACAATAAGGAGTGAAACCGGTACAAGACGGTGATGGGTTGGTTATGGTGGGAAGTGGGGTGATACACTGGGACTGTTACAATACACATTAGGCCACCATTACAAAGTGAATCCAAAATAGCAAGAGCCTAAACAAGATGGACGTTTATTTTCCATCAAGCCTGGAATGGTGGCTTGACTCTATCAGGAACCAAGACCTCGTCTGTCCGATTGCTCAGCCATCCTCGATCCATGCCCAAAATTGTTGCTCTAGCTCCTGCCTTCACATTCATATTCCAGCCAAAGGAAAGGCAGGAAAAAGGAAGGGGCTCAGTCCTTCTCTTTAAAAGCATGACCTAGGGGCGCCTGGGTGACTCAGTGGGTTAAGCCTCTGTCTTCAGCTCAGGTCATGATCCCAAGATCCTGGGATCGAGCCCCACATCGGGTTCTCTGCTCAGCAGGGAGCCTGCTTCCCTTCCTCTCTCTCTGCCTGCTTCTCTGCCTACTTGTGATCTCTGTCTGTCAAATAAATAAATAAAATATTTAAAGGCATGACCTAAAAGCTACACACATCACTTCCACTCATAACCCATTGGCCAGGACTTAGACATGTGACTCCCCCATCTGCCAGGGAAATGTAGTCTTGAGTTGAGCACCATATACAAATTAAAATTTTTGTAACAGTAGAAGTAGTGGGAATCAGTCATTGGGAGGCTATTAACAATCCAAGCCATGGGTGATAAAAGAGAAAAGCCATGAAAGGAACAGCCTGGTTTTTGGCATTGGATGGTGGTACCATTAAGAGGACCAAAGGGACACCTGGGTGACTCAGTGGGTTAAAGCAATCGACTCTTGATTTCAGCTCAGGTCATGATTTCGGGCTAGTAAGATCGAGTCCCGCATCAGACTCCCTCTGCCGTTCCCCATGGGCGTGCACTCTCTCTCAATCTCTCTTAAAAAAAGGAAAAAAAAACAAAACCAGAAAACATGGAAATGGAGGTGGTAAGAAGCAAGGGGACAGACTCATTTGGACAGGCTGTGTTTGAGCCTTGCAGGACCATAATATGGACTGTCCAGTAGAGCCTGAAATCAGGGTCTGAGATCAGGGGAAGGGTTTGGGTGGGGATAGAGGTCTAACAAACCATAAAGGGGAGCTCACCCAGCAATGGAACTTAATCTGGAGTCCGTAAACCCCACCCACTAAAGCAGCCTCTCTATACCTAGAGTCCTGAAGGTGCTGCCTATGAATTCCCTGAAATTGTACGTAAGGTAGTGGAAATGTGCTATACACTTTTTCCAAGGAGACAGCTCATGACTTTCATTAGATTCTCAAGGGGTCTGGGTGCAGAGTGAAGTAAGAAGAGGGTTCAGAATGGCAGTCTGGGTATTTCCTCCCCTTATTATTGAGGCCAACAGAGGAAGAAGAGTCCACCACAGGGACCAAGAAAGAGCAATGAGGGTGGTCTTAGGAGCAGCAGGAAAGAGTGTCTGGAGGGGCCACAAGGACAGGCAGTGGTTTAGAGGGGAGTAGAAGGGGCAGGTGTAGGAGGCAGACTTCCAGAGGAAAGATTGGAGACAAGGCAAGTCTTGGCTTTTTAGGATGGCAGAGGATTAAACATGTCAAAGATTGCATGGAAATACCCAGCAGAGAAGGAGGGATTGAGAGGAGCAAAAATAGAGCAAATGATATTTTCCTCTCGAAACAGGCTCCAGACACCAACCTTAGCACTCGGGTGTGTTCCCAGCAGCACAAGAAGTGCCCACTGTCACAGAAAGGGCTCAGACTCATAGGGTGCTTTCCACCTCAGTCTATCATTGGTTTGGACCTTGGCAAGTGAATCCACTTCTCTGAGCCTCTTTGTCCCCCTGCGTGAACTCAGATAACAACCTGCCTGATGTGAATAACGAAAGGATTAGAAAAAAATCGTGTGTGAAATGCCCAGCTCAGGTCTTGATCACAGTCGATGCTCAGTAGTGGGAGGGCCCTTCTCGCCTCCCCATCCTTCCCCTCTTACAAGATTGTTGCTTTTTAGCTCACATGAAAAGGGCAGTCTTTGAGGAAAGGACTTTATCATCTTCCTACTCATTCCAAAGGGGCAGAATTTGGTCCATTCGAAATACCGCACACCATCCTCTTGTGGGAAGAATGAAGCCAGAAAAACTGGCAATATATAGAATAAGAACAATGAGACAAACAAACAGACAGTCACCTTCTTAAAATCCCCAGTGACAGCCGCCACACTCATCTCCATCCATACCCAGTTATTAGTGGTGTTTCTCCAAGGACAGGTGTCATGAGACGGTTCTTGGTCCCCAGTGTCCTGTTCCTGATGATGATGATGGTGTGTTCAGAGTCATGAGTGTTCCAAAGAGGCTATTTGGTTGGAGGTTGTCAGGCCTGGGAGCAGTGGGTGGAGGAGAGAGGATTTCACACGTGAAAAAGCGATCTTCAAACAAACAACTCAATTAAAACACCGGCAAATGACTTGAGTAGACATTTCAACAAGGAAGACACAGTGATGGCCAATAAGCACGTGGGGAGATGCTCACCACCACTAGTCATCGGAGAAACGCAAATCCAAACCACAGTGAGATACCCCTTCACACCCAAGAGGATGGCTGGTATCCAAAAAAACAGGAAATAGTAAGTGTTGGCGAGGGTGTGGGGAAACTGGAACCCTGGCGTGTGGCTGATGGAAACGTAAAACAATATGGCAATTCCTCAAAAAATTAAACGTAGAATTAGCCCGGGATCCGGCAATCCCATTTCGAGGTGTATACCCCAAAGAATTAAAAGCAGGGATGAAACAGATATTTGTACACCTGCCCCGTGTTCATAGCAGCATTATTCACAGAACCCCAAAAGGTGGAAGTAACCCAGGTGTTTAAAGGGATAAACATGGTAAGACACCGTTTCTATGAAGTGTCTACTGTAGTCCAGTTCAGAGAGGCAGGAGGAAGAGTGGTGGTCACCCGGAGCCTGGGGGGCTGACAGGAGTGGGGAGATGAGACTTCACGGGGACAGAGTTTCAGTTGAGGATGACGAGAAAGTTCTGCAGGTGATTACACAATATGGATATGCTTAATGTCACTGAGCTGGACCCTGAAAATGATTAAAATGGTAAATTTTATGTTAGGTATATTTCATCCCACACACACAGCAGTCCTCAGAGCGCATAATGCTGGGCAGAGTTGAAGACCATTGTTTAACTCATGAAAAGTTTTCTATGAAGTTAAAAACTTGGCCTGTCTAAAAATGTTAACAAAGATAAAGAACACACCAACCCAGTCTAAGTGAGCTGGGTCCTGGTTGCCCTGCGTGCCCTTGTCGCAGAGCCCACCCTCCTGCTCTGGGCTGCCCTCAGCCCTCTCGCCAGCAGATGTGTCTGAGCCTTGGAAGAAGGCGGACTTGTCTCTGGGTGATGGGACTATGAGCCATCATTCCCTTCCCTATAATTTTGTCTTTTATATTTTTTTCACATTTTCTCTATATGACTTGGCACTTTTTATAAGGAAGAAACCATTGCTTAAATTCTTCATATTTCAAAGACCTTAGCCTCCATGCCAGCCCCCATGAGCAAGGGCTCAGTGTTTCTCAGGAGGCACCCCCACCGCCCAGGATTAGCCCCTCCATGCGAGATGTTCTTCTCCCGGGTGAGTCACGCAGGACGGAAGAGGGAAAGGTTTGCTCAGCCAGGGTACAGCCGGAAAGGCGTGGTGGGTGGAAACAGGCCTTTAGGGGATGAATGGGACTCTGAAAGGGTCTGAAGGGGTAGGTGGGCATTGTAGGTGAGGACCATGGGGTTGGTTAGCCAGCACCCAAAGGGAAGAACCCCTACTGTGTTTGTGGGGAGTGGTCTTTTACAGAGAACCAGAATACAAAGCCCTTAGATGTCGGGCTGAGAAACTTAAACTTTTTTCCATAGGTGGCTGGGAACCCAGGAGGGGTGGTGATCATTATTGTTTCCTTTTTTTTTTTTAAGATTTTATTTATTTATTTATTTATTTATTTATTTATTTACAGGGAGCACACAAGCAGGGGGAGGAACAGAGGGAGAGAGAATCTCAAGCGGACTCCCCGCCAAGCACAGAGCCCAACCGGGGCTTGATCCCATGACCCTGAAATCATGACCTGAGCTGAAATCAGGAGTCCGCCGCTTAACCAACTGAGCCACCCAGGCACCCCTGTTTCGTTTATTTTATCAAGAGACCAGCCTGCCTGGACCAAGAAGCCTCAGGGTCTGCCTTCTTGTCCCACCAGCCTCCAGGACCGCCTAAGCCCAACCAGTAGGTGTCCCTGAACCTAGAGACTGATTCAGGTAAGTTTGCCAAATGCCTTCTTAAACATTGTTTTTCCAAGAGCCCATCCATCCCTTTCCCTCAAAGGGATTCGGGGAGAGTTTGAAAGGAGACAGTTAACAGAGGAGGGGAGGGAGGAGTCAGGGCTGGTTGCAGGAGGAAGGGAAAAGTTCTCTTTGGCCTCAAGCACTTTATTCGAGTTACATTTAATTGCACATTTTAATCTGAGACTTCCAAATTTTATGCCACAATAAAACAGGGCAGCCTTTGAAATGTTTAAACTAGCAACTTCGCAGTCCTCACGGCTGCAGCAACTTCCAGAGCGTCCCCACACCTAATTACAGGTCAGGGACGGGTGCTGGAAGAGCTGCTGTGTTTTCCTTAATTATTACATGAATGAACAAGTCTGTTTTGAATGCCTCGCATGACTGACATTTACACAGAAACACAGGGGCACGTGGGCTACATTTAGGGAGCCCCATCCTTCCCCTGCTCCTTCCCACTTCGAGAAACCTGCCTTGCTTCTCCTCTCTCTACAAATTCCTCTCAGCATGCAATCCAAAAAGGAACAGGAAACGCCACTTAGCCAGATAAACAAGTTCGAGAAAGACATGGAAACCTAGGAGCTCAGAACATGGACCTCAGCAAGTCATTTCCTCCCATTGGGTGTCAGTTTTCCCATCTATAAAGTGGGAACAGGCATTACACTAGGTAACCACGTATGGCAGCCTATTATTCTATGGGGAAAAATAATTCCTCTTTTTAGCTCACTTCATCTGATAAAGGGAAGGGAAGGGAAGGGAAAGGAAGTATAGGGAAGGGAAAGGAAGTATAGGGAAGGAAAGGGAGGGAAAGAGGGAAGGAGGCAGAAACTGGTCAGAGTTCAGATTTCCATCCATCTTGACTAATTTCAGACCTTCTTGACTCCTTGCACTGCCCACCACACAGTCAGTGCCCAGGCCAAACAGCTGTTTAGTAAATGATAATTGAGACCCTCTTTCCATCTTTTTCCCATGGCGCAGGCACAGAGAGTGAACCAAGATGGTGGCCCCTCGGGATCTAGAGTTGAAGAAGGTTAGAAAGGGTCTTGAGCACAGGAGAGACTTCCATTAGGAAGCTGAGGGGATTGTGGACAAGAATTCAGAGTGAGGCCCGAGTCCTGGGGAAGGAAAGAGTCTCCAGGGGCCTGGGGAATGGCCGCACAGAGTTTTAGGATGGCCCTGGTCTCCTCAGGCTGGGGGGCAGGGCAGGGCCAGCAGCTCTGGAGGGGAAGGAGGTGGTTTGCCTGGGTCCAGTTTAGGCTCGCGCAGTCGCTGGCCTGTGCTCTCCTTCTGAGCCTCACAGGCTTCAGGGACTCAGTTCCAGAGTAAGACCTAAAGAGGGTGTTTCAAACTGGAGCCCCTTTGGAGGGCATGCCGAGCTAAGGCCTCTGTAATCTGCCTCCTCTTTTGTTTTGAAAATCTCTTAAGTCCAACCTCTGTTTTCAGGCCATTTATCTGATCCCATATTCTGAAAGGTCGCAGTAGCTACAGTTCACAAAGTCAGACATTCTGGTACCAATGCTCATCTCAGGCCTTTGTCCCGCCCGCACGCCCCACACCCTCTTTTCCGAAGGACTTGTCAAGAAAACTAGTAAGTTGCCTAGAGTTTTCCAAATAAAATCAGTGTCAGAAGGAATTGAGCTTCTCCCTTTGCTTAAACAATTGCTTAAAAATGTGTTAGGATCCAGAAACATTTTTGCTGCCTCAGAGTGGTCAGGATTCTCACACCACTACGGACCCCAAACCATAGGTTTTTGGGGAGGGGAGGAAGAGGACAGGGACTGAAAGGCCCTAGACTTCATCTAGTTTAAATATGCATTTAATGAAACTGCATTCCAGAAAAGTGGAAAATCCAGTCAGTGGTTGGGATTAGAATTCAGTGTTCTGTCTTATCCCACACTTTTGGACTATGTTCTTCAGAAGACCAACATGTTACTTCTTAAGACTTCTGGTCAACCTTTGCATAAGAACTAAGACAGTTGAGATTACCATTATTCTTAATATGAAGCTGTTTGTTATTGCTCTGAAGGGCAGAGCACGGCTGCATGACAGGAATGCACACAGGTCCCATGGGAGAGCTGTCACCTGGATCCTTGGAATGACGGTCTTCTCTGGCATTGGCCATTTCCCTACTGGCAAATTAAGGGAAGTGACTGAGCTTTATTTCTGACAGCAGAAACTTTTGAAGACAGGAATGCAATGATGGTGCTTATTACAGCTGGGAACCTAGAATGAGGGAGGAAGTAGTTAACAGTACAGATGGAGGTCCCATGACAAGGGACAATCCACTCACCCCATCTCTCCTGGGGGGGCATTTCATCACATCTTGGATGGAGTCATGGTCCTCAGACCGGTGACTCTGGGTAGATCGGCGACCTGGTCATGTCAGAGAACTATGTGTCCATCCACACACCCATCCGTGTATTCTTTCTTATCTTCTCCTGCACGGTTCCAGAAAGGATTTGAGGTAGCTCCAGTAAAATGTAACCAAAAAAGTTAAAATCAGGAAGGAAAGAAAAAAAAAAAAAAAAACAAAGTGAAGGAAGGACTAAAAGAGATCTAGAAATAAGACCAAATGCCAATATCTCAAAATCCCTTTCACGGTAGTTCATCCAACTACACACATGTGATTTAGGTATATTTATCTGTGTGCCTACACAGACAACAATTTTTTAAATCTTTTTTTTTTTTTAAAGAGACAGACAAGGCTGACATGCAGGTTTTTGGGGGGTTTTTTTAGATTTTATTTATTCATTTGTCAGAGACAGAAAGAGTGTGTGCAAAAGCAGGGGGAGTGGCAGGCAGAGGGAGAGGGAGAAGCAGGCTCCCCGCTGAGCAGGGAGCCTGATGTGGGGCTCAATCCCAGGACCCTGGGATCATGACTTGAGCCAAAGGCAGATGCCCAACAGACTGAGCCACCCAGGCGCCTCTTGACATGCAGTTTTGCCCTCTTCTTCTCTCTTCTCCCCACCTACAATGCCCAGGGGCGGGAAGTGCCACAGCCACAGGCTCAAATGCCACAAGCCATGGCTGGGGGAGTGGAACAGCCCACAGAAGCAGAGACGTGGGGGACACTGCCTAGTCCGCTTCTGCACGCATCGGCACCGGAAGAGAGCCATCTCTAACTTGGCTACCTCGGCAACATCAGCCACCCCACCACGTCCTCTCAGCGTGGGTCTGAAACAGAAGGCAGCTGGAAGAAGCCGATGCCTGAGAAGAGAGGAGGGTGCGGCTCCCTGCATTTAATGGCTGGAAGGAGGAGGCTCAGCCTGTGGGGGAAACTGAGGTAAGGCAACCAGAGAGGTAGGAAGTGGGAGGGGAACCTTGCTAGGGTGGGCCAGACATTTGCCTCCTAGCTTTTTAGCAGGCAGTGAGAAAAAGGAAAACAGGTCCTTTTATCCCCCCAGATATGAGGATCCATGGCTGAGGAGGAGTGTAGTAACCTTGGGACGCAGACCAGAGGAGCCTTTCTCCCAGGGGTCTGTGCACAGTGGCCCCTCTGTCACTTAGTCCAAACGTTCTTGACACTAAGCATCCTCAAGACACAGAACCATGAGTTCCATGGCGTTGCTTCTTTTTTTATTTAAAGATTTGATTTATTTATTCGAGAGAGAGAAAGGGTGAGAGAGAGCACAAGTGGGGGGTGGGGCAGAGGGAGAAGCAGACTTCGCCTTGAGCAGGGAGCCCGATGCAAGGCTTGATCCCAGGACCCTGGGATCATGACCTGAGCCGAAGGCAGACACCCAACCTACTGAGCCACCCAGGCACCCCCATGGGGTGCTTCTCACTACACTCCTCCATGGGCCAGTGGGAATTGCCATAATATAGGAAGCAAATTCTGCAGAGGACCCAGTACGTGTGGTTCGGACCCCAGCTCTCTGCACCTCTGGCCTGTCCAAGGCACAGACTGTAGGCTCTCAGGAGTGCACAGGCCACATCACATGTCTCCTTCCACCACCTCTCCCCTAAAGATCGTTCCCCTCATCAGATCATTTGAACAACATCAGGTGGCCAGGGGCCCAACCCTGCCCCTCAGCCCAGGATTGAGGTGCCAGCTTCTTGGCAGAAAATACAGACCCACCCACGCTGGAGCGGCCCTCTCAGGAAATTCTGTCGCCTGAAAAGAGAGTCTTTAAGTGCCTGACAAACAAACCACCTTGCTTAATCTGAGCAGAAACAGTCATTCCTCCAGAAGAAAGGAAATGCAGGACATGGTTTTCAGCTGGGCATTTAAGTGGCAGCCCAACCCTCCATCTATAAACTGAGTCCCAAGGGCTGGGCTCTGCCTCAGAGTCTGGCACTGCGGGCCCGTCAGGAGGAGGACACGCTCTGGAAGTGGTGACACCCGCGGGCCTGTGATTCAGCCCCACTTTCCTCACAGGCACCTCCCCGTCAAGAGGGAGGCGGGGGGTGGGGTGGGAGGTCCACTTGCCCAGGGCCCTGCTGGCCCCCTCCTCAGGTCGCCGAGCCCCTCAGACCACCCTGGGCTCCTGGGGCCTCATCTCTGCCACATGTCCAGGGCAGCGTGGCCCAGGAGTCCCAGGGAGGCCGAGAAGATCCTCGAGTCCACAGAGCCTCCCCCACCTGAGGGAAGTGTGGATGGCTTTGAGATCCAAAGGAACCTCCTGAACTTACAGGAAACTGAGGCCAGACGGTGGGAGAACTGGCCCAGGGTCATACAGTCAGGGAACAGCCAGGATGGGAGTCCACACGCTCATGTTCCCTCTTTCTCAATCTCTCTCTCTTGCTTCCCTGTCTCTCCAGGAAGCCCCTGACCTCGGCATGTCCGACCCCAGGTACAGCAGCACCTGCCGACATGACGGGCCCATGCAGGGGCCACCAGCGAGAGGCCACGCTCTGGGAGGACCTGCCTCCCTCACCAGGGAGGCCCAGGGGACCTTCCAGATGTGGGAATTCCTCCCACAGAGCATGGCAGCTCACAGAGCACTTCCTCCCCCGTGTCTCACCATGACTGCTCCAAAGACGCCCATTGCCGGCCTTCCATGGGGGCAGGAGCAGGACTGAGATGACCAGGATGTCTCTTGCTGCCGCACTGGGAAACTTGAGACCCCGTGCTGGATGCCAGAGGATGAGCTTTGTCTTTGTGAGCGGCGACTGGCCAGCAGGTAACTGTGGGACACACGGACAGTGACCCCGGTTAGCAAGGAGCCTCGGGCCCAGCCACGGCACAGACCGAAGGAGGGACTCCGATGGCAGCTCACCACGGTTCCCACCAACCAGGAGTATAAGAACCACCAGCCAATGCGTGTTTCTGCCAAGCATGGTATGGGCAGTGGGAACGCACATGGGGACAGGGATAGGCACTTACCCTGATTCCCTGCCTGCTCTGGGAAAGGCCCTTCCCCACTTAAGTGTTAGGCAGGTGCGGAGTGGGGTCAGGCATTCCAGCCCGGGGGTGGGAGGGAGGGTCCGGTGACAGGGATGGGTCTTTGAAAGGACAGAGGTGGATGGATGGACATGGGGGGAAAGCGATTAGATTCAAGACCTATACTCAGGGTTCCAGCAGCATCAGAATAGGGAGGACCTTCTGGTCCAGAGCCCCCACTTTATAGGTGGGGATCTGAGGCCCAGCAAGAGGCAAGATTTGACTCAAAGTCACACAAGCTGGTCAATGGCCGATCAAAGATTTGATCCTTGGGAGGGCAACACTGGGTATCTAGCAGGAGGGACAAAAGCGTGTGTGAGAAAACCAGACACATGCTTTGGCTAGGGGCCAGCCCTGTCAGGACCATGTGGGAACCTAGGATTGAGCTTTTCAAAGCAATCTAGGACTCTAAAACCCATGGAGGCCTCTGCAGGTGGGAGAGAGCCCCCCCCACCCCCTCCCAGCAGCAAGCTGCAGAAAGCTTACTGTTTTGGGCAGCTGGTTTTCCGCGTGTTCGAGAACATGGACCCAGAGCACCCCACACCCACGCCGACACAATGCCTGCAAACTGGTCTTCCACTCAGCACCAGTCAGCTCCACAAGGCTGTGACCAAGTTCTCCAGTGGCAAGTGCCTCGGCAGTGGGTTACACCCATACCCACCCAGTTCAACCCAGGGCTGGGTCAATTAATCACAGACCCTGTGAGGGAGAAGGGATCTTAATGAGCATTTACCAGCCTCACACCAATCTCCATCAAACACTGGAATGCCTTCCATCGTGGGGCGGCTCAGCCACGGGCTGGACTCCTCAAGGACAGACAGCTCACAGCCCCAGGTGGCGGGCCACTCCAGCCCTGGATCGGGCTGACCCAGTTCTTCCTTGGACTCAGCCAAAATCCCTTCCCTTGCTCACCCTGTATTTCCTACCAACTGGTCCTCATTCTATCCCTTGAGACCTTGGGGAACGCATCCCTTCCTCTTCCCCATACCAGCCCTTTAACCCACCATATACATGGTGACCAGCACCCCCAAGTCCTCCCTGTTCTGGCTTGAACACCACTGGCTCTCTAAACCGTTTTCCATGGGACTGGGTTCAGTCCTCCCCCAGCCCTTCTCCATCCTAAGTATTTTCTACTACACACTCTCCGCTCAACTGCTGTGGGTCAACAGGTTTGAACATGGCATTCAAGTTGGAGGCCAGCATCTCCAATCATGACGCACAAGCCCCTTCTCCTTTCTGTTATCTCAAGCTTAAACTCCCTGATCTAAGCTTCAGAGACCCCCATGGGAAGGCCACGCTTGCCCGGGGAAAGAGAGCTATGGGCACCCTGCGGCTCATAATTAAACATATGTGGCAAATCCTGATTTTGCCAAACACTAGGAAGGAAGAAGATTTAACTCAGTAAAGGCAGTGGGGACAAGGGGGAAATCCCCCAACGGCACAATGTGCTCTGAAGCTAATGTGTGGGGTCCCTCTGCAGGGGCCAGCTTCTGGGGGACGTGCATTCAGGTGACAGCTGACTCTCAACACCCACTTTGCACCAAGCCCTGTAGTTCTATGATAGAAAGACTGTTCAGTAGATAGCTTTGGTCCCAAGGAGCCAGTTAGGGAGATCAGTACACACAGAATTAAAGCAAAATGTTCCAGATGCTAACATGGAGGCGAGAAAATGGGAAAGGTTAGTTTCCTATTACTGCAGTTAACAAATTAGCACAAACCACACATGGGTCTCCCTGAACTAACATCAAGGTGTCAGCAGGACTGGATTCTTTCTGGATTCTAGGAGACAAGCCTTATTCCCCAGCTTCTAGCAGCTGCCTGCCTTCTTTGGCCGATGGCCCTTTCTCCATGTTCAAAGCCAGCAGTGTTGTTGCTTCTTTGAATCTCTCTCTGTCTAACCTCCTGCCTCCTCCTTTCACTTGGGAGGACTCGTGTGATTACACTGAGCTCCCCTGGATAATTCACAATAGCCGATCTCAACCCAATCACTTCTACAAAGTCCCTTTCTCGCCCTGTCAGGTAAACCGTGTTCCCAGGGGGCACCTGGGTGGCTCAGTCAGTTAAGCATCTGCCTTCGGCTTGGGTCACTGTCCCAGGGTCCTGGGATGAGACCCTTGTCAGGCTCCTGGCTCAGCAGGGAGTCTGTTTCTCCTTCTGCCTGTTGCTCTCTCTCTCTCTGAAAAGTAAATAAATAAAATCTTTATTAAACAAACAAAACAAATCTTTGGCAGGCACAGGAAACAACCAACTCTGCCCATGGGAAGACCCATTACATTTGAATGGATCCTTCTAGGCTCTGCAAGTGTTTTACGCAGGAGAGCCCTGGCACAGGAGCCAAAAGGGATTCACAGGAAGAAGGTGCTTGCACAAGGCCTGGAGAAAAGAAAGTATGGCTGGTATTTTCCTTTTTTCATGGCTTGCTTATTTTTGTTTTTGGAGACCCAACCTCTGCTGGGTTGCCACTAGGGTTTAGAAGCTTACTACCCTCCACGGCAGTTCATTTCTTCCTATGGATGACTCTGAACAGAGAACCTTCCTTAAATTGAACCCACTGTCTTCGTCATCACTGGAAATGTTAGTAGATCTCATGGTGCCCAGGAGTTGGACCAGAAAGGGGTGCTGGGCAATGGGAGGGTCACGGCACACAGGGGTCTGCTACATTCGGAAGTTTCTCTGAGGTTCATCCTTGGACAGGCTGTTCTACCTAGATGCCTCAGAGCAGGTCACCAAGGCCAATAACTTATTAGAACGATACCATTCCCAAGGCAGGATGGTCTGCAGAATTTCACTGATGCCACCTCCTCTACTCCTGTGCTACAAATCAACTGAAAAGAATCTGAGCTGAGACTGAATTTGAACTTGAACTTGAGTGGATGAAAGCTCAGAAGCGCTGACATGTGGAGCTAGGGAGGAGGCCCAGCTCTCTGCCCTCTGCCAGAGATAAGCTGGGGTTCTGGCATCCTCAGTCCAGGTGGTCACCGCTGTCGCCCTTGGGGCGGGGGAGGGAGGGCATCAGAGGTCCAGGAGCTCTGGGCTGGGGGCTGTGGAGGGAGGACAGTGCCACAGAGAGGCTGGCCGAGAAGACACCTCCAGCATCCCTGATGTCTGTGCATGCTCTGTTAACATCCTTTGCCCCTGGGCCTCCTCTGTGCCAAGCAGCACCGTTCTGGGTGATGCTCTGGGGTGTGAGACAATGGAGCAGACACCACCCTGCCCTCAGTGCTGAACAGAGCTTTACTTTACAGCGCATTTTTATATCCATGACCTTCTCTGACTCTCGCAACCCCCTGGTGAGGGGAACTGAGTCAGTGGCAGGGCTGAGACCCGCATCTGAACCCAACTCACTGCTGTTCCCACTGCAAGTGGACACCACCGGTGGGCTCTGATCATTCCTGCTGGGTCAGGGCCGGGCCTGCAGCAGCTGCTAATGAGAGCCTGCACTTGAGATTTCCAGCACCAGAAGAGACTCTTAACTCTGGGGAACAAACTGAGGGCAGCTGGAGGGGCGGTGGATGAGGCGATGGGGCAACTGGGGGATGGGCATGATCTAATGAGTGTTATTGCCACTGATGAATCACTAAATTCTACCCCTGAAACTAATGATATAGTATGTTAACTAAATTGAATAGAAATATTGGGGAAAAAATATTTCCAGCTTCTTCCTCTTGTTTCGTCCCCTTTCCACCACCTCTCCCCACAACTCTTTTTTCTTCTGTATCTGTATTTCTCTATTTCCCCCTTCTTTTCTCCTTCTCCCCAGCCAAGAGCCCCACAAATGATGCTCAGCTCTCAGGGGCCCCTGCTAGGCTAGAGGGACTAGAACCCTGAATCAGAATGCCTACAACCATGAACATGAGTGTCCTCCTGGTTCCTGTGTCCCCCAGTCAACAGGTTCCAGCTTGGGCGGTTGAGCCATCCATACCAGAAGCAACATTGGGGGTGGGATCTGGGAAAGCTCTAGGCCAGAAGCCGGGAGAGGACCTCACATGACAGACCTGTCAGTCACAACCTTAGATATGTTACTGCCCCACCCTGGACCTCAGTTTCCTCATCAGTAAAGTAGGACAATAACACCCACCTCCCAAGGCAGCTGTAAGGGCTAGGAGAATTGATTTCATGGTGCTGGGCATGTATTCGATATTCAATCAAGGTTGGTTGACTGTGACAGCAGCTGGAGTACAGAAGCCTCCTGAGGGCTGGACTTGGAAATATCAATATCTGTGTTGGGATAATAAGAGCCAGGAAGCACCAAGAGAGAGGTAGTAAGGGATGGAGGAATGGAGTCATGGGGCAGAGGCTGCTCATCGTTTTTTCCCCTAGGCATCTCAGGTTCCCGGTACTCTGGACCCAGACACTGAGTGCAATTAATGCTTGTCTCTTTATGATGTTGATGAAATCATCTTGTAACATTCCAAATACCTAATGAGGGTGTGTGCAGCTACTGGACAGAGAGTCCTGGAATCTCCCTGCCTTTGGCACGCCCTGGGAGTAATGGTGATTTTTAAAAGCTGGGAAGCCCAGAGTGACTTCTCCCCAAACAGACTTGCTCAGTCCCAGTGTCAGTAGGGATTCAGAGCCCAACCTCCAGTGGTTCCAGGAAGAGAAGCCAATTAAAACTCTCAGTGGGTGGGGGAAGGGGTGGAGGATGAGGAGAATAGGGGGGATCCCAAAGTACAGGAGGAACCCAGGACCCAGAACAAGGGAGACTCAATTTTGCCCAGGGGCAATCAAAGAAACTCCAGAGCTAGAAACTTGTAAACTAGAAATAGATGGGACTTTCAGTTAAACAGGCAAATTAGTCACACCCAGTTGTCTTCTCTCCTTCCTTGGAGCTCATTTAGATGGCAGGAAAGGTATTGAAATGGTATAAACCCACAGCATCACAGGGAATGGGAGAGGCGTATCAGTGGATTGGAGACCTCAGCAAGTTTATGGAACAGAACAGTTGAAGGTAGGTAAGGAGAAGAAGGAAGTAATGACCAGCATGAGGAGAGAGAGCCCTTTTTCCTCACAGAGCCATATGGAGGCCTAAAGATTGATTACACCAGGTACAGGGCAGGACAGATGAGATGAGTTATGGAAGTAAAAACCAGGAAGTTAATTGAAAGCCAGTACATGGGACAGTTGTCTCTATATCCATCCCTAGGAAAACAACAACAACAAAAAAGGTTATTTAAAGAAATTACAAGGTCCTGGAGAAAACAACCCTCTACAAACATTCTTGCTTGTCCTAGTATAATACTCAGCTTGCTACCCAGAGCCCTAAAATGAAGCTTGCCAGCCCATGACTCTTGTCCACGTGTACAAAGTTCTCAAAGTCGGCTACCCCTGTTGCCTCACTTTTAAAATATGAACTGACAAACAAGGATTTAAGGGAAGGAAGCAACAAACACAGCAAGAACCACAAATCACAGAGAAAAGAGATAGTTCAGAAAATAAAAGGGAGGGGTGCCTGGGTGGCTCAGTGGGTTAAAGCCTCTGCCTTTGGCTCAGGTCATGATCCCAGGGTCTTGGGATCGAGCTCCGAGTTGGGCTCTCTGCTCAGCGGGAGCCTGCTTCCTCCTCTCTCTCTTTTTCTGCCTGCCCTCTTTGCCTACTTGTGATCTTTGTCTGTCAAATAAATAAATAAATAATCTTTAAAAAAAAAAAAAAGAAAAGAAAAGGGAACTTGAAAAGCTGCAAAATTTAAACTCTAGTGTCCAAAGAAAAATCCAAGAGACCACATCCATAAAAAAAGAATAAGAGTCTAGAAAAAGGAAAAATTAAAGAACAAGAATCACAGAAATGAAAAACTACAACTGCAAGAATTAACATTTTAATTCAAGTGTTAGAAGACAGACTTGAGAAGTCTCCAGGAAGTACAAGAGAGAGATTGAAAAGAGAAGGAAAAAAGAGAAGGTAAGAAAGATTTAAAGAGAGGACAAAAAATTAGGAAAGTAATAGAAAAGAACTTCACAAAACTTAAGGATACTCCTCTCCTGAGAACCCTGGATGTTTTCAGCAGTGTGAATGAAACTGAAATAAAGAGCAACACATGGGTGCAACATATTGAAACCAGAACATAAAGGACATAGAGAATGTCATAAGTCTTCTAAAAGAAACAATGAGTCAATTCTAAGTAATAACAAATTCTCACTGACAACCTTTGGGCAAGAAGATAATTTGAATTCAGAATTCTATACCTAGCTAAACTAGCAATCAAGTGTGAATGAAGAATAAAGAAATTTTTAGGCAAGGACTGAGAAAAGGGGATATTCTCTGTATCCCCTTTATAAGCAGTTATATAATGAGGTGCCCCTATGGTGGAATTTAAGTACAAACGTAACTTTTAGAAAAACTGCAAGTGGTTCTGGAACTTTAAAATTGAATCCCATGAAACTGTTGGTTTTTATGTTAAAAATGGTTGAATATCAGAAATTTCATTTGGTTCACCCTAACCCATATGAGCAGAAATGTACAGTATATCAGAAGATTAAGTTCAATTACAAAAAAAGAAAAATCCTTAACCAAGTTTGAAACAGTCAAACACAAAATTAAATAACGAGATACTGAAGATGGTTGTGTGTTCCCCAGGGAGTGAAGACAGTAAAATCCACAGCATGTTTGGAAAGAGAAAAGATGGGGCACCTGGGTGGCTCAGTCCATTAAGCATCTGCCTTTGGCTCAGGTCATGATCCCGGGGTCCTGGGATCAAGCCCGGCATCGGGCTCTCTCTTCAGCAGGGAGCCTGTTTCCTTCTCTCTCTCTGCCTGCCTCTCTGCCTACTTGTGATCTCTGTCAAATAAATAAATAAATAATCTCCAAAAAAAGGGGGAAAAAATCACTAAAAGAACAACAGACAACAAACAAAAAACCATATATACATATATATGTGTGGAGATATATATCCACACACACACACACACACACACATATATATATATCTGTGTGGAGATATATATATATACACATATATATATATATATCTGTGTGGATATATATATATGTGTGTGTACACATATATATACACACACATATATATATATCCACACATATATATGTATGTATATGTATATGAGAGAGAGGAATACAAATTTATTAATCTACCAGCGAGTGTGAAAAGAGGAGGGCAATAAAGCAAAGACAGAAAAATGGGAAATAGAAAACACAGAGTAACTCCATGGTAACAATACATCAGGGAGAAGCTAAAATAAATGTCAACAGAGCAATTTCAATTATTAACAGAAAGATGTTATCTAGATAAAATTTAGAAAAATCCAACTATATGCTGCCTACAAATACACACCTAAAGTAAAGCCAAAGAGAAAAGGTAAAAATAAAGCATAGAAAAATAGACACCATAGAGGAACAAAGCAAAATAAACTGGTATGGCTACAAAACCAAACCAAATGAAACCAAACAAATAAACAAAAAATCCCACATAAAATAGAATTTTGAAAGAAAATGCTATAGGAATAAAGATTAATACTAAATAATAACTTTTTTAAAAGACCTATAAAGCCTTAGGACCTTAAAAAAAACTTACATAAATAACCTTACAAAATATTAAATTAACCAGGAATTTTCAATTTCTATGTGGCTATTATATATTATATACATGTGGCTATATATATATTATATAGGTGTATATATAAAGTATACATACAATACTTCTATATACATCTATATACTATATATCAATTGATAGAATTATAATAGGAACTTAAGGAATTCACAAACTTTTTTCTGTAGGTCAGCAAACTAAAACTTAGTAAGGATACAGAAGTCTTGAAAAACACAATTAACAAGCTTTATTTATTTTTAAAAAGATTTTATTTATTTACTTATTTGAGAGAGAGAGAGAGAGCATGAGCAGCGGGAGGGGCAGAGGGAGAGAGAGAAGCAGACTCCCCGCTGAGCAGGGAGCTTGATGTGGGGCTCCATCTCAGGACCCCGAGATTATAACCTGAGGTAAAGGGAGACACTTAACCAACTGAGCCACCCCACTGCCCCAACAAGCTTTATTTAATGTATGTATAACAACCTGAACCGGTTTATTTATTTTTTATGTTAATATGTATACCCAGTGTGGGGCTTGAACTCAGGACCCTGAGATCAAGAGTGGCACGCTCCGCGGACTCGGCCAGCAGGGGGACCCGTGAGCCAGATTTAAGAGAATTTTTTTCTCAAGCACATAGAGCCATTTACAAACATTGCCTACGTACTAGGCCATAAAACAAATCTCAAAAACGTTCATAGAATTGGGATCACACAGGGGAGGCTCAGTCAGTAGACCGTGTGACTCTTGATCTCAGGTCGTGAGTTTGAGCTCCACGTTGGGTGTAAAGATTAAAAATAAAATAAAATCTTTAAAAAATAAAATCTTTAGGGGCGCCTGGGTGGCTCAGTGGGTTAAAGCCTCTGCCTTCGGCTCAGGTCATGATCCCAGGGTCCTGGGATCGAGCCCCGCATTGAGCTCTCTGCTCAGCGGGGAGCCTGCTTCTCCCTCTTTCTCTGCCTGCCTTTCTGCCTACTTGTGATCTCTGTCTGTCAAATAAATAAATAACATCTTTTAAAAAAATAAAATAAATAAAAATAAAAATAAAATCTTTAAAAAAACAAAAACAAAAAAATGAGACAAAGTATTCCACGACTGAGTTAGAAGTCAATGCAGGAGAGCTTCCTAAAAATCAGAATGAAAACATCAGAATGAAAGGCACACTTCTAAATAACCGAGTTCAAAGGCAAGCTCGTAATGGGAATGAGAAAATGCAGAAGGGGCCGCTGACAGAGACCAAACAGGAACAGCAATACCCCAGCCTAAAACAGGAGCGGCTGGCAGAGCGGCACCTTGGGCAGACGGCCATCCTGAAGAAGAGAACGGTAGGAAACTACTGGGCTAAGAATCCCACCTACGAAATCACGGGGAAGAAAACACGACAAAGACTCGGAGGAAAGAGAAGAGAGTAAAGAAGAAAGATGCCAGAGAATGCGACAGAAAACAATCATACCATAGAGCGTTGTCCCGAAGCCCAGTTTGCTTTTAGTAAAAGCTAATTAAATAGAAAAAATAGCGCAAGACGGATCAAGAAAGAGGAGGATGAGTCTGAACCACAGTGAGAACGAGGAAAGGACAACTACAGACACAAGAGAGATTTTAAAGCACACAGAAATAAAAATATGTGGAAAATGTGGGGATAACAATTTCGAAAACTTAGAGACAACAGGAACAATTTCCTAAAATATATATATAGTGTAATACCAGTGGGAAATAGAAGATTGAAGAGATCGCTAACCACTCAAAGCCATGAACTCTGTGGTTAAAAATAAGCCACACAAAGGCACACATGAGGTAGGAGCCGGGTTCCAAAGCCGCCCCCAAGCAGTCCTTGCGCCCAGAACTCCTGCTCCTCTGACAAGTGTCTCCCGTTCCAAGCAGGGCAGACCTGCATAAACCAGGAGGGTGCTGTTCAAAGGAGGAACTGTGACTTCCCAAGCTAAACTGTGAAAGACATAGTGACTTCTGTCCTGATAGCTCTCTCTGGAGGGATGAGGGATGCCCTGGGGGATACCAGCTGCCAGGTGGCGAGACACGCTGGCAGCCTGATGAAGAAGGCGGTGTGGCAAGGATCCTGCCATCGGCCAGCGAAGACTGCCAACCACATGAGAAACATCCTCCAGCTCCCGTCAAGACCACTGTAGTTCCAGCCAAGCTTCAGAGATAACCCATGAGCGATCCAGAGCCACAGCCACCCAATGAAGCTGCTCCCAGGTTTCTGACCCACAGAAATGTGAGCAAATAAATTGAAGCATCTAGAATTCGGGATATTGGGACACCTGGGTGGCTCAGTGGGTCAAGCCTCTGCCTTCAGGCTCAGGCCATGATCTCAGAGTGCTGGGATCATCCGCATGGGGCTCCCTGCTTAGCAGGGAGCCTCTTCCCTCCCCTGCCTGCCTCTCTGCCTACTTGTGATCTCTCTCTCTCTGTCAAATAAATAAAAATTTAAATAAATTTAAAAAAAAAGAATTCAGGATATTTTTAATGCAGCCACATATAACAAGGACACACACGATAAAACCAGCCAAGATGGTGTTGGAAAGGAGTTCTAGAATACATTCAAGGAAAATGTAATCATATTTTTTACAAACCGTTCCCAGAGAGATTGTCCCCACCTACTAATGAGGCTGTATAGTTTGAATGATACTATCAGGATCAGTCAAAATTTTCAAGGGAATCTCGTTAATGAACAGATAATAAAAGTTCCAAACAAACCATTAGCAAACTGAATCCAACATGTGTTTTTTAAATGTGTGATTAGGCTTGAGTTTACTTTATAGGATTTTAAGAATGAATTTATTTTTCAAAATCTATACATTTTATTCACCACTTTAACACATTGGAGGAGAAATACTATATGAGCATCTGAATAGCTGAAAAAAATAAAATTCGACACCTACTGACAATTAAAAAAAAAAACCACTCAGTGAACTAGAGCTAAAAAGGTCACGTTTATCGATGAAGCATTCAAGGCGTTCACCATCAGGATGCTTTTAAGGATGTTCCCCGTGACCAATGCTATTCAACATTGTATTGGAGGTTCTGGCCACTGCAAGTAAGATTTTTTTAAATACTAAGTTAATAAAAGGTGAAGGTTTTAATGGGAAGAAGCAAATTATTGGAATTATTGTCAGATAGGAGATAATTACATAAAAATAAATCCCATTTTTACATACTGGTAATAAACCATGAGAAAATGTAATTTTTAAAAAAGATAACATCTACAACAGCCACAATTCACAAAAGGGGAAGGAGAGCTAGGGAAAAATCTATCAAAATCTATGCCAGATTCTTATGCAAAAAGTTCTGAAACCTCCTGGAAAGATTAGAGAAGACCCAAACGGATAGAAAGGCCTACCATGTTCACAGATAATTGCACTGGTTATTGTAAAGGATGCAAATTCTCCCCCAGATTGGTTTACAAATTCCCTGCAATTCCTGTCAGAATTCCAGCAGGTTTCTCGGTGCAGCTGGCCTCACTGACCTTAATGTGTGTATGGAATTGCAGAAGGATGAAATTTTCTCCGAGAAGAACGAGGTGGAGTGGTGACTACACCAAGAATTATGAAAGCTACAGTAATGAAGACAGTGAGTTTCAGACTCGAGCAACAGGCCAGTGTTTTAAGCTACAGAACCCAGAAGCAGAACCCAATGCACATAGGGAAAACTGACAAGTGACAGAGGGAACTTTGCAGACCAGCACGGAAAGGCTGGGCTAGGTGACGATCTTCTGGGACAGTGGCATGCACATTTGTAAAACATACAGTTGGTTCCCTACATCACACTGCATAAAAAACAAATTCTAAAACAAACAAACAAAAAAACAAATTCCATGTAACCTAAAGCCCTATATGTGAAAAATAAAACTTTACAACTTTTCGAATAGAGGGGATGTCCTCTATGACTTGAGAGTAGGAAGAATTTTTTTTTCCCCCTTGAAGATTTTGTTTGAGAGACAGACGACAGCATGCCTGCAAGTGAGGGGGTAAGAGGAACAGAAGTAAAGGGAGACAGAATCTGTTTTGTTTTGTTTTTTAAAGATTTTATTTATTTGACAGAGAAAGACACAGCAAGAGAGGGAACACAAGCAGGGGGAGTGGGAGAAGGAGAAGCAGGTTTTCCTCCAAGCAGGGAGCCTCATGCAGGGCTCGATCCTAGGACCCTAGGATCATGACCTGAGCCAAGGGCAGATGCTTAGCAACTGAGCCACCCAGGTGCCCCTAGAACATAATCTTTATAGGGCCACTGAAATCACTCTTTTGTATTTGGTAGGCCTTCAGAAAATGAATGGCTGTTAATTGTATTTTGCAAATAGTTTTACTTTTTTGTTTTGTTTTGTTTTCCCTGCTTATAATTCTTCTTTTAGAATCTGAAGCAGACTCCACACTGAGCCTAGAGCCTGACCCGGGCTCGATCTCACGACCCTGAGACCATGACCTGAGTCGAAATCCAGAGTGGGACACTTAACCGACTGAGCCACACAGGTGCCTCGAATAGGAAGAATTTCTTAAATGAGATTCTTTTTTCATGAACCATAAAATTATATTGCTAATTTTGACTAGATTAAAATTAAAGCTGCCATTCCACACAAGACAGCATAAATAAAGTGAAATAAGCCACAAACTGAAAAAGAATCATTCCAAAACATACAATTTACAGAGGATTAGTGCCCAGGATATGTAAAGAATTCCTACAAATCAATAATAGTAATTAAAAAAGATAAAATTCTCCATTATAAATGGGTCAGTGTATACAGACAGATAATTTTCAGAAGAAGGAATCTAAACATTTAATTATAAGTTTAAACATTTAAAAATAAGTGTAATAAACATGGAAACATTTAAAAATAAATTCAACTTCAATAGTTATCAGGGAAACGTTAATATTAAACAATGAGCTACCATTTCATACCTACCAGATTGACAAAAATTCAAAATTATGATGCCATCGAGAGTTGAGGAGGATGTGGAATAATGGGGAATAAAAAGAAAAGAAATGGGAATCCATGTCCATCAATAAGAGAACAGATGAGCTGTGGAAAATTCATCCAATTGATTATGCATCTATTAAAATGAACTAGAGCAAATGCTTCATATGGATAGATCTCAAAAAACATGTGCAGGGATGCCCAGCTGGCTCTCGGAAGAGCATATGGCTCTTGATCTCACAGTTGTGAGTTCGAATCCCACGTTGAATGTAGAGAATAAATAAAAAAAAAATGTGAGCCCCGGAGAAAAGTTTGAAGAATGCTGCATGCAGAGTCCCATCATTTATAGAAAATTTAAAAACTGGCAAAGCACTATTTCAGCCTGTTGAGGGTGGTAGACCTATGTAGTTAAGAGTCTAAAAGCAGGGTGGGAGGGTGGGAGAACCAGGTGGTGGGTATTAGGGAGGGGACAGATTGCATGGAGCACTGGGTGTGGTGAAAAAACAATGAATACTGTTACGCTGAAAATAAAAAATTTAATTAAAAAAAAAAAAGAGTCTAAAAGCAGGGAGAGCAGGGAGGCCCAGTTGGTTAAGCGGCTGCCTTTGGCTCAGGTCATGATCCCATGGTCTTGGGATCGAGTCCTGCATCGGGCTCTCTGATCAATGGGGAGCCTGCTTCTCCCTCTGCCTCTGACTGCTTGTGCTGTCTCTCTCTCTCTCTGACAAATAAATAAATGTAAAAAAAAAAAGAAGTCTAAAAGCACCACTAGGAATATGGAATGCCACATTTATTAAGTAGCTCCCTGCAGAGGAGTACGCACAGAGAAGAGACAGGCGGGGGCTTTAAACTTTGTCACATTTCGTGTTAAAAAAATAACTGAAACAAATATAGTAGCATTTTATTATGTGGGTTGAGGTATCCATAGCTGTTACCCCATAATTTTCCAAGTGTTTGAAGAGAATGGCCAGGAGTTTGGGGGAGATGTTTTAGTTGGAGGGGGCACCAAAAGGTAAGGCCCACTGAAGGGTGTACTTGTTCTATGCTTTGCTCTGTCCCTGCACTTAGAACTGGGCCTGGTACAGAGGAGGTACTCCACAGAGAGTTGCTGAGTGCACAAGCAAATGCAAAGGCACAGAGGCACGTCAGGATACTGTGTTCTGAGAACTAATCAACGTAACAGCCAACGTCCGTTGAGCCACCTATGCTCCCCCTCAGCCACTGACTTCACTATGTGGCTTGGGTTATCTCATTTCATCCTTGAGACAACGGTATGGACCAGCATTCTCCTCGCTCTCCTTTGAGAGCTAGGTAGTTTGCCCAAGAATACAGTGGTTAGGACTAGAGTCCACATTCCATCAAAAAGTCTGGGTTTTCTCACAAAACAAACTGAGGGTTGGGGGGGGAGCGTGGGAGGGTGAGGTAGGGAGAGGGCGGTGGGGCTATGGACATTGGGGAGGGTATGTGCTATGGTGAGTGCTGTGAAGTGTAAACCTGGCGATTCACAGACCTGTACCCCTGGGGCTAATAATACATTATATGTTAATAATAATAATAATAATAATAAAAAGTCTGGGTTTTATGCTGTAGGTAAGTCTCAAAAGGTGGAAATAAACAGGACAAGGTAGGGCCCAGGAGCCCACAGTGCAGGGGGCACATCAACACAGACTCCAGGCTCTAGGGTGAAGGGTGAGCGGACCACCTGGCGGGGAGGAAGGTGCTTAGAAACCTGAGAGACGAGTACACAGCAGGGTACACTTGAGGCTGCCTGGGCCTCAGGGAAGGCTTTACACACTTGGCCTGGAAGAAGTCCACGTGGCAATGCCAGGAACCCAGCTCTTCCTGCTCTGTATCTGACTGGCGTTCAGATGACCCTGCTCTGGACCATGAGCACACAGACCCCAACCACACAGGGCTGTGACCAACCACAGGTGAAGACAAGCTGATTTAATGTGATCTCCCATTTGAGAAAGTTTGCTCTCACCTTCCCATGCACAGAGAAAAAGCCAACTCAGAACTCTCCTTTTGCAATCATGACAGCAGGAATAATTGCTTGCTCTTTAATAAGAGCAAACATTTATTAAGCATTGGCTGTATGCAGGGCACTAGGTGGAGTCAGCACATGATTTATTGCCCTTAACTCTCACGAAAGCTCTGTGAGGGCAGGTCCTCTTTGTCCCTCTCCAGGGATGAGGACCACCAAAGCCTGGAGAATTTGGGAGCCTGGCCCAAAGCCCTGTGCAGTTAGTAAGTGGTGGGGCTGGGATTTGACACCATGGCTGTCCACTCTCCAGCCCATGTTTAAACCACTGCTTCTTGCAAGCACAGACACACAATTAAGCAACAAAGGCTTTATAGCTCTCAGCTGGGAAACTAAATGAGAACGTGATGCTACCATAATAAACCGGAAACCAAGCTTATCATTACATTCATGAACACCCGGCCCATGAGAGGTGCTCCATAAATGCTTTGAAATGAGGTAGCATTTAGTTCCAGGAAATGGAAACCAACCCAGTGTCACAATGACACACTTCACCCACAGGGGAAGCTAGGAGAAACTTACAGAGCACGAACACATGCAGACAGAGCTTTCCTTGGCAGGCACACACAGTTAGGCTGCGGGTCCAACCCCCTCGAGGCTTAGGCCTCCCCATCCTCCCACTTCCGTCCCTGGGTGCTGAGATCCTGGCAGAAAGGCTTTGGGCTCTGTACCTCAGTAGGCCGCCTCTGAAAACAGGCGCTGCAGGAAGGAAAGCCAGCACTCTCCCCAGTAGCCCACAGTTCAGAGATACATAAAGTGAGAAAAAGATAGGACAAGGGAAGGAACCCGAAGAGTTCTGCTTTTCTAGGGTAAAGAGAACGATCCATCCTGTCCCCCAGGAAAAGCCACTGTCCCTGGGATCGCGCAAGGTCATTTTATTCATTCATTTAATAAACATTTACCGGACATCCCGTGCGGGAGACAGGCCCCGACCTGGAGTTGGCTGGCTCATCTGCACCCTTCCTCCACCGGGATGAGACCCTTCTCTGCCCCGGGGAAAGTGCAGCCCAAGCACACACACACAATCCGCGGCCCCTGGGGCACAGCGCGTAAGGGTACACAAAGGCCAAGCGTACGCACCCAATTTAGAGGTGTAAAGACTCCTTCCGCGGGGTGGAGGGAGGAGGAGGGGCAGCAGGAGGTGGGAAAGTGGGGGAGGGAAGGAGGGCTGAGGGAGAAGAGAGAGGAAGGCAGCAGCGGCCCGGCAGTATTCTCCCCTAAAGCCACCTCTGCCAACACTCTGACCCCGTTTTAATTAGGTGCAAGGTTTCCCCTTTGACTCGAACAAGAGCTCGCTCTCTCTCTCTGATTAATCTTCCAAAGAGCCGGCCGAGTTTAACCACAGCAAACACGATGATCTCCGTTATGACGGCCTGGGTAGCTAAAAGCAGAAAATAAAGCGCCCAGAACAGGCTGCGGTCTTGGCGTGGACCCCGGGCCCCCAGCTGCGCCGGGTCCCCGGGCTCCGAGCCGGCGGGCGCCAAGGCCGGCCGGGTGGCGGCTGGGGCAGGGCAGGGAGGCGGGGCCGAGGGTGTCCGGGCACCCCGGGTCCTTGTCCGGCAGCGCTCAGAGCCGCAGGCCGGCGCGAGGTCCGCGGCAGCGCGGGGGCAGGCCGCGGTCACAGCGCCAGGGATGGTGGCCCAGCCCGACTTCCGCCAGCCGGGGCAGATCCGCGAACGCGTCAACGGGCAGGATCTCCAGCTGGCCGTATTCGAGCCCTACCCGCTCCAGGCCGCGGAGGCGGCGGAAGAGCGCTCGGGGCCGGACCCGCAGCCGGTGGCGGCGCAGCGACTCGCGGCGCAGCCGGTCGAGGCCGCGCAGCAGGGCGCCGGGGAGCGCGGCCAGGCGGTTGGAGTGCTGCGCGACCTCCCGCAGCGCCGCCAGCCCCCCGAGGGCGTCCTCGGGCCGCGCGCCAAGGCGCGGGCTCACCGTCAGCCCGAAGGCGCGCAGGCCGCTCAGGGGGCGAAGGGCGGCGGCGGGCACGGTGCGCAGCCGCGTGCTGTTCAGCCACAGCTCCCCCAAGCCGGCCAGCTCCCCGAAGAGCACCTCTGGCAGCTCTGCCATCGGGTTCTCGAACAGGGTCAGGGAGGGCAAATCGCACGAATGAAGGAAGAGCGCGGTGAGGGGAGGGGGAACAGAAACTCCAGGCGGTTTCTGGAAAGCGCCAGGTAGCTCAGGGTCCGGAGCCGATCGAGGGCTCCGTGGGCGATGGAGCGGAGGTGATTCCCGTGCAGCGGCAGCTCCTTCGGGGCGCGCAGGGGGCTCAGCAGCCCCGTCCCCAAAGCCTCGAGCCGGTTCGAGTGGAGCACGAGCTTCTCAAGCCTGGCCTGCGCCGCGAGCAGTCCCGGGGGCAGGTGGGGCGGATTGTTTGCCGACACGTCCAGCAGTCTCAGGTGCCCCAGACGGCTGAGGAGGCGAGCGGAAAGGGTAGCGAGCTGGTTTGGGTTCAGGACGAGCTCCCGCAGGTGAACCAGTTTTCCAAACATGTTCTGGTCGATGTCCTTCAGCTCGTTGCGGTCCAGAAACAGCTGCTCCAGCAGCACCACCTTGTCCACCAGCGCGGCCGGCAGGTGCGTGATCCCGTTGCGCGACAGCCGCAGGGTTTTAAGTTTGGTCGGGTCGTGGAAGGCGCCGGGGCCGATGGAGGCGATGGGGCTGTCGGTCAGCATCACGCGCTGCAGGACCGCCATGCCGCCGAAGCTGTCGTTCCGCAAGGTGCCAGGGCCCATTCGGAAGAGTAGGATGTGCGTGAGGTTGGCGGGCAGGCCAAGCTAGGCGGGGCGGGACACGGGGCCCCCGGAGCACTGCACTGCGTCCCGGAACACGCACTTGCAGGCCGGGGGTGGGGGGCGGGTAGGGGAACAGCTGGGCGCGGGGGGGGGGGCAGCGCCGCGCAGAGCAGGCGCTCCTCAGCATGTCTTCAAAGGCGACAGCGGGACGTCTGCAGGCGAGACGCAAGGGCTGGCGCTCGGGTTCGAGCCTTGGAACCGTGCAGAGGCAGGAGTCTTTCGCCAGGACTGTCACTGACTTTGAATGTTACCCAGACACAACTAAGTAGCCCTCTTTTCCCAGGAGGGCAGATGTTCCTGGGTGGTGGAAACACATTCGTTTCACCCTGAGAGGTCTCATTCTTCGGTTCTGCTGATTTTCTACTCCCGGTTGAAAGCCCCGAGATTAAAGCGTTTTCCAGCTATAGTGAAAAGCCAGTGCTTTAAAATCTTTCCACAGAACTAATGAAAACAATCATTCTCACATCGAGGCTCACAGACATCCCCACGGTGAAGAGAGCCCTGCTCTTCCTGCCTTTACTCAGCGGTGGCTATAACCGAGTCAGGACGGTAACAGCGCAAAGTCTGGGAAAACAACAGCAACCACCACCCGATTCCTTGCACCACAATCGTGCTACGTGCACAGCACCTATTCTACAAAAACAGTAACACCCTCAAATAGCGAACACCTTCAGTTAGCCACAGCAAGAAAAACAGGGAATACCTATCACTTTATGCCATTCATTACTCTCAGCGTGTTTTTTTTTTTAAAGATTTTATTTCTTTATTTGACAGACAGAGATCACAAGTAGGCAGAGAGGCGGGCAGAGAGAGAGGAAGGGAAGCAGGCTCCCTGCTGAACAGAGAGCCCCATGCGGGGCTCGATCCCAGGAGCCTGGGATCATGACCTGAGCTGAAGCCAGAGGCTTTAACCCACTGAGCCACCCAGGCACCCTATTCTCAGCGTTTTATTTACATTAATTCATTCAATCCTTACAATAACCCTATGAGGTAGACCCTATTTTTATCCCGGGTTAAAGGATGATGAAACTAAGGCACAGAAAGGGTAAGTAACTTAACCCGGATCACAGAGCTAGAATCTGAGAATAGTATTTCAAAAAGGAACTATGTGTCTCAAAAAGGAACTATCATTTCTAGATGCTTAACAAAAAATATGAACTCGTGGCATTGAATTACATGTGAAATATACACACTACTACTCTGCCAAAACAAGGTTTCCCATATGTAATTTTACACAAATAATTTCTTGTACAAAATTTTACAATTTATGCCCATAACCAAGCCCTCAGTTACCCATAGTAATTTTTGAAGTATTTGGCCTTACCTAAAATGGTGCTGTACCTGAAAGTAACTGAAGGACTCAGGGCTTTGCCTGTGGTGCAGCACTTTCCAAAGGAAGAGGGAAGTATCCTTGCATCCTGAGGATAAAGACTTTACCAGAATAAAGGTCATGGAAAGGACCCTATCTCAGAGGGCAGATTCTGGTTTTTAATGACAGAAAGCTTCAAACTGAAAAAGAGACCATATGTAATTTAAATCCTACTGTCAACCCTGAGTAAGAGCAGAAGAGAGAGCAGTTTCTCCATAAAATGGCACACTATGACAGTGATGCTAGGACAGCTTAGTGACACGGCTGGATCACTGTGGCGACCATACCCCTGGATGGACCACACTTCCGTCCAATCTTCCTTTCCCCACCACATTGCCCCAATTCTCTATTCCAGTTCTCCTCTCCCACCCTGAGGAATAGTGAGGCCAAAAACATTCTCCAGTGTGTTTGAAAATGGCACCACAGTGTTGAAGGGTGTTCGTATATTCAATTTAACTTAGGAATATCCAGCTGCTTTCCACAGTAGTACCCATATGTAATGTCACCTACAGTGGATGACAGTTCCTGTGCCTCACAGCTCTGCCCATACTTGGAATTGATTTTTTCAATTTAATTTTTACCATTCATATGAAGTCATTGTCTCTGCGGTTTTTTCATTTTTCCCCATTTTATGAGCTTGAGCATCTTTTTGTATTTTTAATGCCCACTTGTACTTCATTTTCTCAGAGATGTTTGGTTCTTTTGCCCATTTTCCTATATGCAAAATATGCATTTTTTTAAAAAAAAAACTATATATTCTGGATGCTAATCCTTTTGTCAGTTTTTTGTCGAGTATCTTCAGCTAGTTTGTGGTTTGCCTTTTCCATCTTCTTCATGATGTCTTTTGATGGACCTAAGTCTTAATATAGACCAAGTTATCAATCTATTACGATTTATGTTTTTTGTATCAAAATAAGCCCTCCTCTCTTCCTAAGTAAAAAGAAGAAAGTTCTCCTATAATGCCTTACTGAATTTTATAGTTTTGTCCTTTCTTTTTAGGTCCTTAATCCATATTGAACTGATATTTGCATATGATGTGTTTGAGTGGAATCCAAGTTTATTTTTTTCCATTAACATAACCAGCTGTCCAATCCCATTTATACATAATTAAACGCCTTCCTTTAGAGCTACAATGTCAGTATAGTCATGAGTCCATATCTCATGAACGTGTGGGTCTGTTTCTGGGCTATTTGGTAATCCCTGCACCAACACCATACTGATAGACCCTTTTATTGTTTAAAACCTGAAAATATCCAGCATTTTAAGTGTGAAGAAACAGACATTCTCATACTACAATGGTGGATCATACATTGGAAAAAACTTTGGGGGAAATATTTAGCAGCATCAACCAAATTAAAAATACACATATCCTTTGTCCAGCAGGTCCACTGCTAAAAATACGTCCTATGTCTAAGCTCATTAACATTTGCGCACCAAATGGGGCACCTGGGGATTCAGTCAGTAGAGCACATGACTCTTTATCTCAGGGTCAGGAATTCAACCGGGAACCTATTTAAAAGTAACTGTGCACAAAAACACTGCAGGGGTGTGTGTAGTAGGAAAATAAAGAAAAAACCTAAGTGGCCACTAACAGGTTAGTAGTCATCTAAGTTATGAAACATCTGTGCACTGGGATGGCTTGTGGACTTTAAAAAGAATGAATCTGAGCTGCAAATGCAGACATCTCCCTCTCTGATACACAGAACGATGTGAATCAAGGGCAGCAGAGCATACACGTATGATTCTATTTGTGTAGATTTTAAATCAGAGTAAGACTTCGTGTCAGACTCTCGTAAGGTTCTGTGGCCCATTTCCCCAAAGCACTCTGATCAGAATGACCTCCAATGTTTATTCTTTGAAAAGAGCAGAACATTCTGACTGCCCAGAAGGGTATGAAGTTGTAGTCAGTAGAGGAACATTGTTGAGTCCATTTGCTGAAAAACTGGATGAGGTACTGAGAAGTATTTCAAACACTGAAGTCGGTGGTTCCTGTGTTTTCATGTCCTTTGAATTCTGGACTCATGTAGCAGGTCAGAAATCCGCTATGCTAAGTGGCAACTTCTGTATAAGTCACCCCGGCCTCTGCGGTTCGGCCTTTCCAAAGCAGAGCTGTTTGCCTGAATGAGACCCGCTTTTCTCCTCATTGAGGGGAGACTCTATGCGCTAGAGGGATCTCTGTGCACTTACAGAGCAATCACAGCTCCAACTTTGAACAGTGACGGTCTCATCCAAACTCCTCCTACTCCATCCTTCCCTGCAATACATACTTGAAACACAGCACCTGGCAGTGACACCCTGGGAAGAGAGACATGCAGAACCGCGGCCCTGCCACTTCTGCTACACAAAACACAGTGAATGGGAAGAACCTGGGACCCTAAACCTCCACACCACCCAATCAATCACACCACAGCCAGCCACATAGGCCACAGCAGGAGGCAGGCCTCCTGGAGGACCTGAGACCCAGAAAGACCGCCCACCCCGGCACAATGCCTTCTCAGGGATTTCTAGAACCAACAGTTAGTTCCACAGTTTCTCCCTCCCTGGAAGGGCTCCTTTTGCACCCATGGCTGCCACTTCACTTCCAACTTACAATGCGTTACATGACATTAGCTCTGCGTTTGACCTTCCCAACTGTTAACAGATAAGCCTGTAGTCTTAACATTTTACAATTTCCCTCAGACCTCCTTATACTTACCATCTGGTTCTACATTATATCTAATGAATGGGTTTCCACGGGATGGTCACACACATGATGTGGTATCTATGTGGGATGTGGTATTTATTCCCTTCAAAAATACAAAGTTAAAAAAAGGAAATGCACAAGTATGAAGTAGAAAAATAAATCCAGAAGGGCAGTATTTGTATGGCTAAAAGGTAAACAAATGTATAAGGAGACAGAAAAAACATGATATTTCATTCATTTTAATTTTTATTTTGAATAGCTTCAATCCAAAAAAAGATTTCATAAGGTTATTTACAGTAAATGTACAATTATGAATGTATGCCTTTTCGACATCAGGGTACCATTCTTGAGCAGCAATACAATTTAAAAAATATAAAGATGCAGTATCATTTCTGATATAAAGTTACTTAAAAAAAATCCAAAGTCTTAGGGAATTCACAAATCATAACAGGAAGCAACTATCTTATTAATTTAATGTGCACATAATTACCAAATTTCATTACATTAAAAATGTGTAAATGCCCAGACTGTACAAAAATTAACATCCCACATTTTGTCAAAAGTTCCCAACCACCTCCCACCATAAATATACAAAAACCTATTTTCAGATATGTCAAAATTGCATGCGTGAGATCTTAGAATGTTTTCTAAAGCTTGAATTTTGCTCTTTTCTGGGTATTGTACTACAGCCATTTGGGGAACAGAATACATAAACACTGATATGTTATTTGCCATGCCTCTGACACTGTGCAGTATCTTCACAAACACGGGAGACAAAATACATACAGTTAAGACTGCAACAGTTCTGTTTAAATGCAAGTGCAATTTGGAAAGCTCTCGAATGTAAGAATTATAAAACTAATATAAAAAGTATTTCTTTTGTTGTTGGCTTAGCCGCTTTTATTCAAGCATTATTTGCAGCATTGCTTTACAGCAGTTGGTGCTAGAAGATACAAAACATATAGTTACCACTATTTATATTTGAGGGAGAAAAAAAACTTTAAACAACCCTGAGGGAGACACACATTAAAAATCTTGTTATTTATTTAAAAAGTTAAAAAGTTACATATCATTATTTAACAATTACTTTCCCGGACATTTCTGTCCTTAAGTATGTGCATAAATAAAATTTAAATCGGCAATATTTATTAATCTTTAATACATCAAAATAAGATATGTACAGATTTTTAAATTTCGGTCTGTATACACTCAAATAATTTAATGTGAAGTTCAGGATCAAAATTACTATGTAACGGTGACCTACAGAGAGAGAACTCAGTCTGTCTATGGCACTGAGTAGGACCCACACCTGGATTCACAGACATTCTTCAAATAACATTCTGGAAACCATCAATTGCAACTTGAACAACCCACCTTCTCTATGTTCAAATCCAACATCCTACAAATGCTCTTCCACCTACCTAAAAACCTCATTCCTTTGAAAACAATATGGACAAATGAGATACAAAACCCTTATGAAACCGAAATGTTAAAAAAAAAAAAAAAAAGGTTGTAAAAAATACAGCTCTTTACGATCATGCGCTTTAAGATGTTAAATACAAACCGATAACTGGATTTTTAAGATGCTACTTAGCAATTACTTTAATTATATGCTTCAGTATTTAAATCAAAGAATAAAATTTACAATTCTGGGAAATCACTTAAGAATAATGCTTGTACACACTGAAAACGAATGTGGAAATTAGAAAATGATCAAGAGGATAAGTAACTATAGAAAACAGTGCTAATTCACAGCTCAAGAGGTCTAAGATGCATAGCTTCATAGAATCATTCATGGAACAATTGTTCTTACCTAATGTGTATTAATATCATATTCTACTTTTTGATGGAAAACTTCGATTATATTTTTTAAGAATCATCAGTGGTAACAGCAGTAACAGTGATCCTGAGTGTAACGTACATTTTCCTATAGTTACCTAACATCATTCAGGTCTCTGCAGCATAAAAAAAGAGAACCATGTGGTTCTATAGTTCTGGCTAACATTTGATAAACTGGTAAATATCTATCAGGAAAATAATGATCAGCTGGAAGTGGAAAGCACAAGCCTGCTACCAGTTAAGGAAGAACATAGGATAACATCACATAGTTTTAGGAGTTCAGTCTCCGTTTTATAGCAATATCAGTTTCCTTGTTTATCGTAACTGTGGGCTTTGCCAAACTGCTGGATCTTACCTGGAAAGGCATTTTTAAAGTTACTTTAATTTTGTTTAAAATTTAAACATAACCAGACAAAAGAGAAAGGTGAAAAATACTTTTCACATTTCTTTTGGCTCAATGAATGTCTATTCTTTAACTTTATTTCAACTTTTCTTCCTCCCAGAAATTCTTACAAGCAAAGAATGTCCTTTGTAAACATCCAATCTTAAATAGGTAAGCTCTGACCTCTGGCGCCACCTAATGGCATAAAACAAACGCACCAAGTTCATACTGCTTTGAAAAAATGGCTGTCACTCAAAACCACTCGCTCATTTTTAAGCCTCATTATTTATAGAAGAGACATGTATCAACCCTTAAAAATTTTAGGAGGTTGAAGTCTAACTCAAAAACTAAAACAAAACAAAACCCAATGCATTATTATCCTATGCTGTTAATTAGAAACATAGAAGAAAATAAAAATATTTAAAATGATATAAAACCTGAGGGTGGGGGGAAAGATGTGAAGAGATATTAGACAGATTTGTATCTACTGCCAAAAAAAATTTTTTTTCCTAGTGAAAATGGTTCTACAACATTTAAGTGAAGTAAATTATATTAGTGACAGCAGACATACCACAAGATCCACTTAATAGCTTTGAGGGACATCTGAAGAAGGCAGTGAAGCACCTTGCTGATTAGAAAAATAAAACCCAGGCAGTTTGTACAGAAAATATAAAACCATAAATGGAAATTACCTGAGTTGTTCTATAAGCAACACCATAAAACTCCTAGGCTATCAAAGGGAACTGGGTGTATGTATATACAGAATTCTTTGGAAGAAATTTTGGAATCAAATGAAACGGGATTTCTACCTATTTTCACGAAGGCTAATTAACACCCATTTTATTTACCAATCATGAATTTAGGGCTGGTATGTAAAACGAGGACTTTTTCTGATAAGGGGGTTGTGAAAATAAATTTAAATTGATAAATCAAGTCTCAGAAGCTAACGTTTTAAAAACCTACCAAATACCACTTTCTTCTGTACCCTATATAAGAGTATCACTGAGGGAGGGCAACAAGAAAATTCTGGAAGTATATATAATATGTAGTTACTGAATGAAGATATAGGATTTTACAGACTGATTATTAATTTAACTGATGGGCCAATCTTTTTGTTTTGTTCCATTTATTAAAAAAAGAAGAAAAAAGCTCTCTATCAGCTACTGTATTAGAAGGGACATAAATTGAAATGATGCCATTCTGACACAGAGGATCAGAATGTCCTAAAATTACATTCTCCTGCTACTAGCATACCACCGACAGTGATGCACTGCTATGTTATGGTGATGATTTGACATGATCCATTCTCCTTAACTAAAGCTTTAGCTTCCGTTGTTGTTTGAGGTTTTGGTGGCCATTCTGGATCAACCAAGAGCTCCTGAGCCAGATACATGTACTTTGCCTTTGGTATCTTCTTTCTACAGCGCAAGGCCCAGGACAAGCAGCATTTCCCCCACCGATCCACTGACTCCTAAGAAAATAAGGGGGAAAAAGAACACACTAGTAGATTAAGGTTTGCTTGTTTTTAACAAAAAAAAAAAAAAATTTATTAAGCATAATACATCAAGACAGAAAAATAAGAGGAAAGGACTTCTGAGTACAATAAATGAAAAAAAATCCAAGTTAAAAAAAAGTCAGCTTTTAATTATTTAGGAACATATTTTGTAAGATTGAGACTTTTTAAATTATCAATGCAACTTCATTTTACTTAGTTTTATGTACCTATTCTCTTGTGTACAGATACATTTTTTAAAATAACTTGCAGATCTGGATTCTTTAACACAAAATATCAGATGTGTTAAAATAAGTTTAAACTATTCAGAAAGGAAACATTTTTAATATTTAATATGGAAACCCTCATATTCTATCCCAGGTTATACCATTGCTCCTAGCAATTTAGCCAGCTGACCATTTTTGGAAGAAAGCAGTGTAAAAATATTATTACTATTAACGTCATCTTTCAAAAAATAAAGCATGATGAAAATATTGTTCGGCCAAAATTAGAAACTCAGATCGTGTTTACTGTCAATCACTTCTTTTCACACATTTTCATCAATATAAAACATTTTTCATTTTATAATTATGGTTTCCCCTGGTGTTCCACTATTGGAAAGAAGTATACAGAAAGGTATAAAATCAAGTACTATTTCTTAGTATTATTTCATTACAAAAAGCTCTGCTGGCACTAAAATCCTTCTGGATCAGTCCTGATGTTTTTAATGAATGTGATCTTAGATAAATTAATCTTCGAAGAACAAGAAGGCGGTCCCTAGTTATTATATAAAAATGTAAATTCAGAACGGGCCCTCAGAATTTAACTGAAATTTCAGATTAAAAAAAAAAAACACTGAAATAAGAAAACTAAAATGACTATACTAAGACCTTAGTTTTATTCACCTCTGAAGAACAGTCATTTCTAATTATTTTGGCTGTTGCTCTTTCCAAGCAGATTTTAAATTCCAGGTTGTTTTGTTGTGCCATCAACATGTAACTCAAGCTGCAACTAGGTTTTCTCTCAACTGAAGTACTCTCACCAAACGAAATGTAAAACTGAGGTAGGCATTCTCATGGCATTACTCAAAACGGTTTCATCATCAAGGAAGGCAAATTTGCTAGAACATGTTTTGAAACATGTGTTTCTAAATTGGTCAGCAGAGAACAAAAATAATTTAAAAACTCTTTAGAATTTTTAAAGGTCTTCTAGTTCACTGTGTCAACAAACACAGTAAGCTGCTCTGGTGCCAGGGATCACAGACAATAATAAGCTGTATGAGGATGGGCGGGGGCTACTGGGCATCATTCATCTAACAGCCTCTTCAATATCATAGCTACAGTTATTCTACCTTAAAAGACGTCTACAGGGAAATATCTAGAATACAAAAGAGACTAGGTACTAGGTGATCCAAGTAACACACACAACTGACCCTCGAACAATAATGGGTTTGAACTATGCATGTCCAGCTATGCAGATTTTTTTTCAAAAATACAGTCACTATGGTACTGAAAATTTTCTCTTCTTTATGATTTTTTTTTAAGATTTTATTTATTTATTTGACAGAGAGAGCACAAGCAGGCGGAGTGGCAGACAGAGGGAGAGGGGGAGGGAGAAGCAGGTTCCCCACTGACCGAGGAGCCCAACTTAGGGCTCTATCCCAAGATCCTGGGAGCATGACCTGAGCTGAAGGTAGACTCTTTTTTTTTCTCCTTTTTAGCTTTCATTCTGTCTTCACCTGGAGATGCCATGTCCCTCCGTGAATCGCCACATCTCAGTTTCTCCTTTTCTGGAGAGGACCAGCCTGTTTTCACTTCCCTTTCCAAATATCCAGGGTTCTTTCTGTCCCTGGTCACTTGGGCTATATTGCACTGGTCCTTGCTAATGGCACAGGATCTGAAGGCAGACTCTTAACAGAGCCACCCAGGCACCCTCCTCATGATTTTCTTAGTAACATTTTTTTTTCTCTAGCTTACTTTAAGAATATAATATATAATACATACAACACACAAAATGTGTGTTAACTGCTTACATTATCAGTAAGGGCAACAGCAGGCTATCACAAGTTTGTTGTTTTTTTTTAAGATTTATTTACTTGGGCATTGGGGGGGGGGCAGTGTGAACAAGCAGGGGAGGGGAGCCTGACCCGGGGCTCAATTTCATAACCCTGAGATCACGACCTGAGCCAAAATCAAGAGTCGGACAGCTTAACCAACTGAGCCTCTCAGGCACCACAGTAGTTAAGTTTTTGAGGAGTCACAATTTATTCACAGATTTGGGGCTGCAGAAGGAGAGGGCGGTTAGCACCTCTAACACCTGTGTTGTTCAAGGGCCAACTGTAATTCCTGTCCACATACACACACATGCTGTGTAGGCACATACACAGTACACCTTAATATTTAACCTAACAGGGGACTCACTACTTGGATCCATCTTTTCCCCAGTGTTTAAATTCTTCAGTGTTAATTGTGGAAAAGATCATTGTTCCTAAATCAATCTGAAAGCTGTCTTTTTTTTTTTTTTTTAATACAGCTTGTAGCAGTGTTAAAGGACCACAGGAAAAGGCTAATGGTGAATGCTGACTTTTAAAAAAAGCAAAAACATATAGGTTTGTCTGTCCAGATTGAAAGGCAATGAGACAATGCACAGCAGGCTGAATTAAGTGAAGTCACAGTCCAGTGTCTTCAAATTTAAGAAACAGACATGCCTAAGTCCACTGTTTTCTACCTGGAGGAAGTGAGGCAAGCAATAAAATTAAAGCTAATTTCACTGCAAACAGAACCACAATAGAAATCTTTTAAAATTAAGGTGCATATTAAAAAAAATCATTTCCTTATTAAAAACAAGTACACTAGTAATTAAGACAAAATAAATTAAGTCACAAGAAATACTAGGGAATCCCCATCCCCCTTCCACTATAACTAGAAACATTCTGTTCTGTACACTTTCCCCAAATATCATACACATAAAATACACTACAGGCAAGCATAGGTTTGTTAGTTTACAAACACAAGCATACCACATACATCCTCAAATACAACATAATTCACCGGCAGAGAAAAAGAAAAGGTGCTACAGGCATGCTAGAATGAGAAATGAACCAAGGGAGAGATGATGGTAGCAAGAGAAAGGCAAGTTCTGTGCCTCAAGAAGGCGAAGAGGTGGAGCATCACGGGGCTTAGAATGAGCACTCAGGTCTCCCCAAACATCTCGGCTTAAGTCCCCGAAGCAGGAGAACACTATAATTATAGCAACTGGATCTTCTCATTTGCTCCCGAAAGGGATGGTTAAATAGCCAAGTGTATCCCTCAAAGACGGGTAAGAGGCTACCACAGTCCAGCAAAGAGACCACAAAGAACTTTCAAAAAGATCTACAGCTAAAATTCTCCTGCTTCTTAGACCATTCCAAGCTGTTCATTCTAGAATCCCAATGCCAGTTTACTTTAAGGACATGTTTTCATGGGTAGCATGTAAAATACAAAGCCATGCTTATGGGGAAAATGTTGTAATGATACTGTGGTTTTCATAACAGTCTTCTTCCATACCAATCCTGAACATAAAATAAAGACAATCAGAATAAGCATTCTATCTAAATAAGCTCAAATAGTATTCTAAGTGGCATAAAGATTACAGTTAATACTTGCTTTTGCCCACAAAAGGAAAACATAATCAGGCACAAATCTTCAGGCAGGATCAAACTACATGACATGATCCTAGGTCCACATCTACCACTAAGTGGCCTCAGTTTACCAGACATGGGATACTAAAAAATCCTTCTTAGTAAGATAATATGCAGCACAGATCTTCCTAAACAGGGGTAAAGCTTTATAGAAAACTCTTCTTGCAATCAGAAACCCTGGGTTTCAACTCCCTATTCTATCATTCATTAGATGAATAATGACTTGACAAGTCAACTGAATGTTGCTTCTTTCTATAGAAACTGAAGTTAGAAATACCTTAAGATTGGGAGGATGCTGGAGGTGTTGTACAGTGTGCCTTGTAGGTCATCGATATTCTAGACAAAGTTACTAGAGATTTTCAGTTAAGGCTCTTGACTTCCCAACCCAACTGTCTAAGACCTGGTGCCTAATCCAGGGTATCCAGCTTTCAAACTTTCAACCCAACTCAGTGGCCCTTGGGTCTATATGGTAAGGAAGGAAAAAAAAAAGAAATAGTGTTTTTCTTCCCCCAGAATACATACAGCTGGTTGGGAGTTGCAGTCTGAAAAGACCTCATGGGATTCTTAGTAGTAAAGAGCACAGAGCAGACAGATGTGGAATCAGAGTTTGTGGCAGAAGAGAGTTATTACAGCAGCCACAGAAGTCCTTGATGTAGCAGGTAACTCTCATTTTCTTTTTCACCTTCAACCTTGGCACCAGGACATCTTGGGACTAAAAATTCTTAGTGGTGAGGCTCCTGGATGGCTCAGCATGGCTAAGCATCCAGCTCTTGATTTCAACTCAGGTCATGATCTCAGGAATCATGGGATGGAGTCCCATGTCAGGCTCCACACTGAGCATGGAATCTGCTTGGGATTCTCTCTCTCCCTCTGCCCCTCCCCACGTCCTGCTCATGTACACTCTCTTGCTTTAAAAAAAAAAAAAAAAAAAAAATCTTTGTGGTGAGGGGTTTGTCCTGCTTACTACTCTAGGATGTTTATTTAGTAGCATCCTTGGCTGCTACCTACACTACATGCCAGTAGCAAGCCCTCCCCCTCCAACTGTGACAACCAAATATGCCTCCAGATACCAGCAAATGTCGGGGTGGGAAGGGACAAACAGAACTGTCTCTGACTGCGAATCAGAGCCTTATGGTAATAGGACTAGCTGACTGGTTCTTGAAGGGTCACAAATATGAAAAGTAAAACCGCATTACACATAGACGTGTCAGAAGATGAAACTGTATCATTCTGTGCTAAAACACTACAAGAACTTTTTCTTTCTTTCTTTTTTAAGATTTTATTTATTCATTTGACACAGAGAGCACACAAGCAGGAGGAATGGCAGAGGGAGAGGGAAAAACAGGCTACCCACTAAGCAGGGAGCCCCACATGGGGCTTGATCCCAGGACCCCAGGATCATGACCTGAGCTGAAGGAAGGTGCCTAACCAACAAAGCCACCCAGGTGCCCCCACAGAAGTCTTTTCTAAAACCAGTAATTTTAAAAAATGCTTTCTTAATCATGACTACAGGAACTAAAGACTGAAATTCCTGTCTACCCCATGAATCTCAGGACAAAGTGGCAAACACAGGGGATGGTGGAGCTGCCTATGCTAGACCACTCTCTACTCTGAATACCTGAGGTAGGACTTAACATGAGAGACACAAACTCTTAAAAATAAGGAGGACAGATACTAACAAATTTCTAGAAAACAGGGATTTAGCAAATGACAGAATTTTCACCCACTTAATTTTGGTTGTAGAATGAGGAGACATTTCCAATTCAAATATTTTAAAGGAGGCTTATGATACCCACTTTTAACTAAATAGGGGTATAATGCCTCCTCATCTGTGTTTCCTGTTTAAAGATTTTTTTTTTTTAAAGTAATCTCTACACCTAAGGTTGGGGTCAAACCCACAATCCCAAGATCAAGTGTCACCCGCTATGCTGATTGAGCCAGCCAGGTGCATTTGCATTTCCTGTTTAGATCAACAGTTAGAGAACTCTTTGGAGTTGCTGAAAACTCAATGTAAATGTTTTCCTTGGCCTGGGCCTTTGCCAATACAAACATTTCATATGGGGACTGATGTTATGAGCCAGATTCTACCCTTTGAGGTCATGTAGTGAGGTAACCCCAGGGAAAAAACTTGGACACAGAGGATATTTAGCTAAAGACATGAGCCCCTGAAATAGCTGTGGCCATATCACCACCCTGCTTTGAGAAAAAGGAACTGAAGCTGAAGCCAGACTCATCCCATTACTATCAAAATTTCATTCTTCATCATAAAGCAGTAGAAAAGGAAATAGCATTCCACAGACCTCTTATAAAGAAAGCAATCTGTGATATTACTCTCGGCATCAAGCCTGCTGAATTAGCAAAATAAAGCTCAGGAAGTTGCTACTTAGGTAAGAGAAGGCTAAAAGGAAAATGAATGGCCCAACTCAGAAATGCCAGGGAATCCTCTTAAACTCTGAAAGCTTTCCCTGTGCCTCAGGATGAGCAGAAGATTTAGAACTTCTATGTTTTTGTAAAAGCACATCACCTACCAATAAACAGCAATAAGTCAGATAATGAGGTGGGGAGACATGGTACTGTCAAGTTCTCTATATCTAAATGGGCTGGATCAGAGCTGATTCAATGGTTTAAAAAAAGTAAGACCGACCTTACATGTTACCTTGTATGTTGTATTAAGTACATACATACAAATGCTTCTACACAAACCCTATATTATTTACATTCTGTATGATGGTAGGTTATGGCACATAATGATACTTCAACATCCAAACACCAGGAAATAGGTTTTACTCATTTGTTTCTCTTCTCTTTTTACTATGGAGCTTGCCTATCTGTCATATAACAGGCTACTGAATGGATCCAGACAATCAAAAGTCCTAAGCCATGATTTGTATGAAGATATGCATGGTCTCTGAGAATTTTTCTAAAGAGAGACCCTATGTCTGGAAAAGCTAAAAAACCCATCCCAAATTAAGGCACAGTAATTGCTGGCAAGAGATCAGAAATAACTCCTCAAACTTCTGGCTTCTGAACTCTGATTCATGAACAATTCCCATCTCATAACTGTAGTCATTTACATGAATCCCATTTAGGTTCTAATGGGACTCATGAGAACTGTAAACACAAAAACCAGAGAAAAATGGAAAACTTAACTCCCACCAGTGAGAACAAGACTTTTATAACACAATGAAGATAAGGATTGGAATGGAAAATAGACTTATGAAATTTCTGAAGTCCTGAAAAGCCTGTAACAAATGTTTGCCAAGAATTTTCTAGGACTCCTTACAGGGAATGAAATGCCAGGCACAGGGAAAAAGGTTGAGGCAACACACAACAGAACCCCATCCTACAGAAGGCAGGGCACACAACTAAAAGAGCCTAAATACACGTGAAGAATTGAGAGTAAGTGCTGATTTCCAACCTGTGGTGGCTGTGTGCTGGTGAAGCGATATTCTCCTTGTTTGTCTCGATTGAACACAACTTTCCAAAGGACCATGTCAAGGAAGAAGTTCTGAGAGATATTCCAGTGAGTTAAGAATTAAAAATGACTAAGTCATTCTTTATTAATGCGCACATTTTAAAAGGCTCATACAATGCTGCATCATTAGTGAAAAACATGACTTGGTTTTCATATAGACAATTTCAGTTAATATTTGAAAAGGATAAAGTATAACAGAACTTTTCTTTTACAAGAAAATTCTTGTAACAAATATAAATCACCATAAAATTCTTGATAAAATGGGGCCTCTAAAATTTCCACAAAATATGGCTTTTATTTGAATCCTTGGGTCTTTCCCATATTAAAATAATGCTTGTAATTTGAGGCTTTTTTCTTAACAATGAATTGCTTTCATTGAATAAACAAAATATTAATTCTGTATCTATGAGTATGACTTCATCAGAGTCCAACACAAATAATTCCTTTGATAGTGAGCAAGAATAATAAATTAAGAGATTATGAGAGGATTCCCTAAAAATTGTTTTTCTTTAGATTTTATTTTAAATAACATTTGCGTGAATAGATGGAACTTACACCATAGAAAAAGGAAAGCTTTTAAAATATATTATCTTGGATGTGCTTTCTAGTGTCCGTAAAATAGCAAAAATACTTTCCACTGGGCAACTTAAAAAGATCAGTAGCATAATATCCACACTGCCCACTATGGCCCAAATTTAAATACCAAGTCATCTTTTAGAAAGATAACAAATTAAGCATAATTTTCAAGTCGAGAACTATTATCACAAAAGTATACACATTTTCCAACAAATTACCTAATTTTAATTCAAAAGTTTGCTCTATAAAGAAACCCTTCACTTAAAAATCACAACTCTATCTCCTTCTTCCATTTCATATATTGCTACTGTAGGAGTGAATCATAACAGTTCTGAGAACAGACAGAATTTTATCAATAAGCAGCAAATAAAAACTAACTAGCTCCTTTTATAGAAGTCAACTTAAAGGCAATCCTAGTAGGTGAATAACTATATAATATACAATGGATCAAAGAGGACTTTAAGACCTCCAGAGGAAACTCGGAAGTAAATACCAAGGAGGCAGTTCCAGTAAGCAGCACCAGTAAGTTCACAGTGGTCATTATTTTATACTTTCAGTAAACTGTTATTAAAATTTACATTTTAACGATAAAGCCCCCTCCCTCTTTTCCTTCCTTAAATGGGAGATTTTACTGTATATCACAGGTCTCTGGTGGTACACACCCAATCTGATTTCATAGCACTGATTTACTAAGTTTAGGGCCACCTGAGCACCAATCTTCTCCCCTTTCTATAGATCACTAATTTTTGCTACCTCGCTGCTTATTTTCTCTTATCTGTGTAAGTGCAGCTGTGACATATCACTTAACCTAACAATTATCAGTTGTTTCTTTTCCATGGAAAAGGTCACGAGAGCTAAATCAATTTAACTAAAATGAGACTGAAACTCTTTGTGGGCTTTCATAATGTTACCTGTCCTCTTCCCCCAGGACTGATAAATCACCAAGAATCCTAGAGCAGCAACGTAGCCATCTGATTATCTGAAATGCTTACCTCCACCATGATAGATACAAGGGCATTGACAAGAACAATCATGAGCATAGTTATACGCCACTGATATGGTACACACACTATCTGTAAGACAAAAAATTTTTTATAAGACAAAATTTTTAAGTTAAAATTGTAGTATGCAGTTGATATTACAGCATTATATCATAATTTCAAAATTCACTGAATTCCTATTACATACCAAGCACCTTCATATACATTATCTACTCAATCCTTAACAATGCCACAAGGTATATCCACTTTGAATTCAGAGGATAAAACTCGAATGTGTAACTCAGGGTTAAAAGAATAGGGTACAGCAATTGAGCTTAGAGTCAAATCCTATTTACACAGACTGAAAAGCCCATGCTTTCTACTAGTTTATGGATTTCTAACAATTCCCTATTTTTAAACTAAAATCCTGTCTTTAAACAATGAAGCAGATACTGATCGAATAATGAAGTATCACTCAAAACTCTATATATACTATTACAGAAAGAACTGTAAAAATCAATTTAACAAATACAGTCTAAGTTTTCACTTCAAAATCTGGTTAATTCCTAAGATCTAAAAAATAAAACAAAAAAATCCCATTCATGCATTCACCTTTTCGTCAACAAATATTTACTGAGTACCCAGAAGACTGGGCTAGGTGCAGAGAAGTGATACGATCTAATATGTTATAGAAAAACACCTATGACTCCAGCAAGAAAAGATTTCAGGGGTGGAGACTCCTACAGTGATCAAGACAAGATGATGGAAGTCAAAACTAGTGATGGGGGCACAAAATAATAAATATATATTTGGTGTGGTGGCAACAGGAATGTCTTACCCTGAGCTTCTAAATGCCCTGGAATTTCCTGGCGATCATGTTTTTCATTCTAATTAGGCCACTCTTGGTGGGCTCCTGGATGACTTCAGGATGGGGCCTGGTCATCAGAAAGACTAAGCCCTGATCAGAAGCTTGGAACTTTCAGCCCCATCCTCCTCGGAAGGGAGAGGGGCTGGAGACTGAGTTAATAATTGACCATGACATGATGAAGCCTCCTTTAAAAAAAAATCCCTAAACTTCAGGGTTTAGAGAGCTTCTGCTTTGGTCAACACATCCATGTGCTGGGAGGGTAGTACATTCCGACTCCACAGGGACAGAAGCTCTTATGCTCGAGACCCTTCCAGACTTTGGCCTATCTCCCTCTTCATCTAGTCGTGTATCTGTACCTTTATTATAAACCAATAAACAGTAAGTGTTAACCTGAGTTTTACAGCAAATTATCAAACTTGAGAAGGAAGTTCTAGGAACCCTGATTTATAGCTAATTAGTCAGAAGTGAAGGGGATGGATGACTTGGGACTTTCAACTGGTATCTGAAGTTGGGGAGCACTCTTGTGGGACAGAGCCCTTAACTTGTAGGGTCTGTGCTAATTCCGGGTAGTCTGTATCAGAACTGAATTGTAAGATACCCGGTTGGTATCCAGAGTTGGAGAATTAACACATTTGGTGTTAAAAGTATTGTGAGGAAACAAAAGCTTCCCTTTAGGTGGCAAATGGGATGGAGCAAAGCTAAAACAGACTGAGTAAGAAAACAGAATCTAGCAACTGACTGACCATGCAAAGAAGAAAAGGACACATATACACACTTCCAACTTGGATAAACAGTGGTACCAAAAAAGACAAAAGCAGGGTTGAAGGAGAACATGATGATAAGCTTAGTTATCAAGATGCTGAATGAGAGAACTGACAGGTGAACCATGTGTATAATATTCAGTATGTCAGTGGATATTCAGTTTTAAAGCTCAGTTGTGAGAGATAGGCCAATACAGAAGATACTGGGGGGGAAGCCAGCACTACACATGAGCTCATCCAAATATACGGAGTAACACGAAGAAGAACAATGGGACTGTGTGAAACACTAACATGTAAGGAATAGGAGAGTCTGGAACCACTATGGAGAATAAGAACAAGGAGTCCTAGGGGTAGAAAAAATCAGAAGGGAGTACAGCATCACAAAATTACAGTCTCGAGAATGACTGCCTGGATAACTTGTCAAATACTGACAAGTGGTTAAGTAAGGCTGGAAAAAAACTAAAAGGACAAGTCTACTGGATTTAAGAAGAAAGCTGTTAATGCCCTTGACCAGGGCAATTTCATTAGACTGGCAGGGGTAGAAGCCAAACTATTTGATGAGTGTGTGAGAGGTGAGTCAAATGCTGCACTCTTTCAAGAAATAACCTGGCCGTGAAGCTGAAGACACATGCGGCAGAAGAGAAACAAAAATGGATTTTCTTCTGTTTTCTTCTTTTGCTTCAAGTGCTTATCTAAATCCCTCAATGAAGCACATGGGAAAACAAACTCATATACACACTGCTGGTTCAGACTATAAACTGTCATCCTCTTCGAAGTTCAGTAACACAGCTGCTTATACTTGAGACAAACCAACTATGAGCACGGGAAAGACTGCAAGTATACTCCTGTAATGTCGTACTACAGAGTAGTGAAAATGAAACGTACCAATATGGACGCATCTTAAAAATAATGCTAATGGGAAAAAGCAATTCCAGAAAAATACAAACGGTAAGACACCACTGTCACAAAGGTCAAAAGCAAGCAAAACTATCTCTCCGGCTTCATACAGTATGGTTAAGTGTATAATGAGAGAAAAAATGAGAAGAGTGGTTCCCTCAGGGTGTTTGGAGAAGGGTATGCTATAGTGCCTTACTGGTGTTGGTTATGTTACCGATTTCAGTTGGATAATGAACTTGTGGATGTTATTTTTATTACTCTTGTGCTTAACAATTTATTATACAGAACAAGTATTTCATCATTCATGAAGTTTTTAATGAAAAGATGAACTCAGTGGACAGTGAAGAAGAGGCAGTAGGTACAGACTATTCATGAAGTAGGTTGAAAAGGGACAGATCAAGTAACAGAGTCCAAGTTTTTTATTTTTAAAGACCAAGGAACATTTGTTTGTAGACAAGGAAAGGGAACCAGAAGCAAAGACTGAAGAAACAGGAAAGAAACTTAAAATATCAGCTAGACTCAATAAAAGCTGTTGTTTCAATTATGTTCTTTATTCTTTTCAGGGTACATATGGGTTAATATAACTGCATCTTAGAAAATTCAGAAGGAAAAGATCCTGGGGAAAGCAATCTGTCCCCAGTAATAAGAGAGCAAAGGAGGGGGTAGATCATAAGTCCTAGCAAACCTCCAAAAGTCCCATTTGGCTGTGTAAGTATCGTGTAATACTAACGTGTCATTTTCTATTACTGCCTTTCTGCTGCTATCCTACTTATTATCACCCTTAGACAACCAGTAGTAACTGATGTGCTGAACCCTTACCTGAAGAACCTGGTCAATAGAGGCAACTGGATGCAACATGATGAGTAATATGAAAACATACAAAATCATCACAGACACAACAAAAAAATCTGAAAAAGAAAGTAAAACAATTAAATTAGAAGTTCCTTAAAATAAAAATGCATATAATACAACTGGCAATCTTAAATTTGGTTTTGAATATATCTATTTAGGTTGGTGAGGTATATAAAGTCTGTGTTTTATGTTATTTTCTAGAGTACAGTACATTATTTAGGCTCAAAGACTTTACTTATGTGATACAGCATTTATAAAAGTAAGAGACAGACCTTTATGGACATTTATTTCTCTTTTTCCCATAGATAGCTACTCTGTAAGATAATCAAGCCCATATATAATTCAAAGACAGGAGACTAGACTATGTAGAGCAAAATGAGATTATCATTTAAAACATGTATGCACTAATTACTGTTGACTATGAAAGTACTGAATTAATATTTATTCCCAGTATTGGGTAAGCTATAATCCTAAATAAAGGCATTCTAATTTGACCATATTTCTGTTAAATGAATCCTACTTTCTCAATGATTTCCTCTGTAAAAATATTTCCAAAGAAAATGTTAGCTAAAATCCAGAAACTGAGCTGATTTACTATTTTAAATGTGGGTTCATCGCTTGCTGCAGTAGCTGGGAATGTTAATAAGTTCAATCAAGCAGTACTTTGCGTTACTTTACTAACTCAAAAATAAAACTCCTTTCTCATGGCCATGTTCTGTTAACTGTGTATATACACGCATGCATCTGTACTTGTATAAGCATACTCTTATATAATGAGCCTTAATGATCAGAAATTTCCCCATTATACTGATATTCCCCAACATTTTCCCCTTTTTTCTTTGGCTTGGATATTTATTTACAAGTTCTTATTTGAGGTCATCTTCAAACTTAAATGTTACTATAATTTTGTAAAACCAAAATTTTATTATAGAGCCTTCAGATTGGATAAAGAAGTTAATATCCTATTTTATGGACTGTAAAAGGATCTCATACTATTTTTAAATGTAGGAGTCATTTATAAATATAAACACTGTTAGTATGTCAGTTCAAAACCACAGGCCAATATTTACTGTCCCAAAGAAATAACAGCGTATTATATAGTTATTTTGTATATATACATTAATATACATATTTATTGTTCTAACAACTTAGGCTGGAAGTTCTATTAACATTCATGCCAAAGGGGGGAAACTTTTATTTTGAGTCACTGTCCAAGAGGATAAAGAATTTGGAACCCATGTTAGATTTGTAAAAACTTTTTCCCTTTGATTTTTATTTTTTTAAAACATAATACTAAATTGTAAATGGGAAATATAATATCCTGTTCAATATATGTAGCAACCAAAGCAATATGTAAGTTAATTCAAATAGTTATTATGGACAGTTAAAGAAAAAGTGTTTAGAAAGTGCTAGCTGGGAGTACAGAAACACACATAAAACAAAATCAGAAAAAGGACAAGAAGAAATGGTCAGAATACAAATGCTAGAGAATACAAATAGAGAGACATGGAGACAGAAAAAGTTATTTCAAAATAGTAATAGCCCGTATTGAGTATTTTCCAAATCTTACTGCATTTTTACAGCTATAAGCAAAATAGATTTGTAATCTAGTTCCTGATATATTGCCAGAAAACATTTTTTTACTCAGGCTCACAAACTTCTTACATCCACCTCAACAGTATTTCTCAAATTTTCCTGTCTTTCTCCTAGAGCCACTCCCTTTGATCACACCTCCAAAAACCCACCAAGATTTCCATGTGAAGCAGAAAATAAGTAATTAAACCTCTCCTTTGTTTAGCCAGAGGAAAAAGAGAGGCGCGCTGTTCAAAGGAATCTGACAGCGACAATGCATGGCTGACAGATGTATAGAACTACTGAAATGAAAAGATCAACAGAGAAACCAAGAATGGGAAAATCAGGTTTTCATCTTCTAGTAGACTGTGCTCTCTGCTCCTAGACAGTCCTGGCACTGCTACTGAAGTACAGGTAATACTCTTCACGAGAACACAGCAATCAAAACAAATCCTATGTTGGTGGTGACTGGAGATCAGCGAAGAATGTTCTGTACGTTATAAATTCAGGTTCTACCACAAAGCGTGTGAACATGAACAAGTCCTTAGGAGTCAAGGTATCTGAACTAGTAAGATGGGGATATGATGAGGATACCATAGGGAAGAGCCGACTTGGTCCTTAAAATGCAAAGCATTTGTAAATTCAAGTTATTATTATTAAATATGTCCCAACTTATGGCATCACAGACTTGTTAATGATACCAGATGGTTTTGATGGAATATGGCATCAAAATCAGGCACCATAAAGGTTTTCCTTTATATTCGCTCTCCTTAGTATATGACTCAAAAATAAAACCTTACACAGAATAAATAAACCTACAACACTCGTTCATGATTTTGATATATACTCCTCTTGCCGTTCCTTCCTCAAAAATATGAACTGGAGTATTCTAACCTATAACCACAAGTTTCAAGTCTTTGAGAGGCCACCTTATCTTGTAGGGCCTCTAGGTATCTGCTCCACCCAATTCAGACCTGGCAGAGGAACAGGAAAAACATGCATACACCCTGAAGAGGAGACACTGGCAGTTCAGAAGTAACATCTTCACAGACTGAGAAAGGACTTCAGTGTCGCAAGCAGAAAGTTACAGGAGGCAAGTAAGAAACTGTAGCAAAAATCAAAGCCAAATCCCAAGAGATCACATCTAGCTAAATGACAGTGTAAGAATTAAGTCCGTATCATCATGGTCCTTGAAATGACAGCATGGTTAAAGGAGAAAATAGAACTGGGCTAAGCTAAAGCTGAAAATGGGTCACCGCAGACTGAAATTCAGTATCCAACCAGGAGGAGAGAACAAAAACATTCTGACGAGAATGCCTGAAATGCCTGAGATTGAGATTTAATTTTTAAAAACAATAATCTCAAAATAGGTTTAATACATTTCACTGCTTAGATATAAAGAACAGCATTCAGCAAGTCCTAACAAAGAATGCTGTCAATTCTAAAGGAGAAAATGAAAAACTAGTGTCAGCTCTAGCAAAGCCTTAACCTCTCCCCATTCATTCCCAGTCTTATTTATACTTTACACATTGCTTTATACAGTTAGACTTTATTTCTATCACTTTCTTTATTCATCAGTAACTCCAAGATTCAGGGGCTCCAATGAGAGACAGAAACAAGATGTGAAAATTAGCAAAATACGTTTACGTTGTCTTTAGTGTTTCTATTTTATTTTTTAGGAGGCATGTTTTAAGACAGCATGCACTTCTGTTTATCCACCAACAAACACACACAAGCTGTTTATATTCAGGACAAAGGTTTTGTGGCTGTATTTTTGCTAAACGTAATTTTTAATACCAGGTTTTAAAAAAATAGTCCAGTGATCAACAACTGAGTTTACTACTTACTCAAGTCAATTTGAAACTAACTGCAAATACAAAATATCTTAATACAAAATTAAATGAGAATACAAAGCCTTTATTTCTTTTTTAAGTTTTCCAAATGATACAAAAGATACATTTTAAAAACAGGCAATTAATAATCTTTTTTTTTTTAAACTGGAGAAGCATGGATAGGGTGGATTTACTTAGATCTCTAAAATTAATTTCGCTGACATCGCCGTCTTACTTATCAAACAGTCTGAACACCAGGTTTCTTATATAAAGAAAGCATTATTCTCTGATAGAGGTTTTAGCTACACCTGGGCATGCTAAATACTTCCTTGAAATATAAAAATATGGAACTAAAAACAAAACATGTATGTCAATTTTAATTAAGTTCACTTTAACTAAAGCTAACTTTAGTTATGAAGTACTCTTAGAAGAAGTGATTGACCTTCTATGGAAGGCTTTTTGTCCCAAAACATGCTTCCAATATGGCTCTCAGTAATACAGATTCTGCTTTTTAGATAATGGATTTTTGTTTTGTTTTGTTTTTTCAAGATCTATTTATTTGGAGGGGGGAGGGGCAGAGGGAGAGGAAAAGAGAGAATCCTAAGCAGACTCCGAACTCCGCGCAGACTGATGTGGGGCTTTAATCCCATGACCCTGAAATCACGACCCAAGCTGAAACCAAGAGTCAGTTGGAGGCTCAACCAATTGCACCACCCAGGTGCCCAGTAATCAGTTTTTAAAAAAAAAAAGTAAAAAGTAAAAACAGATTTCAGTATTACTGATAGGTGAACAGTCTTAACCTGTCCAAAACAGAAACTAATAAAATGTGACCTACAAACCACATAGTGTAGAAGAATAAATAAGACATACGGGAAAATGCTTTGCAAACCCTCATGAAATAGAGATGTTAGCAGATGTTACTTACACCTATGTGACCTACAGTCTGCCAACCAGAACACGAGCATTTCTTTCTGACTATAGCAAAAGAATGACTATTCTAAAATACTGCAAAAATCTAAAGTTCTTTATGAAAAAAATTAAGTTGTCCCACATGTTAATAGTATATTCTCAATTTTTTAAAAAACTAGCACTTTATATACAGTAACTGATTTTTTCCCATAAACTCTAGTTTTGATCAATCGAGAAGCTATCTCCTACTGCCATAGTTAGATGAGTCGACATAGGCACAAGACTCCATTTTACTGACCCTTTCAGCAGTGAATGCAAAGGTGACACTGATGAAGAATTCCAGGTGAATAATGTCTGTGCCAGTATCAAGAATGATGACAAAGACAGCTGGCACTGTGCAAACCACCCAGAAGCAAAGTATAATACCCACTGTTCCAACTGAAGAACCTCTGTTCCTGTTTCTAATTCTAACTCTGTCTGCAATGGGCTGTAAAAATAAAAGCTGGAGCCAGAAGCAATAGTATGTGAAAACCAGGACTGTTTAGAACTGGTGGCTTTAATTTTCAACTTCAGAGTGGCAGCTACCATGAGAACAAAACAAGACAGTAAACATCTAAATCACTAGGTTCATTTTATGTGAAGACCCATCTCACTTTGAAAGAACAATTTCAACTCTACTCTTCTTATATTATTTTTAAAGAAAGCAAGCAGGATAAAAATCACAAATGCCAAACTTACAATTCTTGTAGCAAGGCTGCCTGAAGGGTTTTCCTTTTGAAAAGGCAATTGCCACTATGAGGTACTGAAAACTGGAGATAAAAAATACTGTGGTATTTTCATAATTTTGAATATTATGTGTATCAACATTGCTTTCATTGTACAAATGTGAAGAATTCCAATATAGGCTTCTCGTTGTATTACAAGCACTAGAACACAAAACATTTTTATATTACTAAATACTCATTTCCCAAAAGCAACCAACTTTACCTTAACGGTCTTAAATCACTCCCATTAACAGAAATAAGGTTTTTATAGGAAAACATCCAACAATATCAAGGTAAAATATATAGAACAGGCAACAGAGTGTTAAGGGTCTCTTCTCCTTAGTCACAGGCCAATCAGTTAATTCCAATCATATTTAACAAGTCCCTCTTATTTTTTAAACTTGGAGATGAAACTAATATCACACTGTACATTGACTATACTGAAATTAAAATTTTAAAAAAAGAAACACAACTAAATTTTGGGAGTCATTTTAACATGGTAAAGGTTCACAGACCTTAAGTTTGACCTTAGCCCTACCACTTTTTAGTTTAACCAAGGAATTATTAAATTTTTAAGCCCCCATTTCCTGGCCTGTAAGGGTGGGTATCACCTGCACTATCACAGGGTTTCTGTGGGGAGTAAGGTAACTCGTGTAGATGTCCAGCAAAGCACTGAGCACTGTCAGTATTCTGTGGCTGTGGTGCTCTCTCAGCTCTACTTCTAGTGGGCAGGACTGTCAAATATGTATCACACCCATTACTAAAACATTAGTTACATAAGCACAGGCAAGTAGTAACAAAATGTTAATCTGCTACAAATGAATTCTGGAAAGCTTCTCCAGAACAATTCCATCTATCTCTTTGCATATGCAGTGTTTATATGTATATATAGGCAAACATTAATATTAAATTTTTCAGTTTCCTAAAACTTTTAAAGACAACTTTTAGTCCCTTCATCAAGCAAGCTATAATGTTTGTATCTAAAAATGTAATTCTACAAAATTACCTCAGGGTATAGCTTACATGTTGTTTTGTTTTTTGCAACCCTGATATCAAGACCTAAGCTAAGATCAAGAATCAGATGCTTAACTGACTGAGCCACCCAGGCACCCCAGCTTATACATTTAATTAATTAAACTAATGTTATAATCTGTGACTGATAGAATACTCTACCCATAAATAAGAGAAGCACTTAAGTGTTTTATTTTTACAAGTTTTTTCAGATTTTAAAATGTCACTTCCTAGGTCTGGGGTAGAAAAGTTAGATGCACAAACATTCTGGGTTTAGAGAAGAGAACACTGGTTAATTTCAATGCTCTCATTTTACAGATAAGCTCAACAGCTAATTAAGAAACTGGTCCGATATCCCCTTCTTGGTAATGATTACGAAGAATATGAAGAACCTGCCTGACCATCTTTCTAAAAATAAAAGGAGTTACAATGATATAAAGTCAAACAGGCCAAATAATTTAATTGTTTAATCAAGCTGCCTGTAAAATTTACATACATTCTAAAACTTATTTCTGCTATGCATATATGTTACACACATTCCACAGATTCTTTAAACGGACTGACCAACTTACTCTGACTGTGGCTGCCATACTTCATACCAAGGTTGCTGCTTGACCCAAAAAAACCCCAAAGATTGAAATCCAATGCAGATGATGATCTGAGACAAAACGGAGAAGAGAAGGGCCCCAGATATAAGACCTGAGGGTGGTCTTTGCGCCACAAGTTCCTTCCAGGCAGGATTTAAACTCACTATAATGAGGAGGAAAAGGGGAGAAGTTTTTATCTATATAGTTATATAATACATAATCAGATTTATTTAGGAACTTAAATTCATTTTTGTCTAACAAATCTTAATATGAAAAATGTCCAAAACCCAAGCCAAATGTCATACATATTTAAGTCATCTGTAAAAGTAAACAATTTAGGCTTTTTCTAAAGTACCTCACAAGTACTTTTACATTAGCCTACTGAATTTCAGAGAAATACTAGTACAAGTAAAAAGAATATTAAACATAAACATATAAACTATAACATTACCATGCTTATATGTTAACTAAGTTTATATGTTAACTAACTATATGTTCAAAAATTTATTTCTGAATATTTAATTGAAAAGCTATAGTAAAAAGACTTATTTTCTTCCTCTTAAGACATTAACACACACACAAAAAGAAGACATTAACAAAGGTTGAAAGCTATATGAACAGTAACCAAAAAAGGCTTTGATAACTTATTAAGGTGATGTCCACCAAGTTTCTCTACTGTAACATTTCTGCTTTTCTTTTTGTAATTAATTTGTAAAAAGATATATAAAAATCCTGTTCTTCATTAAACTTTGACTCGATAGTTTTAGTATTCCCTAAAGATTGTCTAACTCACTGGTTCTCAACCAACATGATTTTGCCCTGTAGAGAACATCTGTCAATGTCTGGAGATATCTGTGGTTGTCAAAACCAGGGGAGTGTTACTGGCATCTAGCAGGAGGTAGAGACAAGAGATGCTCGTAAGCATCCTCTAATGCACAGAAAAGAAGCATCTGGCCTAAAAGATCAATCAGATCAGTGTGTTTCCATGGTTTAAGTCCATCATTCCTTCTATAGTTATTAGTTTGCATTTTACTCTAAGGAAGAGCTTTCTCTTCTCTCCCTACTTACTTATTTCTAATATGGACTTGTGAATTTTTTTTTTTTTAAAGATTTTTATTTATTTGACAGAGAGAGATCACAAGTAGGCAGAGAGGCAGGCGGAGAGAGAGGAGGAAGCAGGCTTCCTGCTGAGCAGAGAGCCCGATGTGGGGCTCGATCCCAGGACCCTGGGATCATGACCTGAGCCGAAGGCAGAGGCTTTAACCCACTGAGCCACCCAGGCGCCCCTGGACTTGTGAATTTTTATTTGATTAAACAGGTCATATCCCATTACATCATTATTTATTCTGACATAAACACAAAGACCAAAATAAACCACTATCTTCTGTCTCCTCATATGCTCTACCTAGGGACATGGCATCACTTCCGCCATACTCCTCCCAAGAATTCACAGCCTGAGTCTAATGAGACTACTTCAGACCAGACAAATCCATATAACTGGTTTCTCTTCTTTCATAAATGTCAACACCAAGATGTCCCCCAAGAAAGGCTGATGTAATATTCTGGATTTAAAAAGACTTAAGTGGGATGCCTGGGTGTCTCAGTTGGTTAGGCACCTGCCTTCAGCTCAAGTCATTATCCCAGGGTCCTGGGATGGAGCCCTGCACTAGGCACTCTGCTCAGTGGAAGAAAAAGATGGAGAAAGAAGAGTAAAACAACTAGGGCAAATAAAAACAACTAGTAGTAAAAAAAAATGAATTTATAGGCAAGAAGTATGCCCTATAATTATTGACATAAATTTACCAAAGTTTAAGGAGTTAATCAGAATTTCATATGCTTTTAAATAAATACTAAAGCAAATTACTCACTTGTAAATACCACTACCAAAATGATTGCCAGATCAATGAAAAGAAACTGGAAGTCTCCTAGGTTACTTAAGATCTACAAAAGTAATTTTAGAAACATAATTAGTTCTCAGAAACTATTTTTATACCACTTTCCCTGGCTTTAGATTTTTCTTCGATTTTAGTTCCCCCACTCTACCCGCGCCCCTCCCCCCGCCATCAATAACAAGGACCTGCTTAAAAATTAAAATACATTTGCCTTTGATAGTAAAATCTTTTAAGCTTTTTGACAAAAAGAAAATACAAGCTCTTACTTATTATATTCAACACCCTTGGAAATTAGTATCTCAAAGCTTCCTAATATCCATTTAACACCATCCCTCCTGATCCTTTCTACAAATGGTAGAAAGGGATAACTTCACAAAAACTCCCTAGGATGTCACTACTGTTTGTTTTGAGAAAATTCTAAAGTGAGATCACTTCAGTTATAAAATCTGACGGAGTACCTACGGACATTACCGTTTACAGTTTTTTCCAAATGCATAAAGTCCTACAAACTACTACTGAAACATCTTTCTCACTCTGGCCTTTTTCTGTAAATGTTTAGCAGAGTTAACTACAAATGTGAAATATGTCACAGCTTAACATTTTGAAGAACTCTCAGAAAGATGCCCAATCTGTGCTAAAGGGGGAAAAAAAAAAATACAATCATCTTTTACTCACAAAGCTTTAGCCACAACTGTCAGCCTTAAAGAAAATGCTATTCCAGATTAATGAGATTTTCAATCTGCTACTCAAAATATAATAAATTAAAGGAAAATTTATAGATGCTAGTTATGTAAGTTCCCTAATTAGTGGATGCATACATACTCCATTATTTTGGTTTAAATGCCTTAACAAAAGCACCACCTCTGTAAGCAATGTCAGTACTCACGGAATATAGCAGAGTAACACTGAAGTACTGTATAATGCTGTACAAAGCCATGAATTTAAACACACAGAAAGAAGTCATTAAAGCAGCACGGCCTTCCCTGGGAAAACAAATGTTGGCATGTCAATAAAAGCATTTGAACTCCTCTTCCAAATCACAGTAATATCCTGACTGATGAACATTAACATTCAATAGCTATGACAAAACACTTTTCTACTAAAAGATCAAAACTAAAGCAGAACCTGAAAGAGATGAAGAGTAGCAACCTGCTGCTAATGAAGTCAGAGATCGAATATACTAACACATCATCACAACAAATTCATATTAATTTCTATGATGATTTTTTTTCTACTTTAACAGAGCACACCACAAAGAGATAATGGGAACATGCTGAATTTGTGCTACCTGATAAGGTTTGGCACACAGGAAATACTAGGAGTTTTGGAGGTAAAGGGAGATGCCACTGAAGCCTCGAGCTCTGATAACGAAATGCCTCCATGTGCCCTCTTCAAAGCCTAGTGGTTTGAAGAAGAAAAGAGGTTAAGTTTTATAAATGTGACTTAGGCTAAAGAAAGAACTATAAATCACAAAAACCATACTTACACCACAATCATTTGCACCATCACCGCACATCCCAACAAAGTAACTAGAAACAAAAATCACATAAAGATTTTGATTACTTTTTTAAAACAAACAACATTTAACTTAAGATTCCACCAATGTTATTATGAAGAGCTAATAGACCGAGACCTCCCCACTGGAACTAAAGAATCTTTTTATCGCAAAGACTACAGGCATGTTGCTTTTGCAAATGGCATCAGCTTGTAAGTCAAATGACCTGGGTTATTGTCCCATTTCTGTCACAAGCTGGGCAAATCAGTTTTTCATCTGGCATCTCAATTTCCTTATCTTTAGAGCAAAGGTCTTGGGTCTGTACAGTCTTTAGTAATCTACTTTTACACTAAAACTTAAACATAATTATTTACACAAACTATGAAGTCACTTCTACAAGCTGAGTAAATGAACTCTATCTTACAGATATTACCTGGAAAAGGAATTGTAGATATTGTACTTTAACTAAATAAATTAGCACATGAACCTCTTTTAAAAAGGCACTTCAGAGCTGTCACCTATCTGATAGGTGACAATACTATATACATGAAATATTAGTTATTTTTCTGGTTTTGATAATGACATTAAAATCCATAAAAATAAAAAAAAAAGCAATACTTACTCTACATTTTGCAATGCTTCTATTAACTGTGTCTTCTGATCAGGTGCCATACGAGCAAATACAGTGCCATGCAACATCAACTGGAAAAAATAGAAATTTCTTTAAAATATTGTTCACAGTTTATTCATGTGAACACACACATACATAAACCCACATCACTAACCTTAGGAGCAAGGTCTTGGAAATGTTCTAATATCACTGAAAATGATTTTCCATTCATTGCAAAATGGTAACGAGTCACCTGAAGATCCTCTAAGCTATCATGGACCAGTTTAATTGGAATAGCCTGTGCATGAGACATTTAAAACAATATTTAGGCAGCCAGACCAAGTAATACAATCCTATTTTAAATACATTTGATCTAGGGGTGCCTGGGTGGCCTAGTTGGTTAAGCATCTGCCTTTGGCTCAGGTCATAATCCCAAGAGTCCTGGAATCAAGCCCAGCATCGGGGTTCCCTGCCCGGCAAGAGAGCCTGCTTCTCCCTCTGCCTCTGCCTGCTCTTCTCCCACTTGTACTCTCTCTGTGTCAAATAAATAAAATCTTCATTTAAAAAAAAACAACACATATATATTTGGTCTAAAACGAAATTCTTTTATTTGATAATTTACATAAAAAAATGAAAGTTTAACGTTTATTAAAAGTAAAAGGAAATTCAGTTTTAAGGTAATCTACCTATAGTGGTTATTTAAAAAACAACCAACCAACCAACAAAGGCTAAAAATCAGCTTTGGTTTGAAATAACGCATGGGGACGCCTGGGTGGCTCAGTTGGTTAAGCGGCTGCCTTCGGCTCCGGTCATGATCCCAGCGTCCTGGGATCGAGTCCCACATCGGGCTCCTTGCTCAGCAGGGAGCCTGCTTCTCCCTCTGCCTCTGCCTGCCTCTCTGTCTGCCTGTGCTCACTCTCTCTGACAAATAAATAAATAAAATCTTTAAAAAAAATAAAAATAAAAAAAAAAAAAAGAAATAACGCATGGACTAAATATTATAGACCACCTGCGTCATTTATCATTACTTTTAAAATAGCTGCCTAGGCAGCTCAGTCTGTTAAGTGGCCACTCTTGGTTTCGGCTCAGGTTGTGATCTCATGGGTGATCTCATGGGTGATGGGATCAAGCCCTGTGTCGGGTTTCTAGCTCAGCAGGGAGTCTGTTTGGGGATTCTCTCCCTCTGCCGCCTCCCCCATTCTAACACACTCTCTCTCCTCTCTCAAATAAATCTTCTTAAACAGTTAAAATAGGATAAATATCTGGAATTTTCATACTTTAAAATGGTGCTTCTCAAGTTCGGGCTAAATATCACAATTTGAGCTAGCTGGGTCTCATCCAGCCCTAATGAATCAATCTCTGAGGATGTGGCCCAGGTGACTGTTTTCATTTCTTTTCTGTTGTGTTTTAATGCACCACCTTTTATTTTTTCAGACTAAATTCAAACAAGCAAGCTTCAAAAGGGAAAATTCTTCTTGACATTACCTCTGAGTCAATTGCTGATGAATTACTGCACTGTGTTAGGGTGTCTGCATAATGCCAGTTTATCTTGGCAACTTTCCCATCCTTCGGAGGTAATGCTTCAGCAATAATAACTTTATCCTGAGGTAGTATCATTCCACAGTCTCTGGCCACAGAAACAGCAGTCAACATATTGTCACCTAATTTTCAAAATATTGAAAATACATTACAATTAAAATGGAAACATAAATGTATTCAACAATGAATATTTATCAAGAACCTACTACCCCATGACTGTGCTTGGCAAAATGAAGATAATGTACAGTATTACTCTTGAATCTTAAAGACAACAAAAATCAAAACATACTTTACAAAGGAAGCCTCAAATAATTCAAGCACACATATGCTGAACAGTCACACCATTCTCACAATTACAATTTTTAAAGCCAAATACATTGTGATCTCTATCGGTCAGGCACTAGTAGTACCTACCGACACCTGGCACAGTGCCCATATGCACAGAGCAGGTGCTCAAAAAATATCTGTTGGAATAACTTAGGAGTCACTGGGTCTGTACAAGAATACCTAGTGTCACAGGAAAAAAGGAACGGGTTCCAAAAGCAAAACAGTGAGCCAGGTAAACAAGAATACAATCTTCACAAAATAGGAAGAGAAGACAGACATCCTCTCAGTCAGGAGGAGAGAAATGAAAAGAAGCCCTATAAGGACAGGATCAAGAAAATATGCACACATGTGAGAGGCAGGCAAAGGTCTGCAAAGCCCACCGCTGCCAGAACTGAAGGGCAACAGGATTTCTTCCCCCAATTCCCACACACTATTTCCAACAGTGGCCTCTTGTGACCAGACAGACCCCCCCCCCCATGAGACAAAGGTCACAGTCCGTCATGGCAGGGAAAGAGAGGAAAGAGACAGAGATGGAAAGTGCTTTGAAGGAGCAATCCTTAGAACCAAGGAATTGCTGGGATGCTAATAAATTTCTTTACTTGAGCTACATAGTGGTAAGTTTGCTATTAGATGGATCTCAGAGTCTGAAACAAAAAAATGTCAATTGCCTTTTGCCCATAAGTCTTAGTGAACACATAAACAAGCCATAGAATGATTATCTTAATTCTTATTATTTACTAAGAAAAAAAATACTTAAGAGTTGCCACAATTTCACACAACTAAGGAATGGGAATTATCTAATATCAACAATATAATAACACCAGAGAATCATTTGGATATAGTCGTCAGAAATCAAAAACCAATCAAACAATGGCTATTTTCACTAGTACACATTCAATCAATGAAAATAAACATACTCTTACACATAAAAGTGTAATTCTAACAAATATCTATTAGTCATTTTCCATGCATCTGGCATGGTTCTAAAAACTGCACAAGACCCCAAAACGAACAAAACATTCTCTTAACTCTCTAGCGACACCTGGCGCAGTGTATACTTGTGCTCTAGTACAGAAAACAAATCTACAAACAGCTTACACAAGATAAAATAAGTGCTATAAAAAATATATGATTAGAGGGACAACAAAAAAGAGCAAAATCTAAATTTTTACGATATGCCCTTCACTGTTTTACTACTTCTATAAAAAGAATTTGTTAGGCCTCAGGAGAGTTCTGCAAAGTTATCTTATACCTTTAAAAAACACTCTGAGTTGAAATGAGGCAAGGTAGGATGGAGCCACTATATGCTTTTATAACTAATCATTCCACAATATCCTATAACCTGAACTCTTAAGAGTTGCATTCAATTTTTCCTGTGTCCTTTTATAAAGTCTAACCTGTGACCATGACAGTGCGAATGTTGGCTTTATGCAAATCTTCAAGTACTGCAGGGGTTTCTTGCTTTAATTTGTTCTGCATTACAATTAATCCCATAAAATCCATATTGTTTTCAATGACATCTCTGCAGAAAAAAGAAATTTTAACACAAAATGGTTTAGTTCAGAGAACAGATACTTTTCTCTTTTTATTAATAAAGCAAATTAAAATTCCCATAAATTACAAACTGAAACATTTCATATGCTGAATAAGCCATATATATGTGTGTTCAAGCTTAATATCTCAAAAAATTCATATCTGGAAAAGTAATTCTGAAGAGGCATATTTTGAAATAAAACATTACCCTCTGAAATGTGAGAAATAAGGATAATGTGAAAACATTATCTTTTAAGACACTGAACACCTGAAGTACTGAAAAATGTTCATCCTGTATTCTATCCACAAAATGAATGAACATAAATAAATCTATGCTTTACTGGCCCCCAAATATAACACAGCCTAACATAAATGTTAAGAGAAAAGGGAAAAACTTGACCATAAGCACATTCAACACAGTTATACTGCGTTCATTATTATCAAGCCTTTGATGATTTTAGAAGTGATCAAATCCTTTTTTTAAGATTTTATTTATTGGAGAGAGAAAGAGAGTGAGAGAACACAAGAAGGGGGAGGATCAGAAGGAGAAGCAGACTCTTCACTAAGCGGGGAGCCCAATATGGGGCTCGATCCTGGGACTCCAGGATCATGACCTGAGCCTAAGGCAGACACTTAACTTGACTGAGCCACCCAAGATGTCCCTAGACTCTTGATCAAATTCTTGATCCTGGAAGTGTGATACAAAAACTATTTAGCAGTCTGACAATGAGCCCCAGAGATGGGGCTCTTACAGTATTTATTAATATTCAGGGCACCTGGGTAGCTCAAACATTAAACATCTGTCTTTGGCTCAGGTCATGATTCCAGAGTCCTGGGATGGAGCCCTGCTTCAGGGTCCCCACTCAGAAAGAAGCCTGCTTCTCCCCCTCCCTCTGCCTGCTGCTCCTCCTACTTGCGCTCACTCGCTGTCTCTGTCAAATACACAAATGGAATCTTTAAAGAAAATTTCTTTTAAAAAATATTTATTAATATTCAATAGCTATCAAGATGCTATTCCTTCAAAAGTTAAGTACCCACTCTGCACCACCTGGAAGGTCAAAGATGAAAAGGTATGATCTCTACCCTCAAGGGGCTTTTGTGGGAAAACAGACATGCTGGCAAAGAGATATATGCAGGGGCGCTCGAGTAGCTCAGTTGGTTGAGCACCCAACTCTACTCTGGCTCAAGTCGTATCTGAGGCTATGAGATCAAGTCCCATTGGTACAGAATCTGCTTGAGATTCTCCCCAGTCTGCCCCTCCTCCCTCCCTCCCTCTCAAATAAATAAGTAAGTAAAACCTTTTAAAAAGATGTGCATGCAAAAATAACATGTGCTTCAGTATCATCATGGAGATGGCTGCATTCTTAAGAAATCTCAAGCTACTGGGGCGCCTGGGTGGCTCAGTGGGTTAAGCCTCTGCCTTCGGCTCAGGTCATGATCTCAGGGTCCTGGGATCGAGCCCCACATCCGGCTCTCTTCTCAGTGGGGAGCCTGCTTCCCCTGTTCTCTCTGCCTGCCTCTCTGCCTACCTGTGACCTCTCTCTCTGTCAAATAAATAAAAATAAAATCTTTGGGGAGGAAAAAAAAGAAATCTCAAGCTACTAAAATTCTATCACAGAATTATTTTTTTTTTTTTTAAAGTAGACTCCACACCCGGCAAGGAGCCCAATGCAAGGCTTGAACTCACAACCCAGACATCAAGACCTCAACTACGATCACAAGTTGGACACTCAACCAACTGAGCCACCCAGGTGCTCCAGAAATATCCCCCACCCCCGCAATGGAGAAAGAAGACTTGAGGTTAAGAACCAAAATTTCAGACTTCCAGTAAGAAGTGGTTTTTTGACACAAAATTCAATAAAGGCACTTTAAGTACAAAGCTCTAAACCCTAAGCAATCTTTGAAATATAATTTATAACTATGGGCGGTAAAGGTATTAAAGAATAGCTAAGAAACAATATAAAATGACACTGCTGGTGGTGATAGGAGAAATGCCTGAAGTCTGAAAGTATGAAGTCTGAAATGCACTTCAAGGAACAAAGCTGTACCAATGTGAAACCCTGGGGCCCAAGCACTGTAGCCATTTTCCCATGACCTGCTAGTTTCTGGCTACTACTGGTTTCCTAACTTTTTCCTAACAATAAATGACACAGGTCATGGAAATTTTGTCCTCTAATGAATGAACAATACAATATTCAACTCAAGATGTAAAGGTTCAAGCAGTAATAGAAATGCCAAAACCTGCCCCTGTAAGATAGAATGGAAAGACAGAGAAGGTCTTGGTTTATAGATGCCAAAGAAGGAGAGAAAGAGAGAAAGCAGTAGAGAAAGAGAGAAAAGTTGACAGGGATAGGATATTCTGGGCAGAAGGAATAGCTTATTCAAGGGCATGGAAGGATGTCTGATTAGGACAGGCTCAAGAACTACAGTCAAATCAGTAGTTAAGTCTTTAAGGGGAAAAAATGGCAAAAGGTGGAGCTGTAGAGAAAAAAGAGCCTCATGTGCCTTTCACAGGAATTAGAACACAGTATTTTACTGCACCTCCCAACCATGCACATCAGTACCATCAGCTGGCTACTGCTTTTCTTTTTTTTTTGAAATGTTCATGCTTAAACCACACCCCCCAAACATTCTCTGTGAACAGGCAGAATTCCTAACATAGCTTCTCCTGTTAGCTATTGGGCTATCCACTCCACTCCTTTAGTTCTCATTCAGAAAACCAGGATTCTACTATAAACACTGCCCTAACTCTTTAGGCTTAGGAATCACCTCCTTTTCAAAAGCTTGCATTAGGCCACTTTTACAAAGACCTACAATGGTACTTGTTTTCAAAAACCCAAAGAAATCTGAAGATTTTTCACTTTCAAGAAAAAAAGGGGAAAGGCAAAAACAGCATTCAGCATTTGTTTTACAGTGAGCCAATTCAGAAGCAGTGCACTCCCAAGCAGCTGGGAGTGGCCCTCCCAAGCTCCATCCCTGGGTATTACAATCAGCACCTCAGCATCAAGCCACATAGGTCTGAACTGTGCCTGTGAGCATCTTGCTCTATCTTGATTTATTGTGCCTGCATTAGCAAGATGTGTCCTAAGTTATGAGAGCTTAAGAGAGATTATTTTTGGGGTCTGGAAAAACTCGGAATTTTTTCCACATAAATTAATGGTAACGGTTTCCTCACTTTAAGCTATTCTGGCTTATGAACAGCTTCACAGGAACACTCTACTTTTGCATAGTGGGAAAAGATGTAATTAAAAGAAGTGTTAATAGTCTGTAATTTAGCCACTGCCCTATTGTTGTGCTACTGACACTATTTAAACCTGAACCTGGTGGGGGAGGAGGGTCGGAAGAGGGTGGTGGGGTTATGGACATTGGGGAGGGTATGTTCTATGGTGAGTGCTGTGAAGTGTGTAAACCTGGCGATTCACAGACCTGTATCCCTGGGGCTAATAATACATTATATGTTTATTAAAAAATTTAAAAATTTAAAAAAGAAAAAAAACCTGAACCTGTGCATAACTTGTGCATAATACACGTAGATAATAGCTCTTTAAGCTGGATTCCTAGAACTGCACTTGCGGGGTCAAACTGTATAAGCAATTTAAATTTTGACAGGTACTACACATGTTCATTAAAATCTTCTCAAGCCTTCACTAACACTTGATATTATCAATCTTTTTAATTTCACAAACCTCAGGAAAGAAGTGATGTCTCACTGTGGTTTTATTTTGTAGTTCCCCAAAGAACTAAATAATGTACTACAATTTTCATTTGTTCACTGGCCATTTGTATGCCTTTTTCTTTTTATTTTTTTTAAGATTTTACTTATTTATTTGAGAGCAAGCAAGTGAGCATGAGCAGGGGGGAGGAGCAGAGGGAGAAGGAGAAGCAGACTCCCTACTGAGCAGTGAGCCTTACTAGGGGTTTTACTAGGATTTTTTATCTGCTTCTATCACTTTCTCTTTTTCAAATTAAGTGTTATGTGTTTTGTTTCTTTCCTGATGCACATTCCTGATGGTGAACTCTTCCAGTAGATGATGGGAGGCCATTTACTAGAATTCCAGGTAGGAGACGGTTATTAGAACTGAATGCTAAAAAGCTCTGGAGACACTGTGGAACACAAATTGAAGAGAGGAAGACTAGAGAAAAGTAAATGTGATGATGGCAATGTCATTCGACCTTTGGGATTGGGAAAGAGTACTGGTATAATTGGTTATTGTGACTCATGAAACTCTGACCAAAATAATACTTGGTTCCAACCACTTGGCAAAACCAAGTAGATTCTTTGGGAAGAACAAAATACAAGAGAATTATGCTTACATTTTAAAACTGTATTCCTAAAACATGCCTGACACATAGCAGGCACTAGATAAATATTTAACAAACAAACTGGTAAGAGTTCTGAAGAGCTGTACTTGTATCTCAATCACCTAAAACAAAACACTGCATTAGGTGCAGTTGCACACATTCGACAAATATTTAATAAATACAACATACAAATTGCCATATATGACCCATATAAACAAACTTTATTGGATAAACTGTAGAAAAACCGTTCATCAACCTTACCTGCTGATATTCTGTACTTTATGCCATGTGAGTTTTGACTCTAATTTTCTGTGCGCAAGAGCAATCACACGGAAGCCTTGTTTAGTGTAATCCTCTAAAACTTTTTCAAAATCAACAGGAACTTTTAAAAAGGAAAAAATAAATGTTATTGTTAAAATTGCAAGTACAAGCTCACCCAAATACCAGAATTTCACTCAAAGCCTAGTTGCTTCCTTACCTGTTTCAGGTTTACAAAGACTGGCAATGACCTCAGGTGCTCCTTTCATGTAGGCATCCATCTTCTTATCCCCCAGCACCCTTGCAACCACACTCATACGTTGCAAAGCAGAAGAAAACGGGAACTGGCGAACAATTCCTATCTCATAAATAGCCTATGTGATTTCAAAAAGATGCATAAAGCATTTACTATTTTTTCAGAATTAAAGCAAGTATACTTAAGTAACAAGTAAACATTCTTTACTTACTGGAAGTTCAAACAGCTCCTAAAAATAAAGCGAAAAGAAAAAAGAAAATACCAATTAGATTCATTAACACACTCAAGTTTAAAAAAAAAAACAAAACTTGATACATCCACAAAACATTACTTAAAAAATAGCAAGGAGCTTTGATTATTTCAAACTCAGTTTTCAAGACTGCTTCTCTACTACCTCTCATTTAATAAAAATATATCCTTCGGTATTTTCAAATAATTTTGCTATCCTAAAATATTAACATATTAAGTACTAAAAGAAACTAAGGGGGAACATAATTTAAAATTCACCTAAAAATAAAGCCTTCCACATATCTTTTACTGAATCCTAAGAATACAGTTGCAATTTATTTTTTTTCTTTTCTTTTTTTTTTTGTTTAAAGATTTTACTTATTTATTTGAGAGAGAGAGAGTGAGAGAGCATAAGAGCAGAGAAGGTCAGAAGAAGACGCAGACTCCCCATGGAGTTGGGAGCCCGATGCGGGACTCGATCCCAGGACTCCGGAACCATGACCTGAGCAGAAGGCAGTTGCTTAACCAACTGAGCCATCCAGGCAATTTAAAAAAGATAAATCACCATGTATCTAAACCACAAGACACTAAGTTGCTCAATAAACAGGAAGGAAAAGTAATGGTAAAGAGAATTAAATCTTAATGTTTTACACAAATAGTGCTTGAAACACATCAGGTGTAGCTTTGGATAAATGCAGTTAAAATACTCTTATCAGCACAAGTTAAATAAAGGACATGTGATTTCATCTTCTAGCAACATTTCAAAATGAGAATTAAACATGAGCATCAACAGTTTATTATCCAACTTAACATGATTTCACACCATTTCTTGGTTTCCTGCAGGTGTGGATTCAGGAAGCAGCTGTTTCGCTGGACGAACCACAGTGGGCATAATTCGATTATGAAGTGCTGTTTCCTCTTCAGTTGCTTCTTCCAGAATCTAAAAGGAAAATATCCAACACATTACTTCATAAAATTCAATTCACTGGTTCTACTTTAAAAACAAAACAAAACAATAAAAAACATTATGGTTACCTTCAGTAATTACAAAAAAAAAAAAAAAAAAGGCAGTGCCCAAGGAATAAACAAACACTACTAGATCACTAAGGTGAGTAGAGTAAAATATAAGTGAAATCAGTTAAAGTTCTGACAACCCATGGAAGATGAGAAGCAGAAGTTAGAAGTAAAATAAAGAACCAGAGAAACAGAGAAAAACTTCTCATTTTGCTCTTACAACCTGCTGAATTAGATTCTCTCTGCAAACAACAACAACAACAACAAAAACCCAGAAGATTCCTGCAGTACCACAAATGTTCAGTCTATCATTCAGGGATTATCTTCTGCTACCAGGAAAGGATACAAAAGTATACAGAGCACAGGGGAGGATTTAAAATAGCATCGTAGGGGGATGCTGAGCTCACCTTGGCCCTCAAACACAGCCAGATCAACATCCAACCATTCTGAGCAAGTAGGAATACGATCTAAGTATTAAGAAAACAATCTGCACAGCTGGAGAGAATGTAGCAGATGCAGGGTTTGGAGCCATGAACTGGGAGGGGAGGAAAGCCAAGGAGCCCCGTAGGAGCAGGAACCCTTTTCAAGGAGCAAAGTAAGAAAGAGGGAGAGAGCGGGAGAGACCCCAGCAGGTGGGGAGCACACTGTAAGCCAAGACGAGGAGACCCCTTGGGCCGCATGTGGGAGAGAGTGCTCCTTTCCCATCATACATTTGGAAGTGTATTTTGCCTCTCCAAGGACAAAAGGCCAGCTGTGAGCCACTGAGCTCAGCAGGGACAGAGGTGTGCACAGAGGGCAGATAACCCCCAAGCAGCTTTTCACTGTGAGCCACAACAGACCTAAACCAGCGAGTGCAGATAACCCGGCTTCTGCTTTTCGCTGTCTACCACAATCGATTCAGCCTCTGTGCAACTGCTTTTCTGAGACAGAGTCGGGGACTGAGCTGCGGCTTTCCACTGTGAGTCACATGAAATCTAGCCTGTGTGTGTGAGCTGTATGACTGTTCTTCCCGGACAGGACGGTGCTGGTGCACCACAAGGTTCTCCTCTGGGATAGGGACGGGAGTGGGTATGCACCTTGCCAGGCCCCTTAAAACTTGGGAGTTTTGAATCCTAGCCACAGGCCAGAGATAAAAATACAGAAGATCTGTGGCACCAAGGGTACTGACAGCCCAGGAACCAGACAGGTAAAGAACAGGGAAATGAAAAAGGCCTGGGACACAAGAGATTATGGGCTTTTTTGAGAGGGCCTCCTGCAGAACGGTGGCCAGGAGTCCCCTCTCCAGGGACAAGAGGGTAGAATGATGCCATATCCTTCCTCTTCCACCACCATCCCTGCCCCACACCAGCTCCATGCAACTTCTGAGAGAAACACAATGCCTCCCCAAAGGCTGCAGTCCCCTACACTAAACCCTGCCCCCTGACCTGGCAGGAGCATCTTTACAAGGGCAAGTCAGCCTATAAACCAGCACAGCAGGCCTCTCCCTCAGAAGACCAACACAGGTCTCCACATGTACCAAGTCTACTGATTAAAGAGTGCTCCAAAACGTCAGCTTCTGGTGGAAAGAGGACCAGACTTGCTTCTTCTTTTCTTCCTTAATTTTAAAATTTTTTTTATTTTTCCATTTCTTATTTTTTATCTTTTACTTTATATTTTTTCTTTCTCTTTTCTCTTTATCTTTTTTGGGGGGTATCAGACTTATAATTTTTTGTTCATTTGTTGGTTTGTTTCCTACTCTTATTTTTTAGAACAGGCCTATATATTTTTTCTTCTTTTCTTCTTTCCTCACTCTTTATTCCTTCATTCTTTCTTATTCTTTGGCATTAGGCGTTTACAGTTTTTTGTCTGTCTGTGTTTTTGTTCCTTTTCTCCTGTCTTGGATCAGGCTTTTTTCTTTCTTTCCAAATTAACAGACAAATCAAAGCACACCAAGGTAAAGATCCAAACACTCCCTACTACAAGCACAGAAGGACTCTGTAGAGGACAGACCAGCAGGATAGAGAAGCCAAAACACAACAGCAGAGTGCACACAGCATACACCAGAAACACTTCCTGAAGTTTTTGTTACTTTTTTTTTTTTAAGATCTTATTTATTTGAGCGACAGAGTACAAGCAGGGGCAGAGAAAAGGAGAAGCAGACTCCCCGCCGAGCAGGGAACCAGCCGGGCTAAATCCCAGGGGCCTAAGATCATGATCTGAGTTGACGGCAGTTGCTTCACTGACTGAGTCACCCAGCCGTCCCTTCTTGTTGTTGTTATTGGGCTTTTTTTTCCTTTTTCTATTTTTCTTTTCCTGACAAAATGACAGGATGGAGAAATTTCCCCCAAAATAAAGAAAAAGAGGTAATACTCATAGCCAGGGATTTAATCAATATGAACATAACTAAGATGTCTGAACTAGAATTTAAAACAACAATTATAAAGATACTAGCTGGGCTTGAAAAAAGCAATGAAGACATGAGAGAATCCCTTACTATACAGATGAAAGAATTAAAATCCAGTCAGGCCAAGATTAAAAATGCTATAATCAAGATGCAGTCCCAAGTGGAGGTCATTAAAATGAGGATGAACAAAGCTGTGATACAGAGGATAAAATTATGGAAAATAATAAAGCTGACGAGATGAGGGAAAGACTATTAGATCATGAAGGTAGACTTACGGAACTCAGCAATTCCATAAAGCAAAATAATATCTGTATTACAGGGGTCCCAGAAGAAGAGCAAGAGAAAGGGATAGAAGGTTTACTTCAATAAATTTTAGTTGAGAACTTCCCTAATCTGGGGAAGGAAACAGGCATTCAAGTCCAAGAGGCACAGAGAACTCCCCTCAAAATCAACGAAAACTGGTCAACACCATAACAGATTATTATAGTGAAACCTGCAAATTACAAAGCCATAAAGAGAAAATCCTGAAAGCAGCTCAAGACAAGAGGACACATAAAGCTGGCAGCAGACCTGTCCACAGAGACCTGTCAGACCAGAAAGAACTGGCATGATACAGTCAACGAGCTAAATGGGAAAAATATGCAGCCAAGAATACTTTATCCCAGAAGTCTTCATTCAGAATAGAAGGAAAGATAAAGAATTTCCAAGACAAACAAAAACTAAAGAATTCATGTACCTAAACCAGCCCTGCAAGGAATATTAAAGGGGATACTTCAGGCAGAGAGAGCAAAAGTAATAAAGACTAGAAAGGAACAGACACAATCCATAGGAACAGAGACTTAACACGTAATACAAAAGCACTAAATTAGTATCTCTTTTTTTTCCAGAAAAAGAAAAGTTTTATTTAACCAAAAGTCAGCATTAACTGCTTCCCCCCAGTGACAAATTTTTCCAAATACCATATATTTATAAAATTCAGCATGTTAAAATTTACTCAAATCCTTCAATTACTTTTCTCTATTAGAGAATGTTCTGTTTCTTAGAGTTCCAAACAATAAAAGAGGTGATAATCTATTGAGAAAAAGGTCAGATGAGTGTGATGGATATGGCAAAAGTTCTTGGCCCAATGCAGTCATTCCCTATGGTGGTCTGGGATTTCAGTGGTCAAATGTTGTCATGGAAAACTATAGGCCCAGCCATATCTGATAACCAATGCAGAGTGCTTTTAGATCCATTTTTGATACATATAAATTTGTATCTTTCAATAATTATTCTGAATGTAAATGGACTAAATGCTCTAATCAAGACACAGGGTATCAGAATAGATTAAAAAAACAAGACCTGTTGATAAGCTGCTTACAAGAGACTCATTTTAGACCCAAAGACACCTCCAGGTTCAAAGTGAGCATTTATCATGCCAATGGACATCAAAAGAAAGCTGGAGTAGCCATCCTTATACTAGACAAGCTAGATTTTAAACCAAAGACTATCGTAAGAGATGAAAGACACTATACCATAATAAAGAAGTCTATCCAATAAGATCTAACAACTGCAAACATATATGCCTCTAACTTGGAAGCAACCAAATACATAAATAAATTAATAACAAAATTAAATAAATCAACTGATAATAATACAATAATAGTAGGGGACTTTAACACCCCACTCACAGCAATGGACAGATCATCTAAGCAGAAGATCAAGAAGAAAACAAGGGCTTTGAATGATATATACTGGACTTGATGGACTTGAAAGATATATACAGAGCACTTATCCTAAAGCAGAAGAATGCACATTCTTTTCGAGTGCACATGGAACATTCTCGAAAATAGATCACATACTGGGTCACAAATCTGGACTCAACTGGTACAAAAAGAGTGAGATCATACTATGCGTATTTTCAGACCACAATGTTGTGAAACTTGAAGTCCACCACAAGAAAACATCTGGAAGGACCACAAATACATGGAGGTTAAAGAATATCCTACTCAAGAATGAATGGGTCAACCAGGAAATTAAAGAATTTAAAAAATACATGGAAGCAAATGAAAATGAAAACACAATTCAAAATCTTTGGGATGCAAGGTGGGCTTACAAGGGAAGTATACAGCAATACAGGCCTTCCTCAAGAAATAAGAAAGGTCTCAGATACACAAACTAACCTCACACCTAAAAGAGGAAAAAGAACAGCAAATAAACCCAGCTAAATGCAGCAAAGAGAAATAATAAAGATTAGACCAGAAATCAATAAAACAACAGAGCAACAAAACTAGAAGCTGGTTCTTAAAAGGATTAACAAGACTGATAAGCCCCTGGCCAAATGTGTCAAAAAGAAAAGAGAAAGGACCCAAATAAATAAAATCATGGGGGCGCCTGGGTGGCTCAATGGTTTAGCCTCTGCCTTTGGCTCGGGTTATGATCTCGGGGTCCTGGGATCGAGCCCCATGTCGGGCTCTCTGCTCAGCGGGGAGCCTGCTTCCCCCTCTCTCTCTGCCTACTTGTGATCTCTGTCAAATAAATAAATAAAAACTTTTAAAAATAAATAAAAATAATTAATTAATTAATTTAAAAATCATGAATGAAAGAGGAGAGCACAACCACCACCGAAGAAATACAAATAATTACAAGAGAATATTATGAGCAATTATATGCCAACAAATTAGGCAATGTGGAAGAAATGGATAAATTCCTAGAAACATAGAAACTACCAAAACTGAAACAGGGAGAAACAGAAAACCTGAACAGAACCATAACCAGCAAGGAAATCAGATCACTAATCAACAATCTCCCAACCAAAAGGACTCCAGGGCCAGATGGCTTCCTAGGGGAATTCTATCAAACATTTAAAGAAGAATTAATACCTACTCTTCTGAAACTGTTTCAAAAAACAGAAATGGAAGGAAAATCCAAACTCATTCTATGAAGCCAGCATTACCTTGACCCCAAAACCAGAAAAAGACTCCATCAAAAAGGAAAATTATGGACCAAAATCCCTGATGAACACGGATACAAAAATTCTTACCAAGATCCTAGCCAAGAGGATCCAACCATACATTAAAAGGATTACTCACAGGTGCCTGGGTGGCTCAGCTGGTTAAGCAACTGCCTTCAGCTTGGGTCATGATCCTAGAGTCCCGGGATCAAATCCTGCATCAGGCTCCCTGCTCAGCAGGGAGTCTGCTTCTCCCTCTGACCCTCTACTTCTCGTGCTTTCTCTCTCTCTCTCATTCTCTCTCTCTCTCAAATAAATACATAAAATCTTAAAAAAAAAAAAAAAAAAAGAAAGATTATTCATCACAATCAAGTGGGATTTATTCCTGGGCAGGGATGGTTCAACATCTGCAAATTAATCAATGTGATATACCACATCAAAGAAAAGATCAGAACCATATGATCCTCTTAATAGCTGAAGAAAAAGCATTTGACAAAGTACAGCATCCTTTCTTGATAAAACCCTCCACAATGCAGGGATAAACAGACATACCTCAACATCATAAAAGCCATATATGAAAGACCCAAATATCGTCCTCAACAGGGAAAAACTGAGAGCATTTCCCCTAAGGTCAGGAACATGACAGGGATGTCCACTCTCACCACTGTTATTCAACAGAGTACTGGCAGTCCTAGCCTCAGCCATCACAAAAAGAAAGAAAAGGCATCCAAAATCAGTAAAGAAGTCAAACTTCCACTCTTCACAGACAACACGATACCCTATGTAGAAAACTCAAGACTCCAGCAAAGAACAGCTAGAACTGATACATGAATTCAGCAAAGTGGCAAGATATAAAATCAATGCACAGAAGTCTGGTGCATTTCTATACAGAAAGAGAAATCAAGTAACTGATCCCACTCAACAAACAACTGCACCAAAAACCGTAAGATACCTAGGAATAAACCTAACCAAAGAGTTAAAAGATTTTTTCTCTGAAAACTAAAGAACACTTATAATAGAAATTGAGGAAGACACAAAGAAATTGAAAAACATTCCATGTTCATGGATTGGAAGAACAAATATTGTTAAAATGCCTATACTACCCAAAGCAATCCACACATTCACTGCAATCTCTATCAAAATGCCATGAGAATTTTTCACAGAGCTGGAACAAACAATCATAGAATTTGTATGGAACCAGAAAACACCCCAGTATGGTTCTGGCACAAAAACAGACACACAAATCAATGGAACAGAATACAGAAACAGAATAGAGAAATTCAGCTCTATGGTCAACTAATCCTCAACAAAGCAGGAGAGAAAATCCAGTGAGAAAAAGACGGTCTCTTCAACAAATGGCGTTGGGAAAATTGGACAGCCACGTGCAGAAAAATGAAGCTGGACCACTTTTTTACACCATACACAAAAATAAATTCAAAATGGATAAAGACCTAAATGTGAGAGGAATCCATCAAAATCCTAGAGAACACAGGCAGCAACCTCTCTGACCTCAGTTGCAGCAACTTCTTGCTAGACACGTCTCCACAGGCAAGCAAAAATGAACTCTTGGGACTTCATCAGGATAAAAAGCTTTTGCACAGCAAAGGAAACAAGCAACAAAACTAAAAGGCAGCCAGCCTATGGAATGGGAGAAGATACTCACAAAGGTCTTATCAGATAAAGGGCTAGTACCTAAAATCTATAAAGAACTCACGAAACTCACCTAAAAAACCAAAAATCCAATCAAGAAATGGGCAGAAGACATGAATAGACATTTCTCCAAAGACATACAAACAGCTAACAGACACATGAAAAAATGCTTGACATCACTGGGCATCAGGGAACTACAAATCAATACCACAATGAGATGCCACCTTACACCAGTCAGAATGCGTAAAAGTAACAACTCTGGAAACAGATGTTAGCAAGGATGCCGAGGAAGAGGAGCCCTCCTACACTGCTGGTGGGAATGCAAGCTGGTGCAGCCACTCTGGAAAACAGTATGGAGGTTCCTCAAAAAATTAAAAATACAGCTACCCTACAACCTAGCAATTGCACTACTAGGTATTTATTCAAAGGATAAAACAACAGTGAATCAAGGGGCACATGCATTCCAATGTTTATAGCAGCAATGTCCACAATAACCAAAATACGGAAAGAGCCCAGCTGCCCATCGACAGATGAATATATCAAGAAAATGTGGTAAGTGTGGTGTGTACACACACGTGTACACACACGTGTACACACACACACACACATCGGAATATTACTCAGCCATCAAAAAGAATGAAACCTTGCTATCTGCAATGACAGGGATGGAAATAAGTCAGCACTGAGTGTTATACGCAACTGATGAATCACTAAATTCTACCCCTGAAACTAAGAATATACTATATGTTAACTAAATTGGATTTAAATTGAAAAAAAATAAAAGTATATGGAACTCAGATATGGCTGGCAGAAACACTGGATCAAGCACATATTGAGGTACAAAGACTGGAGTTTAGCGTTTCAGACTGAACATTTCTGGTTAAGATACTACTATCCTGTCTGAAATTTAATTTAAAAACACTTATTTTTGTTGAAAGAATTACAACAAAACGTGTATTAAATACACATATAGGGGCACCTGGGTGGCTCGGTGGGTTAAAGCCGCTGCCTTCGCTCAGGTCATGATCCCAGCATCCTGGGATCGAGCCCCGCATCGGGCTCTCTGCTCAGCAGGGAGCCTGCTTCCTCCCTTCTCTCTCTGCCTGCCTCTCTGCCTACTTGTGATCTCTGTCTGTCAAATAAATAAATAAAATCTTAAAAATAAATAAATAAATAAATAAATACACATATACAAGAAACAAGAAACTAATTTGACTTAAAAATGAAGGAATCAATCAATGGGAAAATGACTGGGAAGGGAACTGTGTCTAATTAACCATCTGGATACCAAGACATGTTTTAACATCTCTGAAACTGAAATATATCTTATATGGCATCGATCACATCACATAACAGCAGTGTCTGGTTATGTGAAAACATTCCATTGATACTTTGTGGTAAGCTCAAACATTGAGGCATCTCAGAGTAAACAAGACATACTATTGTACAAACAATTATAAAACCAGTTGTTTTTTAAGACCTACAAACAGAACACTAAATCTACTGAAAATCTGTTCAGCTGGAGAGAAGTTTTAGAGAACATCAAAGTTGATCAGTCTTATTCTGCCTTACTCTTAAATTTTTCTCTGTAAGCCTTTGGGGAATTAAATTTGATAAGCATTTATTTTGGGCTATCAGAAGATGGCCAGCCATTCATCTCCCTCCCTGTCAAAACATTAACCAAAATACCAATAAATAACCAAATAATAAACCAAATAAATAAATAAACCTACAGAATAACCAAATAAATAACCAAATAAATAACCAAATAAATAAACCTACAGAAGTAAACAGAAAGTTAAAAAAAAAACGAAAGGAAAAGGATCTCAAATATAAAAAGGCAAACTGAAACACACTGATGGGTATACCAATGAAATAAACAGTAGTAGCCCAGAATAAATACAAGTGGACATACAGGAAAGGTACATTTCTGAACAGCCAGAGTGGAGCTAAGCCAAAAAAAAAAAAAAAGAAAACCAGGGTCACCACCTAGAGATATGAACTACCTACCTGGGAGGAAGAAGGGCTGCTAATGGGAGCATCAGCACTCCAGAACACAGCTCTGCCCGGGCAAGCATTGTGGGAGCAGGTGAGGAGAGCAACCTAAAACGCTAGTAAAGTAACTCTGCACCTCTGGACTGAGGCATGCCCACTGGAGCCCTCACCCTCAGCACTCCCCTTGGTCAGCCTTCCCCCTCAGGGGAGACACATCTCAAGAAAACAGGCTAACACACTACAGGCAAGAATAAAATCCTAACTACCCAGAATTACCAAATCAAACCTTCATTCTTAAACATGGAAGTACCATCTAGATGTATAATGAAAACCAAAAGCATGAAGGAAAAAACCAAGTATAGGGAGGGGGGAAAAGAAAACTGACCCAGAGAAAATAATTAATTCAGAAGTCAGAAGGGAACTTCAAAACCAAGCTCATTACTGCATCTGTAAAAGAACTCAATGCTGTGAAGTGATAACCAGAAAACACAGCAAGCACTCAAATTAAAATGATCACCAACAACAAACAGAAAGCTATAAACAAATAAACGTGTGTGTGTGTGTGTGTGTGTGTGTGTGTGTGTGTGTGTCTCTCTCTCTCTCTCTCTCTAAAAACACTGAACGTAGAAAATGGCGACAAAAAAAACACTGAAGACACCTGGCTGGCTGTACTTTCCACCTGTGGTCAACAATTGTTGCTGTTGAAGATCATCTTACCAACCAGAGCCTACTACCCCAAGTTGGTGAGAGCTGACTTCTGCTATAAACATAAAGCAGGCACCTGAGCAGGTTGTCCTCTGTTAAAGGTGTTTAAGTGAGTTAATTTAACTATAACAGACACTTTTTTTTTTTAAAGAATTATGAATCTTTTTGTGAGGATGTATCTTTGGAAATTACCTAGTCCCTTTAATGGTACCATCAAAACAACTAGCAGAAACAATCTCCTTCTGCAAGGTAGTTTTTACTATTATTTTTCTTAAAGTTACTTGTGCTTTAAAATATTGAACTTACCCATCCAATGGCTTCAAACATTTTCAAATCAAGTGGATCACCAGAAAGCACTCCTTCAATCTTTGTGAGTGAATGACAAGTAGCCATACAAGCAACAAACTGAGACTTTACCAATATCTCATTGCAAACATTTTCTTCTGGCAAAAGGAAACTAAACAGAAAATGTACTGAATTAGATTCATAAGTCCCAAGATAATAAATATTCTATACATACTGTTTTATAAAATTAAAATATGGAAATAAAATTTTGCATTTCTGCATGTATTTTCACTATAGTTTTTGACATTCAAAAACATTTTCTTCCATGTAAATTATACTTAACTAAAATACCATATTACCAAAGATTCTAAATAATAATGCCAGACAAACCAAGAGAGAAAATACCAGATACCAAATAATTAAAATTCCTGCCTATGGCATATGATAGATCAGAATACATAAAATCTCTTCTGCAAAAACACAAAATGAATGTGTAACATGATCTTTTCAATGGGAAACCAAGCTCATAATCAAGAAAAGGAAATTTTCAAGCGCCGAAAATGGAAGGAAAGGAAAACAGAGGAGTATGAACCTGAGTTCTGCCTGAGGGAGGAAGAAAGGAAGGGAGCCAGCTCAGTACCCTAAGGCCCTGGGCTTTAATACCTACACAGAAACAGAAGACAAAGTCCTGGCCAGGTACAAAGTGGGGAGTTCAAACTGAGAGGATCTTTTTCACCAAAACTAGCCATTGCTCTTGAAAAGCATCCTTGGAAAAAGGATATACTAACAAAAAAATGGAGCATCCTGGACTACACAACCAAAGGCATAACTAAGAATAAGCTTAATTTCTCCTCCCCACCCCCGCAAAGTTCAAGAAAATAGTTAATATCTGTATAATATTTACTATGCGCTAGACACCATTCTACTAACTTTTTTTTTTTTTTCTTTTTTTTTTTTTAAAGATTTATTTACTGACAGAGAGAGAGAGAGAGAGAGAGAGAGATAGATAGATAGATCACAAGTAGGCAGAGAGACAGGCAGAGAGAGAAGGGAAGCAGGCTCCCTGCTGAGCAGAGAGCCCGATGTGGGACTCGATCCCAGAACCCTGAGATCATGACCTGAGCCGAAGGCAGAGGCTTAACCCACTGAGCCACCCAGGCGCCCCTCTACTAACTTTTTTAAACATATCTGATTCATGTTCTCCTCACACCAGAGGAACAGGTTTTATTGTCCCCATCTTACAGATGGAGAAACTGAAACAGAAGGTGAAGTAAGTTTCCAAAGTTACAAAGTGTGTTAAGTTGCAGAGCAAGGATTCAAACACAGGAGGTCTGGCTTTAGGGCCTCAACTCTGAACCACTATACCGTTCAGGAGAGGATCTGGGTTTGAACACAGCTACTGCAGGTCCAGAAATCCTCAGGTTATGAAAGCAACATTAAAGCTCATCTGGCACCACTGATACTACTCTTGGCCAAGCACAGTCAATATTCTCTGAGGAGCTCCCACAACACAGCCACAAGGAAATCACACAGAAAAATTCTGCTAAGCCCACGTCCATAATTAAAAAATGCACTGGGAAACATTCCCATGGCTCAACAGACACAACAAAGACAGGATTAGAATCCCATAAATTTGAGATAATAGAATGGCAATCTGAAAGAATGCAAAAAAGGGGGGGCACTTTTAAATTAAAGACTTAGAAAAAGAACCCCAGGGTGGGGGGGAAAGGAGGAAAATCAGATTTACAAAGAACCAAATGCAGTTTCTTGTTTAACCTATGGTTAGGATTCCCAAATGGAGAAAATAAAGAATGGGGGAAAGGTCATAATAGAATAGGGAAAAAAGCTGCAATTTTTCCAGAATTTAAGAAAAGCATGAATCTTTGGAATCAAGAACCAAATGAGTCCTACACAAATAAAAAGAGACTGCAAAAATCAAGGATAAAGAAGTATTCTTAAAACAACAGTAAGAAAAGGAGTCGGGAGAAACGGAATCACACCATCAAAGCGCCGGAAGAACCGCTGACACCCTGGAAAGCTACGCAGCTACACCATCCTTCAGAAGTGAAAACGGAAGCATCACTAACAAATACAGCTGCAGAAGAGGGCAATGCATTCCAGGGGAGTGCGACCGAAGCAGCAGTGGCTGGCAAAGACAGTCCTGAACTGAGGGAAATCTCAGCATGCAGAGTATAAAACCCAAGTCCTAATCATAAAATACTGTGCAACAAATACATATAAATAAGGGAGGGGAATAATCAAAAAAGTACTCTCCAGTCCATGGGTTTCCTGGGGGGTAGAGAAACCCAATAAAGACACCCATGAACTTTAGACACTAAAGATGACCATTAATAATTTAAGGACAAGCAGTAAAAGATTAAAATGTATAAATTCTGAGAAAATGTACGCAAATGTGAAAGAGAAATTTGAGAAAATGTGTGTGTGAACTGGGGCGAGGAATTATAGAAATAAGTCCCAATATATCTGAAATTACAAATGGGAACACAACAGCACAGGAAGATTAAAAAGCAAAGTGATGGAAAAGACGACACACTGGGCAAACATTAGACCAAAGACGACTAGGATGTGTAATTGCAGAAATTTAAGATGAAATAGAATTGAGGCAGAACGCATTAGGGAGAAATAAGGTCACAATGTGACACACTACTAATCAAGAAGATGTAACAACTCTGAAATTACACGAACCAAACTATATTCTCTTCAACTATAAACCTAAATCCCACAGACTTCTGAGGGGGGAAAAATGACATAAAACAACTACTAAGCCATCAAAAGACAACAAAAACAGAAGTAAAAAGACCAGACAGACTGTTGGAGTATTTTTGCAATGCATAGTACTGGAAAAGATTACCACCCAAAAATACAAAGGACTTCTAATAAATAAGATATAAGACTAGGAACACAACAGAAAAATTGTGCCAAGATACAAACTGACAATACACGGAAGAATGCTAAGTGACCATCCTTCCAGAAAGGTGAAAATAAGATTGGCTTATTAAGTACTGAGGAAACTGCAAGGAGCCACAATGAAAGACCATTTTGGATCTATCCATGTGGCAATAAAGAGAAGTCTGACAATACCAAGTTCGCCAAGGACTGGAGCAATAGGATCTTACACATATGAAGGGAGAGAGTGTGAGCAGCATCACTTAGAGAGTAACTAGGCAGTCTCTACTAAACCTGAAGCCATGCAGGTGCCCTATCACCCAGCACCCACATCTTTATGAAGCTAGTTTACTGAAACTCAACCACATGCTCACCAGGAGTTGTACAGAAGAACTGCAATTGCAGCACTAGCTGTGAAAGGGGAAAGGGAGAAAACAATGAAACTGCCCCATCGTAGAATAGATACTATGGTTCATTCCTATCATGGAATATTAAACAATAGTTAAGATTAATAAATTATATCTATACATACCAACCTGGACAAATCTTGAAAACAAGGTTAAAGAGGCAAAGAAAGTGAAAAGATGTACAGTATATCAGTCACGTATGTTTATTAACAGACAGGTCTTGTTTAGAGACATGTGAATGTAGAGAAAATATAAAAACATGCAAAGATAGTAAGAGAACACAACTTCAGAATGATTGCAGGAACAGATTAAGACTTTTGCAATATCTACAATATTTTATATCTTTTTGAAAGAGATCTGAAGCCAATATGACAAAATGTTAACTTATAATCTTTTTTTTTTTTAAGATTTAGGATTTGACTTATTTATTTGACAGAGAGAGATCTATCAATGTTATCTGACCCGGGGGAGGGGAAGGCAGCACGCGGATAGGAAGCAGGCTCCGTGCTGAGCAGAGAGCCTGATGCAGGACTCAATCCCAGGACCCTGACATCATGCCCTGAGCCGAAGGCAGAGGCTTAACCCACTGAGCCACCCAGGCGCCCTTAACTGTTTAATCTTGGTACTGGGTACACAGCTGTCATATTACTTTGTTTGAATATTTCATATTTAAGATACTTATTAAGAAGTAACTAATAAATGATCAAATCTAGCTAATATTTACCGTGTATTTTCCACTCGTTGAATCCCCCAAAGATCTAAACCATCTTCAGTAAGAGTTCCAGTCTTTAGAAAAAAAAAAAAAAAAAAAGCACACATGTACAAATTATGAGTAATTCCTCCAAGAACAGAAACCACAAAAAGTTACGCTACATATACATAGTAAAATAGAATACAGCTGTCAACAAAGGAAACTAGTAAGATCTCTGTATATTATAAAGTTAACTTCCAGAAAATAACTAAAGTTAGGGAAAAGGTGCAGAACATTCCTTACAGTACTGTTCCTCTGGACAGGTGGGGGAGCATAGGTGTTGAACCATATGTTTATGTGCTTGTATTATGAAAAAAACAGAACGTACCAATCAACCTATCATTCAATAAAGGCCTACACAGGAAGGAGACATTAGGACAGAGGCAGCCAAAAAGGGAAGAGGAACAAGTTAAATGACATCAAGAAGAAGCAACTGGCTAAATCCAGGATGTGAACGACCTGGTTTCTTTAATAAGATGATTTAGGACAAGGGGCAAGAAAAGCAACTGTTACAGATTAATTATAATCAATGCAATCATTATTAGGATTCTGATAGAAAAGACAAATTGTAAAATTTGAGGCACTTTTTGTGAAAGACAAGGAAATCTGAATGAGAACTGAATATTAGATAAACCAAGAATTATTAATTTTGTTAAGTGGAGTAAGATAAAGGTATTGCAATAATTTTTGGTGGGGGGCAACATCTTCTAGAGATAAAACTGAAGTATACTGGGTGAAAGAATGTCTGATGGTACCACCTTCAAAATGTGGGGACAGATGAAGTAAGACTGACAAAATGCTGATTAACCATTAAAGCTGGGCAATGGATAAATGCAGGCTTTTTATACTTGTATCTTCTCCACTTCTGTTGACCATTTAAAAATTTTAATAGTAATGTTTCCCAAAAAGGCATAAGTGAAATTTTTCAAACCGATAAATATGAAATACAGTCATGGGATATGATTTTTTTTTTTTAATAATCTATATGCCCAACATGGGGCTCGAACTCAAACCCGGAGATCAAAGAGTCGCACGCTCGGCCAACTGAGCCAACCAGGTGCTCCAGGATTTGACTTTTTTAAAAAACAGAATGTCTCACATTTTTTTCCTTCAACTGTGAACATGCACAAAATCATACACCTATCGTATCAGTTACCAAGAAGAGCTTGATGGGAGGTTTCTTGGTTAATATTTAATTCTCAAAATAAAACTTCTAAGAAAACTAATTTCAGCAGAGGAAGAAAAATTCTTTATAAGAGGCAAGGAATATTTCACACAGGTACGTAATTTGTCACTTTCACATAAGATCAGTGACTTACATAATTTTGAAACATATTCAATAAAATCACAGAGCAAATTTTAACTAAACATATATACATAACACCAATAAGATTCCAGTAAATATATCTATATGGAGCTTACTCTGTTAAAAACATAAAAGATCATGTAATTTTGACTACTACTATATGGCACAATTCTAGATATGAATGATTAGACAACTGCAGATTTGGGCAAATAAGCAATATCCAAAGTATTTAAAATCGAAAAAGAAAAAAAAAGCAGTGAGAAGAAATATACAAAAATCATTCATGTGCCAAGAAAGTTGAAAAAGAGGACTATTACAAGAACATTAAACAATCAGTGTAAATTGGTTGATAGAGAATACATACAGAAAACCTTAATCTAAGTATTTAAAAGCCATGAAAGCAACCTTTGAGAATGATTACGAAACTGAACCAACCTTGTCAAAGCAAACAAGATTCAGCTGTCCACAGATATTTATCCTTTGGGGACTGATACAGAAAATACCAATTTTTTTCAGTCTTCTTTGGGCATACACAATACCAGCTGTCATTGCAGCAGGAAGTGCAGGTGGCACAGTAATGGTAATGATATCCAGAGACTCGATAATTATTACCCCAATTTCTACCTACAATTAACACAAAAATTAATGTCAGGACCTCCCCCCATATCAAATATTTACTAATCTAATGTGAAGAATCCATAAACCATTTTCAATTTTACATTTAAAGGTGTATGGAAAAAAAAAAAAGGTGTATAGAGTTACATTCATCAACCATTTACAATTCCTCTTCCCTTTAGAGGCTGTAAAATAGGAAGCTCAGTGAATTGTCAATGGACTGTGGAATGAAAGCTATTTTTAAGGAAAGTTTTCATTTTAAGAGCTCTACATGCGTCACACACTACACACTTCAAAGTTCAATACACATCTATCAGACAATGACTCTTAATACCAGCACCGTACTATGCCTGTCTCTAAAGGGAATGGAAAAGGGAAATTTGACGAGGTCTCTTAGAAGTACCTTCAATTAAGTAATCGCAAATAACTTTAATGCTGTATATCCCAGAAGTTAAAAAAAGAGAGAGAAAAAATAAACCTTTGGTGAGTATGTGATCACCCCTCCCTCTCTAAAGTCACAAGAACAAGAAAAAGACCACCTAAAACCACAGCTGTCTCAAAGAACTTCTTGCTATGACGAAAACGTTCTATATCTGCACATTCTAAAATAACAGCTACTAGTTTCATTCGGTTAATTTAAATTAAATCAAAAGTATAGTTCTTTATTCTCATTAGCCACATTTCAAACCCTCAGCAGCCACATGCAATCATTAAGAATCAAACCCTATTTAAAGTTTACCATTTACATACCTCATTTAAAATGCTATTGATGATAGTGTAGATAAATCCAATACCAGCCACTGCCACAAGACACAGTAGAAACAAGTAGGCATCTCTGTAGAGTTTAAAATCGGTTGGTTTGGGATATAATATAGAACGAACAAGCTGTCCTTTGGAAGTACTAAATCCTTTAAAAAAATTTAAAGAAGAAAATTACTGTATTTTTATAAGAAAATGAGAATTATCTCCCAAAACAGAATCTCTTTTTAAACATTCAGTAGGCATCAAATACATTAAACCATGCAAGAAGAGATGTCATGTTTTCTACCTGTTCTAACTACTACAGCTTTGACAAGTTCTCCAGTGTAGAAACGAGTTTGAATTACAGTAGTCCCACAAAACAAAGTGTGTCGTTTATGTATTTCTGGACTATAGAATTCATCTCCCATTCCTTTTATGTCCACTGAAGGATTTGGCAAATTAGTCTTTGTCACTGGAACACTCTCTCCTTTAAAAAAAAAAAATCATAAAGCACAGAAATCAGTATCAAATGCACAAATCTTGAATTGTAAAATAGCCTAAATGTTATTATACTATTTCAATAGTTACTAGGAGTTCTCATATGAGGATAACAAAACTTACTCAATTAGCTTTCTGTCTACCAATTTCCTTAACCAAAAATATCAAGTCTTACCTCTCACAATAATTCCTGAAAGTGAGTTGCGAGTCAAAGTAATAATCTGGAAATGATTTTGTCAAGTTTCAGATAAAAAGACCAGGCAGCTGCCACAGCCCCAGCACCTGTTCACTGATCCCCAAAAACTGAACTGGGAAGCACGCTACAGCCTCAAGCACACCCAGATGTGAAGACCTACCCCTACCCCCATTATACACACATACACACACACACACACACACACACACACACACACACACACACAGAAGAGAAAAGGCATCTAGGAAAGGGAGTAGAGAAAATACATAGTATGGTAGTTCTCTCAACAACAAATTGCCAAATTCTTTTCAAGATTAAATTTTAATTCTCTGTAGCATTCACATTTCTTGTTTCAAAGGTGACAAGTATGTGGGGATATTTGTTGACTGTGTTTTAAGAGAAAACTCTTAACAATTTTACAACATAGCAATCACTTCTTTCCAGACTGACTCTGACAAAAAATAAAGAAAACATAAAAAGGTATCAAATTCTACCTTCAGATTATGGATTTCCAAACAGAAGTCATTTCAAAGTCTACTTTCCCACAATTTAAGGAAAATATAAAATCTTTATTCCCACTTTCTATACATCAAATAGGGAAGTAAATATGCTGACACTCTCTGCAGGCAAAGGACATATTTCTAATTCCTCTTCCCTTACTATAAAGTATTTCCTCATGTCAAAAGAAGTATGCCCAAAAATGTAGTGAACACCAGCATAATGATTTAGTACCACAACTGAGTATAACGCAGAATTTGCTCTCTTCAAAATAAAAAAAACTTCATTATCCATCACATTCATGAGTAAATATAAATAATAGTTTTAGTTATAGATACAAAATAGTTTTTAAATAGTTTAATCAGTAACTACTTAAATCTTCAAATCACTATAAACAACTGATCTCATTTTTACTCATTTAGTTTACCTGTTAACATGCTTTCATTTACAATGCAAGTACCATTAATAAGAACTGCATCACAAGGCATGACTGTCCCATTCAATGGAATGACCATAACATCTCCTGGCACAAGGTCTGTAGAGAAGATCTCTTCTATTTCTGGATTTAAAGAAAGAAAAAGAGAAATGTAAATATTCTTTAACTTGAAATAAAAACAGAATAAATAAAAGATCTGCCTGAAGGTCAACTGACCTCAATGCTAAGTTAAAAATATAATGAAGTTAAATAGGACAATCTCAATACACGAAAATAATACAAGATTATTATGCCTTAGGGTAACAAAGCATGGTGTTTAAGTATGTCAGACAGTTTGTCCCCTGACAGGATGCCAACTGCACACAGGTGATGCCAAGTCCCTTCTGACCAAACAGGCAGCCAGACGGCAATACTCAGTACAACAGCCATCTTAGAAAACAGAGCCCAAGCATGAGATCCCAACAGGTAAATAAGCTTAGATTTCTAAAACTCCTTGGAAACAACAGAAAGCATTGACAATTTTAGTGTATTTTTTAAAATTTTTATGTATTTGAGAAACAGAGCATGAGTGGTGGGGGGAGGGGGACAGGGAAAGGGAGAAGCAGGCTCCTTATTGAGTAGGGAGCCCAACACAGGGCACGATCTTAGGACCCCAAGATTATGATCTGAGCAAAGGCAGATGCTTAACCAACTGAGCCACCCAGGCACCCCAGTGTATTTTCTTTTTTAACAGCAATTTTTTTACACCTTTTTCTCACTGCCACTATTTATAACTCATAACGTTCCAATACCTTCTCAATATTCCTAAATAGTCCTAATATTTTAGGTCTATTTTAAATAAATTTATAACACTGCATTATTTTATCTAGTCCATTTCCTTGGAAATCTGTATTATATCCAATTTAGCCAAACACTTTTTAAGAAGAGCTTCCCAAGTAAAAGGAGGTTTTTCTTTAAGACTGTCTTACATTTAGACTCTTTCTCTCATTCTTTCCCTCCCTTAGGCTTAATACTATCCTCAGGAAAGAGTCCTGCTAGTTTGTATGTAAAGAGAAAACTATTATTTGTGATGTTAGTCTTTGGGCAAAAACTCTTTGCCTTTCTTTGCCTTCAACTAACCTATGAGGAAACAACTTCTGAAGAATTCTAATGTTAGTAAAAGCACATACTAGGCATCATACTTTTCATTTTTAAATAAACATGACTCTTTCAAAACTTTAATGCCACTTGTGAAAGTCTACACCTCTCAGATATACCAGGAAACAAAATACCAATGGCTCGTTAGCCTTTACAGAAGGGTAAGGAAAACATGAGTTGATTGCAAAGTCCTGGCATCCCCAGTGCCTTCAGCAGCAGCAGAGCAGTAAGAGGATGAGTGAGCACCAACAGAGAAGAGAGATACTCCCAACTAAAAGAACCCCAAGTGACCAGGAAGCACAGGGAAGGAAGCACCTGCCAGGCCAAACCGTGTTTGTGCTTGGACGTAGTGTACTGAGTCAAGAGAATGGAGACTGATTTGGTATTCTCAATCAATCAAAATAGCCAGTGCTTCCAAGGCCCATGCTGTTGTGTTGTCTCTCCTTTATGTCCTTTAACACTTCTTCAATATCACACCAGACCAACTAACGTGTCCAAAACATTATCCTTTCCTACAATACTGCTTCTCCTCCAGTGTTCCTTATTTAATTAAATGACACTGATGTCCATCCATCAAGCCTGACACTGCTCTATCACCTCACATCCAATGAATTACTAAATCCAGCTCAAGGCCCACATTTTTAAGTATCTTTCAGCCCCACCTCATTTTTCTCCATCTCCACAACCTTCACCTTGATCCATTTCATGCCTTCAACATTACTCTCCTCTAAACCCATCTGAACACAACAATGATTTTTGCAAAAAGGAAAACATCGAATCACTCCTCTGCTTAAAAACCCTTCACTGGCTTTCCACTGCCTTTTGAAATGAGCTCAAATTCCTTAACATGCCTTAGATGGCTGTCCATCATCTAGCTGCTGCACCTGGCACGCTGAATTTCTTTCAGTTATTACAGTGACCAAGCTCCCTCTCATTTCCAGAAGACTGGGCACTTAAAATCCTCTTCTCTCCCTCTCTCACCACCCCCTTCACCTACCTCTTATCCGACTAATTCAACCACTTAAAGATACTTTCTCCAAGAAGCCATCTCTGACACCTACAGTAGGTGAGCTCCAGTATCTAAATTCCCCGACCTCTAACCGTGGCATCTATCACCCTTTGTTACTATGCCTTTTCAACTAGACTGACGTTCAATGACAATAAGCAGTGTCCATCTTGTAATCACTGCATCTCAGTGATTACATCTCAGTACCTGTCACACAGTAAGAAAAAGAAAAATGCCATTTTACAGGAATGAATCTGATACACCCTCAGAGAGCAATACAAATCCAAACACTTTTTTTTACTTCTTAACAAATGAATGTATAGAGGCTCAGGGGTGCTGGGTGACTCAGACAGTTAAGTGTCTGACTTTGGCTCAAGTCGTTATCTCAGTATCCTGGGATACAGCCCCACATGGAGCTGCCCACTCAGCAAGTCTCTTTCCCTTTTCTTCAGCCCCTCCCTGCACTCGTGCACGCACACATGCACGCACACAAGCTCTCTCTCAAATAAATAAAATCTTACCAAAAAAAAGAATGTATATGTATAATATATTAGTCTTGCTTTAGTTATTAGTGCTTAATGGGTATCCTATTTGGTTTATTTTTCCAAGAGTTACCTTAAGTACTTACCTTCATTCACTCTGCAAACTGAAACTCTCACAGTACTGTGAGCTGCCACCATGTCATGCAACATAATATATTGCTGAAATAGGGAAAAAAAAATGTAAAAACTAGCTAACATAAACCCACTCTTCAAGACATATTAAAAAGCAAGGGTGCCATAAAATAAGGTAAGTTAATATGGCAAATACATATTACTCTGCCATTAAAAATGTCAAGACTAAAAGATTCAACGATTATTGAATGATGAGCTCAAGACAAAAAAAAAGACGCACTTTAATGAGACAGTCCTGCAAACAACAGAATAAGCCCTCCAGTATTCCAGTCTGTGGTAAGTACCTATAGATCCCTATGGCCTCTAAGCAGTCAAGTGGTAGTTTTACTCTAAAAAGCATCCACCCCTCGGCCACCTCAGAAAGAGAGGGGAGGGGCGCCTGGGTGGCTCAGTGGGTTAAAGCCTCTGCCTTGGGCTCCGGTTGTGATCCCGGAGTCCTGGGATCGAGTCCCGCACTGGGCTCTCTGCTGAGCAGAGAGCCTGCTTCTCCGTCTCTCTCTGCCTACTTGTGATCTCTGTCTGTCAAATAAATAAATAAAATCTTTAAAAAAAAAAAGAAAGAAAGAAAGAAAGAGAGGGAAGAAATACATACTCATATAATGAAAAGAATAACTATACTGAGTATTACTTTGTACCAAATACTGTTCTACACACTTTACATGTTACTACAAAATACACAGTTGTGAAAGCCATAATAAATTGGACTTACCTTTCTAATGGAATACAGAGAGCTTACAATTGACACTATAGACATAATCACAATGGCTAGAGCATAATAATAGTATTCATCAGTGCTCCACAGTATAACACTGAACAGCTGGAAAATGTAAAATGGGTTGAGAACCTAAAAAACAAGATTTTTAAGTCAAACTTATAACCATACAGATGTTCCACCTTTTCATTAAGAAATAAACAACAAGATATTTAGCGGATAAGCTCTATAGTGCCCTAGGGCAATATGTACTACTGAAAGAGCAGGGCAAGATGTTAGCAAAGTACTTTTTTTTACCACTAACCTACTAGGACTTGGCTAAATAAGCTTAATTTAAATTATTTGTATCCATTTAGATACATACCAAACCCAATAAAGACTAAGCTAGAAATAGTTTAAAATGTGTGTATTTAGCTGTTCTTCATTCTGCTTCAGCAATAAAGTACATTTGCTTCCAATAATTACCGGGCAACTAAAGGATATAAAATTCTTAATTAAACTGAACAAATGTTTACTTATTATGAACTCCAAATACCAATTTTCCTATAAGTCAAAGGTTCACTGGAGTCTACAGGAAGACAAATATGAGATAATAAGTTACACTACTTTGCATTCTCTAAGGAAATAAGGATTAAAACCTAAATGAGAAAAAAGAGATAAGGGAATCCTGGCAATGGACTTTATTTAGCCAAATTTCACAGTATCCTATCAATTTTATTAATAACGTCCCCCAAAATCTTAAAATTGATGCTTGTACGCTTTTCAAAGCATTTTCACATATATAGTCCCATTTTACTTCAAAATTAAACAAGATGATTTTAAAGGACTTCGGCCAATTTTATAAAGGAGCAGCAGAAAGGTTTTCTGATGATCAAAGCTAGTTACTCACAGGATTATATTACAAACCAGACTTTCTAATGCTTACTCACTACAATCTGCTATGTTGTACAACAACATTATATGGTCATTCTCAGGAACTGAGGGAAAACAATCTGTAACATCTACTGAAGGTATTCACCCAACTCTTGATCTTTAGCCAAAAATCGAAAGGAAGACTAGAGAGCCTAACTCTGCCAGGCAAAATTCTGTACCTCCTTCCTTTACACATGTAACTTTATTCACAGCTCTTCAATGGCACCTGTAACTGAGCTCTCACTGCAATAACTATTGACCCATTTCCCTCCCAGGATAAAGTACAAGTTCGTCAATGTCAATCATCAGGTCATGTTTTGTATTCTAAACTTATGGCACAATGCCTAGTTCCCAAAAATGCACTACAAAACACCACATGAAAAATAAACATGGTAAGTCAGCTGCATACATCTATAAGATAAGATTTACATGTGCAACATACTAAGAGTAAAAAAAAAATTGTATAGGCAAAAAAAGCAAAACAAAAAATAAGGTAACTAATAAAAAGGTAATTTATGTTCCCAAATTATTTCTCTACCACAGTTACTACTTTTACATTTCAACTTTAAAAAAAAAAAGAGTGAGGGGGAAACTAAGAGAAAACCAAGAATATTATATTACTTAAAAATCATGGCTCTTTCCAAATTGACAACTCTACTGATCACAAATGTTGTCTTACCTCCTTAATTAGAAGCTTAAAAACAGAAGGCACTTTCACAGTAATTTCATTTACTCCATAAAGCAATTTTCTATAACAGGAAAACACAATAATAGTGTTACATTATATTATATAATAACAGTATAACTTAGGGATGGCATTTCATTAGGTAAGGTTCAAACCACAGATTGCTCTTAAATATGGAACTTAAACATTCATGTTTCTACATACTTGTCTTCTACAATTCAATTCTCTACCTACAGTATTTAAAACAAAGTAGTGAATCTGGATAACTATACTGTTGTTTCATTCTGCCTCATTATCTCTGTGTGACGAGTATCTTTCCCACTAGTCTATATTAACCATGTCTGCAAACGCTTTCTTTTTCATCCTTGAACACAGCAGGAATCAAAAATTTTGAACTGCAATTAATTTTTGCAAGAGACTATAATATATTTGAGGGGTCCTGTATATTTTTCTAATGAGAATATTATACTAAAAATATTTATTTCAAAAACTATACATTTGACTTAAAAAAAGTTTTCAAAACTTTTTAAAATCCTTCCAACTTAAACTCCTAGTAGTACTTTCCATATGAAAGAGTAATGAGTAATTCTGAATAAGTCTGAATGAATTAAATTTTTAATATCCTAACCTACTGAAAAAAAACAGGAGTATAAAAAACTGCCAATTCAATTTGAAAATGATAATTATCCTCAAAATATACAATATGCTGGTATATTTTTATACTGTAGCAAAGAATAACATGATTAAAAAAGATTATGCATCTCAATTTAAAATATTCATTGTCGTAAATTTTTAGCTCATGCTTACAATTCCCAATACAATTCACAAAATCTAAGATGCCATCAATTATAAGACATACTCATTATTTTACATGCCATCAAGCCAAAAATGCTCTCAAGGATAACACTCTACCCAATATGACACATCCCTCCTTTAGATTAGGTTAAATGTGGAAAAATGTGCAGCTCAGAATTGATGAAATATGGTATATTTTCAGGGATATCAACTTCAAAAATTCCAGCTTCAACATTTTCATAATTCTTAAACTAAGAGACAGTCTTACCCAAATAAAATATAAGCTGTCAACTACTATGTCTATAAATACCTGTTAATATGTACAACTATACGGTAAAAGGGTGGGCTACATATACTACTTTATTTAGGAACTTTGATAACAGGTCTAACTTTAGTTGGATAAAAATTACCTGTAGGCATGCATCCCCTTTGTCAGTCCTGCACTATGCTTTTCATAAATTGACGTACAAGAAACACCTTCATCCAGTCCCCTAAATAAATCCAAAGTTTTTACTTTAAACAAAGTTTAAAATATCCAAATGTCTTAATGCCTCATTTTTCTATATTCCTGATTTTAAAGTGTGACTTCCTTACAAATAGAAACCCTTAACAAAAACTGAGATAATAAATGAGAATTTTTAAATCTCAAATTCCTAAGATAAACAATAATGAAAGTTCTAATTCTCAAATGTGCCAAATTCTAAGTTATCCAATGTATCTATCACACGATAAAATGGCTCTAAACACTCAAGTTTATGTAATAATATTATTATCCTTTAAGGTTGTACCAAAGCTATAAGAGCTAATAATTAAACTAATAAAACTAAAGGTAAAGTATGACTAACTTGAGAATTCCAAAGTAAAATCTCTTTTTACTTTTTATCTATGTAATTTTCCCTCTTCAATTTTTTAAGCTTCATGCTAAAAAATCCTATTCATTGATTTTTCTTTCAATGAAAGCATCAATCCAAATCTGTCCCTGTTCTAATACAAACCTAGAAGAGAAGTACAAAATTTATATAAGTCACAGGCATTGCCTAAAATCTGTTAACAGTTCTAACTGGATTCAACCAACAGATCTACTTTTCCCCCAAAATGTCTTAATTATGCTTATTTTAACTGAGATACTGGTCACAGCACTCTAAGGAGAGTTTTGTATATCACTTAACTCCAATCCTTTTGTACTTTTTTCAGGTAGAAAAACTAAGCTCCATAATTAACAGCTATCATTGGGAAAAGTTTAAATTCTGCGAGTTTCTATAGTTGGCAAACACCATATGGCAAATAGGTTTGAAATTTTTTTCCAACTTTAGCTGGTAACTTCTCAAAAGCAGCAAGGATCAGCTCCAAGTCTTTTTTTAAAAAACAAAATGGCAGCTCACTGGCAGTGTTCTATAAGGCAATAGTTCTTAATTAGGAATGGTCTTCAGAACTAAGCATGTGGAAATGCCCAGGGCTATTCCAGAGTATTCCAATTCTTTAGTGTCTGAGGAAAAAAATCCAGACATGAATATTAAATGTTCATAAGGTGATTCTCTTTATATTACTAATATTAAAAATTCCTTCAGCACTCAAGTAGTGATACTTAATGAGTGTTTGTAATAATCACTTTAACAATAGAAATAAAAATAGAATCCTAAATATCCTAGTACTTGCATAATTCGAAGCCTTCACAATAAATACAGTTTAAGGGATTCCTCCAATTTGTCCTACTTGAGGCTTAACGCATTTGACAATGTCTGAATCTTTATCCACATAGTAAAGTTAAACTTCCGTTGGTCTATGACTCCATCCCTCAAGGATAAATACATGGAACTATCGGCAAGTTGGGAAATGAGAATTCAGGTATTCTGACAGGCTGTAGAGTGTACTCAAAATTCACTCTGAAATGAATCCACAAAAAGAAAAGAACTCCAACTCAGAGTAGATTTGGAGAATCATACTGTTTCAAACTTTAATGTAAATCTTGCCAAGGTATAAGTTACAAGTAGGCTTTACCCTAAAATGGTTAATAAGTATTCAAGTAACACCAGGGAGGTTTTATTAAGTGAATAAAAAGTTATGCAATAAACTCCTCTTTGATTTTATGTAACACTAAAATGAATTCTTTTTTTATCTAGAACATTTTCAAGATACTCATAATATAATCCAAACAAAGGAAGAATACTTACTTTAAAAAATCAAAATTGTGAAGGGTATCATTCCAGAAGTATTTTACACTGTGGTGGGTGAAATAACGGACCTGCAGAACACATATATATGTTACATCAAAAGGCATTGTTTATGATGAAGTTTACTAATACAAATCTATCATCTATTAAAATTAAAGTGATCACATACAAATGCAATCTGCTTCTTCTACTAGTACCTAAACTGTGCCATGTATAGTAATAAATATTTTATATGTATATGAATTTATCCCAAACAAAAATAACTGCATGTACAAAATTATAGGTTATGATAGCATAAAATATAACAATTCCGGTTTTCAAAGAAACTTTGACACTAAGATCATTATACCTGCTGTGGTTGAGTCTGTGAATATTTATTCATCTCATGCCTATTCTCTTCAGCCAAATTTTCAGTTAGATGAACAGCATGGCCATTTGCAACTTTATTAGTCATAGATTTGGGGTTCAAAAATGGGTGAGTTTCCAGAGAAAGAAAGCGAATTTTTGCACAAAACCACATTCTGAATTCATCCTTACAAGAGAGAAAAGGATAAAAAGTCAATCATGTATATTACATAACTACCTGCATATTTTTTAATTCCCATTCTTTACAGATTATTGATTTGTCCCTGAGAAAGCATCACTTCCTACTCACTAAATGTTACACCATTTCAAGATGTATAAATTTTTTTAAATCCTGCTCAAAATTTTTGTTTTTCCATCTTTTTTTAAAAGATTTTATCTATTTATCTGACAGAGAGAGAACACGTGCACATGCGCACACAAGCAGGGGGAGGGGCAAAAGGAGAGGGAGAAGCAGATTCCCCACTGAGCAAGGAGCCCAGTGGGGGGCTCTATCCCAAGACCCTGGGATCATGACCTGAGCTAAGGCAGAAGTTTAACCAACTGAGCCACCCAGGCACACCCAAGATTTATAAATTCCATACATGAAGATGTATAAAAGCTTTCCAGTGTTCATCATTTTATGACATACTTCACTAATATAATATCCCATGCAAGATTATGAGTAATTTCTTAATTTAGCTATCAACATACTGAGGCTAGAAATTAAAGCCTCTGAGGAAACCATCAACAAAATGAAAAGGCAACCTACTGAATGAGAGAAGATACATGCAAAAGATTTATCTGGTAAGGGGCTAATCTCTAGAACATACAAAGAATTCATATAACTCAACAACAAAAACCCAATTAAAAAATGGGCAGGATGGAATAAACCTGTTTCCAAAGAAGACATAAAGATGACCAAGTGACAAAAGATGCTCAATATCATCAATCATCAGGGAAATGCAAATCAAAACCATAGTGAGATAATCACATCAGTCAGAATGGCTAATATCAAAAAAGACAAGAAATAACTAGTGTTGGTGAATATGTGGAGAAAAGAGAACCCTGGTGCACTGTTGTTGGGAATGCAAACTGGTACAGCCACTAAGGAAAACAATATGGAGGCTCCTAAAAAAATTAAAAATAGAAATACTATGAGACCCAGTAATCCATGTGCAGGTATTCACCCAAAGAAAGCAAAAACACAAATTCAGAAAGATATATGCACCCTTACGTTTACTGCAACATTATTTACAAGGGCCAAGATATGGAAGCAAGCTGAGTGCCCAGCAATACATGGATTAAGAAGATGTGGTATATATATTTATAATGAAATAGCACCCATTCATAAAAAAGAATAAAATCTTGTCATTGGGACAACTGGATGGACCTAGATGGTATTATGCTATGCTTATTATGAAATAAATCAAACAGAAAAAGACAAATACTACAACAAAAATCAAAACAAATACCAAAAACAAAACAAACAGAAACAGACTCAAAAATACAGAAAACAAACTGGCGTTGTCAAAAGGGGGGGGGAGGAATGGGTGAAATAGATGAAAGAGAAAAAAAGGTACAAACTTTCAGCATAAAAGAATTAGGTTATGGGAATGAAAAGTACAGCACAGGGAATATAGTCAGTAATATAATAACTTTGAATGGTGACAGATGGTCAGTACACTTACTGTGGTATTTCATGATGTACATAAACATCAAGTCATACTGTCTACCTGAAACTAATACTGTATGTCAACTCTACTTAAATTAAAAAATACATATACCAACAACAACAAAATGAACTCACAGACAACAGATTAAGTGGTTACCAAAGGTACAGAGTAAGTGGGGGTGAAATGGGTAAAAGTTGTCAAAAGGTAAAAACTTCCTGGGGATCTAACATCCGGCATGGTGACTACAGTTAACAGTACTGTAGGGCATATTTGAAAGTTGCTAAAAGAACAGACCTTAAAAGTTCTCATCACATGAAAAAAAATTTCTGTAACTTTGTACGGTAACAGATGTTAATTGCCGTTATTGTGATCATTTAAAAATCTACACAAATATTGAATAATTATGCTGTATGCCTGAAATTAATATAATGTCCTATGCCAATTATACTTCAATAAAAACAATTTCTTTAATTAAAAGAAAAGAAAAAAAATTAAAGCCTCCAATAAAATGCTTCCAATTAAGATTTAAAAAAACAACAACAACCAGGGAAGCAGCAGCATCACAAAGTAGAAACGCAGCTGGTCTAGTGGGTAACAGATCTGATATAGTCCTTAAACTGGCTGGTGACCTTGACAGACAAGCATCTTATTTCTCACTGCATCAATAATTATAAAAGGAAGGGGCTGATACAATCATTTTAAGATTCCTTTCTATTCTAATCACTATCACTTAGAACACAAATGCTTTTAGGATTAGTATTCCCAATTATATCCTAGCAGTGATGTGCTCCTCATATATTATTTTGAACCAAGTACACACAAAAGCATTATATAATGCTTCGAATAATCAGCTCCCAGTAAATACACAGACTTACAGTAGTCCTCAGCAGCACCACTTCACAGTCTCTAACCGCAGCTCTAATACAGGTTGCCTTCACCCGCCATTCAGGCATCCAGTAGAGGAGGAGAAGAAGAAAGCCACCAGTGCAAACCACTCCCAGAGAAACTATGGCAAGCTTCCAGCGACACAAATTATAGCCATAAATCTCCTGCATGGACACAGTGATCACACAATTGAATATCAAATGATAGGAGATAACTGCCAAAGTTCTTTGTTTTCCCAGTAAGTATTAACTCTAGTCATATAAAAGGCTGACTTTGTTTTTTTTTAATAAACTTTTATTTTTGGAATGATTTTAGATTTGCAGAAAAGTTACAAAAACATTAAGAGGTCCTGTATGCCTTCCTCTGGTTTACCCTGTTAACTTGGTACATTTGTCTAATTGAAGAGACTGACACTAGTACATTACTATTAACTAAACCTAGTCTCTATTACAATTTCACTAGTTTTTTCACTGTCTTATTTCTGTTCCAGGATATAAGCCATAATATCACACTGCATTTAAATGAAGTAAGTTTTAACTTTATTTTTCTCCCAATTAGCTAATTGTCACGATACCACTATGATTGATCAATTTGACCTCTTGACACAAATTATTTCATTGTTTCAGTTTACTACCACCCCCACCATTACCCAACAATAGTTGCCAAATTTAGCAAATGAAAATGTAGAGGGCCTAGTTAAAACATAAATTTCAATTAAAAATTAATTTTGTTTGCCCTATGCTATGTTTGGGACACGCTTATAAAAAATTTATTCCTTGATTATCTGAAATTCACATTTAATGGGGTGTCTTATATGACACCTGACAACCTTATCACCCCACTTCTACACACAAAGAGCTGAAAAGCTCTTTTTTTATTAAGCTGATTTCAAACATTTTTTATAAATCAAATTTAGAAATCTTACATTTGGGATTACACTTAAAACATTAGCTAATATAACTTCTTAAATTATCAAATAAAAAATATTAAAATATAAGAAATATAAAATGAAATAAATAAAAAATACATAAAAAATTTTTAAAAATACTTTAAGTATTAGAGCTCACAGTCAAACGAATTATACTAAAATCAACAAATAGAGATGTTACATAATCCCAATTCAAAAAGGCAGTGGGGATGAGAAAAGCACATTGACTTAGTGTTTTTTTGTTTTTATGTACTTTTCTACTTTCCTAGAATAATAAATTACAAAGATAATTCTTCACACTTGACAAATAAATTATAAAAACCAGTTACCATTTCATCTTCTTGACCCTGGTTGATAGTCTTCCTTTCTTCTTTGTCCATATCTACAGTGGTCTGATAGGTCCTGTGCTTCAGAACAGTTGAAGACTACTGAGGGGAAAGAACAACAAATATTAGGGAATTCTGCTATATCTTAGTAGACAATACAACTTCATACTGTTAAGACTTTGTTGTAATTATGTATCAAAGTTTAACTGATATTTAAGTACTCACTAAAGTGCTGGCTGGTTTTAATGATATTTTCAATAGTGTGCTAGTTCTTCTGATACATACTATCACAAAATCTGACATATTTCATCAATTAACTTATACTAACAATAGCCTTGATAGAAAACAATTTAAGCTCTGTGAGAAACTACTGTAAAATCTTCCCTTTTCATTTCCCAACTCAGAGAACAAATCCAGTTTAACCATCTTGAGCTAAAAATGCTTCACACAACTCAATTTATTGCTTGAAGTATAAAGGTAAAGCACCAGCAGTGAAAGCAACCCTAAAACCTCTCCATGATTATTAAATTAATCATCTAACAAATATTTACTGAGCACCTTTTACATGAATGGTAATGCTTGGCCAAGAGTCAATTCCTAAAGCAGGTGTACCCCTATTGGAGATCACTCCCCCATTCTGATTCTGATTCTGAAGTGCACTAAGCAATCTTCTGATTGTTTGACTACCCATGATGCTTGTCTAGGAGAAAATTCATTGAGCTCACTGACAAATTTTTTTCCTGTATTAAAAAAGGATACTGGAAGGGCGCCCAAGTGGCTCAGTTGGTTAAATGTCTGCTTTCATCTCAGGTCATGATTCCAGAGTCCTGAGATGGAGCCTGGCATCAAGCTCCCTAATCAGCAGGGAGTCTGCTTCTCCCTCTGCCTCCCACACCCCCAGCTGTGCTTCTCCCCTACCCCTGGCAAAAGAATAAAATGTTAAAAAATAAATAAATAAAAAGATTTATTTGAGAGAGAGAGAGCACACATTCAGGGGAAGGGCAAAAGGGCAAGAGGCAGACCTCCCATGGAGCAGGGAGCCCGACATTAGGCTGGATTCCAGGACACTGGGATCATGACCTGAGCCAAAGGCAACTGCTTAACCAACTGAGCCACCCAGGCACCCCTATTACTTCATGTCTTAAAGAGTTTTGTTAGGTAGAACCAGAGTAGCTTTTAGTTGAGGGCTAATTTGATCCCGCTACTGAAGCCAACACCCTTCTGAAACGCTCTTCCTGAATCCTTGTGCCCAGTGAGGTTTTCCACTGTGGGTTGGCAGGAACAGGCATTCTTCTCAGCTCTGTGTAAGCCCTGATGAGTTTTTCTCTTAATCCTTTTGGTTGGTGCTCTCCCTGATCTTCAGGAGTTTCCTCACACGTGCGCTGATCCATACTCAGCTGAAGACTTGAGGGGAACTACTTTGGATATTTTCAGTGTTTTTTTCTCTGTAAGGATCCCTTTACTGATAATCTGCCCTGAAAACCTGCCTACTCTGATGTCTCCCAAGACTCTTAGCTTCATCTCCCCAAATCAGGGAGACTCCTGGGCTCCCTCTGGGTTCCCTGTAGGATTGGGCTATGCCTTTCACATTCAGTCAACAATAGCTGATCTTTGTGCAGGGGAAGAGGTTGGGCTTGCTCATTCTCTCAGTACTCTATAGCAGTAGATTACGGTCCTTGAGAACAACTGCCACTTCAAGCCAGACTGATTTGGTGAATCAGGCTTACCATGGTAGAATGACTCCAGTAATATGCTTCATAGCTAGTCTCACCCTAGACTGAGAAGCAATTTTTACTAAATTGCTCACAGGGTTTTGTACGATAATGTGGCTTATTTTGGAGATGCTGGACCAAATATCTCTAAGACTTCATTTCCAAGATGGCACTGAGTCAAGGAATTTATAGGAATGCAAAATATCTAGTTCCAATTAAGTAACAATATCTGACATCCAATTAAACCTTAACAGGTATGCAAAGAAAACCCATAATGAGAAAAATCAATTAGCAGAAAAAGACCAAGAACTGACACAAATAATAGAACTGGTAGTTAAGGACATTAAAACAGCTGTTGTTAACTGTAGTCCATATGTTCAAAAAGCAAGAGAAAAGACTAAACACATTAACTACAGACATGAAAGATATAAAAAAGAACCAACTTGACTATAAAAGTACAGTATCTGAGACAAAAAAAAAATGACTAGATGAAATTAACAGCATATTAAGTATGGCAGAAGAAAAATCAATGAACCTGAAGACAAAATAATAGAAATATCCAAAATGAAAAACGAGTAGAAACAAAGAGAAGGGGAAGAAAAACCTGTAACATCAATAAAACATCAGACAACTTCAAGTACCCTATTATACATGTAAGATAGGAGGGACCAAAAATATGTGATGATATAATGGCCAAAACTTTTCCAAATTAGGTGAAAAACTATAAGCCTACACATCCAAAAAATCCTATTAAGCAAATAAAGAATGAAAAATTACACCAAGGCATGTCATTATCAAACTGCTCAAAAGCAGTGATGAAAAATATCTTAAAAGGAGCCAGAGGAAAAAGATTGTTACAAATACAAAGGAAGATAGGTTAGGAATAACATCAGATTTCTTGCTAAAAATAATGCAGGTGAGAACAGCTAAGCAACATCTTTGAAGCAACGAGAAACAGAATTCTATGCTCAGCAAAAATATCCTCCAAAAATCAGAGGTGAAATACGTTTCTAGACACAAAACCTGAAAAAAATAATCATGAGCAAACCTACATCATTAAAAAAAAGTGTTAGAGGAAGTCCTCAGGTAGAAAAATGGAAATGGAAACATGGAATTCCACAGAAGAAGGAAAAGCATCAGACATGGTATGTACATAAATAAATATGTATAACAATAGAACAAACAGCACAAAGAAATGGAAGTATACTCTTGTAAGGTTCTTACAGTATATGTGAATGAATGTAGTATTACTTGGAGATAAATTTTAGTAAGTTAGAGATATACACTATGAACTCTAAAGTAACCATTCAAATAAAAGAGAGTCACAACTAAAAAAAATCAACAAAGGTGATTAAATGGAACCATAAAAAAATACTAAACTGATCTAATAGGAAAAAAAAAGGGGGGGAGGAAAATGGAAACTAGAGATGAGACAAAAAGAAAACAAATAGCCAGATGGCTGATTTAAACCTAATAATATCAATAATCACATTAAATATGAATAGTAATTAAAAGGCAGAGATTGTGGTTTTATTTTTCAAAAGCAAGGCTGCAGAGGCACCTGGGTGGCTCAGTTGGTTAAGTGTCTGAGTCCTGATTTCAGCTCAGGTCATGATCTCAGGGTTATGAGATCCACCTGCTTTGGGCTCCATGCTCAGCAGGGAGTCTGCTTGAGATTCTCTCTCTCTCTCTCACTCTCCGTTTGCCCCTCCCTCTGCTTTCTCTCTAAAATAAATAAAATCTTAAAAAAAAAAAAGCAAGGCTACAAATATATGTTGCCTATAAGAAATGCAACCTAAATTAAAGGCACAGTAGGCTAAAAGTTAAAATATACTGTGCAAGTACTATTCAAATTAAAGCTTCAATAACTGTATTAATATCAGACAAAGGAGATTTCAAAGCAAAGAATATTATCAGAGATTAAAAAATATATATTACCAGGGATGTAGTCATTTCATAACGACAAAGGGGTTAACTGATGGACATAAAACCATAATCCTAAATATGTATACATTTAACAGATCATCAAAATACACAAAGGACACAGAAGATCTGAACAACATTATCAGTCAAATTGGTCCCAACTGATATTTACAGAACACTCTACTCAACTGCAGCAAAATATACATTCTTTTTACATATGCACAGAACATTCACCAAGAAAGACCACATTTTGGGACATAAAACAGATTCAAGTCATACAAAGTTCTAAAAACAATGGAATTAAGTTAGAAACCAGTAACAAAAAGATAGGTAGAAAAGATTTAATACCTAGAAACAAAATACACTTGTAAAAAATCCATGTGTCAGAAATCAATAGGGAAATTACAAAGTATTCTGAACTGAGTAACACTGAGGACATATCAAAATCTGTGGGATGCAGCTAAAACCGTATTTAGAAATTATTTATAGCACTAAAATTCCAAAATCTGAAAGAAGAAATGCCTAAAATCGTGACCTCAGCACTGGCCCTAAGGAAGTAGAAAAAGAATAGCAAATTGCACCCACAGCAAGCACCAAGGAGAAATTGATAAAATTCACAGCAGAAATCAGTGAAATAAAAAAACAGTAAAATGGAGTAAAATCAATGAAACCAAAGGCTTTTTTTTGAGATCGACAAAAGTGATCTTTTCTAGTAAGACTCAAAAAGGGGAGGAAGGCGGCACAAATTACTAATATCAGGAAGACGAGAGAAGACATTACTACAGATTCTGCAGATATCGGAAGTATAATCAAGGAACGTAATGAACACTTTACACCAATACATCAACTTTTCTGCAGGTCTGAACCTACTTCCAAATAAAAAAATTTTTAAATTTTTAAATTTTAAATTTTAAAATTTAAAAACCTCTCTATCCGTCATGGAATGGCCACAAGTTAGTAATTGTTAAGCTGAGTTAAAAGCTGAATGTAACAGGTATACGAGAGTTCATTATACTATAATCTTCTTTTTTTTAATCTTCTTGTTTTTTAACATGTAAAAATTGTAATAGAAACTGTTTTTAAATAAATAAAAGTCACCCATCTGAAACTTTGAGACAGAAAAACATTTTCAGAAGATACTCATTTCTGGCACCAAAGGCCATAAATCTTAAGAACTCTGACTCTATAAATCTCAAATTCACTGACCTAACTGATCATATACCAGGCATTATCCACAGTCTCTTACTGCTGAATTTTGACTCATTCTTCTTCACTTTTGTCTTTTATCCACTGCCTAGAAATAGAGATGTACTTCTGCACTTTTGTAAATCCTAATTTTTCAATGAAGAATGTATTAGATGAATAAGCATGTGTTTATAATTTTAGAAAAAGAATTACCATTAATATTCAATGTGTTCATTAACTTCATGTACTTACACTATTTAAAACCTTTTCGCCAAACACATCTCGACAGAGCTCACCTCAGTCTAACACAGCTATACTATCAACTCATCCTCCAGAGTTAAAAAGTGACCACAGCAAAAAAATAGTGCAGTAATTTTTTAAACAATCTATTTGTAATGCTCTTCTAAATTCAATTCTTGACCATTTTACCTCATTACTCTTTTTATAAGTGTTACTGCTCTAAAATTTAGCTTACTTTTTAAGGCAAAACTATTGTCTTACCAAATTTTACCAAACTGGAGGCATTAAAAATAATTTAAATTAAAAGTTGCTCTAAAAACTATCGGTTATTATTCTCTTTGAGCACACTATACCACATAGAAAATTATCAAGACTTCACCAAGACTTTCACATAAACTTTTAATAAAAATCCAGTAAGACAATAATTGCAACAGCTTATGTTTAACATATAAATATATATTTAAACTCTAAAAAACATGTACATAACAGAAAGCCTCTAACATTTCTGACTAAAGATAAAAATCTATATATTTTAAATGATATTTCCTATTAAGATGAAAAAAATACATATTAAGCTATTCTACCATGTATCTATTTAGAACATTTGAAGCATTAATATCGAACTTCTGAAATCCATTTAACTTTCAAAATAAAACTATTGTAGCTTGCAGGAGTGTATGTTTTTTAATCAAGTCAATTTCTAGATCATAGGAAACAAAGAAATTTTTCTTACCAAAAGCACTTTATCGTCATTCTTCCCAACTGCTGTATCAGCAGCACTTTCAAAAGCTGGCTATTAATAGTAAAAATAAAACTAAGCATAAAAATCCATTCGGATGAGAATTTTCTGCCAAATATTGTTTGATTCTTTGTGAACTGCTTTCAAAATGATTAAGATATTAAAATTTAGGATTTTTAAATTCACTGACTTTAAATGGGTTTTCAGAAGATATACCCTGTGCCACTGGTAGAGCTACTATTAAGTCCCATCTAGTCAGCACACTGAAGTCCCAATTCCACAGTGCATGCCTCAGCCTTGATCTTATCTAAATTGCAAGGAGCTCATAGGCTATTGTGCTTAACCAAACCCTTCCTTGCATTTACAATGAACATGATTTTTTGTGTGAGTAAAAACAGCAGCAGAGGACAAAGTGAAGCTATCAGAAATATAGCTCACTAAATCAAATGCGAATTCTTGGACATTCACTTATTTTTTTCACATTATATAATTACTAAGAACCATCTGTAGTGTTCTAGGATAAAAGTTAGTCATATCTCATTTCCTAAAACAAGAGGAGTTGGCCTCAACAGGCAGAAATCCCCAAACCTCTAAGCCATCTTTGCATCAAACCTGAGTTTCTTATTAGCTGGAACAACAGTTTTATAGTAGTCTGCGCATGGAAGGTTTTCTTCAAGGATATTCCACGTACATACCCAGAATTATGAAGTTGGTAATTTCACAAGGTGATTTAGAGTGTGATCTATAACTCAAGTAAAACTTCAAGTAGTTATTTTGAATAACACATTATTAGTTTTTCACTTGAGTATTTGCCCAGTTCAGAGAGAGAGAAGTAAAAAACTAAAATTAAAAACGTATTACTCAAAATTCACAAAACTAAGTTATTCTGAAAAATTCTTAAATAATCTTTTTTATAGTTTGTAACATATACTCTGCAGTTTTAGAAATTAAAACTACATTAAGATTTGGGGGACACTTTGTCGTGCACGGGTGCCACCATTGGTTAAGTGTCTGACTCTTGGTTTCAGCTCAGGTCCTGATCTCAAGGTCATGGGATTGAGCCCCATGCCCAGTTCACTCAGCAGAGTCTGCTACGACTTTCTACCCACCGCCCCTCTCCTCTGCTCACTCATACATGTGTGCACTTTCTTCTCTCTCTGAAATAAATAATCTTAAAAAAAAAAAAAAAAGGACTTTTTGGGCCACTCTGCATTGTTGAAAGACAGAATGAACATCCTACTTGGCTCTGTAGTTCTAGATTTTTTCCCTGAGACTTAAATATGCCTACCCATGTTAAACAGAAATTTGACAAACCTATCTTTAAGGACCATTCAGCACAAGATTTTTTAAAGATCCTTGTATGAACAGTTCAGCCAGCACTCTGAATATTATTTCACTGTCAAATCTGTAGCGTCCACACCAACTAAGATAACCTTCTGTAATTCAAAAGCAGTTCTCCCTTTGAAATAAAAAGTACCCTAATACATATAATATCCTTAATCTACTCACTGAACCACCTCAATTTTAAAAAGCTATACAAATATTTGTATAAAAGAATTTTTTAAAAAACTGAATCCCCTAACTATAGAAATCAAATTGTCACAACTCTTTATGAGGACAAAACTTAACACTTCAAGTCAGCTCCTAACAATAAGAATGACATAATATAATTTAATGAATACATGGAAATTTTACAAGGATACCAGCTAAATTTTAACAAAGCTCTAGTGAATACCCCTTTTATCACTTCCCATCTTGAACTTTCTCTTATAATACATGCTTTTGTTTCTGTGTTTAGGCTTAAGGAAGACCATTGTACCAAATATACACCAAACCAAGACTATTTACATTTGTAAAGTGCAGTCTTTGTATAATTATCCTTTTTTGTATGTTACAAAACAATGCCATAGCTAAAACAAAGTAAGTTATAACTAGGAAAAATAATGTAATTATCTGCCTTAGGATCAATATTAGAAATATTAAGAGTTACAACTTAGCCCACAGTACAACATACTTATATATGTCTTTATCACTTTTATTAAATACACTATTTAACAAATCAACCCTTTTATTCAGAGAAAACTCCATGTGGTAAGAGTGTCATCTTAGGTGAAACAGTGGCTTTGAGTATCAGTCAACTGCAAAGTATTTAATTAGTAAAAATGGGAAAAAGTAGCTTTGGACTAACAACTAATATCTATGTTTTAACTTTTGCTTTGTAAAAATGGAAATGTGTAAAAATTCTTTTATATACAACATAACTGCATTTTTAAAATGTCTACTTACATGAATGAGAGATTCTCATTTATTGAAACTAATGTGATCTTAAAACTTCTAAATTTCCTCTTAAATCCTCCTCATGTATATAACTTTTCAAAACTTCATATTCAAGGACTGAGAGTTACAAAGTGTTATAACTGTTAAACTGATTTCAAAATCTTACCTCTATTATGAAAAGTGCTGTACCAGGTATTAGGAAATAGTAGATAACATCATTGTGATAAGACCAGTCCTACAGACTGAATATTCAGAACAGGGAGAATCAAAAAGGCCTAGAAAGAAAACTGGCTTCTAATCACTTAGATAATCAAAAACCCAAAAAAATTGAAACAGTGGCCAGTAGTGGTGACAGTATATTGCAGAGTGAGAATAAGGGAGAGACTTTAGTGCTTTTTGAATGTTTTTACCATCTACACATATTAATATTTTAAAATAGTTTAAAGAAGGTAGGCTGAGCATATGTATAACTTCTAATTCTACTGTGCTTGGCCAACCTTGGGTGTGAAAATTGTAGGAACCTGCAAAACACTTCATGGTGCTCTATCAAACCATTCTCCAGATTCTTTGGATCTCTCTCAATTAGGTCTCTTTACCCCAGGCAAGATAAAGTGGTGATTTTGAAGTCCCCCTTAACAAGTACATTTCTAGTAAGTGACAGTGTGATTATATTTATTTTTGTACAACCCCTCCAAATTTTGACTCCACTAGGGAAAAGTAGCAGCCACTCACACACCATAAAATAGCAGCAAACCCTAAATTATTTAATCAAATTAATCCATCTAAAAAATTAATCCACCTACAAGCGTTAGGTAAGTATATATGCCATGTTCATTATTATACTAGGAACTGTAGGAGATAAACAATTTTACCCCAAAATACAAAAAAAAAAAAAAAAAAGAGAGAGAGAGAGAGAAAGAGCACACAACTCAAGAGTCAAGGTTTAACTTGTTTTTAAGACAATTCAACATGAACTATTTTGCAAGTTCCTTCACCTGTCATGGTTTCAATTTCTTCTCCACTGAAATGAGGCAGCTGTAATAGGCTATATGATTCATTCCAACTATGAAAGTTTTGACCTACAGTAAGTATTGGTTCTGTATGCATCTTGCTGTTACACTCATTCACCACTAGGTGATGTTCCAACATTGGTATGGAAAAGGGCTGACAGTTTTCAGTAGCCTTAACAGAAAAGCTGTGGATCAAAAGTGATTATGAGAAGTTGCAAGATTTTTGTTCTTGTTTAGTATGACTGGAGGTACTAATCTGGGAAAGCAGGGGTTGGCTAAATAATATAGCCTCTGTTTCATGTGTCTCAATGGAAAAATAAGACACAAACACAAAACAAATGATAATGGTGGTAGAGAGGAGAGAAGGCAGGTATGTTATTACTGCCTTTACAAAGATTACTCCCAAGTTCACAGTTGTCTAAAACTAGAATTTAGGGATTTTATAATGTTGTGAGGCAAGGGAGGGAGAACAGTAACAATCAAAGAGCACATGAACCTATCTGAGAACAAGATGAGGTGAAGTATAAAATTATGTGGTAAAATTACTACTTGCTCATTAAACTGGGGGTGAGGAGGAACACCCTTATACACTGTTACAAGTGAATCTGGGAGCATATGGGTGGTTTAGTTGGTAAGTGTCCAACTCTCGATTTAGGCTCAAGTTATGATCTCAGAGTCGTGATACTGAACCCTATGTCAGACTCTGTGCTGGGTGTGGACCCTGCTCATTAAGATTCTCTCCCTCTCCCCCACTGCTCCCTCCATAAGAAAAGGAAAGGAAAAAAAAAAGTGAATCTGTACTACATTTTTGGAAACCGACGGTATATTAGAATTTAATACTCCAACACTTTGATCCAACAATCCCAATTAAAAATCCATGTCACATGTACATATATAAACATGTTACCATTCATTAACTGTTTCTTCAAACTCATGAAATAGAGTACATGAGTTTTGTGCTTTGAGGGTAAGAGGGGTACTTACATGCAGAAACACCTAACTGAAACAAGTTTTAAAGCAAACACTAAAGAAAGTGTTTGGCATTTAATACAGTAAAGAATTGACAAATCTAGAGTTCTAATAACAGCTTGTATAAACAACCCAAACTGGTAAGTGAGCTTAACTGCCCAAATAAAAGCTACACTTTTAAATTTAGAAGATAAGCATTTCTGGGGTGCCTGGGTGGCTCAGTGGGTTGAGCCTCTGCCTTCGGCTCAGGTCATGATCCCAGAGTCTTGGGATCAAGCCCTGCATCTGGCTCTCTGCTCAGCGGGGAGCCTGCTTCCTCCACCCCCTTCTGCCTGCCTCTCTGCCTATTTGTGATTTCTGTCAAATAAATAAATAAAATTAAAAAAAAAAAAAGAAGATAAGCATTTCTGTTAAGCAATGTATTAATTAATGTTTCTTCCATTTTAATGTCAATTAGTGATCATTTCTTCTTAAATGTAATGCTGGTTTTTTTTTTTACTTTTTTTGAAGATTTTATTTATTTATTTATTTGTCAGAGAGAGCGAGCAAGAGAGAGCACAAGCAGGCAGAGTGGCAGGCAGAGGCAGAGAGGCTCCCTGCTGAGTAAGGAGCCTGATGTGGGACTCGATCCCAGGACTCTGGGATCACAACCTGAGCGGAAGGCAGCGGCCCAACCGAGCCACCCAGGCATCCCTAAAATGTAACACTGTTAATCCAAATCCCTAATAACTTGTTGGACGTTTCAATCAGCAATTTAAAATTAAAATTTGGGGGGATGGGATAACTGGTTGATGGGCATTAAGGAGGACACATAATGTGATGAGCACTGGGTGTTATAACCCAACTAATGAATCACTAAACACTATACCAAAAACTAATGATGTATTGCCTAAAATGAATTTAAATTTAAGAATAATAGTAAAATTAAAATTTAAACATTCAGGGGCAGGTACCTGGCTGGCTCAGTCGACAGAGCATGCCTAGAGTATATGGCTCTTGATCTTGGAGTCTTATGTTCAAGCCCCACACTGGGTGGTACAGCTCACTTTAAAAAATAATAATAAATGAAATTTCAACACTCATCAATTCTAAGACTCATATTATCCACATGTTTGCACAGAAGCCAGGATATAGTTTATATAAAACCTTATACTTGCTACTGGCAGGTGACCATCATTATGAAGTGGTCACTGCATGCACTGCTTCAAGTTAGTCTCAACTTTTCACAGTACTGTGTCATTTCAGCTGAGCAAAGTACATTGTTGGTAGTACAGTGCTGAGTTGAAATTGTTGATTAAAGGTATTGAAAAAGATTACACTGCAGCTGCATTCTGAAACAAAAATAATAGTGTACACAGGTAGGTACCCAATCAGAGCAGCAAGGTGCAGAGGAAGGGCTTGGAGGAGAAGGGGTGGGGGTGGGTAGGGAAGAGTCAAAAGGGGGGGGGCAAAAAAGCGGGAAGAAAACACTACAGAAAATTATATTCTAAGTCTTAAGTAGTATGTTAAGAAGGTACACACAGAATCCAGAGATTTTCAATTTTCTTATTAATAGCAAAACCCAAAATATTTTTTCTTTATTAACTCAGCAAGATAAACTTCAGGATTACTGTATTGTGTTGAAAAGAAAGCAAATTAGTTTTACTTGTCATCTGTACTACACTGTGGTTCACATTTGTTTTTCCAGACACGATGAAGGCCTGAACCTGACCACAAAGGAAGCATGAAATCACTAGGAAGCTATTCTGTACAAAAAGTACAATCCTGCTAATTTACAATTATAACTGACAGGCACTTCAATCACCTTTTTAAAATTATGTGAATTTAGGGGCACCTGGGTGGCTCAGTGGGTTAAGCCTCTGCCTTCAGCTCAGGTCATGATCTCAGGGTCCTGGGATCGAGCCCGGCATCATCGGGCTCTCTGCTCAGCAGGGAGCCTGCTTCCCCCCTCTCTCTCTGCCTGCCTCTCTGCCTACTTGTGATCTCTGTCTGTCAAATAAATAAAATAAAATCTTTAAAAAACAATAAATAAAAATTTAAAAAATTTTTAAAAAATTATGTGAATTTATCTTTTTCTACTTTATTCCTTTTCTCCAGTTGAAACCTACCCACGCTGACTCAGCATATAAAGGCAGTGCAAAGCCCTTAACTTCTGCATTCAACAAATATTTCAAAAACACACTTTAAATCACTGTTGAGGGGCGCCTGGGTGGCTCAGTGGGTTGAAGCCGCTGCCTTCGGCTCAGGTCATGATCCCAGTGTCCTGGGATCGAGCCCCGCATCGGGCTCTCTGCTCAGCAGGGAGCCTGCTTCCTCCCTTCTCTCTCTGCCTGCCTCTCTGCCTACTTGTGATCTGTCTGTCAAATAAATAAATAAAAAATAAAATCTTAAAAAAAAAAAAAATAAATAAATAAATCACTGTTGAAGAGGATAATGGCCTTACTCATTGTACAATCATCACAGAAATCTGAACTTTCTCTCTCATTTCCTATGGTCATTCTGTAATCCACTATCCAGGATTTAAAAAAAAAAAAAAAAATCAACGCATTTGGGTACTATACCAAACATAACAAAAGTAACTGACATTCGTACAGGGGTTTTTAGTTTACAAAACACTTTTACAGGGCTTTTCTACTTTACTTACCAGTTTTCAATCAATATCCTCTTTTAAAAACAGAAAAAAAAATCTTCATTTAATCCAAAATTAGCATTTTTGACTTTCCCACAAAGTCAAGCATGAGGTGACTTTATATCAAAACGCTTTACCAACAAATTAAGGAATTAACATGCAGACAGCACCATCTTTCAAGGGCCTATTTTTCAAAAATTCATTTGATAGTCAAATGTAGTTGAAATACTGACTAGGTTCCCAAGATTGCCCACAAATGACCTTTCACCTCCCACAATTCTGCTAAATTATACTTCATACTACAATAGCCTGGATCATAAGGCAGGCAGCCAGGTAACCAAGTTTTTTACTTCCTCTGCCCACTTCTTTATTATTAGTATTCCCCCAAGACTCCACATCCTCTGCCCAGTACTTAATTATTAATATTCTCTGGCCTTCTCTCTATATAACAACACAAAGGGCCAAGAGGCGCTCCACTGACCCACCTACGGTGAAAACTGCCAAGAGCTGACAATCAGTGTTTTCAGCACTAATCTCTCAAGCTCCAGACCCACAGATTTAAACATCAACCGAACATGTTTACATACAACTAAAATTCAACAGATTCATTTTATCTTTCTTCCAAACCCACCCCCCACCACAAACCATTCCCTCTACTCCTTAAATGAATATGATTTGCTAAAATTTCATGCCAGGATTTTGGAAGTCATCCCAGACTCCTTCCTACCCCACAAGGAGGTACTCAGTCATCATTTCTACCTTTCTCACACCACCCCCCCATGCCTAGCTCCACTGGCACTGCCCTCAACTCAGGTCCTGATGCCCTCTCTAGTCTCCCTCACTCATATCAACATATAATCCAGACATGATCATTTCTCTGCTTGAAATCTCAATAGCTTCCCATTGTCTGCAGCAGCATTTCCCAAACTGGCAAGAGTCCCTCCAAAATAAAAATTTGAAAAAGCATCCCCTGCTCATATAAACTGAAGAAATATACTGGATTAAGCAAACCTGAACAATCCTCTTACTAGCAAGACACTTAAAAGTCTAGGGCACCTGCATGGCTCAGTCAGTTGAGCATCTGACTTCAGCTCAGGTCGTGATTTCTAGGTCATGGGATTGAGTTCCAGTCGGGGCTTTCTGCTCAGGAGGGAGTCTGCTTCGCCCTCGCCCTCCACTTCTCTCCCCTGCTCATGCTCTTTCTCCCTCCCCCCCCTCAAATAAATAAATAAAATCTTTAAAAAAAAACAAAACACTGAAAACTCTTGACAATGCACAATACTATGTGCTTCCCTACCACAGAGAAGTAAAGTAGGAGAGTAGGAGAGAGGCCCAAGTGGGCTCCAAGGACAAAGTTTCAACTAAATGGACATGTAATACTCTCCAGAATGTGGCCCTGCCTAGTTGTCACCACCACCTGCCTTTCCCAAATGTTTATCATTCGCCTCTTACAAACCTTACATTCCACTTATATACAACACATTTGTAATTCCTCTAAGGGCTACTGTTTCCTGACTCCATTCCTTCTACATTGTTCCTTCTGCCAAGAATGCCCTTCCCTAACAGTGTGGCTGCAGAGCTCTTACAAGTCCTTCCAGACCCTGGTCAAGTTTGTTCTCCACCATGCTTTGACTGTCCTTTCTACCTTCCAGCAGAGGATAACTCCCATCTTTTTCTCTCCTTGTAAGAATCAGAACATCTGTCTCACAATGTTGGACTTACAGACTAAAAACCTTAAAGGCTGAAAACCAGGCCAGCCCCAAGCAATGGAGAAAGAATGAAGAAACAGAGCAAGACAAGGGGTGTGAGGAGAGGATAGAATCCTCCCTGGCTTTCTGGGTTAAATTTCACAACAAGTACATTTTATCTTTGGCATGCTCCACACTCATCCCAATGCCCTTTTCCAACTCTCCCAATACCCTCTCCTAAGTCCCTTGGTGACTTCATGTAACCGGGCACAAAACCTCCGTCTACAACGCTATCTTCAGTATCGACTACTTCTTCAACAGTCATCCTGCTCAGAAATTAATACATAAATAAGTTATAACTTCTCAAAGCTGAGAAACAGAAGATAAATCTCCAAATAACAAAACAAAAAAAAACTAGGGAGGAGATGCAGAGAGTGGGCATCGTAGTTCTACCATCCCCCCAATATAAAAGTCTTGGGAGTATTCCTGACTGGGCTTCCCTCAGTGTTCTCACTCTCCACTACATCCACTCCTGCACAGCAGCAGAGATGGGCACTACAGGCAGAAACAGAGCTAGAACGAGTGCTACTGCCATCCTCTGGGTCACCCATTCTTGGAATGAAAAGCTTTGTTCATCTGAGAGGCCATATATGACCAACTTCTCATTATTTGAGAAGTCTCAAATAATGAGAAGTCTCACTAACATGTTCTCCAATGAACTTAAAACAGTGCCTTTATCCTAGCCAGGCAGTATCTTGAAATATACCCTACACCATTGCTTGATTTAGGAAAAGGCAAATTAGCTGAAAAAAGCCAATGTTGCCCAAGTGTCCTAACAATTCAGAATAAATCTGCAAATACTAAGCTAGCATTTAGCAAAAATTATTATGGCTTATCGCTGTTTCTGGTTTCATAGAAAGTCATGTTGTAGGAAGTCACTCTCTGGGGAGCCTGGGTGGCTCAGTCTGTTAAGCACCTGCCTTTGGCTCAGGTCATGATTTCAGGGTCCTGAGATCGAGCCCCATGTTGGGTTCCCTGCTCAGCAGGGAGACTGCTTCCCCCTCTCCCTCTACCCCTCCCCCCAGTTTGTGTGCACATATGCCCACACTCTCTCTCTTAAATAAATTTAAAAAAAAAAAAAAAAACTATCTACATGTGCCAAATACCATGCTAAATGCTGGAGATTATATCCCTTGATCTATATCCCTTGACCTAAGACCTGAAAGGTGGGAAATTCATCAGACAAAGAGGCAGTAAAAAGAGGGGAAATAAAAGAGGCATGGAATCCAAGCAGAGGAATTACCACAGGCAGAAGTACTGAGGTGAGGGGTGGGGGTTGGAAGGATGGGTTTAACAGCTGATGGGCATGAAGCAGTATACCTGCCATGAGGAACACCAAATGATATATGGAATTGTTGAATCACTGTACCATACACCTGAATTTTTTTTTCAAGATTTTTATTTATTTGACAGAGAGAGAAATCACAAGTAGGCAGAAAGGCACAGAGAGAGAGGGGGAAGCAGGGAGCCCGATGCAGGGCTTGATCCCAAGACCCTGAGATCAAGACCTGAGCCTAAGGCAGAGCCTCAACCCACTGAGCCACCCAAGCGCTCCTTAATTGGAATTAAAATAAAAACTTGAAAAAAAAAAAAAAGTACTAAGGTGAGAAATCCTAGAAAACGTCATGAATACAAGTTAAACCCGCTAAAGCACAGGGTAGTCTCTAGGAAACAGCTAGAAATGGAGCTAAAAACATGGAACAGGATCAGATTACCTGTTATGATAAAGATATGGATTAACTTGCATGTGATGGAGATTCTGAATTTTTTTCAACTGAAAAAGACCAAAGCCCATATCACAGGGCCATATTCCAAATACAGTATGAATGGTGTCTTCGGACTTGTACAGTGCAGCAGCACTGTGTTCACGTGCTAGACTGTTTACCTTCAAGATGGCAGAACTCATTCATCAGCATATAGCCAATATCTAGCCCTGTGCTTGGCACATACAGGAACTAAAAAAAAAAATACTGAATAGTTAAATATGCCTGAAGGCATAACCAAGAGGCCCTAACCAGGCTTGCTTATTTCCTTCCTTCCTGCCTGCCTGCCTACAAAAATCACAATTCTTATGTACCACAATAATTGATAATTGCCACAAGTTTTAAGGGAACATGAAGAAAGGCCATTCACCATGGGCTGCATCAGAGGTAAGAAAGGATTTGGGGTGTGGGGGTGGAACACATTAAGATGCTTCTGAACCTAACTAAATTAAGCACTTTATTCTGTTCTCACCAAAAACTGAACAGAAAACAACAGTGGGTTAGTTAAAACTTATTCATCAATGAACTCTAAGGCAGTGGGAGTAACTATTAAAAGCCTATTTTCGTAGCAAAAAGATCCATGAAATAAAAATCCATTTTAACAGAATTTGTCGGGTTAAAAGATTTTATTTATTTTTGCGTGCGCACGAGCTAGGTAGGGGGACAGTGCGGGTAGGGCAGAGAGAGAAGCAGAATCCTCGATGAGCAGCGAGCCTGATGCAGGGTTCGATCCCAGGACCCTGGGAACATGACCTGAGCTGAAGGCAGACGCTAAACCAACTGAGCCACCCAGGTGCCCCCTATTCTTTCAAATATTTAAGTGCTCCAGACAAAATTAGGCTACTTGCCTGCAGTACCTTACATTTAACTTAGCAAACTGAATCACATTATTGCAACTGGCATTAAATAAGGATTCCATCTCTTATGCTTGGTGAAACAGTAAGGCAAAAAAATTTAAGAGAAATCTGAGGAAATCAAAGCCAAAACTAAATTACAAATGAGCTTAGAAAACTGATGGCTTAAGAAGTTAAGGCGCTAGGGCACGTGGGCTCGGTTAAGCTAAGCCTCTGCCTCAGGCCCAGGTCATGATCCCAGAGTTATAGGATGGAGCCTCACATCAGTCCAGTCAGGCTCTCTGCTCAGCAAGGAGTCTGCTTCTCCCTCTCCCTTTGTATGCACACTCACTCATGCATATGCGCGCACGCTCTCTCTCTCTCTCTCTCAAGTAAATAAAATCTTAAAAAAAAAAAAAAAAAAAAAAGAAGTTAAGGCATAATCTAAAGCTGGACGAAACATCTTTGGTCTTTGAAGAACCGGTGACCCACATTTAAAGCAATCAATCCAAAGGCCAGAGAAGTAAAATAAAATTTCAAATCTTCCTTTTAAAGAAAAGATGTAGACACATTTCACTAACCAGTATTTTCTATTGTTTTATTTTTATTAACCATTATTTTTAAATAAGGCACATGAAAGTCTATTAAATAAACCTAATTTAACATATTTTTACATTTTATAATGTGACCAGGAAGAGACAGAATCAGTAACAGTAACACAAAGGATGGGGGGAAATGATACACCCAGAGACAGAAAGGGAAAGACAAAAACACACATAAAATGTACATTAGAGATACATGAGGTTAACAGCTTGAGCCTTTTAGGACGCTGTTCCCAAAGATGCAAAATCATGGTATCTTTCCATGAAAAGCCTGAGTATAACACTATGTCATTACTGCCCGCTGCTCTAGTTAAAATAAAACAGGCAGCAATTCTCAATCCCACCCCCACACATTCTAATCTCTCTCCCTCTCTCTCTCTCTCTTTCACACACACACACACACACACACCCAATACTTGTTCTGAATACATTAAATGTTATTAAACCAATAATAGTACATTACCATTTACTGAGCCTCTTATCCTCACAATTCTCTAAGGTAGCTTTTATTCCCTCCATTTGTCAAATGAAGAAACTAAAAAAAGTTAAGTGACTTGAACCTGACTACAGAGCTAGTGATGAGGCTGGAACTCAAGTCACTTGTATATGGCTCTGAAGCCCACATTTTAACCACTATACCATGCCAATTCCCCAGACATCTTTAGCCACTATTACATTATTTTTATTTTTATTTTTTATTATTTTTTAAAGATTTTTATTTATTTAATTGACACACAAAGAGAGATCACAAGTAAGCAGAGAGAGAGGGGGAAGAAGGCTCCTTGCTGAGCAGACAGCCCGATGCAGGGCTCGATCCCAGGACTCTGAGATCATGACCTGAGCTGAAGGCAGAGGCTTAACCCACTGAGCCACCCAGGTGCCCCTACATTTTTTTTTTTAAACTGGTGTTTTTTACTATGCTTTTCCAAAAATAATGTTAAGATTCAGATACTTTAAATTTCATGAAAAACATCAAAAACTTATACAGTTCTATCTCTCTACCATTTACTTTCAAGTAAACTCTGCACCCAAGGTGGGGCTCAAACTCACAACCCCAACATCAAGTCTCATGCTCTAGCAACTGACTGAGCCAGCCAAGTGCTCCTATACTTCTTTTAAAATAATGCAGATTTTACTAGCAGTAAGGAAGATATTAACACTGAATATAGCTGAGTTTCAGTCCAGAATTACACAAAGTACAAATGGTCCCCCAATACTCCCCAATTTTATTACCTAGCCTTTTAATTATGCTAGGTTCTTTGTATGGTGTAATATACCCCGTATAACCCTAGGGAGGTAATAGATTTTCATAGATATCTAATTTCTTTCTCCATTATTCACATTGTGGACTCTTATCATATATGCATTTAACTACTCCCATTCAATTATCTGTGCTACACGAAAAAAAGAAAAACAAGAGAATACTTTAAATGATAGCAGGATGCCTGCCTTTACATCTTTGTCCCAGAGTGAACATGAAATGAAGACTATAAATTTGCTGTTCCTCAGCCAGTCTAAGTCCCATTCACTTGTCAAAAGGTATCTTGCATAGCTAATTATGATCCCCCCTCACCAAAAAAGTAACCTATTTTAAAAACTGGAGGAAAAACGGGCTGTTGGAATTGAAAAACAGTATGTCAGTTAAGAACCAGTTTTCTAACTGGTATCTTCCTAAAGGACCTTTTCAACAGTAATTTTGCCTATACAGGATTTCTACCTTAAATGAGAATTTAGGCCCAAAGCCCCCACATATAAGGTAAGATTTCACTTTACCCAGCTCTTTAAATTACAAAGAATTAAGAACCCAAACATGTGTCTTGTATATCAAATTAAGTTAATAACTAATGCATTATTCATCCTATTTCACAAATGGGAAAAAGCAGAGCAATAGGGACATTGTTAGAAGGCATGCTTGGGGCGCCTGGGTGGCTCAGTCAATTAAGCATATGCCTTTGGCTCTAGTCATGGTTCCATAGTCCCGAGGATCGAGCCTCACATCGGGCTCCCTGCTCGGCAAAGAGTCTGCTTCTGCCTCTACCTCTCCCTCTCCCTCTCCCCACCCCCACCTTCATGCTCTCTCTCCCAATCACTCTCTCTCTCAAATTAATAAGTAAAATCTTTTTAAAAAGAAGAAGCAGGCACACTAGATACATGTGGGAACTATTCCATGATTTATTTTAAAATAAAATAAAAATGTAGTAAAAGTCTGTCATGTGGGGCACCTGGGTGGCTCAGTCAGTTAAGTGCCTTTGGCTCAGGTCATGATTTTGGGTCCTGGCACAGAGCTCCAAATCAGGATCCCTGCTGCTTCTCCCTTTCCCTCTGTCCCTCCCCCTGTTCGTGCTCTCTAATAAATAAAATCTTAAAAAAAAAAAGCTGCCACATAATCAAAAGCAATCCTTAACACTGGTTCTCAGTACGGAAAAAAAACAAAAAACAAAAAAAACAGTGAGTAGTGAGATGAGCCATTACCAGAGTACAAAACCAAGCCAAGAGTGGAAAGAATAACCTACCAACAAACACTGTCTAACCCCAGGTCCTTTACTGGCATGCTATTGCTTATTCTCCACACGTTTCCTTTTCTGTAAAAAGAAGAGACTAATCTATCATCTATCTGTGACGATTCACCATATTGTTTTTCAATCTCACACTTCATTATTTCAATATCCAACTCACAAATTCCTTGTGAAGAAAACAGGTAAAAACCAAATAAAATAGAGGAGTCAATTAATCTAGCTTGCTATCAGAGGTAGAACTTTCATATCACCCACCTCAAAACAGATACAAATATTTTTTTTTTCGAGATTTTAAGTAATCTCTACACCCAACGTGGAGCTCAAACTTACAACCCCAAGATCAAAAGTTGCATGCACCACCAACTGAGCCACACAGGCATCCTCTAATATTTTTATTTAAAGCTTCTGAGAAAATCTACATACATCATCAAGTTCCACATCATGTAATCAGTAAATTCTACATAGTTAACTCACTTTTCTCAGAAATTCGTTTTCTTACCTGAGTATCAATAGATCATTAAAAAGCATGAGGGTCGGCAAAGAGAGGAATTTCAATTAAGAGATTGATTACAACTCACTTAATTCATACACATACACAAATAGACAGAGGGGTACTTCTTATTGGATTCTCAGTTCATACTAGTATTAGTGGTCCTGGGTGACAGGAAGAGGTAAAACATGTATCTTCATCTATACCCTCAAAGAAACAGGTCTCTGTGGAGCTCTGTTTCCAAAGATCTATATGGCCTCTTTCACTGGGGAGATGCCCTATGGTACACTCCTTTTTTTAAATTTGGCAGTTTTGTAGTTTGCTATTTGAGTTAATGTTTTACTAGTCAGACCTAACAAAGGCCCCATTATGAGCCTTCCGAACTAAGGTGTTACCAGATCCTCTGTTGGGACAGTCCTCTAGAGAGAAACTCTCGAGAGAGAGAGAACTGTCCCATGGAAACTCTTCAGCAATCCACATCCTCAACTTTCCTCGTTCTCAGACATTTGACTATCTGATCAACTTTCCCTTTCCTTCATTCCATTCTTCCCCCTCCTGACTAATGTGTTTTTTAACTAATGATTACAAAAGTGGTAATTTTTTATTACCATTCATTCATGACATTTCACATCATCTCTATTTTTTTTCATCATCTCTATTTTTAATCTTACTAATATAAATCTTTGGTGGGTTGTTTTGTTTTTTAATTAGAGAGAGGGCCCAACACAGGGCTCAATCTCATGACCCTGAGATCACAACCTGACCAAAATCAAGAGTTGGACACCTAACCAACTGAGCCACCCAGGCACCCCACTAATAACAATTTTTTTTAATTTTTTAATTTTTTTATAAACATATAATGTATTACTAACCCCAGGGGTACAGGTCTGTGAGTCGCCAGGTTTACACACTTCACAGCACTCACCATATCACATATCCTCCCCAATGTCCATAACCCCACCACCAACAAATGTTTTTAACTCATGGCTTATATAATCACTAGTTACCATTAAATCTAGGACATTCTACCCCACAGATACCACCTACTTTTCCCTAATTAAATAAACCCAGAACTTTTACTTTTTCTACATAAATCTTAAAAGATGTGCTTTAATTCCAACGCTCTTTTCTTTCTCTATCTCAAAAAATGAAGTCAACAAAATTCAAGTAAGGCTCTCTAATAATTATTTCCTTGCCTCTCTCATGTTTCCTGGACTAGTCAGATGGGTTAATAATTAGAACATGCTTTTAGTGACTATGGATTCATTCTCTCCATAATCCAGTTAGCTTCATTTCACACAAACTATCTCCCAAAACCAAAGATTAAATCCCATCAGCTACCTCTGGGGTGCAGATTTAACTAGATGAGCTATACAGCACATTCAGAATGCATTTCATCACTGGAACAAACCCTCTGCTGATGTTAGATGTCAAGCACCAGACTATCTTCTTTTACCATACCACTATGAACTGGTTTAAAAGTGTTATCTTTAATAAGTGATAAGTTGATAACTCCTATTCAACTTATGTTCCATTCACAATGTCTTCCACTTACTACATATATAGTTAATTTAGGTTACCAAATATACCAGTGGACAGAATCCAGCGTTAGACAAACCAAGTAATCAAGATCATTTCAAAATTCTATTTCTGTCTTCCCAGATTTTTAGTAATTACAACCATTATGCTGCCATTCAAGTATAAAGTTCTTATTTCCACCATTACCAGGACCATTGGGGAAAAAAAAAATACAGAATAAAGACAAAGTTTCACAGGATGCCCCCATATCACTGATCATGGCCCATCTCCTAGGACTGCTATTAATCTTAGGAATAAAGTGTACTCACATTTTTTTTTAAAAGATTATTTATTTATTTATTTATTTGACACAGAGAGAGATCACAAGTAGGCAGAGAGGCAGGCAGAGAAAGATAGGGAAGCAGGCTCCCTGCTGAGCAGAGAGCCCGACTCGGGGCTCCATCCCAGGACCCTGAGATCATGACCTGAGGCAAAGGCAGAGGCTTAACCCACTGAGCCACCCAGGCGCCCCGTGTACTCACATTTTTAAAACCTCATATTCACAGTGGTTACAAGACCACCATGTTATATAAGCAGAGCTTAATTTAGTATAGAGAATAAAAGGGGGAAAGGGAGAACATAAGTTCTCAGCTAATCCTCAAAATTCTCTGAGGTAAGTATTAATATTTGTTTTCAATAAAAATGAATTAGAAACCTGGCGATTCACAGACCTGTACCCGAGGCTAATAATACATTATACGTTAATAAAAAATAAAAAAATTTTTAAAAAAAGAATTAGAAGATGATGATAATCAGGGAAGTTAAGCAACTTACAATGTAAGGGCCTCTGAAGACAGCATGAATCTAGCTCTGTTACTGTATGTGACAAGCTGTTTCTATTTCTTGGTTTACCATGTTAGCTGTCTGTGACTCTGGGTAACTTAACATCTCTGAACCTCAAATTTCCCCATCTGTAAAATACAGTTTAAATGAGATAATCCATGTTAAGTGTTTAATTCAAAGCCTAGTCAAAGAGCTAGTTATGAAAAGTCAAAAATCAAACTCCAGTCTGATTTCCCAAGTCCGTGCTTTTTCTATATTACATTATGTTGTAGCTACCAACACACAATTATTAGCCACATAAGAATCCATATTTGGTATACGGTACAGGTGGAAAACTGATGTACCTAAATGAGACAACCGTTAAGGGCTAACTAAACCAACGGAAATATTTTAGCTCTAATAACTAATAAGCAAAACCACACAGAACTCATTAGAAGATAATATTCAGACATTCAGGCTTAACAAAGCTTTGCTCTAAATACTATAAAACTATTTCCCTACCTATATAAGATTTTTTTTTTAAGATTTTATTTATTTGACAGACAGAAATCACAAGTAGGCAGAGAAGCAGGCACAGAGAGAGAGGAGAGGCAGGCCCCCTGCCGAGCAGAGAGCCCATGGGGCTGGATCCCAGGACCCTGGCTGGGATCCTGACCTGAGCGGAAGGCAGAGGCTTTAACCCACTGAGCCACCCAGGTGCCCGGAATTTATTATACTTATCTCAAATCAAACCAAATTAAAATTTTAATAACCAAGCATACCCCAAGTAAAGTATTCTGGTTGACCTAGACAAAGAAATCAGCCCTCTCACTACATAATTTGAACACTGCATCAAATTGAAGCCTGTCAACTGTATTTTCAAAATAAATTGCAACTTCATATTTTCATTTATAACTATACTACTTATAAATTGAGACAACCAGTGTCATCACTTTTCCTACCCAATGCCCTGAGCAAAAACAAGCTTTGTTGTCCTAACAAAGTTCAAAAATCTTACTGAACAGTCTCAGGCTCCCCGATCTAGTATGGGATAATGCAAAAGGATAGTAGCAAAAGTAAAAAGTTGCATCACAATTAATAATAGGCTTACTATTTGGAACTTCCAGGAACTGATCTGCATTTAAAAAAGGGTTGCTAAACCAGAATGGAATACCCGAACAGATTTATTTTGGCATCCGTAGCCTATTCGGCAAAGCAACAATCCTCAAAGCAACAATCCTCCGGAGAAAAGAATGCCATAAAATATATGTACCTTGGTAAGGAGGCTGAGATCTAACAAAAGGCAGAGCACTTTTAACTATGAAATCACCCCTTAAAAGATAAGGAAATCAAAACACCTTCACTTTAGCCACAAAGCCTTTAGAACACAGTATTCACTTTGCAATAATCTTTAACGTTCCTGCATTTCTTGGATTTTAAAAAAATTCTAACTTCCTGACTCATAGATCTAAAATAGTCATTACATACACAAATCTTCTACTTGTACAGTTCAGAATCATAAGTAGGAAACATAGGTTTCTGTTTCTACGTTTACGACTCCATACCCATTAATTTTGCACTAATATAACCACTAAATATAGCTCTAAGACACTGACAATTAAAAGGAGTGAATTACGTGAGTGATTCATACCTCCTATGTCCAGACACCAAGATCCAAGGATGTTTCTGTCAGATCTATGGGAACAGGAAATGATAAACACCTGTCACAAAATCTTTCCAAATTGGGAAGCCCCGAACCGAGTTATTGTCAATCTCCAATCCATTCCCCCAGCCACAACCCCGCTAAAGATACATTGCCAAACCTAACTCTGTGAAGGTAATGGGGAGAATTAAAGGCCATAAAGAGAGTGGCCACGCAAGTAATGGAGAGAACCCCGGGGTTTTTCTACTATTCACTTACAGAGTCAAAGTGAGAGGCCTTAACCAATTAAAAAGTCACTTTTCCTCTCTGGGCCTCACTTAGTCATCCATAAAATGCGGTGATGGCAAGAAGCTGTTACTACTCCGACGTTAAGGACGAACTCAAGATGCCTTTAGGCAGCACCCGCAGAACACATCATGCGTCCTGCCCTTCGACCACCCATCTGCCAGACTTTCTAAAAGGGCTGGACCACCATCCTTACTCCCCAGTCCCAACGCAAGCAGCGTGTCCAAACCAGGCCTTCACACCCACAACGTGTATCCTTTTTTCTCGCCTCACCTGTCCCAGGCAGACATTCCGCGGTCTCAGCGCTCCCCTCTCCATCCCACTCATCTCCCCGGGGAAGTGATGCGGGATTCTGGGCCAGGGAGCCCAGCAGAAGCTCACCTGGTACCCGACAACACCCTTCTTCTCCTTCAACCCCCCGCCATCACCACCACCACCACTCACCTACTCCGCGCCCCGCTCACCCTGCCCCCGGCGTCCCGGCAAAGCCCGACCACTCACCCGCCGCCGCTGCGCCGTCTCCTCGGCGGCCTCTGGGCCGGAGCAGCCGAGGGACCGCGGGGGGCCGGAGCCCGGGCCCGCTGCTGTAGCCGCCGCCGCCTCGCCTCAGCCCAGCCCCATCGCCCTCGGCGGGCGCCGGCGACCGCGGGTCGCTCGGATTCGAGGCGCCGCCGCCGCCGCGCGCTGCAGCTCGGGGTGAGGGGAGGGAGGCGCCGCGGCCAGGCCCTGGCTGAGCCGGGCACAGGGGTGTCCGCGCTCTCCTCCTCGGCGCCCGCGGCGGCGGCGGCTTGCAGCCGGACAGAGCGAGAACAAGGGACTGTGACGGGGGTAGGCGGGCAGGGGAGGGGGGCGGTCTGCACTCCGAAACGGCCTCCCGCCGCCAGCGACGAAGCGAACCCCCCTCCCCTCCGCCGTGGCGCCCAGATCACGCTGCGGGGAGAGCCGGCGGGCGGGGGAGCGCGCGGCAAGCTCGGGACTCCCGCGCCCGGATGTGAGGTCACGTGGTTGCCTCATCCCAGCGCCGAGCGCGGAGGGGCGCAGAGGGGACGTAGTGGGGCGGGGCCAGGGGAGATGGGCGGGGCCACTGGGCAGGCCCTGCCCACCTCGCCTTTAATCCCCCTAGACCCGCGAAGGGAAGAAAGGGGCGAAGAGGACCTTTCTAAAGAGCTGTGTCCGGGGGAGGCGAGGTTACCAGCGGAGGACGGGTTTATTTGGCCTGGAGGAGGTGGAATTTGCCACCCTGGCCGTGCAAAAACAAGATCATAGTACAGATCTCCATTTAATGAACAGGGAAACAGAGGACCACTGAGTGACCTAGAATAGACTTGCCCAGAGTCAAGGTCAAGGTGGAAACTTGTGCTACAACGGAGACAAAACCAGACCGTGGTTCTAATCCAGGTGTCCTTCATTCCTTAAGAGCGCCACCACCCCCCATCCAAAAACAAACAAAAACTGTAATTCGCCTTCGACAACTAGCTCAGCGCACCCGGCCTCCGGCGGAGGACTGGGAAGCCTACGCAGGAGAAAGCTCCCACGCGCCCACCCCACTGCCTCCGGCGTAAAGGAGTTTCTTCCGATGGCGCGGGAGGCAAATTAAATACTTCCCTCCGCAGGAGCTTTATCTCGGCGCAGAGCCCCGGCCGGATATACAAATCGCGCGTTTGGTTTTCGCGGCGTCCCTTCGGCGACGCGCACAGGGGGCGCGCCCCGCCACCTGCAGCCTCGTGCTCTGGCAGTCTTCTGGCCCGAGCCTACCGCGCCCGCTCCCCTGAAGCTCCGCCATCGGTGTTGTTGTTGTTGTTGTTGTTGTTGTTATTATTATTATTATACCTTGCGGCTAACAGAACTCTTAGCTGCTTGAACGTGAGAAAGGGAAGGTAGCGCGCCTGCCCGACCCCTGGTCCACCGCACTTAAGAGGCACCTCGCAGGAAGCGGAGAAACACTCAGGCTCTGGTTGGTAGCACATGGTGACACTTCTCTGGGGTTACTGCCCGGGCTCCGTGACATATGCTGACACCTCATCTGGGATAGCAACTGCCCCGAGTCCACGGCGCAGGGAGCCAGGAGCACGCCACTTCTGGCCCCCTAAGCTGTGTGGAGCTGGACAGTTTCCATGCATATTTCCTCACGTGGCAGAGACAGCACACTGCACCTGGTAGGTGCGCATCTCTCTTCACAGCCCCTGGGCACAGTCTCACCTTTGTCTGAAGCCTCACAGTGTTCAAATGATGACAGAAGATAGGGGGTGTGGAAGCGTTGGCAAATTCTAAGAAGCTAACTTGGTGAGATTGAGCCCTCAAAGCCTCCTCCTCCACCTCTCCTGGCTTTTTGGCTCCAGGCTGTTTCCCCTCAGCCTTTTAACAAGTTCAGGTCTCACGTCTAAAAACCAAACTCCGGTGCCAGCCCTCCACTCCAACTGCCCTCTCCAGTTAGCTTCCAAGTGCTTTTCTCCCTCTCACACAGGCTGGCAGCCTCTTAAACGGTGTGTGTGTGTGTGCCCTCCTGTCCTGTCGTCCCCTCCCCACCCCATGTCCTCAGTTCTCAACACTTGGCCCTCTGGCTTCTTCGCCCCACCCATACCCCCTTCCCTAACCCTGCTAGGGCACAAGTAACTCTGACCTTCATTTTCCCAAAGTAGGCAGTTAGTTACTTCTCAGGCCTATCTCTCTGGATCACTCTGCTCCTTTTGACACCTCCAGATCGCTCTCACCGTCTGGAATCTCAATACTATCTTGGATTCCAAAGGAGTGCCCACTCCCAATTCTCATGTCTCAGTAAATAAGGCCCCTGCCTCCTCTGGTGACATCCATAAGTGACACCAGCTGTGAGTCTGCACCTTATGTGCCAGATTCCCTGTAAGCCCCACAGCTCCTCTCACTCCACTCTCCTAGCATTGCCTCCATCCTCATGGTTTCAACTACTGGGTCAGCCCTCTCCAGCCCCGACCTCTTTCACAAAAATTAGACCCAACTCTCTGGCTGCCTGTCTGCCTTCCTGCCTGGCAGCTCTATCTGGATACATCACACAGGCCCCCCAAACTCAGCATGTTGGAGAGACTGAACCCATCCACTAGCTCCATGTGGGCTCTCTCTCAGTTGGTCCCCACCAGCACCTACTGTCCTCAGAACGAGAAAGCTGGAAACCTTGATTCAGCCCTTTGCCTTATCAAGTAACCCAGTCCTATCTACTTCACCTCCTTAATAAGCCTCGAATCCCTACCTCCATCCCCACTGGTGCAGTTCTCGCCATCCTTGGTAGCAGCCGCCTGACAGTGGCCTTCAAGCAAACTCACCCTCCACTCAGCCTCCAGAGTGAACTACCTGAAATGTGCTCTCATTGAAAATGCTGTACAAGTTCCCCCTGGCTTCTCTGGCTGCCTGGGTGCCCTCCAAGGCATCCAGCATGAACCTGTCAATGCATTGAGGCTTTTCAAAGTCCCAGAAGAGCCCAGGGCTTCAAGAAGCAGCCAAAATCCCCAGGGCAAGGCAACACCCAGCCGGCCAAGGGAAAACTGTAGGAAGAAAAAAAGCAATTGAACATTTCAAGAAATTCTCTGCTACAGATGTCCTGGGGACGAAAGAAGAGAATTTGGACACTAACAGGAGGAGATGCTGAGTCACTAGGAAAGGCCTGAGCTTGTTTCTAGGCTCAGGGGAAAGACAGAGCCAGGAAAGGAGGAGAAGGCCAAGAAGGGTAGAAAAAGAGTGAAGCAAGTCCTGAGAAGTTCTGGGAGGCTTGCTGACTCTACACCCATGATGATTCTGGGCCCTGCAGCCACGCACACAGGGCCCAGCCCCTCCCTCCTCTGATCCTGCTCTCTCTTAAGACCCAGCCCAGGATCACAGCATCAAATAGACAACAGTCCTCCCCTGTAAGCTCTGACTTCACCTTCCACAAGGACCATGTGGCATCTCCTCCACCCTCAAGACCCCAATCGTGTTTGCCTCACCTATTCACCGTTACCTAGCCATTCAGACCCCACCAGGAAGAAACACCCACACATTAACTGCACCCAGTGGCTGTCCTTCACGCTAGTCAGCAAAGGGTCAGTGCCTGCTCCCAAGAGAGCTCACCCTTCACAGGTATGGTCCTGGGCCTCCCCAAGATCACACTGTTGCCAATTCTAGCTGATGCTTTTCAGACCTTATCTTCAGGATTTACCTCCTATCCTTGAAACACTTTTCTCTTAGTTTCCATAACTTCTTTCTGGAATCGCCCCTCCCTTTTCATTACCCCTCTCAACCTCTAGTGGGTGGAGGCCTACTTCTAAATGGTGCTGGTCTCCAGGGCTCAGTCCGGGTACATGTCTCTCTCTACACAAATTTTATCATCTCTTTGTTTAATTTGTCATCTATCAACTTCACAGGGGTTGTGGATAGGCTTCGAGGGGTCTACAAATTTCTTAAGCTGCCATGCAAAAACTTTTAAAGGAAGAAGTATAGCTTTCATCAGCTTCTTCAAGGTGTCAGGGATCCCAAAAAAGGAAAAGAACACTGAGCCACATGCAACCTCCCCTCGTGACCTGTCCATCATGGCTGTAGCTAACATCAAATAAATAAATAAAATCTTTAGAAAAAAAAAAAAAAGTGACCCACCCAGTGCTCAAACCAGAAACTAGAAACCTAGGAGTCATTCTTTCCAATCAAATATGTAGTCCATTTCAAATCCTTTCACATCTCTCCATTGCTACTGCTCTTAGAAATACCCAAGCCACCTCCTTCTCTCACCTGGGATACTGCCTTAGCCCTCAAAGAATTTCCTTACTTTCAACCTTCATGCCTTTCCAATCCTTTCTCACACAGCAGCCAGAGTTTATTACTGTGTATGACTCAGAGCACAGCTCTTGATGAAGGCTTCCAATTGCTTCCCATTTCTCGGAGAATAAAATGTGAATTTCCTTGACCTACAAGGTCCAGTGTTGGGCCTGCCCATTACTCCCCCTTTGCTGGCACTCCTCCACCATCACCCTCTTCTTATTCCACATCTGTTTCCCCAACTTATCTGATCCATATCTAAATATGCCTTCTTTTAGTTCCCCAAACATACCAAACTCCTTCCTGCCTCAGGACCTTTGCAAAACCTGTTCTTTCTGTCTCCTCCCTTTTTCCCTCACCTGGCTAGCTTCTTACCAATTCAGCTCTCAGCTTAGATGAGTATACATCAGCTTTTGAAAAAGCCCTTCCCTGGCCACTCATTCTTTATTTTTTGATGACCTCCATTTATTTTCTTTACAACCATTATCGCAATGTTAACTAATTGTGTTAATTACACAATGTAATTACATGTGAGTTTATGTACGTATTTAACACCTGTCTCTCTCACCAGACTTCAAGCTCCGTGAAGATGAGGACCAGCTGTAGCTCCAGAATTTTTCTGAAAGGAGCTTTAAAGTGGCAGTCTTTTTGGAAGAGGAAATGAGGGTTTGTCCCAAGACTGGTTGAGTGGCACTTAATTAAGAGTGACAATGTGTTAGTTGTTCATTTTTGTAAAAGGGGAGAGGACATTGGGAATTATGGGAAAGAGGCACATAAAATACCCCTCCCAAGCCATCCCTTGGTGCTTCTCCTAGCAGAGACTGAGTTGATTTCATTTATCAGTATATACTCCACGGTAGATGAAGCCTGGCATATGGTAGACAGTCAAATTTTATAGTCAGATGAATGAATGAGTAAATGAATGAGTAGTTGAATTCATGATCTCAAAAATCATCTCTCTGAAATGCCTTCCCTGAATCCCAGGCTAAGAATCCCTCTTCTGTGCATCTTTTTTTTTAATCACATTTACAACCTTAAATAAGTATCTGTTTGGTGTTTCTATCTTCTATTTGTTTATGTTGTGTATTCATATTTTTGTTTTTATACTTCTAATATTTTCTTGTGTTATTTGATCATAACAACATTGTCAATACTGAAAGTCGTAGTTACCATTATCTGTATTTTCTTTCTTTTTAAAGATTTTATCTATTCATTTGACAGACAGAGATCACAAGTAGGCAGAGAGGTGGGGGTGGGGTGGGGGGGTGGGGGGAGACGCAGGCTCCCTGCTGAGCAGAGAGCCCAATGCAGGGCTCAATCGCAGGACCCTGAAACCATGGCCTGAGCCAAAGGCAGAGGCTTAACCCACTGAGCCACCCAGGCGCCCCCATTATCTATATTTTTTTATAGGTGAAGGAACTGGGGAAATTTTACATAGATTATCTCATTTAATCTTTAGAGCAATCCCGGGAAGTAGGTACTATTATCATCTGTATGGTTACAAGTGAAATTGAGGAAAGCTTAAAATCCCATTTTACAGAATAGGAAAAGGTGTGAAATAACTCACTCGGGTTCACAGAGCTGGGAAACAATAGCATAGCCAGGATTCCACTCAGAGAACTTGGCTCCTGATATGAGCCTAATTCTTCACCGATATGATCAAATGAAGCCATAGGGATTCCTCCTCTCGGATCCAAACACTTTGGATTATCTGATTAAGACCCCAGACTCTGACTTCTTTCTAAGCAAGAATCTAACTAACCCATCTCCAGATCCTCAGCCCTTAGCCAAGGACCCAGCACCTGATGGCATTCAGTAACAAATATTCTAGGTTATGGATTACAAAGAATCCTTGACTTTCACAGCACTCCTTCAGACTAGCGGGGAAATGGTTATGATTCCCATTTGATAGAGATGAAAATTCAACTTCACAACTTCACAAGGGGAAGTGACTTGTCTAATTGTCTTTTTTTTTTTTTAAGATTTTATTTATTTGACAGAGATCATAAGTAGGCAGAGAGGCTGGCGGGGGGGGGGGGGGGGCGGGGAACAGGCTCCCAGCTGAGCAGAGACCCTGATGCAGGGCCGGATCCCAGAACCCTGGGACCATGACCTGAGCCAAAAGCAGAGGCTTTAACCCACTGAGCCACCCAGGCACCCTCTAATTGTCTTTCTGACTGACTCCAGCTCTCTTTTGTATCTCCTCTGATGCTTCCCTAAAAGGTTAGAGGACACATGTTTAGATTAGGAAGACTTTACCTTCAGAAAGACTGAAAAAGAAAAAAAAAAAAAATACTACAGCACTCATTGCCTTTTCCTAGAGAAAATGGCCATTAAAAGTTCTTCAGTGGGCACTGGGTAGCCCAGTCAATTGAGCATCTAACTCTTGATCTTAGCTCAGGTCTTAATCTTAGGGTCCTGCGTTCAGGCCTTGGGATTGGGCTCCATGCTGGGCATGGTGCCCACTTAAAAAGAAAAAAAAAGTTATTTGATTATGATGTTTGCCTAACACGCTTTCTTTCCTTTAGCTCTACCTAAGCTATTCTGTCCCCATTTAGCTGGAACCATGCAGGCCTGTGTGTGTGTGTGTTGGAACAGGAACAGGGAACAGAGCTGTGAGTCAGTTGTCTAGAAATCAGAGTCCAGGGGCTATCATTGACTTGTTTTTCTTTTTCTTTTTTTTAAAGATTTTATTTATTTATTTGTCAAAGGGGGGGGGCACAAGCAGGGGGAGTGGCAGGTAGAGAGAGAAGCAGGTCCCCCACTGAGCAGGGAGCCCAATGTGGGTGGGACTCCATCCCAGGCCCCTGGAATTGTGACCTGAGCCAAAGGCAAATGCTTAACCACTAAGCCACCCAGATAACCCTACTGACTTGTTTCTGTTGCAAATCAAAGTATATATTCTTTTTTGCCTCTGCCACAAAGCAAAAGCCAGGGGCCCCACATTCTTCTCTGGCCATGGTGCACTAGGATCTAGTGGTCACATGACACTGAATATTATTTACTAACTTGCTGTTTGGGTCATAGGGCCCTTGCTGGAGAGTGCTCAATGATGACATATAACCAGTCATGTGCTAGCAAACCAATCCTCCAAGAGGAAAAAAGCCCGGATTTGTAGCACCTACCAATGTCCTGGTGTAAATACTCCCACTACAGCCAATTTCAGGCTACCAGCAGTTTAAGCTGCTCACAAAATTCCTGAAAATTTAGCAACCTGCTCTAATGAGCCAACACAAACCAGCTCTAGCACATTGCTGCTTAGAGGAACTTCTCATGTGATGGGGAGAGAGGAAAAATACAAACAGCCCTTTAGGGACAAGACCTGCCCTATCTGCTGTTACAGGGAATTTCCCTGTGTTTAGATGTAAAGATTTCATCTCTGATGACAAAAGAGCAATTGTACTGGAGATGGGAAAACTGTGCTCAAGTCTCAGCTTTCTTAGAAGTAATGTGTTTATTTCTTGGAATTTCAATGTTAATGGAATGATATTACCCACCTCACAGGATGGTTGATTATCTAATGAACATTTACACAGCATTTACTATTCCCTAGACACTGTTTAGTACTTTAAACATACTCATTTAATCTTTATAATAACACTGTGGGGTGAGGCGCCTGCGTGGCTTAGTGGTTTAAAGCCTCTGCCTTCGGCTTTGGTCATGATCTCAGGGTCCGGGGATCAAGCCCCGCATCGGGCTCTCTGCTCGGCGGGGAGGCTGCTTCCTCTCTCTCTCTGTCTGCCTCTCTGCCTATTTGCGTTCTCTGTCAAAAACAAAAACAAAAACAAAAACAAAACTTAAAAAAAATAATACTGTGGGTTAAATACTATGATGAATTTAGAGCTGAAAAGACCAAAGTACAGAGAATTTAACTAAGTTCTCTAAGGTCACACAGCTAGCAAGTAATAGAGGTGGGATTGGAATCTGCTCCAGAGTCTACACTTTTACCTTCTAGAACCCCAAGTCAAAGCCAGCCTGTTTTTATAAGTAGTTTTATTGGAACATAGCCATGCTCATTCACTTACATATTATCCGTGGTTACTTTTGTGATACAACAGGAGAGTCCTCACAAAGCCCATGTGACCTGCAAAGCCCAAAATATTTATTATCTGGCCCTTCACACACACACAAAAAAGTTGTCTGAAGTTGTCTGACCCCTGCTCTATGATAACCTGCCTGTTTGAATGGGGTAAGACTATAGTCCCCAGGGTCAAGCTTGTTCTGAAATTGTGTTCTGGGCCAATAAGACAAGTAGAAAAATCACGTCAAGACACTAACTGCACCCAAAGGTTTCACTATAACAATTGTATCAGTGAAGTCGCATTAAAATGTAAGCTTCAGTAACAAATGATCCATGGAAATGTGTATTAATAGAAACATGTATCTGAATTCATGAGATCCCAACATCTCAGGGGTGGAATTATTTCACAGATTGTTCATTCCAACCCCAACTCTTCGCTTGGAGATACTGTTTCAGGTTTCCAAAGTTAATCCTGGAAATCCCTCGTGATCATCCCTTGAGTCCTGCAAGATGATTCCCCTCTATAGACATGGGCTTTTGGGGTTTTTTGGTTTTGTTTTGTTTTTTTAAAGATTTCATTTATTTATTTGACAGAGTGAGAGAGCACAAGCAGGGGAGCGAAACAGTAGGAGAGGGAGAAGCAGACCCCTGCTGCGTGGAGAGCCCGATGCAGGGCTCGATCCCAGAACCCTGAGATCATGACCCAAGCCAAAGGCAGACGCGTATCTGTCTGAGCCACCCAGATGCCCCATCAGGGGGTTCTTGCACAGCAGAGCAAAGGCATCTCTCTTACGGAATCCGGCCTCAGGCTCACATCTCCACACCTGTTCTGTCTCCAAGGAGCTCCACCACATGGCTGTTTCAAATGCCAAGCAGAGAAACTCCTCAAAGCCTATCACACTGACCTCTGGGACAGTCATTAAAAACTTCCCCTGACCTTTGCAGCTACTTCCTGTGAGTCTCTCAGGGACTGCTAGTGACTTGTGACCTATTTTGGGTTGACAGTTCTGGCTACCAGGATAAATGAGGAACAAGCCCAGCTACATTTGGTCAACTGTTTCCTTTGGGCTCCTGGCACCAAAAAAAGAATTGTTCAGTGAAAGGACTGTAGGTCAGACGGGTGCCTAATTGCCCCACTCAGGTCAGGAGATTTTCATTTCACTGTAAACCATGGGTCAATACCTCAAGAGCACCAGAAGGCTGTGGGTCACCTTATGTTTGCTGGAAACAGTTGCTTCCTTATAATCGTAGAGGAAAAGAATCCACGTGCTCTTCTTGTTAAGTTTGTTTTTTTTTCCCCCTCAAAGCAGAGACGCCTCACTGGACTGGGTAGATTAAGGAGACACTGGTTGAGCTCCTGTGTGAAAGTCCCATTGCCAAGGAATTTCTTTCATAAACATTCAAAAGTGAGTTGATCCAAAACATGCTTCCCTCAGGAGGTTACCTGTAATCTAATCCCGCCTGGGAAGCACAGTCCAAACAGCTCGAGGTGCTGCAAATTCCACACAGCTGCACAAAATGAAGAGAGAGGAAGACCTCAAGGTAGAAAACATCAGAAGCGTGTCGTGATTTCCACACTGTTCTTTGGCACTACGCTCCTTAAATATATTTAAGTCGCTCATTATTACTGGTAAAGACAAGCAAAGCAAAAGCTCTTGGGGCTTTACTAAAAATTCCCTCCGCAATTTTGTAAGCTGTCTGATTTTTTAAGGTATATTTATGAATTTATAAACTTAATTTCATTTTTAAATATACATATATACATATCTAAATATTCACAGACTACTTTACAAGCTCCAAGACAGAAGGCAGAGGCATATACACCTTTTTATCACTCACAACGTGGCCAGAGTAGTAGGTGGTCAGTAATTGCTCTTGTTGATATGTAACCTTCTTGAAGATAGGAACTTTCTCTATTCTGTTCATTCTGATAGCCCCAGAAACTAGAAAACTAGATCAACAGGTAGTACCACTCAATAAATATTGAATAAATTAGCCTATACCCTTAAATGCAGGAGAAGGAGGTTTAGAATTCGCAATACATTTTTCAGTAAATTCAGTCCTTCCTGTAAGGAATCAATCAGAGAGTTAGAGTCAATAGAAGATACATATTGACAAATAATGAAAGATTTTTTGCAAGCATTTGGCTGACATGATTGTGGGGGCTGGCCGGCAAGGCTGAAATCCGCAAGACTGGTCCCTAGCACTCTTGGATGGAATTTCTTCTATGGGGAAGCCTCAGCTCTACTCTTCAGCCTTTCAAATGGTTGAATTAGGGATGCCTGGGTGGCTCAGTTGGTTAAGCACTTGGCGGCTCCTCGGGTCATGGTCCCAGGGTCCTGGAATCAAGTCCCGGCATTGGGCTCCTTGCTCAGCGAGGAACCTGCTTCTCCTTCTGCCTGCCGCTCCCCCTGCTTGTGTATGCACACTCTCTCTCTGACAAATAAATAAATAAAATCTAAAAAAATAATAATAATAATAACAAACAAACAAATGGTTGAATTAGGCCCACTCATATTCTTTAGGATAATCTCCCTTACTTAAAGTCAATGGATTATGGAATTTAAAAACCTCTCCAAAATACCTTCATAGCAACATCTAGATTAGTGTTTTATTGACTAGCTGGAGCTATAGCTTAGCCAAGCTGACACTCCAAAAAGACATAGGAAAATCAATAAATGTAATATACCATGTTAATAGGATAAAGGACAAAAACCACATGATCACCACAATAGATGGAGAGAAAATATTTGACAAAATTCAATACCCTTTCATGACAAAAACATTCATGCCAAAGTTCATATCATTATTTGTAATAACCAAAAAGCAAAAATGATCCAAATGTTCATCAACTGATAAATGAATAAACCAAATATAGTATAGCCATACAATGGAATACTACTTGGCAATTTAAAAAAATGAAATATGGCTACATGTTACAACATGGATGAACCTTGAAAACGTTATGCTAAGTAAAAGAAGTCAGCCACAAAAGGTCACAGATTATATGATTCCTTTTCCCTTTTTTTTTTTTTTTTAGTATTTTATTTATTTAAGAAAGAAAGAGTGCTTCTGGGTTGGGTGAGGGTGGGGAGCAGCAGAGGAGGCAGGAGAGGGAAATAGTCTCCCGCAGGTTCTGCAATGAGCACACAACGCAGAGCTCAGAGCCCTACCCAGGGCTCGTCCCACAACCTTGAGATCACTACCAGAGCCAAAACCAAAGGTCAGTCACTTAACAGACTGAGCCATCCAGACACCCCTGATTTCTTGTCTGTGATATATCCAGAGCAGGCAAGTCCATAGAGATAAAAAGTAGACCAAAGGTGGGTTGCCAGGACTGCGGGAAGGCGTGAATAGGGAGTGACTGCTGATGCCTACAAGGTTTCTTCTGGGGATCATAAAAATATTCCGTGGTCATACAGTGGTGATGGTTTTACCACTCTGTGAATATGCTATAAACCACTGGTCTGTGTACTTGAAAAGGGTGATTTTTATGGTATGTGAGTAATATTTTAATAAAGGTGTTATGTCCAAAGAAATAGTATATTTACAAAGGGTTTAAATAACATAATAAGGGCCACAGGCCATGGTTCAGTAGTGCTTTATGTAAAGCTTCTATTCGTCTGGGTAGCATAATTCAATTCTTTCTTTGAATTAGACCATCAGAAGGCTCCAAATGGAATCATATTAATTTGGTGCACACAGTCACACTCACAAAGCTTCGTCTGAATATTTTACCCACAGTTTATAACAGTCACATGGAGCTTACTTCTGTACTTTTTTGCACAAATAATGAGGACATTGCCCATCCCATCATCACACCACTATTGTTCCTTGTGTTATAGAATATTTCATGAAAATTTGATGTTATAGCTTATTTTAGGAAAAGCAATATCCCTTAGGAATTATCATTTCTGATAATCAAAACTATACAACGGATTTTAATTTCTTTTTAGCCTGGGAGGAAACTCAGTTGAACCATAGCAATTACATTGATTGAAATAATTAACATTTTTATCTCCATTTTTTTCATTCTGTTTTTCTTCTTCTGTTCTTAATTTGCTATTTGATTACATGGAATTTTGGTGTAAGTCACCTCAAATCCCAAAATTTATTTGAAGGATTGATCCAGAATTTTTTTTTAAGATTTTATTTATTTATTTGACAGACAGAGATCACAAGTAGACAGAGAGGCAGGCGGGGGGGCGGGGCGGGAAGCAGGCTCTCTGCTGAGCAGTAAGCCGGATATGGAGCTCAATGTGGGGCTCGATGTGGGGCTCGATGTGGGGCTTGATGTGGGGCTCCGTGTGGGGCTTGATGTGGGGCTCGATCCCAGGACCCTGAGATCATGACCGGAGCCAAAGGCAGAGGCTTTAATCCATTGAGCCACCCAGGCGCCCCTGGAGGATTGGTCCAGGATTTTAGACTAAGGTTCAATATTTAATCATGCCTCACCTTAAATCAAGGTTTTTCTTTTCTTTTCTTTTCTTTTTTTAAAAGATTTTATTTATTTATTTGACAGAGAGAGACATAGTGAGAGAGGGAACACAAGCAGAGGGAGTGGGAGAGGGAGAAGCAGGCTTCCCGGTGCCCCTAAATCAAGGTTTTTCTGTACTGGCACTTTTGACATTTTGAGCTAGATAATTGGGAAGTGGGGGTTGGGTGGGCTGTTGCTCTGTGCATTGTAGGATATGCAAGAACATCTTCGGCCTCCACCCACTAAATATCAGCAGCAGCTCCCCAGTTTAACAACCAAAATGTATCGATACATTGCCAAATGTCCTCTGGAGGGCAAAATTGCTCTCAACCGAGAACCATGGCCATTAAACCATCATTGGAAAAACTGACCCCACCATACTTCCCAGTAACTCTTGAAAAGCACCTGAAATGCATCACTCTAGATGGAAAGGTGATAAATAGATACATAGATCGATACATAGATACATACACAGATACATACATAGATTCATACTTTGCTGGCTTACTTGTGATAAAACCAGGACATCGCTTCACTTGGGGCCAATTCCTAAAGCAGATCTGCTTCCATGTAGATCTCATATTACAAGGTAATCATTTTCTGATCTATTATGTCATTTGAGCCCTATAATCCATTAAAAAGGAAATTATTATTATTCCAATTTTTTGAGGAGGAAACTGACGAGTGAAAATTATCAACTTCTGGGCCAAACTCCAAATTCAGTGCTGCTCCCCTCACTGCTGGGGAAAGTGCCCTTTCTCCCTTTCTGTCCAAATATCACAGCTATCTTGCCCTAGGTGGGTAAACATTAGGGATGGAGTTCTAAAGGCTAAAGATGGTCTTACAAAGCACCAACCATCTAAAACAGCGTTTCACCCAGTCAAAACCAAGAAAACAGATTACCCCTTCCCGGAGGACATCATACTTTAATTAAAACGCACACATTTCCATTAGTTCTAGCTTTCTATTTACGGAGAATGCAGGGGATGGAGGAATGAGTTAGACACTGGTAGGGAACAATCAACCAAATGCAGAAGTGGGAACATTTTATAAGACAACTGGTCTGAACTTTTCCAAAAAGTCAGTATCTTGAAAATAAACAATCAAAAAACAAAACCATGGAGGGACTGTTTTAGAATAAAACAGACCAACAAAACATAACAATCCAAAGCAATTTGTGAACCTTGATTGGTATCCTGGTAATATATAAAAGGAATTCTTAGAATGAAGAGAATTTTGAGTTTGGACTAGATATAAGATTGTGGAATCAGTTTTAGTTTTCTTAGATGTGATAATGGTGTTGTTCTTATTCTTAAGAGATGCCTGTGGAAAGTATTTCAGGATAAATGCCATAATATCTGCAATTCTCAAATGGCTTGATGACATCAAAACAAGATAGAAGATAGATGGATAAAGTAAATACAGTAAAATATTAATATTTTTAAAAATGTAAATGGAAGCTATGAAGGAGTTTGCTGTACTATTCTTTCCATTTCTCTGAATGTATGAAATACTTTCATAATAGAAAGTTGAAGGGAGGGGTGCCTGGGTGGTTCCATCCGTTAAGTGTCTGCCTTCGGCTCAGGTCATGAACCCAGGGTCCCGGGATCGAGCCCCACAGGAAGCCTGCTTCTCCCTCTCCCATTCCCCCTGCTTGTATTCCTCTCTCACTGTCTCTCTGTGTCAAATAAATAAATAAAGTCTTAAAAAAAAATCAAAGGGACATTAACAAGCCTCCTTGATGCACTGATTTTGGAGTAACCCACATGTCACTTTGGGTGGGGTGTACGTGGGGAGGCTCCAAGGACCCCATGAACCCCCATAGCTGTGAACAACATTCTTTGTACAGATGGGACTCTACCTTCCTCTGGGGAGATGTTCTATAGCTCCTGATATTTTTCAAAGGGGACCCAGAAAGGACTTGAGGCTTGTCTGGGGATTTTAGGTCTGGGGCTGCAGATGCATAAGATTCTTGGTCTTGGAGACATTTTCTGGTGGCTTAAGCCACATATTGGAAATGGCTGCCTAAATGCATAGGATCTTAGAACCCTCCTTCTCTGCTAGCCTACCCTGGCTCCCTCCTCCCTGCCACGTGGTCTCCTTGGCGTTCTTCCCAAGCAAGAGGCACACACGGTCTTTGGGCGTTGCTTTGGCTGGTCCTTCTTGCAGCTCTGTCCTCCAGATGTGTGATTGCCTAACAGCCTCACCTTCCCCACCTATGCTCAGATGGCTCCATGTGGAGAATCTCCTGTTTAATTCTGCAGCTCCCCCCCCCACCACTCCCCAATAATACTGGGACCAACCTCTTATTTTTTCCATAGAACTGGTCTCCTAACTCCCATTCAATTTTATTTATCATGCTTTTTGTTTATGGTCAGTTTTCCCTGTTAGAAAATAAGCTCCCCAAGAACAGACGTCTTCGTTTTATCTGCGGATAAAATCCCAAATGCTTAGAGCAGGGCGCAGTACAGAGAAGCCACTCAATACTGGAAACATTGGTTGAATGAACATTCTTTCTCTGCAAATCAGGATTTAATTTCCACTGAAAAGGGACCACAAAGAGGCAAGGAGGGTGGAAAAGACCAGGAAAGATGGAGGACAGAGGTTATACTGAATGTTTTCATTGTTTAAAAGATGGACTATGGGCTTTGGGGTTGATGAAATATACAAACGGGCATTGGAGCTGTAGCTCCCCGTGTCTTGCACAATGTCAGCTAGCGCTGCTCTGTACTCGAAAGAGATTTGCAGCATCTCTTCCCGCCTGAGGGCTTACATGTTGCAATTCTCTTGTAATAAGTTCCTAAATATTTAATACTTGAATGACTTCCTAATAGGGTGTTGATTTACTACATCATAGGCATAATTAAGAGGCATCAATTCAGGTCTGTTGGGATTAAATTTAAAGCCTGAAAGCTTAGCTTTCAGAGCCAAGCAAATCAGACAACAGCAGTGTATGATGCAGGGAAACATTGACACACAAGCTCAGACTTGCAGCTGTGTTTTTCTAAGATCCTCACCTTTGCTTCGGGCCCCCTGGGCTACACCTTCTTCTGAGTGAGCAAAACCCAGATGAACCCCGAGGGCTGCTCTCATGGTGGGACTCCATGGTGGGTCCCACAGTCACAGTGCTTTTCAAGCATTGGGAGGAGACCCTGAGCTAACATTTATGGAGACAGCTTCCCTCTCATCTGCAAGTGCAGATGGATGTAGGTGTTCATTGTGAAATTTCACCAAAAACTGAGACTCAGCATCAGAGGAAAAACTGTTTGCTCGTAACACCTAAACACGCCATATGTTTTGCTAGTAACTTTTCATTGCAAACGTGCATGTGTTATCTGACCAAGCCCTCAAGTTACAGATGAGCAAATGGATGGATTGGGAAGGGATTATGAAAAGCTCTGACAAAATGTGGACAGGTGTTCTTTCCCCACTCTCAGCATATTGTGCACCCGGGCCTCTCAGTTTTCCCAAATCACAAAATCCTTCTCTTCCCTATGGATTCATCTCGTCCCTTTCTTAAAAAATTATTTATTTATTTATTTATTTATTTGAGAGAGAGCAAGTGAACGAGTACAGAGGCAGAGGGAGAGGGACAAGTGGAATTTCCACTGAGAGCCCGACATGGGGCTCAATCCCAGGACCCTGAGATCATTACCTGAGCCGAGGGCAGATGCTTAACATACTGAGTCACCCAGTAGCCCCTCATCCCTTTTTTTTTCATGCAAGATTACCTAAATCATTATTGGCCTCCATTCACAGTGGAATCTATCACCTCTGCTCACTTATTTCTGGATTATGAGATGTAGGGAAAATAGGTTTAATGAGAACTTCCTTTAAAAAAAAAAAAAAACCTTCTGTTTGTGGTTGTTGTTGCCATCGCCCATTGAAGAATTATTTCGTGAGTGACTGCCATGTGTTTTAGAGTGTGCCAAGCACCGGAGAAACAACAGTACGAAACTGCTCCTGTTTCTAGGGGTTGATAGTCTAAGATGGTAAATCAGAGAAATAAGAAACCAGGAAATTGAAACACAGAAAGAGAGATGCAGCAAAGGAGTAAGTACAGATGGTTGTGGAAACTTCCTGGTTACGTAAGGGACACTTTCGATAAGAAACAGCGTAGTACAAATCTCTGAAATAGGAAGCGAGAATGAAGACAAACACCCATAATGGCACAACCCGGGGGAGGCACTGTACACAGCGTGCCTATTTCCTTTCTGTCACTTTCACTCGTTTTCATATGGTTGTGCTTATCCTGAGGGTAGAATCTTTCGTCTGACTTTTTTCCACTTAATACAAGAATATGAACATTTCAGGGCACTCGGGGGGCTCAGTGGGTTTAAGCGTCTGCCTTCAACTCAGATCATGATCGCAGGGTCCTGGGATCGAGTTCCGTGTGGGGGGGGGTGGTCCCTGCTCAGTGGGGAGCCTGCTGCTCCCTCTGCCTCTCCCCCTCCCTCTTCTTGTGCTCTCTCTCTCTCTCTCTTGCTCTGCACTTTCTCAAATAAATAAATAAAATCCTTTTAAAAAGATAAGAACATTACCCCCCATTAGTAAAAATTGGTTTTGCGTGTTATTTTAGCCATATCAATATGCTGTCATCTCCTTATCCGGCCCCCCATTGTTCATTGTTTAATGTTTACATTAAATACTGTTTTCATTCATATTAACTCATTCTGCATTTATTGAACTCTTACCTTTCAAGAATCAGGCACTGGGTTTGATGATACAGAAATAAGTACGTCTGAGCCTCGAGGAGCTCCAAAGATGGAAGCAAAGCATCTACAATTAATATAAGATGACAAAAGGAGGCACAAGGGGTTTCAGTAGTCTAAGGAAGAAAGGGCTTACAAAGCAGCACAGACCATCAAAGAACAGATGTGTAGGGCACCTGGGGGCCTCAGTCGGTTAAACATCGGACTCCTGATTTCCTCTCAGGTCATGATCTCAGGGTTGTGGGATTGAATCCTACATCCAACTCCATGCTGGGTGTGGGGCCTGCATAACATTCTCCCTATCCCTCTGCCCCTCCCTCCCTAAAAAAAAAAAGAGAGAGAGAGAGAGTGCGCGAGAAAGAACAGATGTGTATTTTCTCATAGTCCTGGAGTCTGGAAGACGAAGGTGTCAGCAGGTCTGTTTCTTCTGAGGTCTCTTCCCTGACTCACAGATGGTCACATTCTGGCTGTGTCCTCGGACAATCCCTTCTCTTTGTGCTCACATCCCTAGTGTCTGTGCATCCAAATGTCGTCTTCTTACAAGGACACCACCCCCCGGAATGGATTAGGGCTCACCTTAACCATCTCATCTTAACTCACCCTACATCATCACTTTAAAGGCCCAAATTTCCCCGGGGGTGCCTGGCTGGCTCAGTCCAGAGAGCATGTGACTCTTGGTCTTGGGGTCATGAGTTTGAGCCTCACATTGGATGTAGAGATTACTTAAACAAACACATAATTTTTAAAAATAAAATAAAAAATAAAGGCCTGATCTCCAAGCACAGTGACGTTCTGAGGCTTGGGATCAGGGCCTCCACACATAATTCAAATCACATAAATTCAATTCAGCCCAAAACATTTAGTGACAGAAAATGCTTCATGAAGGAGGTGACACATAGCTGATTCTAGAAGGATGGGGAAGAATGGAAAATGAAAGGCGATAGAAGGACACAGCATATATATACTAAGGCCTAGCAACAAGAGAGAAGCTGCAGCATGCTTCGGGGAAGCATTTAAGTATTAGAGTAGGACCAGGGCAAGGGGTGGAGAGAAGCCTGCTTCTCCCTCTCCCACTCTCCCTGCTTGTGTTCCCTCTCTAGCTATGTCTCTTTGTCAAATAAATAAATAAAATCTTAAAAAAAAAAAAAGTCCGAGTTTAATTCCTAAATATTGTCACAACCTGAGGAAAAAAGATCTAGGCACAGTTTTAGCCAGCTAAAAGGGGGGGAGGGGCACTGATGTTGGGCTAAATGGTACTTTATTGGGAAAGGAAAATCTCCCCACCCCACCCCATCCCCCGCCGTGTTTGTTTCTATCTAAGTGGATTGACATGCATTCAACATTTCAAATTCAACATTACTCAGCTTTGGTTCTGTCATTCTATTTTATGTGAAACTCTGACTTCAAAATGCAGCTTTTCTCAGAAGAGTGCCGTGCATTCTGCTGTAGCCATCCTGAGTGGAAGTCGCTCCTCAGCACCTGCCTGAGACCAGCGGGAGGCACGCCTGGGGCAGGTGGTGCTCCACCCCCTCAGGTGCAACCTCTTGTAAATAGAACCTCTCCTGGTCTGGCAACACCACCAAGGGTCCGGTTTCCCTGTGGCCATGAGTCTGACGCCAATGCTAAGGATGGTGAACTTTTAAAAACAACCTCCCCTTTCTTCTCTAATCTGGTAGATAAACAACGCTCAAGCCAGGAACCAATCAAGTGGAGGAGAGTGTGGCTAAATCAAATGAACATTGAACTTCACTTTCTCTGATACCAGTGCCTGGAATCTCTTGACAGGTACAAGGATCTATGGGACAGGCTGTTTTGGAGAGCGTGGAGGAGGGGGCTGTCCCAGGGCCTGAGGTACAACACTGAAGAGGGTATGAAGAAAAGGGGGGTCCTCTTATCTTACTGCCTTCCTCCCAGCACCTACCCCCGAACCTCAAAAAGCCTAAGAGCCAGGCCATCAGTATCACTCTCCCATTAGAGCACTCCCAGGTGAGGTCAGAAAATACCTGAGTTGGGAGAGATTTTTGAGACTTTAAGTGCAAAAGTTTCATTTTACTGATGGGAAAACTGAGGTCTGGAGGAGGAAAGAGGCTTTTGCCAAGGTGATAGCCAGCTGGTGGCAGAGCTGATAATGGAACCCGAGCTCCCCTTAACATCACTCCCATGCTTTCCAAATTGTGTTTTGCCCTCCAAGTACTAGTTCCCCTCCTAGTTTTTCTATTGTTCACAGAAGTCCTTTTTCTCCCAGTTTATGACAATGGGAACCTGAGAGTCCTTGTTAACTATTCTTTTTTTTTTTTTTTAAGATTTTCTTTACTTATTTGAGAGAGAGAACTCATGAGCAGTGGGGAGAGGCAGATGGAGAGGGAGAGGCAGACTTCCCACTGAGCCAGGAGCCTGATTTGGGGCTCCATCCCAGGACCCTGGGGTCATGACCAGAGCTGAAAGCAGTCGCCCAACCAGCTGAGCCACCCAGGAGCCCCTACCTATTCTTCTTCATCCCACATTTCCAGTGAATGAATCCTACTGGATCTTACTTTAAAATATCTTGTTCCCTCTTCCAGTGGCCATCACCCTTGGCAGCAATGCTTCAGTCCTGTGTCCTGCTGGCCTCCCTGCCTCTGACCTATCTTTAACTGGTCCCGTAGGCAGCTAAACATTGACAGTAGCTGACAGTTGTAACACACATACGTGTTATCATTTTTTAAAAGACTTTACTTATTTATTTGACAGAGAGAGAGAGATCACAAGTAGGCAGAGAGGCAGGCAGAGAGAGAGGGGGAAGCAGGCTCCCCGCTGAGCAGAGAGCCTGATGCGGGGCTCGATCCCAGGACCCTGGGATCATGACCTGAGCCAAAGGCAGAGGCTTAGCCCACTGAGTCACCCAGGTGCCCCTATACGTGTTATCACGGCTCTAAGAGCTCTACTTTTATTATCTCATATACTGTCATAAAACCTGGATGCTTTTATTACCCCCTTTTATAGATAAGGAAACCAAAGCACAGGGCAGTCAGATAATATCTCTAAGATTGTACAGTTACCAACTGGCAATACTGGGATTTAAAAAAAAAAAAAAAAGGTTGGTGTCAAAGTCCAAATTCCTAACTGCTATGCCTTATTGCCTTCTTCTGAGGCACCACGTCACACCTCTGCTCAAGAACCTTCAGCGGCTCCCCCGTGCCACTGCGGAGAATTCGGAGTCCTAATTTGGCATTCAAAGCGCTGACTATTTTGGCTCTCTGGAGCCTTCATGGAACTTAATTAATTTCTCTGGGTCTCAATTACCTGCTCTATTGGTTGAGGATAACCATAATAGTAACCGTATCATGGGGCTGTGGGGAGGACTGAACAAGGTCACCCAGGCAAAAAGCACTTACCTGGGTGCCTGGCACAACGTGAGGCTTGATCAGTGTTAGCTGTCACTGAGTTATTTTGGGACCCTCTTTCTCACAACTTCTTCCTGGGCCCCTCTGACCAGGATGTTGCTGCAGATGAACGGTGTTTGTTGCTGAACTGAGCGCTGGTGTCATGCTCCCAGGCTAGAAGTTGTCCCCATTCCCATATGCCCACCCTGGTGGCCCTTCTTCAGCAGCCCTCCCCCACTGTGATCTGAAGTTCTGAAACACTAACTCCCTCCACATCCTCCTTCTCCTCACCATCTTCTGTTGACTCCCTTGTTAAACATTTATCAAGTGCCTATCTATTAAGAACAGAAATTCTATCTGGCATGAGACTTTACAAAAGGTTTCAAGTCACAAGCCTGCCTCTGTAAATCTTTAGGAAAGCCTGGGACATCGAGCGTGGGTCCCAGGGACCGTGGGCAGCAAGATGGTGACACAGGTGGGAGCCCATCCTCAGGAAGCCTGCAGCCTTGTTCTCTCCACAGGGGATGACCATCCAGGGCAGACAGTGGCAAGGCTGGGCGGAGCGGATGAGAGCTGGTGCCATCACTTTCCAGGCACAGGCTGGCTTCCGGCTGGGCAGACCCACGTGTCACCGGGCAGTGCTGGGGCTGGGGGGAGCATTACCCACCCTCAATGAAGGGAGGCTGTCAGACACAAAAGCTGCTTGCTCTCCAGCTATGCAGACCTCACCAGAATATCCTTGATGTCACCATCAGCCGAAAGAGCGACCCTGGGAGAAATGGGGACCGCTCTCTTCCCAGCTAAGTGAGGTGACCAGGTCCGCCCGGGGTTGTACTCTTCCAAGCACAGCTGAAGGCCACGTGTCACCATCTCCCCACCTCCACTTGGTTTTTCGGAGAAAGCTGACTGAACTTTCATGGTAATAAATTGCTACATTATCTTGAGCTTTTTAGTTGAATGGGGTCAATTTTGCTGTCACGTATCCTCTGCCTTCCTTCCACGGGGCCGGTGGGGGAGCAGAGCCCATGGTCCCCAACGGCAGGGGGCACCAGGTGTCTGGCAAGGGTTTGGAAAGGGCCCAGGAGCTGCTGCAGAGACAGCGCCAACAGACCACGAGTCTGGGGCTGGGGGTGGGAGGGTCCCTGCTGCAGATACGGTGGGATAGCCCTTGGGGTCCTTGGGGTACCGTCACAGTTGTAATTCGCTGTGCCAGAGAAATCAGTGTCCCAGCAAGGCTGGCAATAGCTCACAGTTTTACCGAGACGTTTACTCTGACTCGGAAATATGACTCCTCGGAATCCATCTTGAAGACACACAGGCAAAAATTCAGAAATTCAGTAATCTACCCAGGCCAGTCACTGCACCACTACTGGTAGCAGAGGACTGAAAACCGCCCACCCGGTACAATGGGGCCCCCGGAGCATCAGCTAGGGTTGGGACACGCTGGGGCGCTCTGCAGCGGCGCAGGGAGAAGAGGGGTAACCCTATATTGCTGGAGCGGGGAAGGGAATCGCCAGGAAGCATCCCTATGTGGAAAACGCCAGGTGAAGAAATTGGTTACAGTGTGCTGTCACAGGGGAAGGACACACGAATAGATTTTAGATGCTTAGTTACAGGAAAAGAGGAAGATAGACCAAAACAATTTTTTAAAGGTTATACGTAGGCAACGGGGACCCGAGTAAGGACTAGATGGAAGGTTGCCTCTTCTAAATATATCTTATTTGGTAGATTTCTTTTGATGTTTGTAGATACATTAGAAAATCATTTTTAAAAAATTTAGCTTTGGCATAATTTGAACAAAACCAAACAAGCCAACTTGTTTTATGGTGGCATAAATACACAGCAAGCGGCTCTTTCAACGACCTTGAAACTCAGGAAAAGTCTTCTCCCTGCAGAACGGCAGCCCCAAGTACAGGTTGCTCTCAATAACCAGGTGCCAAACCCACGCAGGTTTAGAGGTGTTGTTTCTCAGGGCACCTGGGTGGCTCAGTGGGTTAAAGCCTCTGCCTTCCGCTCGGGTCATGATCCCAGGGTCCTGGGATCGAGCCCCGCATCCGGCTCTCTGCCCGGCGGGGAGCCTGCTTCCTCCTCTCTCTCTGCCTGCCTCTCTGCCTACTTGTGATCTCTGTCTGTCAAATAAATTAAAAAAAAAATCTTAAAAAATAAAAATAATAGAAATGTTGTTTCTCTCCGGTTCGGGGCGTGTCTCCCGGAGCCCTGGGCTCCAGCTGCGGATCCAGCAACACCAAGGAAGGCAAAATTCATTTTGCAAGATGCAGGACGCACTTCCTTGTGGCTGCCTCTACTGAGAAGCTTGGTCCTTCGTTCTTACCCGTTTTTTCACTGCACGATTTTTTAAAAGTTTTTTTATTGTAATTCCAGTGTAATTAACAGAGTGTTACATTAGTTTCAGGAATACAATATAGTGACTCAACAATTCCACACATCACCCAGCGCTCATCAGGATAAGTGTGCTCTTTTAAACCCCATTACCTATTTCACCCATCCCCCTGCCACCTCCCCTGTGGTGGCCATCAGTTTGTTCTCTGCAGCTAAGAGTGTTCCTTGGTTTGTCTCTTTCTCGCTCTTTTTTTTTCCCTTTGCCCATCTGTTTTGTTTCTTAAATTCCACATAAGTGAGATCATATGGTATTTGTCTTTCTCTGACTTATTTGGCCTAGCACTATACTCTTTAGACCCAACCATGTTGTTGTAAAGACAAGATTTCATTCTTTTTTTAATTTTTAAAAAATTTTTTAAAGATTCTATATATTTATTTGACAGAGAGAGACACAGCGAGAGAGGGAACACAAGCAGGGGAAGTGGGAGAGGGAGGAACAGGCTTCCTGCCAAGAAGGGAGCCTGACGTGGGTTTTGATTCCAGAACCCTAGGATCGTGACCTGAGCTGAGGGGAGACGCCTGACAACTGAACCACCCAGGTGCCCCTCATTCTTTCTTTATAGCTGAGTAATATTCCAGAGTGTGTGTGTGCGTGTGCGCACTACATCTTCTTTATCCATTCATCTATCAGTGGACATTTGGGCTGCTTCCATAATTTGACTATTGTAAATAATGCTGCAGTAAACATAAGGGTGAATGTACCCCTTTGAGTTATTAGTGTTATTGTATTTTAGGGGTAAATACCCAGTTCACTACACAAGTATTAAGTGTCTGCTATGTGTGTGTGTGTTTGAGTGTACCACATGACAACATAAAGCCTTTTTTTTTAAGATTTTATTTATGTATTTGTCAGAGAGAGAGAGAGGAAGAGAGCACAAGCAGGGGGAGCGGCAGGCAGCGGGAGAAGCAGGCTTCCCCCTGAGCAAGGAGCCTGATGCAGGACTTGATCCCAGGACCCTGAGATCATGACCCGAGCCTAAGGCAGAGGCTTTGACCCACTGAGCCACCCAGGTGCCCCTTGAGTGTGATTTTTTTTTTTAAGATTTTATTTATTTCTTTGACAGACAAAGATCACAAGTAGGCAGAGAGGCAGGCAGAGAGAGAGGAAGGGAAGAAGGCTCCCTGCCGAGCAGAGAGCCCGACGTGGGGCTCAATCCCAGGACCCTGGGATCATGACCCGAGCCAAAAGCAGAGGCTTTAACCCACTGAGCTACCCAGGCGCACCGCCATGAGTGTGATTTTTTAAAAAAAACCATATGCATCTGTTTCTCCTCCTTCCTCCTCTCTTTAAGGCTACAAACTTCCAACAAGGCAATCTTCATGACCTTTCTTTTCTCTCCCAGATGCCTAGCTCCGTGTCAGGCACATTGTATTCCCTCAAAAAATGTTTACTGCCTTGAAAATGTATCCAGCAAGAGCCAGTTGTATGATGAGGAGACCCAAAGTTTCCTGCAAAAAGGTGAAAATGGCAGGCCTCGCTTTCTTCCCTCTAACCTCTCATTTCATCTTTATTTCCGCCAGCCTTGTTCAGAACTTGGACATAAGCACTCCCCTAAACGGTTGCCGTGCTTTGGTTCTCTCTTTTATTCCAGATTAATCACCAAGCAAGAGCACTTTAGCGCCATTGCCCCTCACTGAGAAAAGGCAGTGATTTGAATTCCTTAGCCTTGCATGCGGGGCCCTTCAAGATTTGGCCTTATGCATCCTTTCTAAGGTTCTTTCATACATACCCACCCATTGGCTAGGAGGGCTTACTCAGTCTTGACCCAATGTGTCTGATAGATCCGTTTATTCATGCTTGGGCTATCGTTTCCAGAAAGCTGTCTCCCTGTCTCGTTCCCAGATGGTACCCAACCTTCAAGGCCTCATTCCCTTCCCCACTCCGACTATCCCTGCCTCGCCAGCCAATTGTCTTTCCCTCCTGTAAACTCCAGTGCCAAGCATGTATTTCTTGCTATATGTGGCCTTTTACCCTTGGTTAGCTCCCTTATATCTGCTCGGGTTTTACTTTCTCAGCTACTCTGTGAGTTCCTCAGAAGCTGTGCACATCATTTCTCTCTCTAGGTCCCTACCTACAGGGCCTGCCTGGAGTGCGTACTTGATGATTTCTTTTCTATGGACTGATTTTGTAATCACCGTGAGGTCTGAACTCCTTAACGTGGCCTACAGGCCCCATATGTGTTAACCTTCTTCGGCCTCATTCAAGTCTCCTTTCCCTTAATACTTTATAGCTAGCCACCCCCAGTATCCATCAGTTCCTTAAGCACACCAGCCAAGACATCTCATGCCACTTCCTCTGCCTGGATATTCAGTTCCTCTTTTTTGTGTCTGGGTGACTCTTACCCAACCTTTGGGTCTGAACCCAAGCATTGCTTCCTAGACTCCTGCAAAACCACAGGTCAGTAAGGTGGGGGCAGCCAAACGCAGCATAGTGTGTGCATGTTTGGCAAGAGGAAATGAGAAATATCCACATCCAACCATTCATGGGCTCTCTCCACCTTCCTCTTTTCCCCTAGAACCCTTTAGGGGGCAGCCCTTTGAAATTATTCACAGGACCCCTGTGAGGGGGTCTTTCGTTTGCTTCAGTGTCTTTGTGTGCACTTTTCATTCTGCCTGGATTCCATTGAATCTGCCACTACCTTTCTTCACCTGGTTAACTCCTATTCATCCTTCAATGCCCAGCCTAGGAGTCTATAGAGTGGGAATGGTAGTAGTAGTTTCCACCTCAGAGGATTGTTGTGGGAAGACTACTTCTTGGTATATAGTAAATGGCTGACAATTTTTAGTTATTATTATGATTATTAGCACTAACATCATCTTCTCTTTCATGATTATTATCAGTATATATGCTACTTATATACAAGGGTCATGCCATTTATCATGCTATGCAGTATTGCTTTTCATGTGGGTCTCCCCACTACCATACGAACTCCTTGTTGATTGAATGGTCCTCAAGTAACTAGGTCATTCTACCAGCCCTGGAGAAACACCAACAATCAAAACTCAGAGCTGCAGAAATCCTCTGAGGGCTGTGAAAAGATAAACATCAACTGGATGAAAAGGCCGTGGGAAAAGGAACAAATAAATAAGCTTAAAAAGACCAACCACAGGACTCTTCTTCACCACTGGTGGGAGTACAAGTTGACACAACCTTACTTTGCAGGGAGATTTGATTCTTACAACTAAGATTTTAAGTGTGTATACCTTCTGACCAAGCAATATCACTTTCCAGAATCCATTCAATAAAACACTTACTCAAGTATGTGAAGATATATGATACAGTTGACAATTCCAACATTATTTATAAAATAAAAAAATTGGAAATAGCCCAAATGTCATCAAATGTCATCAAAAGGGAACTAATTAAATTCTAATTGGGAAATAGCCCAAATAGCCCAAATGTCATCAAAAGGGAACTAATTAAATTCCTCGTGATATTATGGGCACCCATACAACGAAATACTATGCAGCTGTTGTGAAAAGAAGGTAAAGCTGTATGTATGCCCTAAAGCTAGAAGTCCATAATACGTGATTAAAGTGGTCAACTTTGTTGAGGTGTAATACAATAAAATTCACCAAGATTAAGTAAGTTCACAATTAGATGACTTTTAACAAATGTATACTGTTGTGTGACCACAACCACCACAATCATAATGTTGATAAAAGACATCCATCATCCTAGAAGTTTACTTTGAAACATGTCATGGTCATTCTACACACTCATCCTCTGGTCCCTGGGCACCATTGGTCATCTGTTTTTTATTACTATGGCTTTTACTTTTCAAGAATTTCATATGAAATTCTAGAATTTGTCTCAAGTCTGGCTCCTTTTACTTAGCACCATGCTGTTGAGATTCATTCATGTTGTTGCCTACCAGTCGTTCGTTCCTTTTTATTGCTGAGTAGTGTTCCATTGTTGAGGATGTATCACAATTTACGGATGGACATTTGGGTTGTTTCCAGCTCTTGCTGATTATGAAAAATCCACTCTAAATGTTCATGTGCAGTTTCACTTAATTAAATTTTATTTCAAAATAATTAATAATTTATTTATTTATTAACTTATTTCAAAATAATTATAGATTCACATGCAGTTGTAAGCAGTAAAAGGAGAGATCCTTTTATACAATTTTATACAATTTCTGTCAGTGGTACCATTTTGTGGGCGTGGAGAGAGGATCACCATGAGGATACTGACATGGGTATAGTCAGGATACAGAACATCTCCATCCCCACAGGGGCCGCTTGTGTTGCCCTGTTAGAGCCACACTTAACCACCCTTTGCCACTCTCCAGACTCCCGCAGCCACTAATTTCTTCTCCATTTCCATAACTTTGTCATTTCAATACTGTCATGTAGTAGAATCATACAATACATAATGTGGGGGGAATCAACTTTTTCTACACAGCATAATTCTCTGGAGAACCATCCAAGTCTTCGCAAATATCAATAGTTTGTTCCTTTCTATTTACTGAGGACTGTTCCATGGCGTGGGTGTACCATGCTGTGTTCACCACAGTATGTTCAGCTGGTATGTTCAGCCATTCACAGGTGGGGAGGCATCTGGCTTGTTTTCAGTGTGGGGTTACTATAAACAATGTTGCTATGAATCTTTGTGTACAGGTTTTATGTGAGCATGAGCTTTCCTTTCTCTGGGATAAGTGCCCAGGAGAGCAGTGCTGAGCTGTAGGATAGTCGTGTGTTCAGGTTTTTGTTTGTTTAGTTTTTCTTTTAGAGACTATTTAATTATTTATTTATTTGAGAGAGAGCGTGACTATGGAGGGAGCGATAAAGAGAGGGAGAAAGAATCTTTTATTTTATTTTTTTTAAGGTTTTATTTATTGGGGCGCCTGGGTGGCTCAGTGGGTTAAGCATCTGCCTTCGGCTCATGTCACGATTTCAGGGTCCTGGGATCGAGCCCTACATCTGGGGCTCCCTGCTCAGCTGGGAGTCTGCTTGTCCCTCCCGCTCTGCACCTCCCATCCACTTGTGCTTTCTTTCTCAAATAAATAACATTTTTTTAAAAAGATGTTATTTATTTGACAGAATGAGAGAGAGAAAGAGAGCACAAGCAGGGAGAGTGGGAGAGGGAGAAGTAGGCTCCCGGGAGAGCAGAGACCCCAATGCGGGTCTCAATCCCAGGACTGGGATCATTACCTGAACTGATGGCAGACACTTAACCAACTGAGCCATCCAGGAACCCCAGGAGAGAAAATCTGAAGCAGACATTGCACTGAGCGTGGTGCCTGACACAGGGCTTGATCTTAAAACTTCAAGATCATCACCCGAGCTGAAACCAAGAGTCGGACACTGAATCTACTAAGCCACCAGTTGCCCCACGTGTTTAGTTTTAAAAGAAACTGCTAAATTAGTTTTCAGAGCAGCTGTACCATTTTACATTCTCTCCAGCAACTTATGAATGATTCCGTTTCTCTGGACCATCTCCAGCCACTTACTTCTTTGGTGTTGTCATTTTTATCCTGGCCATTCACTCTGTTAGGTGTGAAGGGATATCTCATTGTAGTTTAATTTGAATTTCCCTTACAGCTAATGATGATGATCTTTTCATGTGCTTACCTACCATCTGTATATCCTCTTCAGGATGTCTGTTCATGTCTTTGTCCATTTTCTAATTGGATTTTTTTTTAACAATTGAGTTTTGAGAGTTCTTTATATATTCTAGAGACTAATTCTTTTTTTAAAAAGTGATTTTATTTATTTATTTGACAGAGAGATCACAAGTAGGCAGAGAGACAGGCAGAGAGAGAGGGGGAAGCAGGCTCCCTGCTAAGCAGAGAGCCGACGTGGGGCTCGATCCCCGGACCCTGAGATCATGATCTGAGCCAAAGGCAGAGGCTTAACCCACTGAACCACCCAGGCGCCCCTAGAAACTAATTCTTTGTCATATATGTGGCTTGCAAATAGTTTCCCACTCGTTAGATTGTATTTTCATCCCCTTAACAGCACCTTTCATAAAACAAATTGTTTTAATTTTGAGGAGGTCCAATGTATCTGTTTTTCCATTCATAGCTTATGTATAGATTTTTTAAAGGTGGACATATGTTTCTATTTATCTTGGATAGAAACCTCAGCATAAAATTGCTGGATCATATGGTAAAGGTACATTTAACATTATTTTTTAAACTCCTGAACCGCTTTCCAAAGTGACTGTACACTTTCCCATTCCTAGCAGCCAAGTACAAAAGTTCCAGTTGCCCCATATTCTTGCCAACACTTGTCATGGCTAATCTTTTAAAACTCAGCCATCTAGTGGGTGCATAGTGGTATCTCAGTGTGTCTTTAATTTGCATCTCCCTAATGACTGATGATGTTGAGCATCTTCTCATGTACTTATTTACTGCCATATATTTTCTTTGGTGAATTGTCTATTTGAATCTTCAGTCAACTTTTTTTTAAATGTTTTTTCTTTTTTTATTAATTATTTTTATTAACATATAAGGTATTATTTGCCCCAGAGGTACAGGTCTGTGAATCGTCAGGCTTACACACTTCCCAGCACCCACCATAGCACATACCCTCCCCAATGTCCAAAACCCAACCACCCTCTCCCTGTCCCCCACCCCCCACAACCCTCAGTTTGTTTTGTGAGATTAAGAGTCTCTTATGGTTTGCCTCCCTCCCGATCCCATCTTGTTTCATTTTTTCCTTCCCTACCCCTACACCCTACAGCCCCCCGCCATGCCTCTCAAATTCCTTATAAAAGGGAGATCACATGATAATTGTCTTTCTCTGATTGACTTATTTCGTTAAGCATAATACCCTCTAGTTCCATCCACGTCATCGAAAATGGCAAGATTTAATTTCTTTTGATGCCTGCATAGTATTCCACTGTATGTATGTGTGTATATATATATATGCATATATATATATATATACACCACATCTTCTTTATCCATTCATCTGTTGATGGACATCCAGGTTCTTTCCACAGTCTGGCTATTGTGGACATTGCTGCTATAAACATTCGGGTGCACGTGCCCCTTCAGATCACTACATTTGTATCTTTAGGGTAAATACCCAGTAGTGCGATTGCTGGGTCGTAGGGTAGTTCTATTTTCAACTTTTTGAGGAAACTCCATGTTGTTTTCCAGAGTTTCGGTCGACTTTTTAAACTGGTTGTATTGTAAGTGGTTGTTGTAAGAATTATTTATATATTCTGGATATAAGCCCTTTGACCAATCTATGTTTTGCCAATATTTTACCCCAGTCTGTGGCTTACCTTTTCATTTTCTTTTTCTTTCTTTTTTTTTTTTTAAGATTTTATTTATTTATCTGACAGAGAGGGAGAAAGCACGGCACGGAGAGCAGCAGCAGGAGAGGGAGAAGCAGGCTGTCCGTGGAGTAGGGAGCCTGATGCAGGGCTCGATTCCAGGACCCTGGGATCATGACCTGAGCCGGGGGCAGACGCTTAACCAACTAAGCCACCCAGGCATTTCCACTTTTTCGTTTTCTTAATACTCTTTTGAAGACCAGAATTTTTAAATTTTAATGAAGTACAATTCATCCTTTTTTCCTGCTTTCTATGGTCTATTGAGTATATTATTATAGTCTCAACCCAAGGTCACAAAAATACTTATTTTTTTATCCCAGAAACGGTCTATTTCCAGCTCTTACATTCAGGTTTATGGTCCACTTCAAGTTAATTTTGTATACAGTAAGAGGTAAGCATTGAGGCTCATTTGTTTACATATGGTATCAAGGATTAGAGTACCACTTGTGGAAGAGTGCCATTTTCTCAATTCTAAGGATGTTGCCAAACTGCACGGTCCATAGGAAGAGTCCCTATAAGGCTGCCTTCACTTTAGACACCAAATTCAAGTTTAGGGGTTTCCCAAAACCATCTTCAGCTTTGATACTTCCCTGGAATGACTCACAGAACTCAGGAAAGCTTTATTCCTACAACTACAGATTTATTATAGTGAAAGCATACAAATTAGAACCAGCCAAAGCAAGAACACACAGGCAAATCTGGGATTCCAAATATGAAGCTTCTGTCATTGTCAGGAATGTGTTACCCTACTGGCATGGATATGGACAGAGCCTTGCCATCCATGGAAACTTACCCGAGCTTTCTATCCAGAGATTTCATTGGGTTTCATTAGGTAGGCACAATGGATGGAATCATTGCCTGTGTGGTTGAACTCAGTCTCTAGCTCCGTCCTCCCTGGTGGCTGGCCTGATATCACAGCACCCAATGTCCCGAACCTCTAATCACATAGTTGGTCTTTCTTGCATGGCCAGCTCTTACTCCAAATCATCTTATTAGCATAAAATAGTAGGTGTAATTCCAAGGGCCACCATGAATAACAAAGACACCCTTCTTGCTCAGAAAATTCCAAGGGTTTAGAGGTTGCTTCCCAGAACTGGGACAAAAGCCAGACCTCTTTTGTGAAGCCACATTTCTTACTACACTGCATCTTTGTCAAAAATAGATCCACAACATGGTTCGTATACAAAGGCTTAGGCTACATATGCATAGGTCTATTTCTTTATTTTATTTTATTTTATTTATTTATATGACAGAGAGAGAGAGGTCACAAGTAGGCAGAGAGACAGGCAGAGAGAGAGGGGGAAGCAGGCTCCCTGCTGAGCAGAGAGCCCGATGTGGGGCTTGATCCCCGGACCCTGAGATCATGATCTGAGCCAAAGGCAGAGGCTTAACCCACTGAGTCACCCAGGCGCCCACATGGGTCTATTCCTAGACTCTAATCTGTTCCATGATCTATTAGATGGAACTATAGAAACTTTGTATTTTCTATGGAAAATATTTTTGTAATAGTTAATTTTTAAATAATGCGCACATAATACTTCAGTAGTCAGTAAAAAAAAAAAAAAAATAGGGATTTTGAAAGGAATGTTACCTGCCTAAGTAGAAATAAGAAACTAACATAATGGTTGGAATATAATATTGGGGAAATTTTCCAGCAAATAGAGCAAGAGGTAGAAAATAAGAGAGAAAAGGTAAGAAATAGAGTACTAGTTTGGAAGGCCTCGCATCCAAATTGCAGTATTTTCAGAAAGAGAGAAGAGGAGAAAGGGGTTGGGGAGAGGACTATCAATGGTATAATTCAGAGACAGAATGAAGGACTGCCAGATTGAAGCACTCCTAAGTGGCCAGTACCATTTTAGGGACCAAGATATTTCGCTACTTCCAGAGAGGATAAAAAAGTGGGTCGTATACAAAGTTGAGGAACCAGAATGGCTTCTGATTTCTAATCAGCAACACTAGAAACCAAAATAGTAAGAAGGCTTTGAAATTCTGGGGACGCCTGGGTGACTTAGTCAGTTGGGCTCTGGTCATGATCCTGAGGTCCTGGGATTGTGTCCTGCATCGGGCTCCCTGTTCAGTGGGGAGCCTGCTTCTCCCTCTGCCTGCTGCTCCCCCTGCTTGTGTTCACTCTCTCTCCCCCCCTCCAACAACAAATAAATAGAATCTTTAAAAAAAAAAAAAAAAGCAGAAGAAGGCTTTGAAATTCTGAAGGTTGTCATTTCCAATCTAGAAATCTATACGCAGCCACACTATCAAGTATGAAGTCAACAAAACCAAAAGACAACTGACAGAATGGGAGAAGATATTTGCAAATGACATATCAGATAAAGGGCTAGTATCCAAAATCTATAAAGAACTATTCAAACTCAACACCCAAAGAACAAATAATCCAATCAAGAAATGTGCAGAGGACATGAACAGACATTTCTGCAAAGAACATCTGAGTGGCCAACATACACTTGAAAAGATGTTCAACATCACTCAGCATCAGGGAAATGCAAATCAAAACCACAATAAGATACCACCTCATGCTAGTCAGAATGGCTAAAATTAACAAGTCAGGAAATGACAGATGTTGGCGAGGATGTAGAGAAAAGGGAACCCTCCCACACTGTTGGTAATGCGAGCTGGTGCAGGCACTCTGGAATACAGTATGGAGGTTCCTCAAGAAGTTGAAAATAGAGCTGCCCTATGACCCAGCAACTGCACTACCGGGTATTTACCCCAAAGATAAAAATGTAGTGATCCGAAAGGGCATGTGCACCCCAGTGTTTATAGCTGCAATGTCCACAATGGCCAAGCTATGGAAAGAACCCAGATGTCTTTTGACAGATGAATGGATCAAGAAGATGTAGTATATATATAAAATGGAATATTATGCTGCCATCAAAAATGAAACCTTGCTATTTGCAACAACGTGGATGGAACTAGAAGGTATGATGCTAAGCGAAATAAGTCAGTCAGAGAAAGACAATTATCATATGATCTCCCTGATATGTGGAATTTAAGAAACAAGGCAGAGAATCAGAGGGGAAGAGAGGAAAAAATGAAACAAGATGAAACCAGAGAGGGAGACAACCATAAGAGAGACTCTTAATTTTAGAAAACAAACTGAGGGTTGCTAGAGCGGAGTGGAGAGGGGAGGTGGGGTAACTGGGTGATGGACATTGGGGAGGGTATGTATTATAATGAGCCCTGGGTATTATATAAGACTAATGAATCACAGACCTGTACCCCTGAAATAAATAATACATTATATGTTAATTAATTGGATTTAAATTTTTTTAAAAACCCACCCAAAAAAAAAGGAAGGAAAGAAAGAGAAAAGAAAAGAAAAGAAAAGAAAAAGAGGTTGAGTTTGCAACAGAAAAATAAAAGAGTATGAGAGTAAAAACAGTATTTTCAAGTCTGTAAAGTCAAAATTTTTCCTATTGTGCACCCTTTCTCAAAAAGCTCCTGGACAATGTACTCCACTAAAAAATAAAGCAAATCAAGGAGAACGATCCAAAATAGCAGAGAGAAGAAGAGATTTCCCTGGAGGATGGTGAAGGGAAATCCCATAATAGCTGTGTACCGGATGTAGAGAGCAACCATTCCATTTGGAGAAGTGTGACTCAAGAAACAAATCTTATAGGAACTCTTGCCATCAAAATCCCCACTAACATTACACCCTCATTTAAACTGGAGGATGGGTTTATCTGTATTTGTCATGCCTTCACCATGTATTGAAGAAATTCCTGCCCATCCTTCTATGCCTTGCTGCTATAAACAGCTGAGAACATTCATTTCCCCCAAAATTCCCGTTTCTGCAGTGTTCTGCTTTGACTTACCCTTGAGAGGTTCACATAAGCTATCGTCCCCTTAGAAGCAGAAAATACGAAGCATCACTCTCCCTCTGCCTCCATTTCTGTCAGGTGTTCAGCACATGGCCCATACTGCAGATGTCCCCAATGCCCAGGCACAGGTAAGCCCTCCCTGCTAGGGACTTACTTACCTTATAAACTTAAGTTCTTTATTCATCATTGCCCCACCCAAGGCCCTGTACCCAATTCAGTACTTGTAATTTTGAACTCATAATCTTTTTTTTTTTTTTTTAAGTAGTCTCCACACCCAGTGTCGGCTTGAGTTCATGACCCTGAGATCAAGAGTCCCATGCTCTATCGACTCGGTCAGGCTGGTGTCCCTAAACTCATAATCTTAAAGAGCCCCCCAAATTACAAAATTGTGAGGCCCGGCAAATCCTAGATCTGCCTCTACTCATAATTTTGTCTTCTGACTTCCCCAAAAGAGGCTTATGAAAACTCAGAAAAGGGGCACCTGGGTGGCTCAGTGGGTTAAAGCCTCTGCCTTCGGCTCAGGCCATGATCCCAGGGCCCTGGGATTGAGCCCCTTATCCAGCTCCCTGCTCAGCCGGGAGCCTGCTTCACACACCTCCCACCCCCGGGCCCCCGCCTGCCTTTCTGCCTACTTGTGATCTCTCTGTCAGATAAATTAAAAAAAAAAAAATCTTTAAAAAGAAAAGAAAAGAAAACTCAGGAAAGTGGCAGCTTAACCCAGTGGCTTTATTCCCCTTGTCTTTCTGGAACCATCTCATCTAACACTGGCAAGAGGACTCATTCCTCACACAGCCAGCTTTGTGTTTTTCAAATCCGAGGGATAGATTGTTTAGGGCGTGTAAGGCGGGGAGCAGAACAGTAAAGAAAACTAGAATGATGAACAGCAACGTCAGCACAGTGCTTCCCGGGGACCACGGCGTAGTCAGAAAAGGCAGAGACTGGGAAAAGGAACTGGGCTTCAGATATTACTGGGTAACAGGGGTTTGTTTTATTATTTATCTTTAAACTGTGCATATACTTTTCTGTAAATGTGATGCATTTCATAATTTAAAAGGAGGCAGAGGTGCTTCCGGGGCGCCTAGGTGGCTCAGTCTTTGAGTGTCTGCCTTCGGCTCGGGTCATGATCCCAGGGTCCCGGGATCAAGCCCCACATCGGAATCCTTACTCAGCAGGGAGCCTGTTCTCCCTCTTCCACTCCCTCTGCTTGTGTTCCCTCTCTCGCTATTTCTCTCTGTCAAATAAATAAATAAAAGATTAAAAAAAAAAAAAAAAGGAGACAGAGGTGTTTTCAAGGACCTTGTTTCCTTCCGTAAGGGTGGGAGCTGGAGAGAGCAAGGGAATATGCAGTCGCTGTCAACAGCAAGCTAAGTACAAAAGGAAATGATTGTTTTCTAACACTGTCATAAATCTATGCCTGGTTAGAGAGGAAAGCAGTTTGTGCAATAAAATCCATTGGCTGAGCAGAGAAAGGGCAAAATCCAGCTGGCTTTCCAGGCCCTCCTGGAGGTGATAGCACCTTGCTGTGGTCCAGCCGTGTTGAGGTCCTTGAGATGGGGAAACTGAAAGGACCCCGTGAAGGGCTGCCTGTTTGCTGCCTCTGTCTTTGCCAGGACCTGCAGCCCTGCCTTTCCCATACCTTAAAGTACGTACTCCTCATAAAAGGTGAGAAACTTAATGATTTCTTTGGAGCCTTCCAGCACAAGAGATAACATCTAAGAGTGACTTGTGGCGGGGATGGGGGGAGTGGGAGGGTGTCATGATGTAATTTTCCAGACCAATGACTCACCAAGACTCCTGGTTCCAGGGTATAAGGGACTCGTGACTCGTGGAGGACCCTTATTTGTTTTAACCAGTTCCTGGATGCCTGAGAAGACTCATATACCAGACCACAATCCTCAGTAAAAACCCCGACACCAAGCAAAGATGAGACTCACTCTTCTGTCCTTTCCGTCCAGTCTTACTACTCTAGAGGAATAGCTCCCTTCCCCTGACAGAGGAGCAAAAGCCAAGCCGAGGACAAAGCACAGGGTGACATCCTGCAAACCCCCTCCACCACCCCTGCTCCCTGTGGGATATGTGTGACATTCTTCCAGGAAACTTCCAACTACCTTTTTTTAAGACTTTATTTGAAAGAGAGAGAGAGAGAGAGAGCCTGAGCAGAGCAGAGACAGAGGGAGACAGAGAAGCAGGTGCCCCGCTGAGCAAGAAGCCTGATGTGGGACTCAATCCCAGGAGCCTGTGATCATGACCTGAGCCAAAGGCAGACCCAAGTGGCTGAGCCACCGAGGAGCCCCAACTTCCAACTACCTTAATGCTTTGCTAGAGGGAAAAAAACAACTTTAGCCTGATAATAGCAAGGCCTCCAGTATCCTGAGGGATTAGATATCTCCCTTTTTCCTTACCTCCCCCCAACCCCATAGAATATAATCCCCCATTCCTCACAATGCCAGTGCAGCAGCTCATTCTGCCCATGGCTTCTGTCCCTATGCTTTACGAAAACCACCTTTCTACAAAAACATCGCAAGCATTCTTCTTTGGCTGTCGGCTCCAGACCTCACCGACATTCAAAAACTCTATCACCAGGACCTGGAGGCTCGATCCTCTGCTGAGGACAGACAGCACCCACCATCACCCTGCCCAGGGCTGATATATTCAACCCGGAGACGGTCCATTGCTCATAGTAAGGACTCAGGAGTTCCAGAAAGAGACGTAGAAGCCATGCAGCCCAGGCCACAGGAACATTTTTTCCCCAGTCAGTTCTCCTTCTGGTCTCTGCCTCCCTTATCTACACATATGTAACCCTCTAGACAAGCCTGTAGATAAGCTCAAACCAGGAGTTTCTGGACCAGACTCAGCCCTCGCAAATAAAGCACAAGTGATTAGAACAATCGGACTAGGCTCCGCACAGTCACTGAGAAGGGCTAACTGCCCTGGGGACAAGCAGCTGGTGGCTGTGCCTGAAGGGACAAGCAGAGCGTGTAAGGCCTGGCCCACAGCCAGAAATAGTTTAGATTCCAGAAGTTCTTGCTGTGTCAGAGCAGCTAGAACCCTTCCTTTTATCTAGTCCATCAAGAAGCAGCCTCGGAAACGAAGTAGTAAGACCAAGCCTAGAACAGAGTTCTAACAGCCACGTGTTTATTGTTCTTGCCATCGTACTGTGCGTCTTTGATCCCACGATCTGAGCATCCCACAGTCAAGGGCCTGCCACCAGCCACAGCAAGGTTATGGGTCTTCTGCTGGCATTTATATAGGGTTTTATCTTTGTAACTGCAAAAACCATATGCTCTCAGCTAGCCTGTTGAGTGGATAAACAGTGATTACCCCTTCTTGATTCTACCTTCATAATATGGCAAGTTCTCCGTGGTGAGAATTCTAATTTGCCGTCTATTTTGCATTCCCCAGGCCCTGAGGAAATGCCATGAATTAATTAGTGGAATCTGTAATAGCCAAATCCCTGTACGTTGTGCATTAGGACATCTGCAATAAACTGAAAGACTTACAACTTTTTAGTGAGTGGACTGATACACCCTAAAGGTATGAATTCTGAATTCCTTTCCAGAACAATATGGGGTATGTATGAATAAATATGTTATCCATGTCCCAATTTAGGGAAAGAGCTACTGTAGGAATTGATGTCTGTTACTCTGAATGTCAAGGAGACTGGGCACCTTTTTTCTGCTCTATCCTTGGCTTATTTGGAAACAGGGGTGTAGGGGTAAGTGCGGAATTACATACAAGATGGACTTCTCTGTAAGGAAGAGTGAGACAGAAGAAGAAGGACGGCCTGATTGTCCATGATTCACTTACTGAGAAAATATTCCTTCTCTATGCGAGGTTTTATGTGAGGGGGTGACCGAACATCTAGTGAGATCTGCAAAGAGCCTGATGTAAATAACCACCATACAGGACAAAGAGAAGATGGGATAACTGAGAAAATGTCTGCGGCCTTGTGATGGAAGTGTCCTCGGTGGGAAGCCCAGCCATCTGATGCCAACCAAAGCTTTGCCATTCACTCTGGGCAAATCACATCCCCTCTCTCTGGGGCTCGGTGTCCCTCGGCTGTGGCATTAGAGGTGGGGAAGAATTACAGATCCCCCACCTGTATAAGGACCCCACAGTCCCTCTGTAGCTTTCAGTCTATGGCTGTCCTGATCCCTATGGAGACCATTTCAAACCTTCTCCACTTTTCTCAGATCCCCAATCCCCAGTCTTAGCAAATGATCTGGCTCCTTCATGCACAAAGAAAAGACCAGTCTCTACCAGGGCCTGGGGATTGCCTCAGTCTCCCTCTGCCACATCTGTGCCCGTGCTCTTCCCTGTCACTCACAGGCATGAAGGAAGCATCCTTTCTCATTGGTGTTTAAATGACACACGTCTAGGGATGCCTGGGTGGCTCAGTTGGTTAAGCCATCTGCCTTCAGCTCAAGTCATGATCACAGGGTCCTGGGATCCAGTCCTACATCAGGCTCCCTGCTCAGCCGGGAACATGCTTCTCCCTCTGGCAGCTGCTCCCCCTGTTTGGGCTCTCTCTCTGACAAATAAATAAAATCATTAATAAATTAATTAATTAATTAAACATGTCCCAGTCATTCCCACCTTAGAAACAAAACACCTAGATATTCTGCTATGTTACCATCTAAGAGTTTTATAGTTTTGTGTTTTACATTGAGATCTATGATTCATTTTGAGTTAATTTTTATGAGGGGTATAAGGTCTGCACCTCAATTTCTATTTTTGCTTGTGGATGTCCAGTTGGTCCCGCACCATGTGCTTTAAAAGACTATTTTTTTTTCCTCCATAGAATTGCCCTAGGTACTGTTGCTATACACATTATATAGAAGAAAAGAAGTTAAGGAACTTTCTGTAGGATCACACCGCAAGTCACTGGAAGACAAAATCCAACTCAGGTTATCTACTGATGAACTTACGCTCTTGTCCAGGGATCTCCGTGGTTCGTCTCTTCCATGGTTTCCACTCTTGCCTGTCTATGTATTAATGAAGAGACACATTTCATTCTAGAAATAAACAAAGAGGCTAAAAAAGACAAGTAAATATTAGCTATAACTCTGTTACACGGAGATAACCGCTGTTAACAGAAATCAGAAATCCTTCCAACCTTTATCCTCTGCATTCATCCATGGTAGGTTTTTACTATAAAAATTGGATGATGGGGAGTGTGGGTGGCTCAGTGGGTTAAAGCCTCTGCCTTTGGCTCAGATCGTGATCTCGGAGTCCTGGCACTGGGCCCGGCATTGGGCTTTCTGCTCCATGGGGAGCCTGCTTCCCCCTCTCTCTTGGCCTGCCTCTCTGCCTACCTGTGATCTCCTCTCTTTCTGTCAAATAAATAGATAAAATATTTTTAAAAATTGGATGATGATAATGTATTCTGTTTTATAACCTGAATTTTTTTTTCTTTTTACTAATACTAAGTCACGGGACAGTTTTCTTGTCAGTAAACATACCTTTGAAACATAGTTTTTATTGATGTGTAATACACCCTCACACAGGTCCCCATTTTTTAGCCTGTCCTTTTTGGTGGTCATGTCATTTGCTCTTCTTTGCCCTTTGTATTTAAATTTTATTCCTCAAGCTTAATTCCTAGCAAAATAATTCTTGGGTCAAAGAGGCAGGCGCTCACCTTTCTAAGCCTGTGCTCAGGCAGCAGCCTTGGTCAAGTGTCCAGCCACAGCCTTCTTGGAACCACAGTGGGAAGGTATTTGATGTGCCCAAGTCCCAGGCTATGTGCCAGGTTTTCTTTGTTTTTGAAGATGTCAAGTTTCATCTTTTTTTGGAATCCTCATATAGGAAATTAGCAGAAAGTACATTGCTGCTAGCCTGGTACCATTTTGAAACAGAGAGTCTTCTTTATCTTGCTTCTGTAAAAGTGCCTGAGCGCCTGCCAGTGTGACTGTTGCCAGTGCTAATTTGCCCTCAAAGAGCTCAACCTCCAGTATGCACAAGGTGGGGTGGGGTGGGGGCAGAGACAGGGACGGGAGCATTGGGGGAGGAACCCACACAGCTAGTGAGTGCCATGCAGACTGTGGGAAGTCATATTATAAATTCCTCTGACCAGAGGAATAACCCAGAGAGGAGAACAAGGTTAATTTAGGGTTTAGGAAGGTGGATTTGAGAGCCAAGAGACAAAGGAAAGGCTTGGACAAAGTTCCCAGAGATGTGGGAAGACTTTGTGGCCACACTTGTGGCCATAGTGGATAGAACGTTAGAGTGTGTGTGTGTGCGCATGTGTCCCATACAGGAAATAGTGAAAAGGATTTGATTTATTATTGTGAAGGGTCTAAATGATATGAGACTTTGAATGAAGAGTCACAAGGTTAGTTCCTGTACTACAGGTACCAGGAAATTAAGGAAGGACTTTTCAAAATACTATGTACTCCGATCAGGGTCCTACAACCAGGAACAAAATCCGACTTTCTGTGAGGCTGTATTCTGGCCCCAGGGTTGTTCCCTTCCCTGCCCCCTCCTCCCTCCACCCGGGTCGTTAGGAGAGCTACCTGCCCCTCCCTCAGCCTGACAAGTACACGCTCAGAAGGTTTCAAAATGTTCAACACGTCTCCCTTTTTTTTTTTTTTAAAGAATTTATTTATTTATTTGAGAGACAGAGATAAGCAGAGAGGCAGGCAGAGAGAGAGGAGGAAGCAGGCTCCCTGCTGAGCAGAGAGCCCTATGTGGGGCTCGATCCCAGGACCCTGGGTTCATGACCTGAGCTGAAGGCAGAGGCTTAACCCGCTGAGCCACCCAGGCGCCCCCACGTCTCCCTTTTTGATTCAGACAATATTTAACTACACTGAGTCTCTTGGGTGGTGAGCCTCCAAATTCTCCTTGTCTTGCAGGCCAGGGTAATCATTTCGGGAGTTTGGTGCTCGAAGGGCCAAGAGGGTGAAAAAAAGAGGGGAAGGTGAAGGCCCAGGGTGTAGTTCTGGAACTCACCGGGTCCTGGCTTGGTTGCCCAGAGAAGTTACCATAGAATCAGAGAATTGGTTGCCGGGGAAGGAAAGAGGTCCAGCCGCAGAGGACAATGGTGGCAGTGGTTGGCGGGGGGCAGTTTAGGAAGTTTTCCTAGGGTGCAAAAATTGCTAGTTCCGTTTGTGGCTGCTCCTAATATAGCAGTCTGCTTTCCCCTCTAATCTCAGTGTGGCCACCACAGCCTTCCAGCCGCCTTGCCCCAAGGGCCCACAGGAGCTGCTGTTGAGATCCGGCACCCACAGAAAGACACCCCCTGCGCCCCTACTGGTTTTGCTGAACATTGCAGTTTGGACGCCCCGCCCCCCCCCCCGCCTTTTCTTCCCCCCAGAAGACAAGTTTTCATGAGCCCTGGCTTATATTCCGTCCTTCTCAACTTGAAAATTCTTCTGCTCCTGGCTGGAGAGCTAGTCCTAAAGCCTGAGAAGACACTGAAGAGGCGTGGGCTGAGGGCTTCAAGCTGGCTTTCCTGGGAAGGAAGGAGCGATTTCCAGGCTCGAGACCTGGTCCCCGCTGTCACACTGCAAGAGGGCCTTCATGCGGGTGGACAGGAGCAGAGTTGGGGGGGGGGGTCCAGTCTGCAGGGGCCCTCCACGCCTGGGGCCCATCACCGGTCGGAGTGATGGCTGAAAGCAAATAAGCTGCCATTACCCACTTTTTTCACAACACCAAGAAACTGGAAGAAACTCTGAGTCAGTCCCTATGTGTGTATTTCCACTTAACCCGCCAGGAATCTTCTGCCTCGCTTTATGCAAGAAGCTATCATCGTCGTAATCAGGAATGATAATTTTAGCAATGATGGGTAGGAAAACCATGCTAATTATGTCAAAACAAAACCCGCATTTTTCAGATTTTCCTCTTCTCATTCAGCAACCTCTTCTATAAAGAATCAGAGAGTCAAATAACATTAGCTGGTTCTTCCTCATTTTTTAGGACCCCTCGACAGTTGGGGGGTGCCTGGAGACCAGCCCCGGGGGCCTCTTCTAATCACCACGTAGCCCCTCCTGAGGGGGCCGTGGATCCAGCCCCCTGACTTTCTGTCTCATCCTGTGATTGTTCCCAAATGCCTCTCCCAGATCCAGACCGCCAAGTACCACTGACATCCATCACCATACGCACGTCCAAGAAGCAAGCCCTCCCTCACATTTCCCTCACCCTCCCTTCCTCAAAGCCTTTCCTCCTAGCCTCTTCATCACCCTAAATCAGAACTATTTCCAGCTGCTCAGGCCTCACACCCTGAATTCATCCTCCATCCTTCTTCCTCCCTCACTTCCTATCTAAACTATCAGCAAATCTTAACTTGTTCTATTTCCAAAATATACATCCCTCTCCCCTCCCCCCTCTACCACCCTGGGGCCTGACGTCATTATCTCGCTTCTGGAGGGTTATGGGAGGCCCTGAGCTCACCTCCTCAAGTCTATGGGGATCCTTTTGTGACATGAGTCAGATCAGGGGGCTTCCCCTCCCCTGGCCCTGGCCTTCTCCCTCTGCCCTGCCAGCCGGCCCCTATCCCTGACTCTGCTCCAGCCGCTCTGGCCTCTTCCTTGAACAAGGCAGACACATTCCAGCCTTAGCAGATAACTGCTGGGCCGGAGCCCGTCACTTTCTTTCTCAGTGTCTCCACTGAGTATCACCTTATCAGAGAGGCCTCCCTGTAAACGACAAAGCCCATACCCTTCAGATGTCTCCTGCTGCTTATCCTGTCATCCCTCAGCATTTTATCTATTCCTTTGTTTGCTGATTGTCTGTCAACCGAAAAACCCCAGCCCCAGCCCCAGAATATAAACTCAGTGAGAGCTAGGTCTTTGCTTGCTGCTAAATCCCCAGAGCTTGGCACCTAGTAGGTGCTCAATAAACATGTGTTAAGGGGGATGGAAAGGCCCTGAGGTCACTGGGGCCAAATGGACTTTACACATGAAGATACCAAGACCAGAGAGGACTTGTGCCTAGAGGAGGCCACTTAAGAAGATTAATAGCTGTGTTGGAACAAAGGCCCAAGTGTCCTGAGGAGGAGTCAGCTCTAGTAAATTGAAGCCCACAGCCAAGAGGCATTCCTACACAAATAGCCAATACACTTTTGTCTGTGTGTATTGTGCACTAGTTAACTTTAGGGTATAATATACTCCCATGCTCATATTCTATTCTTACTCCATTTTGTGAGATTTTGTGAAAAATACTGACCATTAATTGAACTCCATGAACTATTTCTGGGTTGTGACCTGGAGTTCGAAACTAGTACTCTATGCTACAGAGTAAAAAAAGAAAAGAAAAGAAAAAGAAAAAGAAAAAAAAATCTTTCTATACCTTCTCCCATTTTTATAGTACTAAGAGACATGGCCAATGCACACACTCATTAGTTTTAAAACTTTTAAAAGTGCCGTAGGAAAACGATCTGACAGTAATTCCATAGTGGATGTGGCCATGCAAAGCCATAAAAGAAACACCTAAGGTCTGGTGTCTTGGCTTTCCCAGTTCATGTATATTAATCTCAAAATGTCATCCGATTCCTGATTCTATCGCTGTCAGTTTACAGTTCTGAATTTCATGCTATGCCGTGTCATATTCATTTGCTTGGTTTTGTGTCTTGTTTTCTGCAGCAACTCAGGCTTGAAAATTGCTGCTTTGTGCTTGCAGTCAGAACAGTGCATTCCAAAAGGAGGCAGGCGGAATGGCGAGGGTTTTCACATAGCTGACTTTGTTTTGACAGTGATGGTATCTGACGGAGTGGGAACTGATTACAGCCCGACACCCAGTTGCATTGTACACGCTGACTATTCATAGCTGCTGGGGGTGGAAGGTACACAGGAGTGTGGGGGCAAGAGACTGAGAAGCTGGTCAAGCCCAGGACAGGGAATACGCAGTTATGCAAGGCATGGAGGTCAAGGTCATGTTTAAAATCAAATCTTTAAAATAATTGGCTCCGGCATAATAACCCTCTGGTCTAAATTTATCCCCCTCCTAGCTCTCACAGGACTGAGAGCAGCTAGTGTCACCAGTCAGGAAAAAGGGAGAACAGGGTCCAAATCTGTGTCTAAAGGAAATCTCAAATGAAAATCGGAGAAGATTTGACCTGGCTCCTTCCATGTTATGGGATGCTCCCTGTCATGGGATCTTACTGCAGGAGAACATGGTTATATAAGACTCAAGATAAAGTCATCACCTTCATATTTATTGCTATCGTCAGCCACGTGGCTGGGAATTTCCTTGGGAATGTGCCCCCCTCCCACTCTGCTCCCACTCTGCTCTTCTCACATTGTTGGGGAGAAAGACCGGGTGAGATCTGAGACCGGAGTCCTTGATATTCTCCACCTGTCTCCCCATCCGTTCCCTGCCCTGCTCTGTGCCCTCTGTTTGCTGTGCCCTCTGTTAACTGTCACATCGGGCTCCCTGTACCTCTAGCTTCCAGTTGGGCTCAACCAATGGGAGGCACTGGCAAGACATTCCTGGTCGACTTGCTTCCCCCGCTGCCTCCCACCACATCCGCCCTGCTTTGCTCCCCGCTGGACTGCTCTTCCAACAACGGTCACGGCCTTTGCTGCTCTGGCTTCTGTGGGGAAGCCCTTCTGTCATGGCTAAAGCTGTCAAGGCCTCAGGCACACCATCGGCTCCCCTAATCCTCCGGGTCTGGTCCTATTTCTGGGCACCTGGCCATTCTGTTTTAGTTCCTTCACTCTAGCCATACCTTTGTAAACAGTTCCTTCATGAAGCCCTTATTCTCCCCACTTCCTCCAGTTAAACACTTCTGAGTAGGCACCTGCTGCCCGCTGGGACCCTGATGGGATGTGCTCGCTCTCATATCCATGGATGCTCTGGGCCTTGCTCGTGCTCTGGATCTCACCGAAGTCCAAGCAGGCAGAACACTGTGCAACCTTGAAATCTGACCTATGCTCCCAGCACAGGCCTGTGGCTCTCCCTCTGTGTCTATTCAGGTCCTGCTTTTTTTCTCTTTCTTTCTTTCTTTTATGGATAGTTATCAGCTACTAAACACCCAGCTGAAGGAATCTCTTGATTTTGTTACACAACTTTGGGCAGGATCCGGTCCGGTCAAAGCTCACGGTAGTCACTCCAAGTTTTTCAGGCCTCGTTCCTTTCCAAGGGCTGGGGAGAGCTGGAAATGTGCTGGTGCAAGCTAGTCCCTAAGGAAAAGTAGATTCTCAGGTCTGGAAAGAACAGGAAAGGTCATCTGGGCCAATCCATTCCCTCTGCAGCTGGGAAAGTAAGATCCAGGAAGAAAAGACACCCTTAAGAGAGACAGGATGGGAATTCAAAGCCCCTGAATATTTGTCATCAGATCTCAGAGTTGGAAGGAGGACTAAAGGTTGCACCACCTGGCCACAGTCAACAGCGAAGTTCAGGGCTCTGCCGGTTACAAGGGGGCACTGCCAGAGCCACAGTGGCCCCTGGCAGCATCCCAGGCTGTCCCTAGCCAAGGACAGTTCAAACAGCGCTCCAGGGTGCGATCTGCAGTGAAGACACACCAACCATGTCCCCTCTCCTGGCAGGGCAAGCTCCCTGCCCACAGATCGGCACCCCCAGGGCAGCTCAGGTGTGGGCGGCACAACCTTCCAGTTGGGGGGAGTCAACCCCAGGCTGCGCACTGGCTATGTTCCCGACCCAGACTCACTTCCTGGGTCTATGTCTAAACCAGCTTTCCCAGCTCCTGGGGGCTAGATGGGGCCTTGTAAATCATCCTTACCCACAGAAACAAGTGAAAGTGTTGGATCACTGCCATCCGTGGTGGTGGGGACAAAACTTCACTTTCTCTTCTGTCCATCTGGCTGGAAGCAAAGGATTCCAAGACAGTGAAGTTAGCAGAGGGGTCCAGCCAGGATGCCAAAGGAAGTCTCTGGAAGAGAGCTGTGTGGGAGCCCTGCCCCACCAGCGCCACCCACATCTTACTGTTAGAGGAGTGGGAAATAAATAAGTCTTTGTCGCCCCTAATATTGAGATGAGGGGTGGAGAAGGGGGGGCGGCAGCTAGTGCCAAGAGCCCAGGCTAATACAGAAATTGAGTCACTTTCCCGGTAACCCCTCAATCCCTCGGGCTTGATCTTTGAGAGACATCTTCAAACCCTCCTGTCTGCCCCTCATGGTAGTCTCATTCCGCAGTGTCTCCCTCCCACCCCTCCTCTCTCCACTTTCCCTCTCCCCTGCCGCTACCACCTGGATGGCTCAAAGGGCCTTCTAGAGGGTGGTTTGCTTCCCTTGGAAGCTCCCTCCAACTCTGCCAGAACCATCTCTTTCTGGGGCCCTCTGACCCTCCTCGGTCCTCAAACAACACACCTAGTTTGCTCTGGGAATTGCCTGGATCCCCATGGTCATCTCTCGGCCAATTTTCTTAAAGCAAAGTTGCTGGTGAACAGCAGTATTCTCTCGGCAAAAGCACACAGAAGGCTCCATTAGCTCCTTTATTGTTTTAAAGGGACAATCATTTAGGAGCACTATTTACAAGTTTTTGATAACAACAACAATAATAGCAGTGACAGAGATGATAACCCCACCTTTTTTTTTCCATTGTAGAAACTTCCAGTCATTCACCCTATCAACCCCTTAAAATAGTCCTTCCTATCTCCACTCTTCCCTTTTGGGACATGACCTGGGTTTCTATGTCTAATCTCCAAGATCCTAGGGTGGTACCCATGTAGAGATTTTTTTTTAATTGCTTCAGGCCATAGGGGAATTTTCTGCTGAGAAAACAATGAAATGTGTGCTTTTTCCCACCCTTCTGGAGGAAGAAACATTTCAGGGGGCACCCCACCTAAACATCCTGGGCATTTCCAGCAAATCTCAGCAGACGATGAGATGGGGCAGGGGGAAAAAATAGGACAGCTGAAACCTGTAATACGGTAGGGTTTTAAGTTTTTTTTTCAGTCATTATAGGTGGCCAATTACAATAGATTAGCCTAGTCTTTGACTAGTTTCTCTTGACTAGCTCTTGAGTTCTTAAAAGGGCAAAAATCTTTAGCGAGATGATTATGTACGATTATGGGATGGTGTTTTAGTGATGAGAGAGGGAAGGATGAAGTCAATTATTGACTAATTATCCACTGGCCTCATGGTCATGTTAGGGCCATAGAAAGCGGGCTTGCCAGAGTCAACAGACCCGGGCCTAAGCCTCAGCCCCGACACTTGGTGTCATCACTCATAAAATGAGGAGGTTGGTCTATACCGGGGATTTTCATGTTTCTGTGTGGACATAGATGGCCTTCTTGTTTGTTTTTTTTTGTTTTTTTTTTAATTTAAAAAAAATTTTTTTTAAGATTCTATCTATTTATTTGATAGAGAGAGAGAGACAGCAAGAGAGCGAACACAAGCAATGGGAGTGGGAGAGGGAGAAGTAGGCTCCCTACTGAGCAGGGAGCCCAATACGGGGCTCAATGCCATGACCCTGGGATCATGACCTGAGGTGGAGGCAGACGCTTAACCACTGAGCCACCCAGGTGCCCCGAGATCTTGTTTTATTTATTTATTTATTTAAAGATTTTATTTCTTTATTTGACAGACAGAGATCACAAGTAGGCAGAGAGGCAGGCAGAGAGGGAGAGGAGAAAGCAGGCTCCCCACCAAACAGAGAGCCCGGTGCAGGGCTCGATCCCAGGACCCTGAGATCACGACCTGAGCCAAAGGCAGAGGCTTAACCCACTGAGCCACCCAGGCGCCCCCCCGAGATCTTGTTTTAAATGCAGATTTTGATTCAGGAGGTCTGGGATGAAGTCCAGGTTTTTTCATGTCTAGCAAGCTCCATGTGACGCCAGTTCTTCTGGCCTGCAGGTCACACTTTGAGTAACAGAGGTCTCAATGGCCAAGGTCCCTTTCCTAATGTTCTGTTTTTGACACATGAGTAATCAGTTTGTTCACCACTCAGCTGCCAAACTCCTTATAAAAGGTAAGTTTAGGGATGCCTGGGTGGCTCAGTTGGTTAAGCCTCTGCCTTCGGCTCAGGTCATGATCCCAGCGTCCTGGGATCGAGTCCCACATCGGGCTCCTTGCTCCGCAGGGAGCCTGCTTCTCCCTCTGCCACTCTGTCTGCCTGTGCTCACTCTCAATCTCTCTCTCTCTCTCTCTGACAAATAAATAAATAAAATCTTAAAAAAAAAAAAAAGGTAAGTTTATTTGACCCTTTGGTGGCTTCCATATAATTCAGAAAAAATCCAATTTTGGCAATGTAGGCCTACAAAGCCCTAGATGATCTGATTCCCCCCACCTCATGACTTCTCTGACCCCATTTCCTATCACATCTTCCCTTTGTTTATGTATGTATGTGTGTGTCTATATATATATAGCTATATATATATAGACATATATATATAGATATAGATATAGATATATATGTCTATATATCTATATCTATATATATGTGTCTATATATATATAGCTATATATATATAGACACACACACACACACATATATATACACATACATATAGGCCAGCCACACTGGCTTCTTTCCTGGTCTGCTCTAGACTCAGAGTTGTTGTTTTTTTCCCCAAGATATTTAGTTGAGAGAGAGGGACAGAGAGAGCAACAGTGGGCACAAGCAGAGAGGAAAGGGAGAAGGAGACTCACCACTGAGCAGGGAGCCCAATGTGGGGCTTGATCCCAGGATCCTGGGATAATGACCGGAGTCAAAGGCAGACACTTAACCAACTGAGCCACCCAGGCGCTGGGACTCAGAGCCTTTGCATGTACTGTTCCTTCCACCTGGAATACATTTCCCCCAGTATCTGTGTAGTCTGATCTTTGCTCAAATGTTGCCTTATTAGAAAGACCTTCCTGATCCCCCTATAAAAATTATTCCCCCCACCCTATCATTCTGTAACTCCTTACCTCACTTAATTTTTATTCATAGCAAATATGGCCATCTAATAACTTGCATATAGGTTTTGCACTCAAGCATTGTCTTATTTATTCATTGACATATTTGCTTTGATTTTTGTGTATTTATTAGGCTATATGTCTATTGTTTTCCTCTCCCACTAGAATGTGAACTCCACGAGAGCAGGAATTTTATCTACTTTGCTCACTGCTGTCCCCCAGGACCTGAACAGCACCCAACCATCACTTTTAAATAAGTAAATGAATAGATCAAAAGTGAGATATTCTAAAAGTGAGATAGGCTATTAAAAAAACTAGAATCCTTTGCTGTCATTTGATCCATCGGCCCCCTCTTTGTTTGCAAGAAAAGCTGTGAGTCCCCAAGACCCTGGAGACTGCTAGAAAGAAGAGAGCCGTCTGTAAGGAGAAGGGCTTCGGGTTCACCTTAGCCACAGAGCCGTCTCTCACCTGACTTCCCTTTGCAACCCCTGTCACCTGAGAAGTGTCCAGCACCCTGGTGTGGGAGTGACTGCAGCACGCCCCCATTCAGATCACCAAACTAACTCTCATTACTCTATTCTAGGGGCACCATTAGCCTCCTGATTTCCATTTGACTTTGCAAGCGGACTCCCCACAGTGAGAAAGAGCAGGCTGGTCAGGCTGACCCAAATGCCCGCTTCACCTGGCATTTATACGTCTCATTATAAATTAATCATTTGGCATTCTGCTTGATCCCCTCCGGTCTCCTCTGAGTGAGTCAGCTTTCCGAGTCCCATGAATATTGGGGCCCTGAAGAGATCAAGTTTCTGAACCTTCAAGGCCAGACCCTGGACAGCGGCTACTTCTACACTGGGTTTCTACCCTGTGAAGGCTCTCAGCAGTGGGCCAGCTGGGCCTTCCCAGGCACCACCCACTATTACCGCAAGACCTGTTTAACATTTTTCCACAGACCCAGCAACTCCACCTAGAGGAGTTTGTGCCAAGGAGAGAGTTGGATATGTTGGGAAAAGGCATACGCAGAAAAATTGTATTGCCATCCACCTTCTTCCTCAGCTACCGGTGGTGGTGGTGGTGGTGGTGGTGGTGGTGGTGGTGGTGGTTGTACATTTGCAGGCCACGTGGTCCCCAGAGTGCGGGTGGGTGCTGGAGCCCCCCCCATCCCTGCCTCAGAGAGCACCTGTGGGAGTTAGTGGATGTGGTGGTATTTCTCACTATAATTGTGAGGGGAAGAGTTGGTGAGAGAGCGGCAGTTGTTTAAGTAATCCGTACCCCAAACCGGAAGTGAATGAAGCTTTGGCTTCATTTAGTGAATTAAGGAATGAGGTAGCCACCTGGCTCACTGGGGCTGGGAGCGGAGTCCCGATCATGCAACAACAGCTGGCCTGCCTGAGCTGAGTCCTGGGCCAGGCACTGGCACCGTCCTCGGTTCTGGCTGTGGCTCTGGGCATGGCGCTGGTGGGTTTGCAAGGTCAGATGGGCTCCAGTCATTGCCCTCTCCTTGAGACCTCCACCTGGAGCACGGTAGCTTCTCCAGCAAACCAAAAGCCCCCTTCTATTCCCCTTCCCTATGGGGGGCCGAGGGGGAGAGAGGAGCACCTCTCCCCCCTCCCCCCCACCCCAGCCCTCACTCTCCAGGGAGCCTTAGCCCCATACTCACTCTCCTCACCACTGGAGAGGAAGCAAGCTACTTTTAGTTTCCAGACATGATTCACCCCCAAGGGTGACCAAGATGACCTCTCTCCTTGAAGGAGGAAATAACCCCCAAGTTAGCAAAAACCTGGGAACCACTAATCCCTCAGACAGGGTCTGGCTCACCATATTAAGGTGTATTCATACAGCATATTAAGGTTTATCATGAAACCGTTAAAGTGAAAATAGAGATCTATACAAATCATGAACAAAAAAAGAATGTGACAAAACTGCACATTCTTAGACTCTCGTCCCAATTTTACAAAACCGTGGATGTGCAAGTGTAAACAGACGTGCATGGAGAAGTAATTGAATGATGCTTCTTAAAATGCTGACCATGGTTATCTCCGGGTGGTGAGATTTCCGGTAAGTCTTTTTTTATTCATCTGCATTATTTAAAATTTCATAATGAGCATGTTTATTTTATAAATAGGAAAAAACCGACTCTCAGTTCACAAGAAAAAGCTTCCGTTCAATCTGGAATACTGTAACATTCAAAATGCTGGGGCAGCAGCTGGTATGAGGTGCCCTGGAAACGGAGTTGAGGATGGCATTTGCCATGCCCCGTATTTGCAGGATCAGCGTGCCCTGATCAGATGACCTCCATGGTAGGTATTCCTATTTCAGGAATCTGTGATTTGCAGACGCCAAACAGTATCTCTAGATCAAAACTATTTATAAGAATCATTTCCTTCATAATGAGCTGGAACTTCCACAAACTGCTTGTATGTTTAGATGACATCATCTCTGAGATTTATGTGAAATGACTCTTTTTCCTTGATGTTATCAAGGAGCTTCAGCGGTTGAGTTCCTTATACTTCTTTGTGTTTAAATGATATCCGAAGAAGCTGTCATTTGTCAGGGTTTAATTGTTTCCATAATTTTTTTTTTCCTGGTAAGTTTCCAGATATTGCTGAAGAGATATTATGAGACCAGCAAAGATGTAGAGAGATGGAACCTCCCTCCAAGTTCCAGGTTCCAGCCCAGCTCTTCCACTTTATTTATTTATTTTTTTAAAGATTTTATTTATTTATTTGACAGAGAGAGAGAGATCGCAAGTAGGCAAAGAGGCAGGCCTGGAGGGGGCGGGGGAGCAGTCTCCCCGCTGAGCAGAGAGCCCGATGCGGGGCTCGATCGGGCCCGAGCCGAAGGCAGAGGCTTAACCCACTGAGCCACCTAGGCACCTCAAGTTTATCGTTTCCTAGAAGGGAAGCATCAGCTGAAACCTTCAAGGCAAAGCCACACAAAGCCACTTTCCTGGGCTGGATAAACTCTTTGCTTGCTACGTGTCTACCGGAGGCGCGGCGGCCGGATGTACTCTGTGACTTTAAATGAATTTCGAGCTGAGTGGGAAGGGGTCGTGAAATCACAGCAGGGTTTCAGGAATGATTCTCCACTGAGCAAAGCTAAAAAGAAATATACATGACATCGTGGAGTGGGACGGAAATAGTCTTCTCCCTCTTTGTAAACAGTCATAAATACGCATGCGTGGTGATAGGCCGAGGTCTGCAGGAGCCAGCACGACTTTGGAGGGTGGCAGGCTACAGTTCAATGCCAGGGCACCTCGCAGCTGTTCTGCTGACCTACAGGACAACTGAAGGCCTTACGGTTTTCCTTCTCATCCCCTCCTACGAACCCCCCACCCAGAGGGAGTGATGTGGGCCGGGGTTGGGGGGCGGGGCAGCTGGGAGAGCTCACATCTGAACACAGGGCAGGAGGCGCTCTCTCTTCTTCCTGGGACATCCAGGGGGCAGGAGCCACACAAACAGGCATGCCCCTGTTCTCAGTGGAGCTCACAGCACCTGAGCCCTGCTGCTTCTCAACAGCTCAGTCAAGGTGAAAAGGAAAGAAACAAGGGCTTCTGTTTCATTGACACAACCTTTGTTCTCATGGTGCCATGTGACCAAGTCTACTTTCCACCTGTAGCTTGTTCCTCTGTGATGATAACATCCAGCTTCTCTGGGGATTGGAAACATAGTTATTAAGTGCAGGAGTCTGTGGGCAAAAGTGTTATTTTAAAAGTGATGTCCCCTGGCTTCCTCCAGCATTGTGTGGCATTAAGGCAGGGTCAATGGCTTCGGGGCGGGACGCCTGGACATCTGCTTCCTTGGCCTGGCTGTGTGCCTGGACCCATTGCTCCCCAGGGGCTCTGCCCTTTAAAATAAGGGACTTTACCAGTGGCCTCTGTACAGTGTTGTGTGCTCTTGTCTTTCATGACTGAGTCTAAAGCCTGGAGTGGCCCCGTGATGCATTGCAGAACGTGAACCAAATGGACACCTGAGTTTTTACCCAGTTCTTCAGGGGAGCTCAGAAATGAGCCCGTCCTCCTTCTTCACCCTGACAATACAATACATCTCCTGGGGGACCTTGTAAACCATACCACTTCTCAACCTCACGTGGACCAATTGATTAAGAATCTGAGGGTGAGGTCCCTGCTTAGGTGTTGCTTAAAAAAACTCCCCAGTTGGGGCGCCTGGGTGGCTCAGTGGGTTAAGCCTCTGCCTTTGGCTCAGGTCATGATCCCAGGGTCCTGGGATCGAGCCCCACATCGGGCTCTCTGCTCAGCAGGGAGCCTGCTTCTCCCTCTCTATCTGCCTGTCTCTCTGCCTACTTCTGCCTACTTGTGATTTCTCTGTCTACTTCTGCCTACTTGTGATTTCTCTGTCAAATAAATAAATAAATAAATAATCTTTAAAAAAACAAACAAACAAACAAAAAACCTCCCCAGTTGATTTGAATGTCCATAGGAGCCTGAAATTGCTTAACCCTTCATGACAACAGGCCTCAGCAGAGAGACCCAGTTCCCAGCACTGGCCTGTGAGTTGGCAACAGAGCTGGGACTGGAACTTGAAGCTTGTGAACCCCAATCCTTGAAAAGGACCAAGAAGCGATTGATGGAAATTTTTATATTCCCCATCTATGTAAACTCTTGGGTATCCTCAATAAACATCACCCCTAATCCTAAAGGTAGTGATGGAGGGACATCTTCACTGGGGGAGGGCAGCTGGACTTACTTTCTGAGTCACCGTACCTTTGGTGACCTCCGTAATCACAGGTGCTACTATCTCGCTGGACAGAGGAGCCCTAATTCCCAGTGAAGTACAGCCCAGCTAAAAGCTGAGGGACAACGGATTAGCCACGAGAAACCACATCTTTTAAGAAAATTTGCTCCCGCTTCAGCGCACTTGTCTTCTGAGAGGGATGTTGCTTGTCTCCCTGCTTTAGGCCCAGGTGGAAGGCCAGCAAGTTTCTGAGGCCCATGGGCAGTCGGTGGAGCTCAGAATCAGAGAGAAAGGCCAGCAGGCAGTGTAATGTCCATCCCCTACATTCGAGCCGCTTCTCCTGCTAGCTGACACATGGAAGGGCCACCCAGCCTCCAGCCCCACGTCTCCCACAGCTATGAGGCCTCGCCTGGGCCCCTCCTCCCTTTCAGAAATAAGAAGCTGAGGGGTGGTTTTGATATCCTGCTTCATGTTTTCTGAGCTAAGAGACCCAAGATCCTGTCACAACAGAAAGAACTGCTGGACCTATAGTCAGCAGGTCTGGTTTGGGGTTTTGCGTGTTTACTTTACTTGCTAAGACCTTAGGTTGACCCCTTCATTCTTCTGAGCTTTTGGCAACTCAACTTAAAAATGAGGATCTAGAGGAGCGGTGGGAGGAGGGAGAGGAGGAAGCCCGCGGAGGAGGTGGGCGTAACGTGACAGGGGAGGGTCATTTAAAAAAATGGGGATCTAGCGGTGCCTAGGGGGCTCTGTTGGTTAAATGTCTGCCTTTGGCTTAGGGGCTCAGGTCATCATCCTGGGGTCCTGGGATCAAGCCCAGCAGCTAGCTCTCTGCTCTGCGGGGAGTCTGCTTCTCCCTCTCCCTCTGCCCTCTCCCTGCCCTCTGCTCCTGCCCATTGTGCATGCCCTCTCTCTCTCTTTCTCAAATAAATAGATAAATAAATAATCTTTTTAAAAAAATGGGTATCAAACTCTGACCCACTTACCCCTCAGAATCAAGACAAAGATCAGCAACATCTTTAAGCTACTAAGACTGCTTGAGTGGGGGGCCTTTATTTGTGGGGAATCGAGACTTGGATGGGAGGACAAATACTCAGAAGGGCTAACGTTGCAGAGAATGAGACATTTCTGCCCAAACATCTGCAGTTGGAAAAACGGCTTCAAGGGATCCTTGTTTAGGTCTGGCGCCGATCATCGTATTTATGGGCTCCCTGAGGGCACACCATGGGACTGACTGAGAGAGGCCCAGCACAGGCCCTGTTTTCTCCTGAGTGGCAGAAGCTGTCCTAGAGCCAAAGCCCTCCAAAGGAAAGCTACACACCCCTGTGCTGTTGCTAAGCAAATGTGATGCTCTTCACCCTATCATTATTGTGCCTGGTACATGGAACATGCCAGACATATTCATTGAGTGAACTGATCCCAATATAAGGTAAAGCCCATGCTCCTCCAATACTCTCTTGAGATCTGCGGCTTGTCAGGGCAGAAGTCACAGATATGACTGAAGATTAAATTAATTGGGGGGGGAAAAAAGAAATAACCAAACAAACTGCTCCAATTATAGGATAATACATATGTATCTATTATGGCAAAGGAGTAGGTATTACAGGTATGTATTACACATGCACAACCAAAAGAAATAAGAACACAATTCTGTTGCAGAAGACTTTGCTAGTGACAGTTATTAGTATGTGCCTCAGACCACGCTGGCCACGGCTGTAGGCAGGATGGAGAAAGAAATCACCCGTAGTGTTACAATTGGGGTGAAAGACAGGATGGTACCTGGGGAGACCGGAAAGGACTGGAGGAGGAGGTGGTGGTGGAGGAGGAAGTGGGAGAACAAGCAGGGAATCACGGGACAAGCGGAAACTCTAGGGCACATACGATTAAGTCCCGAGAGCCAATGCTTAGCGAGACTTTGCTCTGTGTAAGGGCTAAACGCTCTGTATACACCTTCTTATTTGCTCCTCATGGTAACTCCATGAGGAAGATCTTTTTATTCCCATTGTACATGTGAAGGAACTGGAATTCAGGTGGACACAGAGCTAATAAATGGCAGGAACAGGATTCAGACTGGCCTGACTCCCCCCAGTCCTTGTCCTTCTGTAATCCAGCAAGAAGGAAGGAACTGCTCTTGCAACGACACAACGGGAGAAAAGACAGGATGAAAACAAATCAAGGAACGTTTTGTTCATGGATTCTGAGGTTCCATGAATTAACACAGAAGCTCAGGTGGGGGTGGGAGGGATAGAAGGAGGAAGAATGGAATTAGAATTGTGTCATTCTGGTGGCCATCGGGAGGGTGGACAAGAGATCAGTCAGGAGGCTGTGGCCATGATCTGGGCTCAGAGCGAGAGGCTCACTGAGGGCCCTCAGGCTTTGCCACTCAGTCATGTGGTCCAGGGGCCAGCAAACTCTGAGTCACATAGAGATGGTCAGAAATGCAGACTCTGAGCCCCACCCAGACCTACTGGTTTAACTATGTATTAACCTGATACCCAGCCAATTCTAACGCACATTGGAATCTGACCAGCATTGCCATGAAGGACAGGAGCTCCGCCTGGCCCTCACGCTCCTCTTAGAGGTACACATCTTTTTTTTTTTTTTAAAGATTTTATTTTTATTTATTTGACAGACAGAGATCACAAGTAGGCAGAGAGGCAGGCAGAGAGAGAGGAGGAAGCAGGCTCCCTGCCGAGCAGAGAGTCCGATGCGGGGCTCAATCCCAGGACCCTGGGATTGTGACCTGAGCCAAAGGCAGAGGCTTCAACCCACTGAGCCACCCAGGCGCCCCGAGGTACACATCTTTTTTGGATGGTAGATCCCTTTGAGAATCAGAGGAAAGTCAAGGACACTCACCCCTGAAAAAAGTGCTGATGCATACCAACAGTAACCTACAACTTTAGGGGTATCACAGAGCCTCAAAGAGCATGAGGATAGCTGCTGGTTTGTAAGGAATCCCCGAATCTTAATTCATTGATAATTTAGTTGGGGAGCCATGGTGAGGAATTTGCACTAAAAAAAATTCAAGTCTGAAGTCATGGGTTGTCATCTTAAGAGACCTCTCCAGAGCCTGGACCAGACTTCCGGCTCCATGGCTGGGGCCGAGACTCTGTTCCCATCATCCCCACCCCCCTGGCATTGTTCTCCAAATCCCCCGGGTGATCTGAGCAGATACCCTGGAGCAATGAAACCAGGCCCACCCCGGCTTCCTCGAGCTGGATGGGGCCTGCCTGCCTCCTTTTCTTAAGTCCCAGAAAAGCCAAAATTAGCCTCACTTTTGTTTCTTTTCTCAGGAGTCTCTACATTGTATCTCAGGAAAGGATTATTGTGCTCTGGGGACCCTATCTTATCGTGGGGTGTGGGGGAGGTGATGAGTGAAAGGAAAATGGTCTTTGACAAATTGGTTCAGTGTGGCCAATCATGTGACTTTCCAGCACTCGCGCACTACTGCTCCAGTGAGGGTATTGTTTTGGCTCCCAAATATTTAGCCAAGCAGGAGCCCGGGAAGGTTGGGGAGCGGTCAGAGGCTTGAGGGCATGATAATGCGGGGAAAGGACTGATTTGGGTGACCCTCTGGCATTATGTGGAGAACGGTGATACCCGGGAGGCTCTGGTCCCACAGCCCCTGAGTGCCTTATCACTCCCTGAATTCTTTTGAAAGGTCACTGAGGGTCACTGCCTGAATCCAGAGAGATGGGCGAGACCCCTTCAGAGGAATCGGGCTCTGGAGGCTCCTCTGATTCAGTAATTACCTGCTTCCTGGCTGGACAGGCTGCCCGGCTGACTCCTCTGGGGCCCGAGGAAAATACTCTTTTACCTCTCACAGCGCACAGGGATCAGAAAAACAAAACCATGCCCAGCAAGGCAAGGAGCAAATGTGACTTGAGCTGTCAGAGCTAAAGGCATCACACAGAGAATTCAAGGCCTGACCAGGCATTTGCCCTTGTATGACTTTTCCCAAAAAATTCCTGCGTCTCCAGGGAGAGAACGTTCCCGCTGACCTCACTCAGGCTCACTCAGCCTGACATCACGGGACTTTTGGGAGATGAGGCCACAGCAGCACGTGACAATGTGTGTTATCGATGGGGAACACTTTTCCCCCGTGCTCATGTGGTCATCTGTTTGATATGCCTGTGGGTGGAGGTGGGCAGAGGGGAAGGGAGTGTCCGGTCACCGGCGACAGAAAAAAGCCATGAGGTCATCGGAGCCCGAGGCTTTCCTCACTGACCAGCGGCAGCAATTGTCTCCCTGGCTTGCTTTCCCAGGGGCTCACCTCCGCTCTCATGGAGGGTGCTGATATTGGGGTTCCTGCTTTGGACATACATTTTCCTCCATCTGAAAATATGCTCCGAAAGCCAGATAGGAGATGTATTATTTGGCAAGAGATTTAAAATTTAGCTTGGAGAATTGTACCGTTGTTTCTAGGTCCTGATGCCCATACTCTGTCAGATTCTCCCTGGGATGTCCCCCTCCTGGGGGCTCGCACAACTCCCTGCTTAGGCACGGCTGAGTGGGCAGCCTTCCACTTTGTCCACACCCTCCTCTCACTAGTTTGGGATTTCCCTCCCACTCCTCCACTCCCAGAGCCACGGACTCAGCAGAACGTGAGAATGTGTATGATAAGCAGACCCCCCCCACCCCAATGATTCTGCTGTGCACTGAGTTTGGTGATCATGGAGTCGGCTGATCTCAAAGGACGGATTTAGCTCCGATATTTTAGTATCAAAATGTTCTGAGGAAGGCAGCTTTCAGGGAATAAGCACACAGCCATTGGCACGGGTGAGTTTTAATAACCATTAGGTGTCAGTCTTCCTATTTCAATGGTTCTCTACCTTGGCCACATATTAGAAATACACGTGGGGTTTTTAAAAACTACACATGACATGATTTCAAAGAAGAGAGTCTTTCCTCTTCTCTAAGAAGCAAAAAAGCGCCTCAGGATCCCTGGCAGTATTTCTGGTAGAAGGGGGCCTGTTGGGCACCTGGTAATCTCTTGGGGAATCTTCCTCATGAAGGTGAATAGCTTGGGGCCACAGAGAACAGACAGCCTTCTGAACAAAATGGGGTGTGGGGACCCCAAGACTCACTCTGGAAACTTCTTTTGAAAGAGTAGCCTCAGGGGGCGCCTGGGTGGCTCAGTGGGTTAAAGCCTCTGCCTTCATCTCAGGTCATGGTCCTGGGATTGAGCCCCACATCAGGCTCTCTGCTCAGCAGGAAGTCTCCTTCCTCCTCTCTCTCTGCCTGCTTCTCTGCCTACTTGTGATCACTGTCTGCCAAATTAATAAATAAAATCTTAAAAAAAAAAAAAGAGTAGCCTCGGAGCACTTGGGTGGCATAGTCAGTTGAAGGACGGACTCCTGGTGTCAGCTCAGTGCGTGATCTCATGGTCGTGAGATTAAGCCCCTCGTTGGGCTCCATGCTCAGCATGGACTCTGCTTAAGATTCTCTCCCTCTGCCCCTCCTGCTCATGCACATCAACTCTCTCTCTCTGATAAATAATTTATATTTATTTTTTTAAAAGATTTTATTTATTTACTTGTCAGAGAGAGAAAGAGGGAGAGAGAGCACAACAGGGGGAGCAGCAGGCAGAGGGAGAAACAGGCTCCCCACTGAGCAAGGAGCCCAATTTGGGACTCGATCCCAGGACCCTGGGATCATGACCTGAGCTGAAGGTAGATTCCCAACTGACTGAGCCACCTAGGCATCCCTAAATAAATCTTTAAAGGAAAAAAAAAAAAAGAGTAGCTTCCTTGGGGAAGGGGATAGGCTCAGATCCTTAGAGTCCAGGATGGTCACAGAAAAGCTGTGGGTGCAGATGGGTCTCCGTGGGGAAGAGGGTGGGAGAATGGAGAATCTGGAGCTGCCAGCTGGAGGGGCTGGATCCGGGTCTGACTCAGCACCATGAGGCCAGCCGGTGTCCTGGGAGGAGGCTGTGTAGGTGAGCTATTTTAGGAGACCAAGTCAGGGTACCCTCGGCCACTGGTAGCAAAGGGGGAGGCAGCTGACCCTTCTGGAAGAGCCACGGCTGAGCCTGAAAGGCTGCCAGGACCAGGGGGCAAGCAGCCGCGAAGTGAGAGGCTCGGTGTCCAACACTGACACCACGAGGCCGCAAGAGGTCACAGCGGAAGTCACGACAACGGCTAGTCTTGTCTTTGGTCCTGTTTGCCCCACGTTGATTTCACTGCCTTGCGCTTATTCATTCATTTAATAATACCCAGGAATGGGGCGCCTGGGTGACTCAGTGGGTTAAAGCCTCTGCCTTCAGCTCAGGTCATGATTCCGGAGTCCTGGGATCGGACCCCGCGTAGGGCTCTCTGCCCAGCGGGGAGCCTGCTTCCCCCTCTCTCTCTGCCTGCCTCTCTGCCTACTTGTGATCTCTGTCTGTCAAATAAATAAAAATAAAATCTTTAAAAATAATAATAATAATAATAATAATACCCAGGAACAGTTCTGGGACAGAGTCACAACCACCCCTATTGTACAGAGAAGGAAACTGAGGCATGGAGGTTATACATGGAGCTGGCAGGCTGCGAACCCGAGAGTCTGGCTCCAGAGCCCACTCCCCTAACCTCAGGCAGCCATCATCACTGAGCCCTCACTGTGTGCCCTTATGTTCTCTGAGCTCCTTTAGCCTAGCTTATGAGGAAAGAACTGTTTTTATTCCCGTTTCACAAATGAGGAAAGTGAGGCACGGGAAAGTTAAGTGGCGGACAGTTCATTGCCCATCCCCTCCCTTCTGGGAATGAGGCCAGACTAGTGCCACCTAACCCTATCACAGCTCCTTCACTTTGGGGACCAGCTAAGTCTTTAGGGTTCTCGGCGACCCCAAGTGAGGTGGGAATCTTTTCTAGGTGATGCTGAGCTTCCCGCAATAAAACGTGTGCGGTCCTTAGGGAGAGAGTGGAAAAACAAAGTAGGTGTGACAATATTTCCACCTCAGTTTTGTGAGAGCAGACCGTACCGATCTCAGGGCTCCTGTCCCGGATTTACTGAATCAGAAGATATGCAAGGTGGGGCCAGGAAACCCGGATTAAAAGAAAACCCAAACCGAACCCCAGGTGATTCTGGTGCATGGCCAGGGTTGAGAGTTACTGCCTTCATTTCATAGTAATATTTTACAACCCCTGGCAGCAGTGATTCTAGGATGCGCTGCTAGCTTTCAGATCGTCTGGCTAGAATGAAGCTGCCTGTAGAAGCTGAAGAGAGGGAAGGAGCGGGTGAAGGACGGGGGAGCAGAGAATCAGAGTCCACGGGGCTCCAGACTCACCCACACAGGCGTGAGGTGGAAATCATCTGTTCTTCAAACACAGCCTCAAATATCTGGTTCTCTGTGAACACTTCCCTTGTCTGGGCCCCACTCTTGCAGCCTTGTCCCCAGCCAAAGGACTGCCACCCTGTGAGCCCACAGTGCAAGCTTCCCTGAGACCACTGCTCACCTCATCCCTGTCCCCGCTCTGGGTTCTCCAGCCCCAGGCAAGACACACAGTCTCACGGCATGGGGTTCGGCATGGGGTTCGCGCACTCCCCCAGCCGCCTGGCAAGATATCTGGGATGGAGACTCTCTCAGAAAGTGCTAGCTGAGGGAACACAAGGGAAGAAAGAAGGGCAGAGTAAAGACAGGAGATAGAGGAGACTCAAAGAGCCATAGGGTCACCACAGAGGGACGACGACTGGTGAAATCTGATTTAGTGTGCATCCCTTGAGCACGTGTGACCTTCGCTCTGACCCACTCCAAGCACTCAGCCTCTCCAGGCATTCCCCTGGTCAGCCCAGAACTGGGGACAGAGTACACAGAGAGAGGGGAGTACATTTATGATTTCACCAGGAACCTCATCTTAGGTGTGCAGATGCTTATAACAACTCTATGTGGTAAATTGGGTAAATGTTAATAATCCCATTTTACAGCTGAGAAAACTAAGGCTCACAAAGCTAAGAAACATGTCCAAGGTCGCATGGCTAGCGAGCAGAGGACGGGTTAATAGATTCTTAAGTCTGGAAGAGCCCCGGCATATCTCCTGATCCAAATCTCTGGGCAATGGTGCATCTTCCCCAAAACCTCTTCGAGGAGGGGTTGGAGTGGTGGTAGTGAAGCTGGATTGGAGTCATTCTGGTGTCTGGGAGCTCTGGACGTATACGACTCACTCAGCTCAATCCTTTCCCCCTTAAGCCCAGTCAAAGGCACTGCTCTCTCTCTGCTCTCCCTGTTCTGCTCTACCTCACCCAAGAAGCCAAGGTCCACATCTCTGCCTGAGAGAAGGCCCACTTGCCCTCCCTTGTAGCTCACAGAACCAGGGTCAGCTCAGCAGCTCCCTTCTCTCCTCCCCCTCCCTCAGGCCAGCATGGGAGAATCACCACTTGCCTGTGGGGATCTATTTTCTGGTGAAGGGGTATCGAAGGGGTGACACCTTCTGCTCCTCTTGGTTTGCTCTGGAGAAAGGGAGCATCTCAGAGTGTATCAATCCGGCCTCCTCAGAAGTTCAAAGAAGCTTTACCCATACAATCTTAGAATAAAAGTGCAGTCAAGGCCTAAAAGACATCCAGGTGAGGTGGACTCAAAACGGGGGGGAGGGTGACAAAACGAATTGCTTCATGCCTACAAAGTTATGATGATAACTGATACTTCACTGGCCTTTAGGAGCTGAAAAGGCCATTCATGGTAAGTTTGCAGGGTGTGGCGCCCAACGAGGAGGCAGGTCAGAGGGGAGTGAACTTTCTTAAGAAGGAGAAGAGCAGGAATCAGTCTCATTGATGAAGGTTTAGAATATAGGTGAGGTTCAGTGGGGTGAGGTCTGGAGCCAATGACCAAGAAAGAATTCCTGAGACATCTTTGGTGCAAGACAGTGGGTTATTAAAGCACAGCGACAGGACCCGTGGGCAGAAAGAGTTGCTGCCCCGGGGTTGGGAGGGGTGGCAGGTTATATACACCAGAGTTGGGGGAAGTAAGAAAAAAGGGAGGTTTCAATAGAACATTCATATGAGGACCTACAGATACCCAAGGCCTTCAGGCCTTGCCATTGTCAGATTAAGGTTGTTTTCCCCTCTAGCAAGGTATTAACTGTTAAGATAGTTGGGAGATTCCTAAAGAATGTCCCACTCAGGAGTGGGGGTGGGGAAAGTTGCAGGGTGTCCGCTTTTGCTTTGTCCTCAGCCAGCCTTCTGTTCCCTCATCATCACAGCCGGGGGAACGGTGGGACCAGGATGTGCCCACGGGCCTTCTGCATCCGAGGTCAATGACTTTGCCCTGTGGCAGGCCAGGGCAAGCCCTACTGGGGACCTCCGCTCAGGCTGTTGCCGCTGGGATCCGCGGCAGCACTTCTAAGCCTGGTCCTTTATTGTGTATTATCTTATCTCAATAGGAAAAGGCAATTCAGGGGAAGAATTTCCTTGTCACGGTGCTCAGGGCTTTCCATTGTCCAGCTTTCTTAGTTCTGGTTCATCCCCAGGGTCGGACAATTACTCATGTCCCTGGAGGCGCCTTATCAGGGGTGTCGAAGATAGAAGACTTATTTTTTTCTCAGGACCAGACAAACTGGAATCTGTCCATCCCCTGTGTCAGGACA